>NW_027362764.1:702244036-702907536 GCF_046119375.1 Phyllobates terribilis | reverse complement strand
CTGATCCATTACATCTACTCCATATTTTGTTTCATTGTAAAACTTTACCGTTTCTGGAGTTTTTTTAGCGGAATCAGACGCAACAACAACATCTGGATGGACGGAACTCAAAATGACAACATTTTTGTTGGGCTTTCCTTGATATACTGTAAGTGTAAAATTGTCTTCATTTCTAAACACTTTAGTGTTGTACAATTCCTCTTTCATGGATTTTATTTCTTTAGGCACTTCTCGCCTTATCTTGTTCAGTGTTCCCACGATGGTTGTTCCTTTGCTTTTTAGCTGTTTAGCTAATTTTACTGAAGTAAAATAATTATCGGTTGTAACATTGCGACCTTTTTTCAAAAACGGGTCCAATAACTTCATTACCACATGGTCAGCTAAACGGTCCTCAGCACGGCGTGTGTCATCTTTGCCTAGATAAGGGAAGCCATTTGCCAGATATTTGCTCCTCTTATCAACAGCTAGCCAATATTTGTGGCCATATTTATCTGGTTTGGAAGGCATGTACTGCGTGAATGGACACCTAGTTTTGCTTGGGAAAAGTTGCTCATCCACCATTATGTATGGGCCAGGTTTGTAACACGCAATACAATTTTCAATAAACCTGTCCCACACAGTAGAAAATAGAGCAAACTTGTCCGTTTGCAGTCTCTCCGATCGAGTAGATTTCTCATCAAATCTGAGAAACCTCATAATTTCAACAAAGCGGTCCCTAGACATTGTCGCTTTGCAAAACGGTATTCCCCAGTCATTACACCAAATACTGCTAATCGAGTGACGGTTCGTGCCAGATATTCCACGAGCATAGAATATCGCAATGAATGCATCTAGCTCCTCATCAGATAGAGTTTGTTCAGCATTACACAGTAATACAAGCAGGTAAAACACAAGGAAAATGTGAAAAGTTGACATGTAAATTGAACTACATCTATATGAACATCAGGGTAAATAAGACAGAGTGAAAAAATTATGCACAAAACTTTATAGCAACATTTAGTGACAAAAGGACCTCAAAATATAGTAGGGAGTCAAAATGACTCCCTTCAGTAGTTCTTGGTAAATTTTGAAAAAAACGCGCAAATTTTTCACCAAAATTATTTATTCTCACAAAATCTTTTTTCACATCATATTTGAGGAAAAGTCACCGAGTTTCAAGCCGGAATTCTGAAAAATGTAGTCACAGAAGAGAAATAAAAAACGAAAGGAGTCAAAATGACTCCATCAGTAGTTCTAGTGTTAAATGAGAAGGTGTGTCCAAACTTTTGGTCTGTACTGTGCATCACAATCACTGTCCCCATTGGGGCTCACAATCTACATTCTCTATCAGTATGTCTTCGTAGTACGGGAGGAAACCGGAGAACCCGGAGGAAACTCAAGCAAACACGCGGAGAACATACAAATTCCTTGCAGATGTTGTCCTTGGTGGGATTTGAACCCAGGACCCCAGTGCTGCAAAGCAACAGTGCTAACCGCTGAGCCACCAGGCTGTCCATGAATGCAGTTGTAAGGTATAACGACAAGTAAGTTGCAAAAAGTCAGAAAAGCATTGATTTTTGCAACTTCCTCGTTGCGGTCACAGCAGTTTGCTAGTTGTGATGCCACCATACTAGTTGGCATTATGCATAGATCTATTGCCGTGTGATCTGTGTCTCCGCAAACGATGTGTATCTGCTGCTGTATTCAGCTCATCAATAGTGGTGCAGAATGTCAGATGAACATAGGCCATAAATATCTGTACTATCTCAGGTTAGGCCATTTATTATACAGTATCTAAAAAAAATGCCTTTAAAGTGAATTCGCACGAGGATTTTTTGGAACCTCATCTGAGAGCAGCATAATGTAGGGGCAGAGATGCTGATTCTTATGATGTGCCACTTTGTTTACTGGCTGCAGCAGTTGTGATACAATCAGAGATTTTAGAAGTAGCATGTAGCAGAGCTCAGAAAGCTGTCCTCATCCCCACTACAGCTTTCTGTGTACATTGTATATTGACAGCAAGCTGTTAATCAGTGCTGGGGCTGTGGTTGGACCAGGATGCACCTAGTCCTGCAGTGATAATCTCCTGCTGATAAAACACTCATTGTATGGAAACAACAGCACACAGCCTTATAAGTGACGCATCGCTGAAATCAGTGTCTCAGCCTCAAAATCATGCTGCACTCAGATTACATAGAGAAAAACTGCTGACGGATTACACTTAAGAAATATTGTTCCATTAACAATGGACGCCTATCATATTTGCTTTTCAGGAGACAAGGACTGATGATATTTTTTTTTTCTAAAAACCAGATAAAACATGGCATCACTCATTCTGAGTCTTGTCGTGTATCCATCACACGGCTGGGAACGACTTTACCTGACTACATTTCCCTGCCGTGTTTGACTGGCGTGGATTCTGGAAAAGGTGCAGCTTATGTGGGAATTGACGTCCAGATAAATGAGACAATCTTCCTGGCCTCAGACCGCAGGCTGGTGAATCATAATCGGGGAAGTTTTCTGTCTCTGGAGGAAACATATGACCGCACTTTTCTGCTTCCATTCAACCTGAGGTCATCTCTCATGCAGAGCTTGGACTTTTTGACACAAACGTTACATCAGTCGATGAAGCAAACCCATCATCACAAGTCATGTCTCATAAACTACCCACCTACACAGAAGAGTGATGGAAAATGTGTCTGCTCAGGACTTCAGGCCTGTGTTACATCTACCGAAGGGCATTCCCATATGCACCACAACCGCGGCACAAAACAGGTGAAGTGAGGCCATGGAATCAATTCCCAGATTTCACAATACAAACTGCGTAAACCATTGGAAAAAAAACAAACACACACACACACACACACAAAAAAAAACACATTGGACCTGATGAGTCTGGTGTACTTACTTTGGAAATCCATGTCAGAATGGCTGTACGATCCTGATGTTAAACTGAGCATTTGATGATTCATAAAAATGCTCATTTTCATTAAAAAAAAGTGTAAACGTTAATACAGGATTATACCGCTAAGCTGACAAAGTATACCAGCCTCATCAGGTCCAAGAAATCCCTTTAATAATGTGTGCAGTTTGTATTGTGAAATCTGGTGACAGATCCTGATTTCTGTATATCATAATTGTTATCCATTGTTTTTCTTTATTATTTTTCATTATGTTACCATCAAATATACAAAATATATAGATAAAACATCATTTCCTCGTAAATCCTGACTGATCTAACACATTTCTTCTACTGAGCTGTGAAAATGTCATCCACTGTTCCTGTACCACTGCAGCTTCTTATAAGTAGTACAATCATTTGCTTCTGGCCCTACCTACGCTTAGTTTAACACATTTTATTGAGATGGACGTCACCCATTAGGTTTCTGGGAATTGAAACCTGAGGTTCTCCATGCATAGAGCAGGTGTACAAAAGAAGGACCATGTAGATCAGCCATAATCAGTCTAAGGAACATGGAGCAATGATCTGTAGATCAGGTGGGTTGAAGATCAGCTATGGAAAAAAACAAGTCTCCTAAGTGTGGGGTTCAGGTCGGTCTCCAGCCTAAGATCCCAGATATTTTGTTACTGACCTCAGGTAGTAGAGATGAGGACATCGAGTCGCAGGTTCTTGGCCAGTATTCCACGGCTGCCACCCAGGCATCTCTGGCTCCTCTTTGATTAGCCGGCCTGGTGCAACATCATCGTGACACACACATGATGTCGTGCCAGGCGGGATAATCAATAGAGAAACTGGGGATTTCGGCAGGAAGGAGGTAGTTCACAAGCCATGAAATACCAATCTGGCTGCTGGACTAGGGTCCGGCTAAATTATTGCCTCAACTCTACCAGGCATCTTATCTCCGGGAACATGAAAGCATTATGGTTGTCCCTATAAAGGAGGAAACAAGATAGGTCATGCCAGTCCATAGTGAGTGAGTGGAGCACAGGACATGACCACCAAATGTGCCAGCCCCCCAAAGCAGATGTCCGAAACATTTGGGTGCAATTTGTAAAGGTGTGTGGTGGAATAAAATGTGCACTGTACAAATTTAAGGGAAGTGTCTGTTAAAGAAAGTTGATTGCTTCCCCGTGAAAGCGTATAACAACAGTGAAATCAGCTCTTGATAGATAGTGGAGTGCCCAAGTCACCCTCCCATTACTCCATAGGCCGCAACTTCACATCTGGATGCGAAGTATTGAAAAGTGAGGATACATACGAGATGCCAAAAATTCAGAGATCCATATTGGCTCAAATTCAGTGGATCTACAGTAGTTTCAGGGGTGATAACGGTTAGGGAGCTATTGTGATAAAAGATGGCGGCGAATTGTATTACTCAGCGTCATCATCTACTTCATGACCCAAAATGTTATTGTCCTTACCTACAATTGAGCTACAATTTAATTTCAATATTCTAAGTATATAAACAAGATCTATCGGCTCAGAGCCAACAGCTGAGAGGGTGGAGTAAAATTGTTGGGGAAGGATCTGTGCAGAGAGTACTGACAAGGGTGACTGGAAGAAATCCACTAGTGAAGGGTCTAGAGGCGGGAAGCTTTAGAAGGTGAGGATCCATGTACCCAACAATAGCACTGGTGCACAAGGTATGGGAAGGCATTAAAAAAATTAGGGGGGTGGAATATCTAACTACTTTTCCCCCCATTTCGCAAAATGATAAACTGCCTGAATTTGATAAAATGGGCGAGTTTAAAAATTGGAGGGGAATGGGAATGGGAATTCAATGTTTACCAGCAGCTGAAGCAAAATGTCTGTGGAACATTTGCGAATATGTGGACGGTGTATGCGATGCCCTCTGTATGAAGCTTCCAACATAGACTGATCAAACATGCGTATGTTAAACAGAGTAAAAGGGTTAATATGACAGTTCAGAGAGATATACTAGTGGAATACATTTGTGGGAAGGGAGGAACCAAAGGGGTGGTCTCAGAGGTCTAGAGAGACCTAATGCATACATATCTAAATAAATACCCTATTAAGACCAAACCGAAATGGGAGGAAGACATAGGGAGCATGTAGTGAGCTGGTAGGCTCTGGCTGTTCTGTGATAATTGAAATAGAGCATGTGACAGAAATGATTACGCAGGATGGTGTTGCCACCTTGTGGCCAGAGGTTGCACCTGCGCAGGGTGTGATGACAGAGAAAAAGACTGAGTCTCCTGTGTCCCGCCCTAGAGAGTCACGTGACCAGAGTGAGAAGCAGGAAAAAGCGCGCGGAGAGTCTGAGAGAGTCTGTGTAAAGAACCAGGACGGTGTGCAGGTCCTCGGGTGTGCCGTAGAGGATACTCTCAACGTGGCTGCTGCTATCTGACATCTTTTCCTCAGAGCTTTCCCCAGCTTCCGCACGGCTGAAGGATTCAGCTGTTACACTCCCCACTACTGGAGTGTGGACTACACAAGGGAATCCACAGGAGCTGCTATCCGGATCAGAGAGACTGTAAGCGGGACCTCTGGCGAGAGGCCGAAGTATTCCCTCCTTTCAGCGAAATTTGTTGTTCCTGTTTTTTTCTTTGGCTGGGACGCCTTCCTGCAAAGACAGACAGGCCTGCGACGGGGGACACATCCTTCTGGAGTAAAGGACTGGTAACGTGTGAGTAGGGACAGTGAGGGTCAGCTTATAAGTACACGTTATTACTGTGAACATTTACGGTTGTCATTTATTGTGTTCTGCTATGTTAAAAATGTATACAAGTAAAGATACGGTTATCAAGGTAGAGTCTGTGTGTGGGGATCTTGCTGGGCCAGATCATGGATACCAACGCGCGGCCTTGCCCGCGGTCACTTCAAGCATAGAGCAGGAGAAGTTGGATTCAATTTTGTAATGTCTACCGCAGCTATCCCTAAGTGAGCCGGGAAGACTTTCGCAGCTCTTTGAGATACATAGGGTGTATAAAACCCATCTGATATTGTATAAGGCAGGGTAAACACCGACCTCAGGGTGTCCAAGCTGCCAGGTGGAACAAGCAGGACTCCTTCATATGTTGTGGCTTTGTCCTAGGTTGGACTCCTGCTGGTCGTCAGTCCTCCATACCATAGAGGGGGCGTATGGATGTATAATAGACAGGGATCCCTTGATATGTGTCCTGGGGTATGTGGAGGAGGTCTGAGTTAATAATGTGTTCAAGATCGCTATTGCCAGATTACTGTATATTGCGTGGAAAGTCATTGCGAGGCATTGGATACAGGACGAGCCTCCAACACGACAAGAGTTTATAAGACAGGCGGGCTTTTATTATTCAACAAGAAAAAGAAATTTATGCTAAAAGGAAAAAAGACAATATGTTTGATTAGTTATGGAAGCCCTGGTTAGAGAGAGGATGAGTTCCTGAGAGTGCTGTTTTCATCCAATAATAAGGGTTTGATTAAGATATGGTGGGAGGGGAGAGGTGGCGGTGGGAGGGGGGGGGTTAAAGATTGTTACTGGTTATAAGAAAAGAAAAGATGTACAGTACAGACCAAAAGTTTGGACACACCTTTCCATTTAAAGACTTTTCTGTATTTTCATGACTATGAAAATTGTACATTCACACTGAAGGCATCAAAACTATGAATTAACACATGTGGAATTATATACTTAACAAAAAAGTGTGAAACAACTGAAAATATGTCTTATATTCTAGGTTCTTTAAAGTAGCCACCTTTTGCTTTGATGACTGCTTGGCATTCTCTTGATGAGCTTCAAGAGGTAGTCACTGGAAATGGTCTTCCAACAATCTTGAAGGAGTTCCCAGAGATGCTTAGCACTTGTTGGCCCTTTTGCCTTCACTTTGGGGTCCAGCTCACCCCAAACCATCTCAATTGGGTTCAGGTCTGGTGACTGTAGAGGCCAGGTCATCTGGCTTAGCACCCCATCACTCTCCCTCTTGGTCAAATAGCCCTTACACAGCCTGGAGTTGTGTTTGGGGTCATTGCCCTGTTGAAAAATAAATGATGGTCCAACTAAACACAAACCGGATGGAATAGCATGCCGCTGCCAGATGCTGTGGTAGCCATGCTGGTTCAGTATACCTTCAATTTTGAATAAATCCCCAACAGTGTCACCAGCAAAGCACCCCCGCACCATCACACCTCCTCCTCCATGCTTCACGGTGGGAACCAGGCAAGTAGAGTCCATCCGTTCACCTTTTCTGCGCCGCACAAAGACACGGTGGTTGGAACCAAAGATCTCAAATTTGGACCCATCAGACCAAAGCACAGATTTCCACTGGTCTAATTTCCATTCCTTCTGTTCTTTAGCTCAAACAAGTCTCTTCTGCTTGTTGCCTGTCCTTAGCATTGGTTTCCTAGCAGCTATTTTACCATGAAGGCCTGATGCACAAAGTCTCTTCTTAACAGTTGTTGTAGAGATGTGTCTGCTGCTAGAACTCTGTGTGGCATTGACCTGGTCTCTAATCTGAGCTGCTGTTAACCTGCGATTTCTGAGGCTGGTGACTCGGATAAACTTATCCTCAGAAGCAGAGGTGACTCTTGGTCTTCCTTTCCTGGGGCGGTCCTCATGTGAGCCAGTTTCTTTGTAGCGCTTGACGGTTTTTGCAACTGCACTTGGAGACACTTTCAAAGTTTTCCCAATTTTTCGGACTGGCTGACCTTCATTTCTTAAAGTAATGATGGCCACTCGTTTTTCTTTACTTAGCTGCTTTTTTCTTGCCATAATACAAATTCTAACAGTCAATTCAGTAGGACTGTCAGCTGTGTATCCACCAGACTTCTGCACAACACAACTGACGGTCCCAACCCCATTTATAAGGCAAGAAATCCCACTTATTAAACCTGACAGGGCACACCTGTGAAGTGAAAACCATTTCCGGTGACTACCTCTTGAAGCTCATCAAGAGAATGCCAAGAGTGTGCAAAGCAGTCATCAAAGCAAAAGGTGGCTACAAAGAAGAACCTAGAATATTAGACATATTTTCAGTTGTTTCACACTTTTTTTGTTAAGTATAATTCATAGTTTTGATGCCTTCAGTGTGAATGTACAATTTTCATAGTCATGAAAATACAGAAAAATCGTTATATGAGAAGGTGTGTCCAAACTTTTGGTCTGTACTGTATGTATGATCAATATAGGTGATTTTTTTTTCTTGAATAAAAATCTGATTTAAAAAAAAAGTATATAAACAAGGGTAAATACCTAAAAAAATCCAAACAGACTAGATGACGTGAGGAAACCCAAGACCTAGGCAAATTAGAACAGGTGAAAACACGGAAAATAATTTTCACCAGGGCTGTGAAGTCGGTAAGCCAAACTTACGACTCCGACTCCCTCATACATGGCTCATGTTTAAGGCTGCGTGACCACTATGCGTTTTTCAAGCGGAATTTCCGCAGTGAAAATGCTTAAAAAATGCTTGGTAATAAGTGCCCCATGGTCCCCAATGAAAATCCGCATGTCAATTAACTTTGCAGACACGCAGCTTAATTGCTGCCATTGGCTTGCATTGAATCGCTTAATATCCGCATCACTACATGTGCACATGCGGATATTAAGAGATTCAATGTGCGGATGGTACCCTGGTCTGGAGAAGAGGAGACTCTCATTCAGACCCGGGTACCATAGTACCTGTTAAAAAAATAATTTAAACTAAAAAATAAACATTATACTCACCTTCCGATGTCCCCCAGTCTTTTCTCCGCTGCATCCGGTCTCTTGTACGGCTCGCGGTGGTTGTGAAAGGACCTTCCATGACGCCATTTAGTCATGTGACAGGTCACGCGATGGCCGACGTCGGAGGTCACGTGACCCGTCACATGACTAAATGACGTCATGAAAGGTCCTTTCACACCACCGCGAGCCGTACAAGAGACCGGACGCAGTGGAGAAAATACCTGGGACCATCGGAAGGTGAGTATAATGTTTTGTTTGGTTTTTTTTTATCATTTTTATTATTTTTTTCATCTATTAACTTGGTCACACTATATAAATGCATGCCGGTTGCATGGATTTATAGTGTGACCAAGTTGTCAAGCACTTTTCCAAGTGATATTAAAATGGCTTGGAAAAGCAATCGATAACCCGCATGCAGAAATGCATGTGAAGAACGCTTGACAAACGCTTCTACCTGGCAGGAAAAACGCATGTAAAATCCGCATGCATTTTTCCTGCCAGGGAGAAGCGGAAAAAATATGCAGCATTTCTGCATCGTGGGCACATAGCCTAAGTGATAAGTTTACTGTAGCACAGATTCATCTCAGCTAAAAGTCTAGACCCTTAGATCAGGAATAGGACAGACATTTATAGGACATTTCATAACTTTCCCAAATTCTTATGAAAAAATATTCCTCACAAACTGCATTGAACTACTGTACCCAATTTATTATATATTTTAGGAGTTGGAGTCGGTCCATTTTATACCAACACCGACTCCGACTCCACAGCCCTGATCTTCACTGCAACAAATCTGTTATGAAATCCACGTTACAGGTAGATTTTTATCAAAGAGGTGCACATGGACTTCATCCTACATTGGGAGGGATAAAAACCTTTGCGAAAATCTGCAGCATTTCCACGTCATAATGAGCACGCTGTGGATGTGAGAAAACAGCATGCTTTGACATCCTGAAATCCCTGTCCACACCTATTGCAATTTTTCTACGTCTGAACCCGGCCAAACAGAACATTGAGCTAAAGCTCTTTAAATTAACTAGTGGGTGTAATTGCTCCTCATAAATGACCCCAAAATGTAGTTGTGGTATTATCATACGTGTGAACACCATCCCTTGAAAAATCTATATGGGCAGGGTATCGGTGATTGAGAAAATTCATATTTCCAGAATTCCAAAGACCAACACAACAAACTAGAGGTCCGTTTACATGTTCCAATATTAGAACCCGTTAATTATCCATTCATTACAAGCATAAGATACAGATGTCATCACTAAAGCCATGCTAGCTACTAGGAACAATTCTGATTCCTATACTGAGAATTCTTACAAGATTTTTTTTTTCTATGTGGTAAGGCCATAGGTGGTCTACTGAGATGAAGGACATGTATAGTGAAGGATGTGCTGTGAAACATAATTTACACAGCGCTGCAATGCTTCATGTGCGGACAGTGTGCGCATTCATCACAGACACTTACCTCAGTAGTGGTCCCAATGTCAGCAGATGGGCTGCATGTGCTGGTATCTGGAGGCGCTGTGCCAATGCTGCTCCTGATTGGGGAGCTGGGGGTCAGACCGGCCGAGGAGTCAAAATACACTGAAGACTGGTACAAAACTCCTCTCTTCTGAATCTTCTCCCACACTTTGCTTATGGTGTTAGTCAGCTGGTATAACAATTGTACCTAAAAATTAGAAAAATATAAAAAAAAGGTTTATGAACACTGCTTATATAAAAAGCCTGTGCTGAAACTGAAACGTACTGCAACATGACCTTATGCCATGCAAAGATTCATCAGAATGATTAAATACAACATACACTAAGGGCGTGTTCATATGTTACATTGTTGTCATTAAAAAAAAAAAATGCAGTGTTTTACAGTACCAGCAAAGTGAATGACATTTCTGAAATCTCATACACATGCTGGGTATTTTTGCCTTGCAGATTTGAACTACAAAAGTGTTTTTTTTTTCATATCTGCAGCATGTTAATTCTTTCATAATATTTCACTCGCTCAAATGAATAGGAAAATAATGTATATAAAACGCATGAACCTGTCACTACACTGATTTTTGCAGCACAAAAATCTGCTGCAACTGCTCAACATGTGCCCATAGCGTTATGAGCAATTCTGATACCACAAGGTCCCTGTTTAGTACCCTCTGCTCCATCGGCCAGTGCACATGGTCTCCTTGCACAGTGACTTTAGTGAAGGCAGTGCCTTTATGTATTATGCGCAATTCTATGTTGTAGTGACAGGACAATCTCCAGCTAAAAATCATAGACTCTGATCAAGAAATGTAATCAAAATAGACACAGAAAATGTACACAAAAAGAATTAAAACACACAAAAAAAAAATGTTATAATATAATATATAATAGAAAAAAGAGGGGTCGCTCACTGGTCTATTCGGGTGCTCTGAAGAAAAAAGTAATCTAAATTGCAAAGAGAACTTCGGCACTCCATACATGAATATATAAGAAATATTATATCTAGACTGATGTCACTTTACAAAATGAAGGTTTTTTGCGCATAATTTGGCCAATTTATGTGTGCCCATCAACCACGACAAGGTCACCTTCGTATGATGGGTAACTACGCTACGCTACCACTGGATGTGCCACTCTTGGGCTGTAAGCCTGTATGGACCATATGTCTCTGCTTGGGCTTTAAGCCTACAATGTATGGGCTGGTAGAGCTAGTTAAAACCACCTGTGAATGAATAGAAGGAATTAGTGGGAGGGATGCATGGTCAGAAAAAAGGCTGTCAAACTTCTAATAGTGTGAACACGTACCTGCTGCAATGTCCCAGGAGCGAGATCCCAAAAATGATTAATAGAAAAAAGAGAGGGGTCGCTCACTGGTCTATTCGGGTGCTCTGAAGAAAAAAGTAATCTCAATTGCAAAGAGAACTTCGGCACTCCATACATGAATATATAAGAAAACCTTCATTTTGTAAAGTGACATCAGTCTAGATATAATATTTCTTATATATTCATGTATGGAGTGCCGAAGTTCTCTTTGCAATAATATAATATATATCCACTCTGTCTCTTTGGAGCGCAGTTATGCCTCCCGGCCCACTACTCCTCCTCCTCCTCCTCACTGTCCTGTGTCAAAATGCAGCAGGAGCCTCTCCCTTCTATCCTGTCTGCAATAAGACAAAAGACGACTAAACTAAGGGGTTAGGGCTAAATGCCCGTGAACAACATTGTGGAGAGTGACATGCCAGTGTAAGGAGGATTATAGGCCATGCAATGCTCCTCTGGGAAATTATGTCAGGCATGTCACTCTCCACAGGGAGAGAAGTTACAACTTAGCCCACAGTCAGAAGCCTCTCATACAGCCAAATCAGATCTCTTGCTTTACACTGAGGAGGGGAAAACATCCTGAAACACGTGTCTGCAAATTGAGATTCTGGTTTGGCTGTTATCCTAAGGCATGTGGCAAGACTCGTTAAAGAGTTGACTGACTTTTAGTATTGCTACTTCCAATAGGTGGCGCTAGAGTTCAAGTCCTCTGCCTCTGTGAAGAGTCAATTTGCATATGTGAACAAAAATTCTAATACCACTCCAACCCCTTCAGCATTGTCACAGATTATCTGACACGGATCCATTAAAAATGGACGTCACTGAGACATATCCATAATGCTGGATACATTTTTTATCAAATCCAAATGACTGGTTACAAGTTAATACTTTCTGTTCTATAGCTCAGTCCCTAACTACTGTGGTGTCAGCAACAAAAATTTCTGCACATTAGTGCTTTGCGCCCATTTACAGATTCCACGGGCCACAAAAGGTAGTACATGGGCAAAGAAAAAATGGTGACCTTTCATCTTGGGTATTAAATGGTGATATAATGATGAACGAGGTGTTGGAAGTGCATGTCTGGTATCAAAGTATATAGGGCAGTGCAGATTTTATTCATCTGGTTCAACCAAAAGGAATTTTTCCTCAATTTTTCCCCAAGTACATAAAAAGCAAACATTTGGCCAAAAATATAAAAATAATTGACTTATGTGGCATTCCAAAAAGTGGAAATTTTCCATTGACTTAGTCCTCAGTCAGACATGACAATCCATGGAGTTGTCCACGATTGATTGTTTTCCTCAGACGGAATGGTCGGGGTAAAATCGAAGAAATGTCCGATATTGAGCCGAGTGTTGGAAAAAGTTTTTCACAGACTGATAGATGGGAGAAACCTATTTTGATGAAAATGAACGTTGAAATTCAGTTAGTTTTTCTTGTACTTAGAAGGAATATGAGGCCTTAGTCCTAAGGGTTTGCTTCTGGAAATAGGGGAAACTACATGAGCACCGCCAAGGAGCTTGGGCTGTGTCTTTAGCCGATGGCACGTATATATCCCCCCATTCCATAGCCAACTGGGAAATGTCATTGCAATATTCACAGAAGAAAATGTTTAACTTACCCATTGTTTGACTAAGTTGGAAGATATTTACACAAGCGTCCATAAATAAGCATTAATCACGGGATGTATATGACAACACATTTGCCATACCGTGTATAAAACATGGCGCACACAAGGAAGGAGGACAAGGACTGGATGCCGGCCACAGCTGGATGCCATATATTCCCTACTGAGTCAGTAGAGACTTTTTTCCCCTACATATATTTATATATTTCCAAGACGTCTCAGCCTGGGGACACACAGAGCTTTGATGCAGGCTTCTCATACGGGCAGAACAGATGCAGGAAACACCAGGGTCAATCTGCTTTCAATGTTAAACAGGACTTGATTTCTCAATATGATGAAAGCTTTCAACACTATACAATTTACTGTAGCTACATTTCCATAAATGCTTCTTGAACTTCTGTGCTTTGTCCTGATTTGCCTAAGTGTAGCTCGGAGCAATTTACGCCATTTATTCGCAGGAACACTTGACCTACAGTACAGTTTGGAACATCAAAATGAAAATTACCCTAGGACTGATGAGCCCACAACTGGTAATACAGTCTCTCTGCAGATTTCATTTTTGTGTGTTAGATTTTGTTTCCAATTTTTATTATTATGCGAATGTGGCAAAAATGGAAAGTTATTTTGTCTCATGGGTTAAGGCCAAGTTCACACAGGGACATGCACCAATGATCACTTCTGGAAATACAGAAATATAGCTAGCAAAAGCTACGAATCTGCAATGCAGATATTTATATAGACATTAGACAACCCCTGTGTGATGAGGGGAGATAGATTTTTCCTGGAGCACAATAAGGGCTTTTTCACATATAGTACTGTAACAGCAAAATGAATGCGTTTTCTGAAATGAATTGCATTTTTTCATTGCGTTTGAGCTCTGATGTGCTTTTTTTTATTAAGAGTTTTTACTGCTGTATTTCCCCGCTGACATCAAAATTGCTTAGCACCAAAAAAATGCATTAAAAAAATATTAAAAAATGCATCAACCACCACATAAAAAATGCACCAAAATGTGTAATTTCAGCTGCAGTATTTTAGACATAGCCTGCCTTTTTCATGTGGAAACAAAAAAATGCTGTGTGTGAATATATCCTAATGTGGTAATCCTTTAATGCTGCAGTGACGTGAGATTGTTTTTAGAAGACATCAGTTCCTTCTAAGGGTATGTGAACACGGCATATTTTTCAGACGTATTCCGCCCAGAATCCATCTGAAAAAAGCGCCACAAAATAGCCCCATAAAATGAACATAGTGCACAGCAATTTCAGAATGACATCGCGTACAGCAATTTCAGAACGTCATTGTGTACAATTTCAGAATGTCATTGTGCACAGCAATTTCAGAACAACATTGTGCACAGCAATTTCAGAACGTCATTGTGTACAATTTCAGAATGTCATTGTGCACAACAATTTCAGAATGACATTGCGCACAGCAATTTCAGAATGACATTGCGCACAGCAATTTCAGAATGTCATTGCGCACAACAATTTCAGAATGACATTGCGCACAGCAATTTCAGAATGACATTGCGCACAGCAATTTCAGAATGACATTGCGCACAGCAATTTCAGAACGACATTGTGCACAACAATTTCAGAACGACATTGTGCACAACAATTTCAGAACGTCATTGTGCACAACAATTTCAGAACGTCATTGTGCACAACAATTTCAGAACGTCATTGTGCACAACAATTTCAGAACGACATTGTGCACAGCAATTTCAGAACGACATTGTGCACAGCAATTTCAGAACGACATTGTGCACAGCAATTTCAGAACGTCATTGTGCACAGCAATTTCAGAACGTCATTGTGCACAACAATTTCAGAACGTCATTGTGCACAACAATTTCAGAACGACATTGTGCACAGCAATTTCAGAACGACATTGTGCACAGCAATTTCAGAACGTCATTGTGCACAGCAATTTCAGAACGACATTGTGCACAGCAATTTCAGAATGTCATTGTGCACAGCAATTTCAGAACGACATTGTGCACAGCAATTTCAGAACGACATTGTGCACAACAATTTCAGAAAGACATTGTGCACAGCAATTTCAGAATGACATTGTGCACAGCAATTTCAGAATGACATTGTGCACATGTTGTGTCTTGTGTCACTTTTTTAACCAATTCAGGTTTCAGAAACTGTGAAGCGGTTAAGAGAAGTGAGATGCTCATTCCGCTCTCTATCCTTAACAGCATAGAGTAAGAGCCGCAAGAATTACAGAGCAGCAGTCTCAGGAAAACAAATGCCGCATTCTCCAGAAACGCCAAGAGATGTTGTTTCTTTTTCCAAGCTGAAAACTTCATGTGCACTGTGTGTGCGTGCAAACGATATCTTAATTCCAACGGTGGAGCTGCCGACATTTTCCCAGGCAAGCTGCTTCTGTAAAAAGCCAGTGGCTTTTTCCTGAAACCGCTTCGTCCGTGGTCTTGCTGTAGTGCTTTGCCGTGGCACCGTTGCAGGCGTCTTTTCCTTATATTTTCAACTATAAAGTTTTACATTGGTGTTCATTATGTTTATTTTTCAAGGCTCATTTTCAGGTGGATTCCAGGCGGAATCTGCACATATCCTAGGTATGATTTTCCGTAGATAAAAAGATTGGAGCAGAATCAGCTTCAAAATTCATATCGAATAACTGTGTGTTTACATCTGCTTCTTAGAGTATGTTAACACCCCAAATACAAAAACTATAAAAAAAAATAAAAAAAAAATAAAAAAACATAAATTAATAATAAACATGAATTGAAGAAAAGAACTCTGAACATATCCTTAGTGTGGAGTCTACTCAGGTTCGATTGACATTTTTTGGGGTGGATTCCATTTTTTCTTGATGTAACAAAACAAGATCAGAATTCAAGTCCACCTAGTAAGATGCAAACCTGATTAAACAGCTCTTATAATTTCTAAGAATAAAGCGCAAACTATGTCTAAATGTACATCTATTAATAAACAGAAAAAAGTACTCTGTTTATAAGATAAATCACTGGCAGGTTTATGACGGAGTTCAATGTATAAACAGAATGTCGTAAGCTTCCTCTAGTGAAGGCTGCCGGTATTCAGAAATTTATAATTCTGCTTTTATGCAGGTAATTTGAAGTTTTGTAACAGCTGCACGTTTCGCTGTCACTTCATCAGCCCCTTGATAAAGTGAAGGAGAAACGCGCTTCGGGCAAAGGGGTGTGAGACCTGGGGTCAGTTTAATTATGGTTTTAACTACGGTTGGGACTAATTGTGCTCTATATCAGCATGATACATGTGTTACACTTTTGGAGTATTGATTAGGAATTTAATTTGTAATGGTATTTATTGCATATTACGTATAGTAAGGCTATAAGCACTTTGTATTTTGCAGTACTTATTTTGAGGTGCAAATGAAAATAACAGGACCGCTGTCATTCCGGCTATACATACGCTCCTGATATTTGGGAAGGCTGATATATTAACTTTTTGCAACATTCATAAATAAGACCACTCCCCTTCACATCTATTTCTGCAATGAATAGATTACCAGTAGTCCTCAAAAGTTTACATACCCCGGCAGAATTTTACCTTTCTTGGCCTTGTTTCAGAGAATATGAATGAAAACAAAAAAACTTTTTCTCCACTCATGGTTATTGGTTGGGTGAAGCCATTTATTGTCAAACTACTGTGTTTTCTCTTTTTAAATCTTAATGACAACCAAAAACATCCAAATGACCCTGATCAAAAGTTCACCTACCCCAGTTCTTAATACCGTGTATTGCCCCCTCTAACACCAATGACAGCTTGAAGTCTTTTGTGGTAGTTGTGGATGAGGTTCTTTAACTTCTCAGATGGTAAAGCTGTCCATTCTTCTTGGCAAAAACATCCAAATGACCCTGATCAAAATTTCACATACCCTGGTGATTTTGGACTGATAACATGAACAGAATTTGACACAAAAAGTTTTTTTGTTATCATTCATATTCTCTGAAACAAGGCCAAGAACGGAAAAATTCTACCGGGGTATGTAAACTTTTGAGCACAACTGTAGTTTTGGTATTATGCTTGAGGTGACTACACCTTCATTATTTAAGTATGTATTTGTGGCTCGAGGACACTTATTTTAGTGTCAGCGGGGTCCTTGGTCGGTTTACTGGGTGTTACCCTGAAGCTACTCTGTATAACAGTCATCACTGGACTCAACTTTATGATAACTTAAATGCCACTGCGAATTATTTCCAATTCCAAACTCTCTCTGGTGTTTTTGCTGTGCCTCATTATGATTTTTTCCTGTTAAAATCTAATTTTACCAACATGTATGAAGAAAGTGTGGCGCTATAGTCAGCTTAGAGTCATGAGCCGACGGGAGCCTCACTGTAAGGCTATGGGCACACTGTGCGTTTTTTATGTATTTTCACTGCATTTTTTCCATGCGGAAATGCACCAAAAAAGCTAGGTAATCTGTCCGCCAGCTAATGCAATGACAATCCTGATGTGCTGTGCACATGATGAGGAATTTTCCGCTCAGGATTGTCATTACGTTTAAATCCGCAGCATGTCCATTCTTTGTAGCGTTCCTGCAGCGCAAAAATGCACAAAGAAAGGTACACAGGCCGGGGAGGAAGAAGACTACTTCTCCCATTATCCGACCGGCACTCCCGCTGATAACAGCAAGGGCGGCGCGGATGAGGGGAGAAGTAGTCTCCTCAGCCGAGCCTGCGTCGGTGCACGCTGTGTAAAAACAAAAAAAAGTAAAAATCTATTTAAAATAAAAAAACACCTTATTCTCGACCGGATCACCCAGCGGCACACTGACAGGAGCGCGCTCATTCCCGGCAGTGTACATCGCTGCGCTGCCGGCGGAGTTCACCAGATGGAGATCAGTTGATCAGCTCTGGGACCTCATTTTACGGCACCGATGCTGTGTGGAAATGTTCCCACACAGCACTGATGCAGTAAATGAAGTCACCGGGGCTTATCAGCTGATCTTCAGCTGATGAACTCAGCCTGCAGCATAGTGATGTACACTGACAGGAGTGATTACACTCCTGTAAGTGTATAGTGCTGTCTTCTACAGCAGTCACATCAGTGATTGATGTGACTGCTGTAGAAGTGACCCAGATCAATGTGGGACACTTGGATTACGTCATGATGGCGGACAGGTGAGGGATATGGTTGTTTTTTATTTTTGTTTTTTTTATAGGAGACTAGGGATTCGGCGAATAATAAATAAATTATTAAAACCGTGTGTAATTTTATTTCAATAAAATAATTTCTTTTAGCCGTGTCTTTATTGAAAAACCGTCAAAACCCTTTACTACGCGGTTAGTAATGGGGGCGTCTATAAGACGCCTCTCTATCACTAACCTGGGCTTCATGTCAGCCGCCAATACAAGGCTGATATGAACCCCAACCTTATTACCCCACTCGCCACCACTAAAAAGCAGTGGGAAGAGCAAGGCTAAGCGCCAGATTTGGCACATCTTATGGATGCGCCATTTCTGGGACTGCTGAAAGCTGATATTATTAGCCTCAGAGGGAGCCAGGATCCATGGCCCCTTCCCTGGCTATTAATATCCGCCCACAGCTAGCTGTTTAGCCTTTGCTGGTTAGATTTTATAGGGGGACCCTACGTCAATTTTTTTCTGGGGTTGCCCTGCAATCTAGCCAGTAAAGGCTTAGCAAAGAGCTGTGGGCTGTTATTTATAGCCAGGGAACATTGATGGCTAATGGCCCCTTCTCCGGCTACTAATATCAGCTCCCAGCGGTATGCTTTCCCTCTGCTGGTTACGAAAATGATGCGGGAGCCTACGCCGTTTTTTTTACTTTTAGTATATGTTTGCTGTGTCCAAAACACTGCATTCTATTGAACGCAGGTAAATCCGCATTCAATACATTCTAGTGGTCAAATTTCTGTTGCGGAGACTATAAACTCCACAAGAGAAATTGACATGCTGCGGTCCTGAAAGACGCGCTGCAGGCCTCATATGCACGCATAGTGGACATGGTATTTCTGGAAATCCCATCCACTATGCTGTAACATCTGGATGCTGCAGGTTTGACGCAGCATAAACACGCAGCTTCAAACCTGCAGTGGCTCCTGATCGTGGGACATACCCAAACTCACCCGGAGCATGCCCATTTCTGTAGTGGAGATACAGCGTTTTGGAAACAGCAAAAATACGCTGTGTACAAAGCGCTGCTGGTTTCTGATCGTGGGGACGTAGCGGCTAAACAAACAGCTGTGAGCAGTTATTAACAGCCAGGGAACATGTTTGCCTAATGGCACCTTCCTAGGCTAAAAATAGCATCTCTCAGCTGTCCCAGAAATTACATGAATGGGAATGCTAATGAGACTGGGTTTAGCTGACACCTAGCCATTTTGTTTAGTGATGACAAGGTATCAATCAGACCCTTTCATTACTAAAGCTAATTAAAGTAAAGAGTTAAATAAACATACACACAGAGTAAAACACTTTATTTGAAATACAACAGACACATTCTTTAATCATTTAAATTAACCAATATACTCACCCCAGGTCTGACCGTAATCCAAGGGTTAAAGTGATGTCCCAAGTTTCCTTTTTCAAATATCTTTATTTAGCTCTAAAAAGCATTAATTGATGTACAAAAACGCATAAAAAAAACATTAAAAAAAGCATCAAAAACGCCTCAAAATCACGGCAAAACACGAGTTTTTTCTGCAGCTTTTTTTTCCTGCCAAGAGATGCAGAAACGCTGCTGAAATTTCTGGAATCAAATCCCGAACGTGCACACATAAAATAAGGAAGTTCCATGACATTCAGTAAGTGCTAAGCACATAGTGTCTGTGAAATTACAGCCTTTGCTTACACCAAGGGTGGGAAATATTTATACCATCATTCGACGAGGGCAGTACAAATCGTGTGCTAACACCACCCACAAAGTACGCCCTGATGCTGGCATTGGTGTCAGGACTTAATCTTTCATTGAACGTGCCTCAGAATTCAGGAGAAAACACTGCGTGCGCGTGCTCACAAAGTAAGAAGAAATGAATGGGCCTGTGGGCCCCAAAACTCAGTTTCCTGCCCAAGCGCTGCTATCTGTCAGGGGCCGGATAAAAAGCCATCGAGGGGCGTAAATGGCCCATGGGCCTGAGGTTCCAAACCCCTTGCTCACACGGGTACAGTACACAAGGCATTAGTCACTTACTAAGAGTCAAGGAAACCCACTGACCGTAAGACGCTGCTCACATACCGTTCCTAGATTTCTTTAGGATGGGTTTAGATGAGCATAAGGAAAGTTGTCAGTTTTTCAGCTAGAAAAAAAAGTAGATGAGGTTTCACTCGTATTCACTCCGTATGACCGTTTTTTACATCTGTATGCACATTTTTCCAGCCATATTACATCCATATGGCATCTGGTTTTAACATGTGCAATTAAACAAATATTAAAAATACAGCTTCCTATGTTAACAATTGTAATGGATCTGTGAAAAAAGAATGACATATGAATGGTAACCTGTATGTAATCTGCTTTTTTTGCACACCAACTGACTCAGAATGGGCGAATCTGATGGAAAATACAGATGAAAATAGCGCATTCTCTGATTAATTTACTGGCAAAATGGCAGTCCATGTGTAAAAACCTCCACCAAATTGACTTGCATTGGCCAGTGTGCTGTCCTTATATTGTCCGTTTTCGATACAGATAGCACATGAACCGATCATGAGAACTGGACACCCAAAATCTCTTTTGTGAATTAAGTACAGTGGGGAAAATAAATATTTGACACACTGCCGATTTTGGCCCACTCCTCCATACAGATCTTCTCCAGATCTTTAAGGTTTCGGGGCTGTTGCTGGGCAACATTGAGTTTCAGCTCCCTCCAAAGATTTTATATTAGGTTCAGGTCTGGAGACTGGCTAGGCCACTCCAGGACCTTGAAATGCTTCCTACGGAGCCACTCCTTAAATGCCCTGGCTGTGTGCTTCTGGTCATTGTCATGCTGGAAGACCCAGCTAAGACCCATTTTCAATGCTCTTACTGAAGGAAGGAGGTTGTTGGCCAAAATCTCACGATACATGACCCCATCCATCCTCCCTTCAATACAGTACAGTCGTCCTGTTCCTTTTGCAGAAAAGCACCCCCAAAGTATGATGTTTCCCCCACCACGCTTCACGGTTGGGACGGTGTTCTTGGGGTTGTACTCATCCTTCTTCTTTGAGTGGAGTTAATACTAAAAAAGTTCTATTTTGGTCTCATCTGACCACATGACCTTTTCAAACGCCTCCTTTACATGATCCAGATGGCCATTGGTAAACTTCAAATGGGCCTGGACACGTGCTGGCATGAGCAGGGGGACATTGTGAGCCCTGCGGTATTTTAATCCATGATGGCGTAGTATGTTACTAATGATAATGTTTGAGACTGTGGTCCCTGCTCTCTTTAAGTCATTGACCAGGTCCTCCCATGTAGTTCTGGGTTGATTACTGATCTTTTTCAGAATCATTGTTACCCCACGATGCAAGATAATGCGTGGAGCCCCAGACCGAGGAAGATTGACAGTCATCTTGTGTTTCTTCCATTTTCTAATAATTGTGCTAACAGTTGTTGCCTTCTCAACAAGCTGCTTGCCTATTGTCCTGTAGCCCATCCCAGCCTTGTGCAGGTCTACAATTTTGCTCCTGGTGCCCTTAGACAGCTTTTTGGTCTTGGCCATGGCGGAGAGATTGGAGTGTGATTGATTGAGTGTGTGGGCAGGTGTCTTTTACACAGGTAACAAATTCAAACAGGACCTAAAATAAAAATTACAGACCTCTCCATTCTTGGTATCAGGTATCAAATACTTATTTTCCTCACTGTAGTAGACCCCATTAACTAGTTCCAGTTTCATGCATGCATTCCATCAACATTCTTTTTTGAAGACAGAGCCTTTTTCATTTCGCATGTCGACAAAAAGGAAAAAAAGACGACATGTCCCAGTTTGGTCTAATTCGTGGACCAAACTTGTCCAGTGAAGTGAATGGATTTGCAAAAAGATGGACAGAATACTAATGCTCTCCATGTTACATCTCCATGCTGTCAGTTTTTTAGTGACTAATCCTAAGAAAAGTTTTGGAAACCTCCATCATCTCCTCACACCAAAATCAGATGAAAATCAAATCCAGCAGACAGATGAATCTGGGGTCAGTAAGGATGTGCAACAGCTGTCTATCAGAGTTACAAACCAGAAAACTTTGGGGCCCCCTTTTCGCAATTTGTGTAATTCCAACAATTAGACCCCAACGATCATATAAAGGCAAAATTCACATGTGCAACAGTATAAATGACTAAAAACAAGCTACAGTGCAATAATAAAAAAAGCCTTTTTTAGTGCCAATAAATATTGAATTAACAAAAAAAATCAGTTTGTATAAAACTGATTTATTTTTTTCCAAAAAGGGCAGAAATGTCTGCGGATCATATTTGCAAACATTTTATTACCTTGAATGTTGAATTGCTTTAAATCACGAGAGACACATTCTCGGGAACATCTTTCCTATAAATGAGACACACAATACACTCCACAGTGCTGCGCAGGTCACCCAGCTGCAGCTCAGTTGACTGCAGACCAAGACATATTGTAAGACACTCAATACCTCTGTGTCTTGACCAGTTCTGAGTTCCCAGAGCTCATTTTCACAGCACTGACTTGCCAGAATGTTACAGTGATACTCTTAAATTTACTGCATGTGATGTCCATGTATAATAAGAGACACAAAATAAAAAATGTCAGACTTGGGAGACATGAATCTGAATCATCCAACTATGTATTCAGAAAGTATCATTTCAGACCACAACTAAAAGTGAACCTTTATTTTTAGCATAGTTAATGTGTGGTAATTTCGTAGTGGAGGTATAAAGTCAATATAACCCCTCCCCCATGGAAATCTAAATAAGTTCATTATAATGCTTTGAGGCCTATGGGTTCAATCACATGCTCGGATTTAAATGCGGCCTGCTGTTTCGCAGGTTTTTCTATGTAATCCGAGAGCAGCGTGATGTAGGTGCTTAGACCCTGATTCCAGGGATGTGTCATTTACTGATCTGCATGCTGTCATTTTTATACAATCACTGTTTTCTCTGCCTCAGATCTAGCAGTGTTCGGAATGCTGACCCCTATATAACCCTGTTCACACCACTGTTTAGAAGCTTACTGTGCATAGGCAGAAAATTGCAAGTCAGTGGCGAGGTTAAACAGCGCAGTTGACTAGGAGGCATGAGACATCTAGTCCTGTAGTGATTATCTCCTGCTGATAAAACACTGATTTTATTGAAACAGCAGCACACAGCCTAGTAAGTGACACATCACTGGAATCAGTGTCTACGTCATATTGCTGTCAGATTACATAGCAAAAACCTGCTGACAGATTGCCTTTTAATATACTTAAGTTCATCTGCTATCCAACACTTGGAACAGTATACAGCTTCAAAATCACACCAAAGTACCTGTTCGTGTCTGCCTACCTGTAATCCCTGTCTAACTTGCTGTCCACTGCCTGTTGTAAAGTGTAATCCGTCTCTACCAGCATGGACTCTGTGTGGGATTACAGGAAGTGGGAGTAGAGTCTTTATCTCTCTGTTCCTGCTCTCCTGTCTGTCAAACTGTAAACAGGCATAACAGAGATGGATTTCTTTCTTTCCGGGTAGACATGCCATAGGACAATGGCAGGCGTAATGGATGTTGAAAGTGAAAAAAAAGGAAGTCTGAGCACCAACAGTACAGGCAGAATGCTGATGAAGACTCGGAGTGGGATTACAGGAATTAGGGGCAGAATCTTTATCCATCTGCTCCTGCTCTCCTGTCTGTCAAACTACATACAGGGATAACAGAAAGGAGGAACTTTCTTCAGGGGAAGGCAAAGCATTTGACAATGGCAGGCTTAATGGATGTTGAAAGTGAATGGAAAGGAAGTTAGAGCACCAACAGTACCAGAACTGCTCAAAAATTGTGAATTGCAAATTACCAAACAAGAGAATTGGGATAGTCCCAGGACATATTTGACTAGCTTCAGCACCAAAAGCAATTTTAACTTAGGGAATGAAGGCAGCATGATCATATTTTTACTTATAACATGCCAGCAATGTTGAAGCAAATGCTTTCTAGGACTTCTAGCGATAAGCTAGAATGTATATATGGCACATCCTGATAATGTCGATCGTATCTTACCAAATACAAGAGTAGATCCCATCACATGACTGCAGGACAATCTTAGGGAAAGAAATCTATAGATCTAAACAGACAGGTAATTGTCATTTTAGGCACTTGTCAACGTCACTCATCTCCAGCACGAGAACTGCTCTATCAAGACCCAGTGAATTCCAGACTATTCGGCATTTCTTCACGCCTAAATTGGAGCTCTCAAGGAAGGAGAAAACTGCATCTACAGGACAAGATACACGGGTGAATATCTCTGATCATAAGCACTGAGAGCTCCATTCAGGAGAAGAGATAAACCTGACACTATCAATTGAAATTTAGGACTATTTGTATTATTTACCAGGTCAATAGGTTTCTTTGTGGGTGTTGGCCTAAAAAAAGTTGGTGTATTTCACACCAACACACCGAGTGACACAGAATGTGAGCACCATTTTTCTTCATATAAACATAACTGGTCGCCGACCCAATACATTGCATCTACTGGTAATTTGTACTCGTCAGACACATTAACTAGAAGTCAATTAAACCCACTTATTTTAGTACGAAATGTTAAAAATGTATCGATCAGGCATGTTGGAGCTCAATTATCCTTTCATACCCTGGGAGGGATCTGGCATATGAATTACCATATTTTTCAGACTATAAGACACACTTTTTTCCACCAAAATTATGGAGGAAAGTGGGGGGTGTGTCTTATAGTCCAGATGTACCTTACCTTATAGTCTTATAATAGTCTGATTGTGGATAGGGGGGAGTGGCAGCGGCAGAGGAGCAGATCACAGGAGGCAGAAGAAGGCAGCTGGGTGATCACGTGTGCCCGCTGCTAAAGAAAATGAATATTCACTGCTTCCCAAGCCTATAGTCCAGCCCACCTCCACGCACTTAAGCCGATGCAGAGAGGTGGGAGTGTGGCGGGGATATGGGTATGTGGAGCAGTGGATATTCAATTTCTTTAATAGCGGGCACACGTGATCGCCCAGCCGCTGCACAAGCTGCGGCTCACACCGTGCCTGCTATTAAAGAAAATGAATATTCACTGCTCTCCACTCCCATAGGCCGGTCGTGGGGAGCAGTGAATATTCCGGCAGCTGACCTCAGCGTGTGAGGGGGCAGCATGTCTGTGATGTCATGTGCTGCTTATAAGCTAAAACCAGCTGCTGGCATCAGATCAGGATGCCGCTGGAGCAGAGGGAAGGTGAGTAGGAATCATTTATTTCTTCATGTATGCGGTGGATGGGGGCCATATATACCAGGATAGGGATGGGGGGCATGTATACCAGGATGGGGGGGCCATGTATACCAGGGTGGGGATGGGGACTATGTGTACCCAGATGGGGACCATGTATACCAGGATGGGGGGCTATGTATACCAGGATGGGGATGGGGTCCATGTATACCAGGATGGGGGGGCTATGTATACCTGGATGGGGGCCATGTATACCAGGATGAGGGGGTCATGTATACCTGGATGGAGACATATATATCATGATGGGGGGTGGATATATATACCAGGATGGGGGGTATTAGTACAGAATTGGGGGACAATACCCCTATTTTCTTCCTCTAAAATCTAGACACGTGTTATGGTCCGGTGCGTCTGATAGTTTGAAAAATATGGTAGCTTGTCATATATTAGTCAGTGTGTGGACATATGCTCATTCTGTTGTCAGCTACTTCTTTGGATTTCCCCATGCACATGTACCATGACCCGAGTGTGCATGTCTTTTGTATGGGTACAGGGAAGTAAGCTGCTGACAGATGTGTCCAGCAACAGCTCATCTCCAAAGAGATGGCCTTTACATTTAAGCTGCCCAAGCCTTCCCTCCTTGACAATATCAATCTTGGAGGGAGATTTGGAAGGCCCTCCTAGACATTAAAGGGAAGCTGTCACCAGGTTTTTACTATGTAATCTGAGAGCATCATGATGTAGGGGCAGAGAACCTGATTCCAGCGATGTGTCACTTACTGGGCTGTATTGCTGTTTCTGTAAAAATCAGTGTAATATCAGCAGATTATCACTACAGGACTAGGTGTCTTGTGCCACCAAGTC
Organism: Phyllobates terribilis; assembly: GCF_046119375.1. Taxonomy (NCBI): domain Eukaryota; kingdom Metazoa; phylum Chordata; class Amphibia; order Anura; family Dendrobatidae; genus Phyllobates; species Phyllobates terribilis. Next base: position 702,881,294 of record NW_027362764.1, on the reverse strand, counting down.
CTTCTGATCTGTGTAACCCCATCCCACCATGCAGCTGTCAATATACAGTGTACATAGAAAGCGGCCAATCAGTTTTGTGAGCAGCGATATACAGGGCTCAGCATTCCGAGCTCTGCTGGATCCGCAGCAGAGAAAACAGTGATTGTATGAAAATGACAGCAAGCAGACCAGCAGGTGATATCACTGGAATTGGCGGTTATGGCCGACATAGATCTAATTTACCAAATTTACTCCCTTCAACTTACTGAAAAAAACATTAGCTTAGCAAGTATGTTTTCAGGCGTTAAATCTATTGGTTAGTAGCTATCTCAAGTGTATGACCCAACTTCCAATAAAATACTCTTTTCTTATTTTAAGAAAAAATACTAATCAATGTAAAATCACATCACATCAGAGGTAGCGATTGTAATACAAGACTACGTCTACATAGAAATCCCCAATCATTCAAAATTCCACTTCACAAAGGGATCGTGACACGAAAGGGGCAGCATGAAGGCCATCAGCGTAACAGAGGGCAGGCTTCAAACCTGAACCCACACACGCTGCCATTTATAAAGAACACAAACAAAAAGCAAACTCAGGTCACAATTTGTGTCCCCAAGCACCTTCAAACTCCACTTTTTGCTGTGATGTATCCCAGACACTCTTAAGTGCCTGCCGCCTTCCAATCAGAACTTCATGTAGCGTGAAAAAGCACAAGGGTGTGAACCCGACTGGAGGAATTTTTATTGTTCTTTAGCACGTGCGTCCACAAGTCAGCACCGCCATGCGTCAGGATCTGCGAAAACAGCACATCTGCTACTTATTTCTTCCCGTCAGGCCAAAGAAGTCTCGGCTAGAAGGAGCTCGAGTTACACAAACCCACAAATACATCAAAGTAAACAGTATTCAAATTGCACAAGCCCTGCCATTACTACCGCAACTTTTTAGTATTTTGGTTAATAGGTATGTACAACTATAGAATTTACTTTCATGGGTAAGAAACTAAAATCGATAAGAACGTTACAGCTATTAGACATTTCATCTAAGATAGGAGTAACTATTTGTTTTCCTACTAGGAACTGACACAAAGTTATGTTTCTTTAATGATAACGGCACAATCCAGAAGCAAACAGCTATAAACAAAGTATAATGCAACACAGATGAGAAAATGGGATTACTCCTCATGGATTACGCTGATTTAGGGTAGGATCACACCATGACTTTCTCTCCATCCGAGAAAAATGGTGCGAATATTTTGATTAGACACTGATCAGAGTTTGACTAGAGTTTGATCAGAGTTTGATCAGAGTATGATCAGAGTATGATCAGAGTATGATCAGAGTATGATCAGAGTATGATCAGAGTATGATCAGAGTATGATCAGAGTATGATCAGAGTATGATCAGAGTATGATCAGAGTATGATCAGAGCATGATCAGAGCATGATCAGAGCATGATCAGAGCATGATCAGAGCATGATCAGAGCATGATCAGAGCATGATCAGAGCATGATCAGAGCATGATCAGAGCATGATCAGAGCATGATCAGAGCATGATCAGAGCATGATCAGAGCATGATCAGAGCATGATCAGAGTATGATCAGAGTTTGATCAGAGTTTGAACAGAGTTTGAACAGAGTTTGATCAGTTTCATCAAAGTTTCATCAGAGCTTGATCAGATTTTCTCGGACGTTGGAAGGAAAAATAAAGTTTCTCTACCTTCTCCATTTTGTCAGTCCGTCAAAATCGGATGTCATCCAAGTGGGGTGCGATGTTTTACAAACTCAGACTTGCATTGCTGACTTTGATCTGAAACTCTAACCCTGACACAATCTCTATTTTAAGTTATACATATAGTGGCCACCTAAAACAGATGGACCATAAACATCATTTATCACCTACCACAGGCTACCCCCTGGGGGTACCACAAGTGGGTCTCCCATTGATCTAAAAATTGGGGTTTCTGTGGTTTCTGCTTGAGAAGAGTAGTGGTCATGCAATTGTACACTCATTGTCTATAAAACGGATTGAAAAATGAAAAATCTTGTCTATAAGATTTACTGACCTGTGGATTTGAGCATTTTATTTCCAGAGGCTCCAAGTCGACATGTAGACAGACAACAAATGAGTGGCCAGCTTCAGGACCAGCAGACGGCAGCGCGTGAGAAGTTACAGCGAGGGTAGAGGTACAGCCCATCGGTTCTACTAGGTTCAATATGACTTGATGCTCCACAAGAGTATAGACACTAAAGTTATGGAGGTTGATGGTCCAAGGAAAAGCAACACCTAAAGACAAAAATATACATATATGTAAATCAGCATTTAGTGTAATAGGAAGAATTATGCACAAACTGCAAAAATATATTTAAACAATAAATATAAAATTAAAATTGTAACATTGTTGTAGAGATGATTATATTGAGAATTTAGGATGAGACATACAAGGGGATGGGGTTGTAGGGAGAAGAAAGCTTGGGGGGTTTATACATAAAAAAAAATAATGTTTCTATATAATGTTATTATTTGCATTTTTCTTTGAAACATTTAATAAAAATTTAAGAATAATTATTCATATTAACGGCCTTCAGTTCGATCTCGTGCCATGACAGCTTGATGGTTAAACGCTCTGTATGAAGATCGATCTTGTGCAAGACTAGATAGCTCCACCAGGGTCTTCTCCGCCATTAACTTGATAGTATCAAGCCATCGGGTTTTTGGTTTTCCCCTTCATCTTGTTCCTTCTACTCTTCCGACCACGATGTCCTTCTCCAGTGATTGCTCTCTTTGTATGATGTGTCCAAAGTAGGAAAGTCGTAGCTTGGTGATCTTTGCTTCGAGTAGACAAGATGCATGACATGCCTGTGTGACAGACGCTACAAAGCTTTGAGCATCTTAAGGTTATGGAGACATAGGTGATATGAGAACAGAACCATTTCTGGTACGTTCGGGCACACATTTTGTATGTAATTATTACATACAGTACAGACCAAAAGTTTGGACACACCTTCTCATTTAAAGATTTTTCTGTATTTTCATGACTATGATAATAGTACATTCACACTGAAGGCATCAAAACTATGAATTAACACATGTGGAATTATATACTTAACAAAAAAGTGTGAAACAACTGAAAATATATCTTATATTCTAGGTTCTTCAAAGTAGCCACCTTTTGTTTTAATGTCTACTTTGCACACTCTTGGCATTCTCTTGATGAGCTTCAAGAGGTAGTCACCGGAAATGGTTTTCACTTCACAGGTGTGCCCTGTCAGGTTTAATAAGTGGGATTTCTTGCCTTATAAATGGGGTTGGGACCATCATTTGTGTTGTGCAGAAGTCTGGTGGATACACAGCTGATAGTCCTACTGAATAGACTGTTAGAATTTGTATTATGGCAAGATAAAAGCAGCTAAGTAAAGAAAAATGAGTGGCCATCATTACTTTAAGAAATGAAGGTCAATCAGTGCGAAAAATTGGGCAAACTTTGAAAGTGTACCCAAGTGCAGTTGCAAAAACCATCAAGCGCTACAAAGAAACTGGCTCACATGAGGATCGCCCCAGGAAAGGAACACCAAGAGTCACCTCTGCTTCTGAGGATAAGTTTATCTGCGTCAACAGCCTCAGAAATCGCAGGTTAACAGCAGCTCAGATTAGAGACCAGGTCAATGCCACACAGAATTCTAGCAGCAGACACATCCCTTTAACAACTGTTAAGAAGAGACTTTGTGCAGCAGGCCTTCATGGTAAAATAGCTGCTAGGAAACCACTGCTAAGGACAGGCAACAAGCAGAAGAGACTTGTTTGGGCTAATGAACACAAGGAATGGACATTAGACGAGTGGAAATCTGTGCTTTGGTCTGATGAGTCCAAATTTGAGATCTTTGGTTTCAACTATCGTGTCTTTGTGCGACGCAGAAAAGGGGAACGGATGGACTCTACATGCCTGGTTACCACCATGAAGCATGGAGGAGGAGGTGTGATGGTGTGGGGGTGCTTTGCTGGAGACACTGTTGGGGATTTATTCAAAATTGAAGGCATAGTCCACCAGAATGGCTACCACAGCATCTTGCAGCGGCATGCTATTCCATCCGGTTTGCGTTTAGTTGGACCATCATTTATTTTTCAACAGGACAATGACCCCAAACACACCTCCAGGCTGTGTAAGGGCTATTTGACCAAGAGGGAGAGTGATGGGGTGCTACGCCAGATGACCTGGCCTCCACAGTCACCAGACCTAAACCCAATCGAGATGGTTTGGGGTGAGCTGGACCGCAGAGTGAAGGCAAAAGGGCCAACAAGTGCTAAGCATCTCTGGGAACTCCTTCAAGATTGTTGGAAGACCATTTCCGGTGACTACCTCTTGAAGCTCAACAAGAGAATGCCAAGAGTGTGCAAAGCAGTCATCAAAGCAAAAGGTGGCTACTTTGAAGAACCTAGAATATAAGACATATTTTCAGTTGTTTCACACTTTTTCGTTAAGTATATAATTCCACATGTGTTAATTCATACTTTTGATGCCTTCAGTGTGAATGTACAATTATCATAGTCATGAAAATACAGAAAAATCTTTAAATGAGAAGGTGTGTCCAAACTTTTGGTCTGTACTGTATATCTCTTTTAGAAGAGGTTGACCCAGCCTGGGGGAGGCAATATGCTTAAAGGAGCTGTCCACTACTTTCACATTGATGCCCTATCCGTAATGTATGATCGGCCGGGGTGTCGCATGCGGCAACCCCGCCGATCAGCTGTTATCGGTGCCGATGGCCACAGCACAGAATTGCTTACCTGTGGTGCTTGGCCGTCCATCTGTACCAGCCACAGCGGAGTACTGCACATCCGCCTCCCATTCAATTGAATAGGAGGCGGATGTGCAGTAACAAGAGCCGGCCACTACAACTTGATGGCCAAGCACCGCAGGTAAGCAATTCTGTGCTGTGGCCATCGGCACCGATAACAGCTGATCGGCGGGGTTGCCGCATGCGACACCCCGGCCGATCATACATTACGGATAGGGCATCAATGTGAAAGTAGTGGACAGCTCCTTTAAGCATATTGCCTCCCCCAGGCTGGGTCAACCTCTTCTAAAAGAGATATACAGTACAGACCAAAAGTTTGGACACACCTTCTCATTTAAAGATTTTTCTGTATTTTCATGACTATGATAATAGTACATTCACACTGAAGGCATCAAAACTATGAATTAACACATGTGGAATTATATACTTAACAAAAAAGTGTGAAACAACTGAAAATATATCTTATATTCTAGGTTCTTCAAAGTAGCCACCTTTTGTTTTAATGTCTACTTTGCACACTCTTGGCATTCTCTTGATGAGCTTCAAGAGGTAGTCACCGGAAATGGTTTTCACTTCACAGGTGTGCCCTGTCAGGTTTAATAAGTGGGATTTCTTGCCTTATAAATGGGGTTGGGACCATCATTTGTGTTGTGCAGAAGTCTGGTGGATACACAGCTGATAGTCCTACTGAATAGACTGTTAGAATTTGTATTATGGCAAGATAAAAGCAGCTAAGTAAAGAAAAATGAGTGGCCATCATTACTTTAAGAAATGAAGGTCAATCAGTGCGAAAAATTGGGCAAACTTTGAAAGTGTACCCAAGTGCAGTTGCAAAAACCATCAAGCGCTACAAAGAAACTGGCTCACATGAGGATCGCCGCAGGAAAGGAACACCAAGAGTCACCTCTGCTTCTGAGGATAAGTTTATCTGCGTCAACAGCCTCAGAAATCGCAGGTTAACAGCAGCTCAGATTAGAGACCAGGTCAATGCCACACAGAATTCTAGCAGCAGACACATCCCTTTAACAACTGTTAAGAAGAGACTTTGTGCAGCAGGCCTTCATGGTAAAATAGCTGCTAGGAAACCACTGCTAAGGACAGGCAACAAGCAGAAGAGACTTGTTTGGGCTAATGAACACAAGGAATGGACATTAGACGAGTGGAAATCTGTGCTTTGGTCTGATGAGTCCAAATTTGAGATCTTTGGTTTCAACTATCGTGTCTTTGTGCGACGCAGAAAAGGGGAACGGATGGACTCTACATGCCTGGTTACCACCATGAAGCATGGAGGAGGAGGTGTGATGGTGTGGGGGTGCTTTGCTGGAGACACTGTTGGGGATTTATTCAAAATTGAAGGCATAGTCCACCAGAATGGCTACCACAGCATCTTGCAGCGGCATGCTATTCCATCCGGTTTGCGTTTAGTTGGACCATCATTTATTTTTCAACAGGACAATGACCCCAAACACACCTCCAGGCTGTGTAAGGGCTATTTGACCAAGAGGGAGAGTGATGGGGTGCTACGCCAGATGACCTGGCCTCCACAGTCACCAGACCTAAACCCAATGGAGATGGTTTGGGGTGAGCTGGACCGCAGAGTGAAGGCAAAAGGGCCAACAAGTGCTAAGCATCTCTGGGAACTCCTTCAAGATTGTTGGAAGACCATTTCCGGTGACTACCTCTTGAAGCTCAACAAGAGAATGCCAAGAGTGTGCAAAGCAGTCATCAAAGCAAAAGGTGGCTACTTTGAAGAACCTAGAATATAAGACATATTTTCAGTTGTTTCACACTTTTTCGTTAAGTATATAATTCCACATGTGTTAATTCATACTTTTGATGCCTTCAGTGTGAATGTACAATTATCATAGTCATGAAAATACAGAAAAATCTTTAAATGAGAAGGTGTGTCCAAACTTTTGGTCTGTACTGTATATCTCTTTTAGAAGAGGTTGACCCAGCCTGGGGGAGGCAATATGCTTAAAGGAGCTGTCCACTACTTTCACATTGATGCCCTATCCGTAATGTATGATCGGCCGGGGTGTCGCATGCGGCAACCCCGCCGATCAGCTGTTATCGGTGCCGATGGCCACAGCACAGAATTGCTTACCTGTGGTGCTTGGCCGTCCATCTGTACCAGCCACAGCGGAGTACTGCACATCCGCCTCCCATTCAATTGAATAGGAGGCGGATGTGCAGTAACAAGAGCCGGCCACTACAACTTGATGGCCAAGCACCGCAGGTAAGCACTTGCGGCCTGCGGCCGATAGCAGCTGATCGGCTGGGGTGCCGCATGCGAGACCCCAGCCGATCATATATTGATACCCTATCTAATGGATAGGGCATCAATGTGAAAGTAGTGGACAACTCCTTTAAGGCTATTGTTAACAAGGGATCATAAACTAAAGGAAATCAAACTTCTTGGCAACTACTCAACATGGAATTGGAGAATCATTTGCTTGGACTATCATGACAATCTCTGCCCTTCAAGGATGGACACAATACAGGCACATTATTAACTCTGCTGATGATGCTTGGAGAATCCATCTTCTCGAAACTTGTGGTGTGCATGCATATATTAGTAAATTGATGAATTTTAATTAACCCTGCTTGTAGCAATGCATATAATGTGGAGGTCTGCAGACACAAAGAAGTGTACCCTATAAATTGGGGATCAGGGTTATTCAAACAACAGAAGTACTCTGCCTAATATGAAAATCTGACACTAAAAAGCCCATTAAGAAATGGAGCTAAAGGGGTATTCTCAAGTTTGAAAAAATTTCCTTATCCATGAGATTGCGGATAACTTTCCGACCACTCGTACCCCAACTGATCCTGAGAACTTAGGCTCTGAAAAACCCTGTGTGAATGGAGCAATGGTCAATCATGTGCACTGTCGCTCTAGTCTTTCCTTACGGGGCAGCCAGAAGTAGCCGAACGCAGAGCTCGGCTGATCTTCGGCGCACTCGTAAAAATGAATGGAGGGCCAGTGCGTATGATCAACCGTTGCTGCAATCACATGGGCTCTGAGCCCCATTTCTTGGTATCGGCGTGAGGCCTCAGTGGTAGGAACGTTCTTCCCCTATCCCGCGGATAGAGGATAATTTCCAAACTTGAGAATACATCTTTAATTTGCATACAAGTATATCATGTAACATATATCGTCCCTGACATCTCACACATGAGGTATTTATGGTGCATATCAGATGTTTTCTGAGTGCATGATTTTCATCCATGGGAGCTAGAAACAATAAAATTCACTTTTTCAGGCACAACCTATGTCATATCTTCCATAATATCAAAAATTGCCCAGACATGTCTGCCAACTATTATGGCATTGAATTGCAATTCCTGAAAAGGTGAAGGGTCCCATCAACACACTGGGAAATCTCAACATTATCTAAGTTCTTAATGTAACATTTCTTCAATGCTTCTTATTTTAGATTATTTCTTGTCCAGAAAATGGGTTTATGTAACAATGTTTCTGTAACATTCATGTATATATTAGATTCCCTATTGGAGGACCATGAATATAATGTCAATCAAGATCCATTACTTTTAAGTGCGATCTTTTCACAGTTCTAAATATTAACTAGGAATCCGCAATATTACATACGTAGAGAAAACCTTTAGTACAGGGTTGTGCCAATTCCATGAGCTGGGTAGTCCAAGAACCTAGAAATTAGCTGGTTAGGTCTACGTAAAAGGGTTAGGCTGTGTGCCCACGTAGCGTTTTGCAAGCATTTATGCTGCGGAATTTCCGCAGCATAAACGCTTGGGAAACGCTTGGGAAAAGCTTGGTAATCCGCCCCCCATGGTCCCCAATGACAAGCCGCACTTTCAATGCCCATGTTGCGGATTTTTCCGCAGCGTTTATGCTGCACTCAAAAATCCGCAGCATGTCCCTTAATTTTGCGGACACGCAGCGTAATCGCCGCCATTGACTTGCATTGGACCGCGTGACATCCGCATCACTGCATCTGCACATGCGGATATCACACGGTTCAATATGCGGATGGTACCCAAGTCTGGAGGAGAGGAGACTCTCATCCAGACCTGGGTACCATAGAAAACTGTAAAAAAAAAAAGAATTTAAAATAAAAAATCTCTTCCCGGTGTTTTGTCTGCTCCGGGACGGTGTCTTGCAATGTTCGCGCTGATGTGAAGGACCTGCCATGACGACACTGAGTCATGTGACCCATCACATGGCTCAATGACGTCACCGCAGGTCCTTCATACTACCGCAAGCCGCCCAACACACCGGACGGAGCAGACAAAACACCGGGAAGACATCGGTAGGTGAGTATAAATTTTTTTAAATTTTATTTTTCACCTTTCTTATTCTTTTTTTTAACTAACTTGGTCACACTACTATAAATCCATGCCAGTTGCATGGATTTATATAGTGTGAACAAGTTGTCAAGCACTTTTCCAAGTGATGCTAAAATCGCTTGGAAAAGCGCTTGATAACCCGCATGCAGAAATGCATGCAAAGATGCTTCACAAACGCTTCTACCTGGCGGGAAAAACGCATGTAAAATCCGCATGCGTTTTTCCTGCCAGGGAGAAGCGTAAAAAATATGCTTCATTTCCGCAACGTGGGCACATAACCTTATTGTCTGTTGAAGACCTTTTTGCCTGGCTACAAAATAAATTAGAGCAAAAGAACGAATTCCTAAAATGTACAGTAAATTGTGAACTGCGCTAGTAATTAAATTCAATTCCTAAAGTCAGATTTATTTTATGCGTTGCATCCATGCCAATTTATAAAATTTGTGGCATTATTTGCACACAATAAAAATCTAGTCTCCGATTCATCATTGCCTTTGTGCCTAATTTTGTCTAGCCTTGTGTGTTTTGTGCCTTTTTGAAGTCTATTTTATATTTGCTAGACTTTCTTTTGTTTTGTCTTCTGCTTTGTAAGCGGAGTTTATCGATTTCATATGTTTTTGACCAATTCATCAATAGCGACTTTTTAAAAGGTTGCAAAATTTAGCGCAACTCCCCTCCACTCCTTCCCTGGAATATTTTTAAGTATGCTAGTATTTTGTAGCAATTTTTGAAAAATTCGACTAAATAGTCCAAATTCAGTTTAAAACAGGAAAACAGTCAATTTTTGACTTTGCGTCAAATTCATGAATCGTACTCCGCCATCTCTGCACCCATTAAGGAAAATAGGTTACTTGCATTTTTTAAAAACAATATCCAGTGTAAAAAACTCACCAGATGCTCATTGTTGGAATGTAGCTGTGCTGATTTTTGTAGGTAAGACTCCTGTAAGTACAATTTGTACCTATCAGACATTTATGGTATATATTTTCAATATGCCACAGAAGGTAATACCACTTTAATTTTTAGTGTGGCCATCGGATTTTTGGTGGCCCTTTGACGAAAAAAGGTTGTGCCCCCCTAGCTTAAAGCCTAGACATGGGATCCACCACTTTGCATATATGTGGAGTCCGAAGACTAATTTTCCGGAGAATACGTGATCTTCTACCTCTCCTGATAACCTATCTAACATTGACCCTCTAAGGACAGTAGGATGTTCTCAATACACACTCAATTATTGGTGGTGGACTGTTGTTTGAATTGACACCATTTATTCAAGATCTATGATTTTTTTTCCCCTTTATTGGACCTAAACCAATTGAAAACCTGATGGCAAACATTAGTTCTCATTGGCAGATCTGTCAAATGATGTCAAAGAAAAGTTACATATCAGCTCTACAGTGCAAGGAGCAAAGCGATTCATCTTCCCATAAGTTGGACACCTGTGAATGTGACAAAAATGCATAGCTTTCCGTAGAAAATGCCATAAATGCATATTGGATAGGGGTCATACCCAGAGATCCACATCTATTGGTAAGAATTGCAAACACAAGATGTTATTTCTCAGAAAACTATGTTCCAGGAAGTTGTGGATTAGTAGATTTGACCTGTATTTTAAGACTGTTAGTGGAGTTATGCTTCAACTTGGTTTGATGTTCTCATTAGAGTCCTTCACAATCGGTCATCACCTATGACTTGTTACAGTAGTACGGTATGTGGTATGGTATTTCGAGACCATGCATCGACCTCTAGGGGCACAAAGGCTACATATACTACATATACAAGATTAGTTTATATAACTATGAAGTCAAGAAGAAGCAAAAATATATTTACAGTAATAACATTTCACCAAATGTTTACTCCGGAGAAGAAAACGCAAAGCCATTATGGAATAGAATTGCATGTTATATATTTAAAACATAGGGGTCTCTAAGGTTTTGCCTAATGAAGATAGATGATTTTTTCTTTTCTCTCGGACTAACACAAGAAAGGCAACAGTGGATAGGATATTCTTCAGTGACCTGAGAAAGTACATCCAGAAATAATATTTAGTGTTCACGTTCTTCTTCCAGTCATCTGCGACGTGTTGTATTTTTTCTTGCTAATGAAATGAAAACTCTGAATATTTTCGGGATGTAGGAATTGCAGCTTAAAAAGCTGACGGCAAATAAAGAAAATCTTTGAGCATCCTGAGAACAAATTTTTTTCTTATAATACATCAAAGTTGAGTAACTGTGTTCTCTAAGCAAACCTTGCGTGTTCTTGTCCCCAATACCATCAATTATCACCTAAGACTTTCTTTTAAGGGTGGATTCAAATAAAGTTCTTTGAAGTGGATTATCACACAAAGACCGCGCCAATAACTGCATTAAAAAAAAAATCATACAATCTGCTTGGTAATACGTTACCCATTAATTGCAATGGGAAAATGTGGCAATAATTTATATGGTGTGCTTTTTTTTGCACATGTAGGGTTAAAAAAAAAAAAAAAAGGACAATACTTGGTGTGTTTTCCAAAATGGAATGAGAACTGAAAAAAAAACTGCTTACACATAAAAAAATTGTAAAAAACATAGTGGTCCTAAAGATAAAGCAACAAAACCAGGTTGTTTGTTGAAATAGTTTTCCTAAAAATCTCCAAAAGCTGTGTCTACACCTTATCTTGCAAAAAAAACCCAACAACTTACGTTTAGTCTCACCCTTCAGTCACAGCAAAGCCTTATCCACAAAAGGATCCCATTCAGTACCGCTAAGGCCTTATTCAGAAGTCCATATTTCACATAGGTGTTCTGTCTGTATTTTTCACGGATAGAACACGTACCTTTGATATTCTATGGGGCTGTTCACATGTTCGTGTTTTTTCACGGGCTGTGTCTCTATGCAAATATCATCGAGACATGTCAGATTTTTTGGGCAGCATGAATGAAAAGTGTGGGTCTGTGGAAGACATGGACAGCACACAAATGGCATCCGTGTAAGGTAACATTGCAAAGGATAAGACAAGTTTTGTAAATTTATATATCCATATGTGAAAAACAATAGCAGGATGTGAATAAAACACATTTATGTAATTTTACCAAGTTTAAACCACAATGTAATTTGTACTTTATCTTTTTAAGCAATTTTTTTGTTTCTCCTGACTCCAAGTATAGTTTAATATGTGTTAAAGTAAACAATGTCCTACTAATTCAATGCCCTACCAATGTGTTAGGTAAACAATGCCCAACAAATTCAACTTCCCTCTGCTGTTTTATGGATGCAATTGTGTATTTCTTTCATGAACTCGTATAACATTAGTACACAGCTGCGCTTCATACATGATCCAACTCACAATAATCACTATTTTTTTCAGACATTAAAAAAAAAACTTTTCCCCTAAATAATTTGATCAAACCGCCCTTTTTTTCAAAAATGTTTTATCGTTTATCATACGGGAGAATGGGAGGAATAGAACTAAGCAACAACACATTGTGATGAAGCAGCAAAAAAGACAAACACAGTTCTGGGAGGTATTAAGAGAAGCACAGAGTCTAGATCAAGAGAAGAAATTGTCCCCCTCTACTCCTCCTTGGTCAGACCTCATCTGGAATACTGTGTCCAATTCTGGGCACCACGTTTTAAAAAAGACATCGAAAAACTAGAGCAAGATCAGAGAAGAGCTACCAGGATGGTGAACGGACTGCAAACTATGTCCTATGAGGAACAGGTAAAGGATCTGGGAATGTTTAGCTTGCAAAAAAGAAGGCTAAGAGGAGACTTAATAGCTGTCTACAAATATCTGAAGGGATGTCACAGTGAAGAGGGATCTCATTTGCATATGGAAACATGAGAAGCAATGGAATGAAACTAAAAGGAAGAAGATACAGATTAGATATTAGAAAAAACTTTGACAGTAAAGGTGATCAATGAGTGGAACAGGCGGCCACGACAGGTGGAGAGTTCTCCTTCAATGGAAGTCTTCAAAGAAAAGCTGGACAGACATCTGTCTGAGATGGTTTAGTGACTCCTGCATTGATCAGGGGGTTGGACCAGATGACCCTGGAGGTCCTTTACAACTCTAACATTCGAGGATTCTATGATACGTCTTGCATTGCAGTGGTGACCTAAGAGCTTGCAAGGTGGAAGCAAAACTTTACTTCAGGATCCTGAAAAGCGCAGCAAGAAAGCAGACAAACCTGAGTGGCTGCAGCTCTTTTTTTTTTTTTTAGAAATGCCAAGAAAGCAGGTATTTGCTGCAAAAAAAAACGTATGAATATAGTCTTATACTGGTAGAAAAACTAGGGAGCAGGGTAGGGCTGGGTACAGACATGGGTATTTACTATACCAGGCACCAACATCTCTCTCATATTTCTATCATATTGTAGATTTCCAATGTAAACCTTAAGCTCTTAAGTTTCTCTTCAATACATACACAAAAAAATTCACCTGTTGTGCAGAAGGAATTTACATTTGGAACATTGAAATAGAATCCAAAATAGCTAAAACGAGCATAACAAAAGCCAAAGCTTCAAAGGCGCGCATGGAAAGAGAGCGCCCAGACGTATAGAACATTCCCTGCAATTACTGCACTCAGCACAAATGTTTGTATAGAGAAGAATAGTTTCCAGTGATACACTATTGTGTATAGTGTAGATGAATTCCCCAAGTATCGGGTAATTTCTTAGTAGAAAGACGTGTCACGAGAAAGGAACGTTATGGCTGGATAATGGCTTCTGGCTGAAATTTGAATAAAGAAGACGGGAAAAAGAGGTTTCATAGTAAATAAGGAAGGCGAAATGTTTATTATCAAAGCAATAGGTTGTTCTGCCATAACTGCGTCCAAGTGACATGGTGTCTGATGAACCAGATGGCTGGAAACAGAAATGTAACATGCTCGCTAGTGATTCGATGGAGACATACGCCCACCATAATTAATGCTCATATTATTATGTGCATGCGTCATGGCCGCTGGCTTACACTATAATACTGCTTTATTCATCGGGAAATAAATGACCTTTTGGAACATTTTGATGATATTCTCTCTCTTAAGATGTAAGTGACATTAAGTGAGAATTTCCATTAACCTATGGATGGTGATTATCGTACAATCACATTATGTACTGTGTTCTGTTTGATAGGAGAATACAAAGCCAAGGAGAATGAGTCAAGAGACTGTACGCAGGAAAGTCTCCAGTGCTACTGCCTCAAAGCTTAATGCTCGGCTAATGATAAGTGAATGTAGCTAGGAAAGTACATGATACTGGGCTACGAGGGAATGTGAGAAAGAGTAAGAGAAAAGCAAAAACCCTCATACACATTAGATAAAAAGGGATCCGTCACCAGATTTCAAAATACAAACTGCAGACATTATTACGTAGATCTAGACCCGATGAGCCTAGTGAACTAACTTTGAACGCCCATTTCAGAATGAATTTGTAAGCATAAAATAAAAATGTGCTAAAACTGGACTCAAAATATTCATAGGAATATTAGGCAGGAATACTTTAAAAAGAAAAAAAAAGATTATACAGTCATTCTGATGTGGATATTTAAAGTACAGTCATGGTCGAAAGTGTTGGCACCATTGAAATTGTTCCAGAAAATGAAGTATTTCTCCCAGAAAATTTGTGCAAATACATATGTTTTGTTATACACATCTTTATTTCATTTGTGTGTATTGGATCAACACAAAAAAAACGGCAACTTGGACATAATATCAAATAAAACTCCAAAAATGGGTCGGACAAAATTGTTAGCACCCTCATCTTAATATTTGGTTGCACACCCTTTGGAATAAATAACTGCAATCAATCGCTTCCTATAACCATCAGCAAGCTTCTTACACCGTGCAACTGGAATTTTGGACCGCTCTTCTTTTGTAAACTGCTCCAGGTCTCTCATATTTAAAGGCGCCTTCTCCCAAGAGCAATTTTAAGATCTCTCCACAGATGTTCAATGGGATTTAGATACAGACTCATTGTTTGAGGCCTCAAACCCTTCGGTTGACGCATGATGTGACTTCACTGTGTGTCGCTGATGCCTTGTTGGCAATTAAAGGTCCGGGGGAGAGTGGAGATCTAGACCCAGATATCAGCAGATTCGATCATCACTAGGTCTGTAAGATCTATATAATAATGCATGCAGTTTGCATTTTTAAATCTGGTAACAGATCTGCAATAAAGTCGTTTGAGCCTGCCGATTTAAGTAGTGCTGGTAAACCATGTTACGTAACTGGGGGCCTCCCAACTCTTCTCCACTAGACGATTCTGGGTAAGAGAAGGATAGGGCATGTTAAATGAAAAGCATAACACTCTCCTCTTGTAGGAGTTAACCCAATCCAAAGCTATCTGGCAGTGTCTTTCTCCAGTCTTCTACTCTACCCATTGAAAACACGCTCTGGCAAGTGGAGTGTCCTGTGTATGTCGCAGCCAGGAGATAACTGTAAGCCAGATACTACCTTAGGTGTATTGGCAGCAGAAATTGAAGCAGTCGAAAAAGTGTAAAATTAGAAACAGTTATATGTAAAGCAGCAGTGCGTCACTTACTAGGATGTATTCACCTGTTTCAATTCAATCAGTGTTTTATCAACAGGAGATTATCAGTAGAGGGCAACTGGCCTTGTGCATGCTAGTCTAACTGTGCCCCCACCACTGATTAGCGGCTCTCTGTCACTATACAATGTACACAGAAAGCTGTGGTGTGGACGGGGTTATACACAGCTCAACAACTGAAACATCACTGGAGTTAGGGTGTCAGCCCCTACATCATGCTGCTGTCAGATTACATAGCAAAAACCTGCTGACATATTTACTTTAATAAATCTGGTAAATCGTTTGGTCTGTCCACTTGCTAGAAAATGAAATCTCCATTAGCCATGAAGTGGCAAAAATTTCAGCAACAATGTACATAAGTGTAAATTATAGTGAATTTGTTGTGCGGCGGTAAGCCAAGAGGAAAGTGATGAGACTACTACAACAGGAAGCCATTTTTATTTTTATGCAAATATGCTTTGTAATAAATTTTTCAAGTTTCTGAAGCCAGAGAACTGGCATAGAAGAAATGTTAAATTCTCATCTTTTTGTCTAAGTCATAGAGTAAATTATATAGTTATGGCCTCCATACACATCAGATAAAAGTCAGAGGAAACAGACGATTTAGTGCTTAAAGGGGATGTCCACTAATAGGACAACCCGTTCTTGATCAAAATGTTTGGCCCCCATAAAATAATAAATCATATACTACCGCCGGCGCTGCTCCCGTGGTGTCGGCTCTCGCTGTCTCGGGGCTGCCATGCTGCTGCTGTGACACGTGACGCCGGCGCCCAATCAGCGCTGGCATCCCTGTCCCCGCTTTTAGACAAATCGAGTATGAAGTGGAAGTCCGGGCTGCAGCTGATCTCGGACTTCCTCTTCATGCACAATTTGTCCAAAAGCGGGGACAGGGATGCCAGCGCTGATTGGGCGCCGGCGTCACAGGAGCAGCACGGGAACCCCGACAGAGCGAGAGCCGACACCGCGGGAACGGAGTCAGCATGGGAGGTGAGTATAAGCTTTATTATTTAATCGGGGCCACGATTGCCGGCTGGCGTGGTGAAACAAATGATTGTTCATTTCAACCAACAAAAAGAAAGAACGGACATGATAGATTTGTATCATCTGTCGAAAAAAAAAATTGTCTTGTGTAGGGGGGCCTTTAGAGCTGTACAGTACTTGTCTTATTTACTAAGTATAAGGGTCTTGCAGGGGACCTGGGCTAGTAGGACAAATAGAAAGTGGTGCAGTTCTTTTTTTTTTTTTTTATAGTATTTTCAGGGGAAATATTATAATTGTAAGACTAATTAAGAATTGGTGGCATGTGCTGGAAAATCTTGGAATTACCCAGTCTTAGAAACTTCATCATAAAAAATGGTAAACGTCTGCATTCGTGCCTTTTTTTTTTTTCTTTTATCAAATACATTTTAGCAATTTGCACATCTGTACTGATGGTTTAAACATTTCATCTGACAGATACCATATGGTTGTAGTGAGCTAAACAGGCTGCCAAACAGTGTCTGTGGCAAAAATTACACAAGTGCTGGAGATAAAATTTCATACAGTGTCCTCTGAGAGCCAGGACTCCATTATTGAAACATAATTGGATTTTTAAGGATGAAATCATTGTGATTTATCAAAGCTGCAGCTATGTTTAACACTGTGAAAGAGAGAGTAAATGTTCGTTACCATAAGTAAACCAGGATGTGATTGCTCCACAAGCATTAGTTAAATAACAGAACAATTTATTAAAGCTCCGTTCACATCTGTGTTGTGGTTCCCATTATAATTGAAGAACAATGGCGCCGTGGTGAATCCGTCACAGGATGTATACTGGTGGCGCCTGTCGGACCTGGATGACATGCTTATGACACAGATATGAACACAGTCTAAGGGCTAATATTGTGAGTAAAATTATTATTATTATAAGATCACAGTAACCTCAGAAACTTACATAAATTCTGATAATTTTTTGCATGTTTGGCTTTCGACCAATACCAGCGCGGTGAAGGAACCACAATGCTGCACAGAGGATGTAAAAAATGTAGATCAGAATACAATGTACCATTAAAACACAGGGGTGGCGGCTGTTGCAAATGGGCCTCTATACACCTACGTAGATATTGAAATAAAAACAAGACGTTTGCAGCTAGAATAGTCATTTACCACATTAACAATGTATAAAGTGTATTTCGGATTCATTTAATGTTAGCTTCATTGGAAAAAAAATGTGCTTTTCTTTCAAAAATAATGAAATTTCTAAATGACCCCAAACTTTTGAACGGTAGTGTGTATATACAGTACAGACCAAAAGCTTGGACACACCTTCTCATTTAAAGATTTTTCTGTATTTTCATTACTATGAAAATTGTACATTCACACTGAAGGCATCAAAACTATGAATTAACACATGTGGAATTATATACTTAACAAAAAAGTGTGAAACAACTGAAAATATGTCTTATATTCTAGGTTCTTCAAAGTAGCCACCTTTTGCTTTGATGACTGCTTTGCACAGTCTTGGCATTCTCTTGATGAGCTTCAAGAGGCAGTCACCGGAAATGGTTTTCACTTCACAGGTGTGCCCTGTCAGGTTTAATAAGTGGGATTTCTTGCCTTATAAATGGGGTTGGGACCATCAGTTGTGTTGTGCAGAAGTCTGGTGGATACACAGCTGATAGTCCTACTGAATAAACTGTTAGAATTTGTATCATGGCAAGAAAAAAAGCAGCTAAGTAAAGAAAAACGAGTGGCCATCATTACTTTAAGAAATGAAGGTCAGTCAGTGCGAAAAATTGGGAAAACTTTGAAAGTGTCCCCAAGTGCAGTTGCAAAAACCATCAAGCGCTACAAAGAATCTGGCTCACATGAGGACCGCCCCAGGAAAGGAAGACCAAGAGTCACCTCTGCTTCTGAGGATAAGTTTATCCGAGTCACCAGCCTCAGAAATCGCAGGTTAACAGCAGCTCAGATTAGAGACCAGGTCAATGCCACACAGAGTTCTAGCAGCAGACACATCTCTTCAACAACTGTTAAGAGGAGACTTTGTGCAGCAGGCCTTCATGGTAAAATAGCTGCTAGGAAACCACTGCTAAGGACAGGCAACAAGCAGAAGAGACTTGTTTGGGCTAAAGAACACAAGGAATGAACATTAGACCAGTGGAAATCTGTGCTTTGGTCTGATGAGTCCAAATTTGAGATCTTTGGTTCCAACCACCGTGTCTTTGTGCGACGCAGAAAAGGTGAACGGATGGACTCTACATGCCTGGTTCCCACCGTGAAGCATGGAGGAGGAGGTGTGATGGTGTGGGGGTGCTTTGCTGGTGACACTGTTGGGGATTTATTCAAAATTGAAGGGGCACTGAACCAGCATGGCTACCACAGCATCTTGCAGCGGCATGCTATTCCATCCAGTTTGCGTTTAGTTGGACCATCATTTATTTTTCAACAGGACAATGACCCCAAACACACCTCCAGGCTGTGTAGGGGCTATTTGACCAAGAAGGAGAGTGATGGGGTGCTAAGCCAGATGACCTGGCCTCCACAGTCACCAGACCTGAACCCAATCGAGATAGTTTGGGGTGAGCTGGACAGCAGAGTGAAGGCAAAAGGGCCAACAAGTGCTAAGCATCTCTGGGAACTCCTTCAAGATTGTTGGAAGACCATTTCCGGTGACTACCTCTTGAAGCTCATCAAGAGAATGCCAAGAGTGTGCAAAGCAGTCATCAAAGCAAAAGGTGGCTACTTTGAAGAACCTAGAATACAAGACATATTTTCAGTTGTGTCAGACTTTTTTGTTAAGTATATAATTCCACATGTATTAATTCATAGTTTTGATGCCTTCAGTGTGAATGTACAATTTTCATAGTTATGAAAATACAGAAAAATCTTTAAATGAGAAGGTGTGTCCAAACTTTTGGTCTGTACTGTGTATATATATATCCCTATTTATTTTAACTTAAATGCATGTATTTTGGAGCCAAAAATAATTCCGGCAAATGGGTTTAGTTAAAAATGTTGTGCTGAGAGAATCTTAAAACAAAAAAAAGGTTAAATAAAAAAGTTTGGTTGATAACTTCAGCCTTGGTACTAACCCTGTAAAGGGAATCTGACAGCAGGATAATCCCTTCTAAGCCATCTATATGGGCATGTAGCTCATAGAGCTTAGAATAAACCAACACCTTGATATATGCAATCCAATGTCTTTATTCCAGAGAAATCCACATTATGTAAATGAGCTGTTAAGGTCTATGGGCCGGACATAGATGATCTGGAGATTCTGCCTTCAGATCTTATTTTAAATGAAAGGGGCTTTACCAGTGTGAAACATGTAAATAAGGAGAGAAGACTGTCATTTATTACATGTCTCACACTGGTAACGCCCCCTTTCATTTAAAATAAGCTTTGGGGACAGATTCTCATGGAGATCTATGTTTGGCCCATAGATCTTAACAGCTTATTTACATATTAAGAAAAATGTGGTAAACTCTGGCATAAAACATTGGATAGCAGATATCAAGGGATCATCTTATTCAACTTCTTATGACATACAGGATCATATAAATAGCTTAGGAGGGTTATTCCTATTGACAGATTCCCTTTAAGGAGGGAAAATGTGGGGAGGAGTATTGGGAGCAGCACCATTAGATCATATGGACACAATCCTGCCCGTTTGATGATGATACAATGGTAAATGGCATTTACTTTAAGAGCAGGGCTGTAGAGATTTGGAGTTGTGGAGTCTGAGTCGGAATCGGAGTCTGTATAAAATGGACCGACTCCAACTCCTAAAATATATAATAAATTGGGTACAGTAGTTCAATGCAGTTTGTGGGGAATATTTTTTCATAAGAATTTGGGAAAGTTATGAAATGTCCTATAAATGTCTGTCCTATTCCTGATCTAAGGGTCTAGACTTTTAGCGGAGATGAATCTGTGCTACAGTAAATTGATCACTTAAACATGAGCCATGTATGGGGGAGTCGGAGTCGTGGAGTCGGAGTTGGAATCATGGAAATTGAGGAGTCGAAGGTTTGGCTTACAGACTCCACAGCCCTGTTTAAGAGATGAAAATAATCTCTTAGGGTATGTGCACACAATCCTTTCTGGCAGCGCTTTGAATGCAGTATACTCTATGCTGCGTCCAAAGTGCTGCACGCTGGTGAATCCACATGTGTTCATGAACATTCACCGCATCCTATACATTGCACTGATAGAATTTCTCTTGCGGAGACCAGCGCCTCCGCAAGAGAAAATGACATGCTGCGGTCTGTGAAGACGCATGTGAGCGGCAGGATGGAACATCTGGCCGCTGCGGATTGCATGCAGCGCAAGTGCGCTGTGTCCAATCCGCGTCCATTCCTGACCGTGTGCACATACCCTTAGGATCTTCTTACACTGTGTTCCGCAGTGTCTGTACGAAGAACCTCAGAAGATTTCCTGATGATGTATACATTTAATAGATGTAACCGAGTGGCTTCCAACACACACAGTATTCCATCCTTAAAAAATTAATAACACACAGTATACTTTTACTATTCTGTGCTGTATGAAACAGTATTTCCATTTACGGAAAAAACTTGTCGAGTGAATGGAAGCCTACTCAGCATCAGCGACTTATTGTTTTTTGTTTTTTTTTGTTAGGGAAAGGTTCCTGTTCTCCCAGAGATATCTTCAAAGAAAACAAAAATCACTGAACATTTAGCATGGACCACTAGATAGCACTAGATTACTTCTCATGTATTTTCTGACATTTTATCATTGCTTTTTAGTTTTGCACCACTTTCTTTTACTTTTAAGAAATAAAAGATGAGTTTAAGGCTCCAATTTACATCTCTACACAGATGCTTATTGACAGCAGAAAAACAAAGACTGTCCTTTGTTCCTGCATTCTACCAGCAGGAATATGGCAGCTGCAGTGCCTTCCACAGTATTCTGAGAAGTGGCATCACTAGAGCAAAAGAACAGAGGCTCTGGTTCCAAACTTCTTGCAGAGAAGTTCTGGTTCCAAACATCTGCAGAGATCCCCGGTGCCCCGGGGATCTCTGCAGAGGGCCACTTTAGACTGTGTCGGCATCAACATGATGCCAATACAGTTCCATCCCGTGCTAGAGCAGGGAGCCACAAGCTGACTTGTCCTAACACACTCTGTATTTTAGGTCTGCTATAGGTCTGCATACTACAAATCACCAGCATGCCGGCACAGGCGGCTCAATGACACCACTGCATTGTACCACCTGAACCGGTCCATTGTTTATAAGTCAGAGGTCATGTAGGCTCAATACTCCACCTGAAAATATGAGACTGTAATATATATTATCAAAGAAATCAGCCTCTTTCTCCTCCTGAATTATTCCTTCACTGTCGAATCATGGGTAAAATCTGTATTCAATGAATACAAACGCTCTCATTCCTGAGAAATGACAGTTGGTACTTTTAAAATTCTATGGAGGAAAGAAAGAAAAGGGAGGAGCTAAATACAAATATAGATATTCTGCTGCAGATCCTCCTAAAACGACAGTTATGGTTCTACAGAAAATTTTATGAGCACCAACTGTCATCTATCATAGTTGGAAAATGTTATATCCACTTAAAAGTATGTTTTTTTCCTTAAACGCTGAAGCACTCCAGAGAAGAACATTCCTAATAATGCAATTACCTGCAATGGTGCAGCCAGGCTTTGATTTATGCTGTCCGTGGTTTGGGCAGCATGAATTTGAGTGACAAGTTCCCTTTAAGGCCTTTACAATGCCCCTGCCTATGAGTAAATCTATTTACAATAGACTGCTAGAACCTTAGAAGAATTCTATATTGCATTCTCCCACGGCTAATAAAACCATAAATGGTCTCTGCGTAACATGCATGTGTTTCCCAATTTACAGTTTAAGGTTATCGGCACAAAACATCAATTAGACGCTGACGCAGCTACCAGGTTTTCCCAGTTGATTTCCTGAGCCGGTTTCACCAGTGGCTTTGCCGTCGTTACCGCCGCAGCTTTGGCTTTCACTCTATAACGTTAAGTATAAGACGGCAAGGAATGAACATGTCACTTCTTTTAACCGCTTCAAGGTTTCCGAACCCTGAAGCGGTTAAAAGAAGTGACATAAGACGGAACATTTGCACAGCGGTGTGGTTTTGACATTGCTGTGCATTATGTCCATTTTCTGGGGCACTTTTTCTGGTGGATTCCCGGTAGAATCCAGCTGAAAAAATACGACGTGCATATACCCTAAGATTTACATTACAGGAACCAAAAGAGAACAGATATTGAACGATCCATGAAAAAAATTAGGTTCAAAAACGTTGCAAATACATAGTTTTTCTTTTATAAAAAAGCTCAATTATTGTCTGATGTTTTTTTTTATTCACTTGACTTTAAAATCTTTCTCGCGCTTTTTAGTTGAGTTTTTCTAACAGTTCTTTTTATCATTTCTGCAGTTTATGTTTTTCTTAGGCTGTTGTAAAAGAAAAACAAAACAAAAAAGTTTATGTATGCATAACAGCCAGGAGAAAAGTTCTCTATAGCTTTCCTGCTGTATGAGCGGAACTATGAAGCTCATAAAGATAGATAGATGATGATGATGTCTGTAAAGAGCGTGGAAATTAATGGCGCTATATAAGCACTAAAATAAATAATAAATAGATAATTAAAGGTGAACCCAGACACTTGTAATTACCACCCCATGACCCAGTCTGGACAATGCACAGTCCATTACACAGGAAAGGCTGTGATTTATATTACAGACATATTATGTAAAGTAGTTGTCCAATCCTTCCTACTTGGGGTCATCTCTTTACAACCTCCTCTGGTGAAATCTTCTATTAGATTAGCAGTTACTCTGGTTTCTTTCATCAGCACAATTTGAAGAGACTGCTGTATTTCCTGTCTTGGACAAACTTTGACACATCTTCCTGGTATGGATTACTGTCTGCTATCTCTCTGGCAGTCACTGTGAAGTTAAGCAGACACGTGAAGGGTTACAGAGCTCCTTCTCATACCGCTAGATCTTGGAGAAGGGAGAATGGTGGTAATCAATGGTTTCTACATATTGCTCTGATTTACAGCAAGGTACTCCAGGTGTCGGAAGGAATACTAACATCTAGCAAACACGGATATTCTCCACCGATTTCTGTATATTGCATTGTATACTAGGAAAAAGATTCATCTCCTTTCTCTCAGTACAAATCCTTTATGCGCCTTCTTCAGGAGAACAAGTGTATTGCACTCTTTGTAGTAGCTTTAAAGACTCTTTTCGGGGAAGGTAAAACTCAACCACAATTTCCCTACAGCAGCAGCGATTTGTCAGAGATATTACCAACCTGTGTCTGTAATAAACAGTGGGGTGGATTTTCTAATCTAGTAAACCCAAAAGTAACAAGGTTTTTTAAGAAAAAAAAAAAGTGACTCAAGGAGAGCTCTAAAAATATGCCCAGGTACCGTGTGTATTCATTGCAGTATACAAATATCTAAATTCTAAATCCCAGTGGACAATATAGATCAAACCATGATGCATTGAAATGACTTACATCATACTATACCGAAGAACCTGGTTGCTGTGCAGCCCTGGCGCCCCAACGCGCGGTTTCACCCAGCTCCGTCAGGGGTGTGACAAGTAAACATTGTTCCTAAACATTTTCATTATATTAATAAAAGTATGTATTTTCTGTGAGACATTCTCTTACACCTTTTATTTGCTTTTTGGTTTAGTATGATGGTTATGGGTGTGTCTCTGATACTGGTTTCATCAATCTTTGGCTATTAGCTGTTTTTAAGATTCACTTATCTGTCTAATATTTAGATGTAGATATCAAGTCCTTTTGTCTAAATTTACAAAACCGGTTCATTGGCTAATTTTGAGTTAATATTTCATTATGGGTGTACACAGATGTGATTTAAGCAATGCCCCTTCTCATGAACACGCACCCTTTGAATCACAGTCATGCTCTCTTTTTGAGCAAAACACAAAAAGTGTCTACAACACATGGTGTAAGGCATGTTAACCGAGTTTTTTCCCCCCTAAAATTGAATTCGGGCACAATAGGTATCATTGCCCAGTATTTCTACTTTGCTACTACATTCTGCAGCACAGTTCCACCAGTCACCTTCAGAGTGGTCTGTTTCTTAAGAAAGGAGTGTGTGCTTGCAAGCTGTTTTTGATGCAGTTTGTAAGCGCTGCTCTGAAGCCCTGACCTCTGAAGTTGCCTCTGACAGCAGCATGTTCTATACTATACAATCTATAGCTATATATTTCTTCAGCATACATGTCTATTAAGTGCTATAGTGAAAAGTTTGTTCGGCACATATGACCATAGAGTTCAATAGTGATATGTATCTTCAGTGTAGATGACCATAGGTTTCTACAGTGATATAAGTTTGGAACAGAAGAACCACATGGGCTCTGGGTGTTAGGACAGTAATATACCCTGGACTGGCAAAAACAGGCGCTGTATGACCATCGGAAACACGCTGAATGCGGCTTTGATATACAAACTCCATCCTTGTAGAGATACTTCTGGCAAAACATACGCCAAGCCGTACACTTTAGATTGGGGACACATGGGGACTGTGAGCTATGTGCCAGCTCTTTTGGAGAATATTATTAAGCAAATATTTAGTCATGGATTTGGAAATTTTGTAATCTACATGATGAGAAACAATTACATGTGGCCCTTTCCCGATCCTTCAGACAGAGCTGGAATTAATGAAAACGAGAGCATGGATAAGTATTTCTTTGCGGTCCATCACCATGTACATCTGATAGAAATTCACTGAACTCATAGCTGCACTAACCACTCTTCTTGGACCAAGATGATAGGCATTGGGAAATTGTCTTATTAACCAGGGGAGACAACATATTTTTGGGAAAAGCAAAACATATTGAAAGGTTTTAGGAAAGAGGAATAATGTTTAAGGAGTAGCCTGCGCGTCCCTTTGTAAATGTGCTTTTCATTTGGGAGGAGAGGGAGAAGTAAGACGTTTGTAAGTTTTAAGGGGAGTGGAATGTAAATTACTTACAATCACTGTCATGCATGGAGAAAACAATGTTAGATGGGTTTTTTTCACATTATCATACTCTGAAAATGAACAAAACTGGATTTGTCTTCTAACTTACAACAGTGACATGGCAAAGAACACAAGCACTCCTTGGGTATGTCCATATCCAATTAATGTGACATAACAGTGCTCAGAGCTAGGGTGCTGCTCATCATAATCGTCTTTAAGCCTGGCCATACACAATTTATCAGGATCTGCAGTAATCGTGTATCGGACAGCTTGACATCTACAGTTGGAGGGAAAGAGGAATCTGTCATGATGGTTTGTGAGGAGCTTGATACTTATATACTTGCAGAATGCAAAATGTAGCAGCTTTTTCTTCTATTCTTTCTACCCCTTGCACCCTCCCTCAGACCAAAACTCAATGTGAACGTAGAGGTTAGGAAAGAAATCTATTGTATAGATGAATAAAAGTCCCCAGCAGCAAAATATACTTTGATGATATCATAAATGCCAAGCTCATGTGATCCTTATAGGATTTTAGATGAAAGAAAAATATCAAAGAAGTGTTTTCTTGTTTTTTTTAGAATTCTCAAATAATATATTCTATAATAGTGTACTTTCTCCGACAATTTAACCATTGAGGCATGGGGCTTGAGCAAACGACAGCATTTTTGGTCTGAGACAAATCGGACAAAACACTTGGACCAATGTTTGTTTGTTTTTTTTTTTTTTAAAAAAAAAAAAAAAGATCATCAGGATGTTACACAAAAAAGTAATGGCCCGTATAAAGGAGCTGTAATGCTGGGTAAACTCTCACCTTGCTTGTAGAAACTAATTTTACTATTTTAGAGAAATCCATAGTAGAAATTGTATGCCAATGAGTTGTAAGTGCAGTGGGCGGGCGTTGCACTTATAGGTCTCCTGCCTTCCTCCCTATCCCCTGCCTCCGGTCTCTGACGGACAGGTCACTCATGTTTCAGTGCAGGGTCTACCCATTACACTGGCAGCTCATCAGCATGCAATTTCAACTATGGGTTTCTCTAAAAGAGCAAATTGTATTTCTATAAGAAATGTAAGGATTTACTCCGCTTTAAAGCGCCTTTATATACAGGCCATTAGTTTGGGGTATAAAATACTAATGACAGGTTCTCTTTAAATATATTTGACATTCAGGGACCGTTCACAGAACAGACACTAGACTTGGTATCTTAATATGTGTCACAGTTCGAGTATGTAAAATCAGAAGAATGAAATACTTTACTATGGCCATTTATTTTGCATAAAAACAAGCTATGAAGAAAAAAAAAGACCACAATGGCCGTGTTAACAATAGGGTGGAGTTGCTACCACATGGTCATTAAAAAGCACAGTTTTATGATTGTAGGTGATGTATCAAAGAATTTTTATCTTGTGAGTCTATACATAGGGATGCATCAAAAACATCTATTTCAAGCAAGAAAGTAAGCTTTACCAAGTAGGAGTGAGTTTGGTATGTTGGGTGCCAACTGAGCTTGTAGAGTAATTTTGGCGGATAAAACCGAGAGACTAAAAAGAGGATTTTTCTCAAGGATTTCAGATAAGCTATCTCTTCTAGTAAAGGATATGGTGCTTTGTGTTAATTATTGGTATGCACTCAGTCTGCTGTAAAGGGTCCATGCACAGTAAAGCCCTCAGAGAACCGCATTTCCTAAGTTAAAGGAAAAACGTCAGCAGGTTTTCGATATGTAATCCGAAGGCAGCATGAGGTAGGGGCTGAGAATGTTTTCAGCGATGTGTAACTTTTTAAGCTGTGTGCTTTTTCAATACAATCAGTGTTTAATTAGCAGGCGATTTCACTACAGGACTACAGCTCCCATGCACCCAGGTCCAACTCCGCCCCCAGCACTGATTAGCAGCTTACTTTCAACATCCAATGTAAACACAGAAAGCTGTAGTATGGGAGGAGTTAGCTTTCTGAGCTCTGCTATACCTAAAAACTGTGATTGAATCACAACTGCCTTTCCTATTCCTTTTTGTTGCTCTCAGATTAGGTAGCAAAAACCTGGTGACAAATTCCCTTTAAAAGTAAAGGTTATAGGACACAATGAAGATGGATTCACACTTGGCAGATATTGTTTCTGTAATTGAACATCAGTTCCATTCCCCTGAATAGGGATATCTATGCATCATGTACATGGAATTCTGCAAATTCAACCAGATCAATGGGAAAGTCTGCAACAAGCAAAAATATCAATAAAGTTTACCATTAGAATTTCTATTGGTAAACCAATATGTCTCCTCAATTTCTAGGATAATACAGCTAATTGAGATCTGCAAGGAGTTTGTATTTTCTCCCTGTATTTGCATGGGCTTCCTCCCACACTCACTGTGGACTCCTTGGCGCCTGCGCAATAGAGCACTGTACTCAGCCAAATGGGCCCGGCAGAAAACAAAGCGAGCTTCCTGTGAGCCGTGCTTTGCGCATGCGCCAGGAGGTGAGGGGAAAAAAGTGCACGTCACAAGGACCTATGACATGCGGGAGGGGGGGAAATATGGTAAACGTGGACATAGGCGGGGAATTGGTGGAATAATAAGCAGATGGGCGTGGATAGCTTGGCGTCTGGGGGACGCCAAGCCTGTGAGAAACCAGGGTGATAACAACATTTCTCTGCATTCGGACCTCTGCTATGGGCCATACAGGTATTTATAGATTTACTTTTATATACCCTGTATGCCCATAGTGGAGGTATGATAACTCCAAAGTGGTGAGAGATTCCCTTTAAATCTTATCAATTTCACTGGCTCAAAAAAGTGCTCAGATGTGTTTAAAGTGAATTTGTCAGCGGGTTTTTGCTACCTCATTTGAGAGCAGCATGATGTACGAAAAGAGGAGATGAATCCAAGGATGTACCACTTAAATTACTGGGTGCAGCTGTTCTGACACAATCAGAGCTTTTAGATTTAGAAAGAAGCAGAGCTGAGAAAGCTAACCCCTCCCACACCACAGATAACCCCACCCACACCACAGCTAACCCTGCCCACACCAGGCTCTCGGTGTACAATGTCCATACACAGTGAGGTGCTTAGCTGTCGGACTAGTCTGGCAATGTTAATCTCTTAGTGATAAATCCTTCACAGTTGGTAAACAACAGCATGTACTTTGACAAGTGACACATCTCTGAACTCTGTATTTCAGCCTCTATCTCCTGCTGTCTTCAGATTACATAAACCGGCTGACAGATTCCCTTTAATAAGCACAACGAATAAGGTCAGAACAAGTCACTAAAAGTATATAAATACATTCAATGAAAGCAAGCAGAGATATTGAAAACCATGGAAAATTGATACACAAACGCAAATGAAAAAAAACGATTTTTTTTATTGTAGAACCATGCATTATTTTCATAAAACTCCTTTATGATTGTACCAGCATTAGAAAATGTGAAGACATAACATTGTCAAACAATTGTTTTCGAAAAAGCCCAGAAAATACCCAGGAATATCTACACCCGTGGGCAAAATCCTGCACACAAATAAATAAGAAGGACAATTAAATAGAAATTGTACTCATTGCTCCTGTTTAGTCTGATGGTAGGACATAAAAATGTGTTCCATACACAACATGCGTGCTATTTCCATGATATCATACCCCGGCATGAGATAAAAGGATTAATGTCAAGTGTCGGAAGCTGCAAAACGACTTGACCCAAATTTTGCACTTGCTGTTTTGGAGAGAGAATACACGCCAAGCCCTGCTGCCAGAGAACGGAGAATACATGAGGGCATTTGGGGGAAGAAATAATAAAAAAAAAAATTAAAAAAAAAAAGGAAAAAATATTGCATTCCATTACAAGATGATGGAACAATCGATTTATCATGTTTTGGTTTTTTTTAATAGATTTTGCCTCAGGAAAGGGAATGTCTAATGGCATTTTTTTTTACTCTGAAATGTTTGAAAGAAAGATCTTAAGATCGGATGCATGCCCCGATCCAAGCAGGAAAAAAAACTGTAAAATATTATCCTATAACATCTCATGACAGATAACCATATGTACGAGAGGAGAGGAGGAAAATCACCTTGAATGATTTAAAACTTGTACCATAATTGTCTCAATAAGGCAGAGTTCCGGCATGAAGGGACGGCGTCAGCTACATTAAAGAATAGAAAATATCAGGATTATGTGAACATTTGGTTGGCATTATTCCCAGCGCACAAACCACTATAAAAATAAACTTTTTATAAAAGGATTTAGCCTATCGTAACAAGGGGAAATTTCTCTCTTTATAGAGAAGATTGAGTTGCCCCGATTGAAAATCAGATGAAATGTTTAAGCTGCTACTTGCTTATCGCCCGTCCATCTACCGCGATCCTCCTCGCTGCCCCGTTCTGAAGTCTAAACTTAAAAGACACGTTGGCTTGTTACAGTCCTATTTCAAAGGGGAAACAGGCGCGAGGCCTGACTTCTGGGTGTGAAAGGAAACAAATTTTCTCATATGTGATTTTAATAGTAAAGATTTTCTTTGATCTCCTTGGTACAGAAAAATAAAAAAGGACATGAAGAAAAATCTGGGCTCTGTATACAGGATGTTGAGATAGGATAGGTAATTGGAAACATAATAATGTCACCTTGAAGTTAAGTGGTCACAGAAAGTGTGGATTTCCACGTTTACACTGCGTAGACTTATTTGCCCCAGGAAAATCAATATACAAAAAACGATCAGCATGTCTAAGCACACCTGTCGTATATAAAAACATAAAGAATGCTAGTGGGACAAACCTTGCATATATATATCCAGCAATAACATTAAACTCATCTGTTTAATACGGTGTAACCCTCCCTCGTGCCACCTGATTTGTTATGGCAGTGACTTAAAGAGGTGATCCGAGTACACCATATTGAGGACAAAAAATAGGTTAATGTGAGATTGGTGGGGGTCCGACACCCGGCACCTCCACCGATCAGCTGAAAAAACTCTGGTGGTGCCATGATTAAAACACAAGGAACAGAGCTGCAGAGTCGCTCTCGGGTACTGTAGCTCAGCTTCTAATCTTTTCATAGGTTATCAATATGGTGTGAGCGGAGAACCCCTTTAACAAAACCTCTGAAATTGTCCTGTAGAATCTACAGCAACACAGGGCTTCACTGAGTATCATTGTCCTTAGTACAGTTGTGCTGAAAAGTTTACATACCCCAGCAGAATTTTTCCTTTCTTGGCCTTGTTTCAGAGAATATGAATGATAACAAAAAAACTTTTCCTCCATTCATGGTTATTGGTTGGGTGAAGCCATTTATTGTCAAACTACTGTGTTTTCTCTTTTTCAATTCTAATGACAACCAAAAACATCCAAATGACCCTGATCAAAAGTTCACATACCCTGGTTATTTTGGCCTGATAACATGCACAGAATTTGACATAAATGAGTTTGAATGGCTACTAAAGGTAACATCCTCACCTGTGACCTGTTTGCTTGTAATCAGTGTTTGTGCATAAAAGCTGAGTGAGTTTCTGGGATCCAGACAGACTCTTGCATCTTTCATCCAGCCACTGACGTTTCTGGATTGTGAGTCATTGGGGAAAGCAAAAGAATTGTCAACGAATCAACAGGAAAAAGTAGTTGAACTGTATAACACAGGAAAGGGATAGAAAAAGACATCCAAGGAATTGATAATGCAAGTCAGCAGCGTTCAAACTGTGATTAACAAATGGAAAATCAGGGGCTATGTAAAAACCAAACCACGGTCAGGTAGAGCAACAAAAATTTCGGACACAACTGACAGAAAAATTGTTTGGAATGCAAAGAAAAAAGCACAAATAACATCAGCTGAAATTCAGGACTATCTGAAAAAAACTGGTGTGGCTGTTTCAAGATGCACAATAAGGAGGCACTTGAAGAAAAATGGGCTGCATGGTTAAGTCGCCAGAAGAAAGCCATTACTGCGCAAATGCCACAAAGTATCTCGCCTACAATAAGCCAAACAGCACAGAGACAAGCCTCAAAACTTCTGGAACAAGGTAATTTGGAGTGATGAGACCAAAACTGAACTTTTTGGCTACAACCATAAATGTTACATTTGGAGAGAGGTCAACAAGGTCTATGATGAAAGGAACACCATTCCTACAGTAAAGTATGGAGGTGGATCACTGATGTTTTGGGGATGTGTGAGCTACAAAGGCACAGGAAACTTGGTAAAAGTTGAAGGAAAGATGAATGCAGCACGTTATCAGCAAATACTGGAGGCAAATTTGCACTCATCAGCCCGGAAGCTGCGCATGAGACATACTTGGACGTTCCAACATGACAACGATCACACAAGGCCAAGTCGACCTGTCATTGCCTACAGCAGAACAAAGTGAAGGTTCTGGAGTGGTCATCTCAGTCTTCTGACCTCAATATCATTGAGCCACTCTGGGGAGATCTCAAGCGCGCAGTTCATGAAAGACAGCTCAGGAATTTACAGGAACTGGAGACTTTTTTCCAAGAAGAATGGGCAGCTTTACCATCTGAGAAAATAAAGAACCTCATCCGCAACTACCACAAAAGACTTCAAGCTGTCATTGATGTTAGAGGGGACAATACACGGTATTAAGGACTGAGGTATGTGAACTTTTGATCAGGGTCATTTGGATGTTTTTGGTTGTCATTAAGATTTAAAAAGAGAAAACAGTAGTTTGACAATAAATGGCTTCAACTAACCAATAGCCATGAGTGGAGAAAAAGTTTTTTTTGTTACCATTCATATTCTCTGAAACAAGTTCAAAAAATGAAAAGTTCTGCCGGCGTATGTAAACTTTTGAGCACAACTGTGTATGTCCAGCAGTTACATGATCACTTAGTGGCTTAAAAATATCTATATTCTTGCTGTGCTGGATATCACCTCTCCATATACTGGCTTTCTGGAGACACTGGAATAGACTTGTACCAGCCGCAGCCAATCAATCAGAGGAGGCAGAGCTGCAGGGGCAGAAGTGAACAGCAGCTTCAGACAGTGACGACACAGGAGGTGTATCCCAGACTACATTAGACCCCTGTAGACAACGTACATAACCTCTGGTCACAGATAATTGCAATGCCCAAATGGAAATAAGCAATACTGAAAAAAAAAAAAAAAGTTTCCAACCTTTTCCTCTAACTCCTTAGTGACCAGGTTACAATTTTTGAAATCTTACCAGTGTCACTTTATGTGGTAATAACTCAGAAATGCTTCAACATGTCCCATTGATTTTGAGATTGTTTTTTTCATGACATATTATACTTTATGATAATGGTAAATTTAAGTTATGTATTGTGTTTATTTATAAAAATATCAGAAACTTGACAAAAATGTCAAAAAAGTGCAATTTTAAAACTTTAAATGATTATCCCTTTAATTCAGATAATCATACCACACAAAATAGTTAAAAAAAAAAATAACATTTCCCTCGTGTCTGCTTTACATCAGCATCATTTGGAAAATGTTGTTTTATTTTGTTAGCATTTTAGAAGGTTTAACCCCTTTAGAGCCCATGACGTCTTAGTACGCACATTTGCGTACTGCCCGTTCAGTGAGGGCTGCGCTGAGCCCTCACTGAACCGAGCACATGTCAGCTGATTCTTACAGCTGACATGTGCCCGCAACAGCCGCAGGTGGAATCGCGATCCACCCGCGGCATTTAACGCGCGCTTCCTGGAAGCGCGTCCTAAGCCCCGCCCACCGGCGACCCCGTCACGTGATCGCGGGTCGCCGATGGGCGTGCATGACAACCCAGGGTCTGCAGCAGATGCCTGTGGTTGTCATGATCTGGTCGCTATGAGCGCCACCTAGTGGTCGGCGCTCATAGCACAGGACCATTTCTGCTGTATACAGGGGACCTGCTGGTCCCCTGTATGTAGCAGAGCCGATCAGACAACTGCTGCTTCTAGTCTCCTATGGAGACTATTGAAGCATGCAGTAAGTGAAAAAAAAAAGTTTTTTAAAAGAATTAAAAAAAAATAAAAAAATATAAAAGTTTAAATCACCCCCCTTTCGCCCCATTCAAAATAAAATAATAAAAAATAAACCCCACATACACATATTTGGTATCAAAGCGTTCAGAATCGCCCGATCTATCAATATAAAAAAAGAATTAATCCGATCGGTAAACGGCGTAACGAGAAAAAAATTCTAAACGCCAGAATTAAATTTTTTGGTCGCCGCAAAATTGCAATAAAATGCAATAACGGGCGATCAAAACATCGGATCTAACCCAAAATGTTATCAATAAAAACGTCAGCCCATCTCGCAAAAAGTAAGCCCTCAGCCAGCCCCAGATCACGAAATATGGAGACGCTACAGGTCTCGGAAAATGGCGCTATTTTTTTTTTTACCAAATTTTGGAATTTTTTTTCACCACTTAAATATAAAAGAACCTATACATGTTTGGTGTCTATGAACTCGTAATGACCTGGAGAATAAGAATGGCAGGTCAGTTTTAGCATTCAGTGAACGTGGTAAAAAAAATAAATAAAAAACAACTGTGGTATTGCACTTTTTTTGCAATTTTACCGCACTTGGAATTTTTTTCCCTTTTTCCCGTACACGATATGGTAAAACTAGTAATGGCGTTGAAAAGTACAACTCGTCCCGCAAAAATAAGCCCTCACATGGCCATATTGACCAAACAATAAAAACGCTATGGCTCTGGGAACAAGGGGAGCAAAAAACGACAAAGCAAAAACGACAAAACCCAAGGTTGTGAAAGGGTTAATAATGTTGCACTAATTTTTAATTTTTTCAAGAAAATTTCCAAGACTTGTTTTTTTAGGGACCTGTTCAGTTTTGAAGTGACTTGCGGGTCCTGTGTATTGGAAATCCCCAAAAGTAATATCATTTTAAAAACAGTTCACCTCAATGTATTCAACAATGCTTTCAGGTATTTTATTAACCCTTCAGGTGCTTTTCAGTAATTAATGCAAAGTGACATGGCAGGAATGAAAACATTTATTTTTACCACCTAAATGTTGATAACTTCTGAAGAGGTCACTCTAGCTGGCAGACCCTAAGGCCGTTATTTTGCAGTGAATTGCCATGGCAAACATCAGGACCACACCAACAAGATCTCAGGGATGAGGTTAAAGAGGAAGACCCCACACTCCGTTAACAATCTAGACAGCAGCATTTAAGAAGTTAAATGGCCAACTCCAAAGACATACTGATAGGGAATGAAGATTGTGAGCCCCAATGGGGACAGTGCTGATTAGTGTCTGCAAATTGTCTGAATTGTAAAGCGCTGCGGAATATGTTGGCGCTATATAAATAGAAAGATTATTATTTATTACTATGGTCGGTGCCAACACTTATTGTGGCTGATGCAGCCGGTTGTCAGCTATAGCGTACAGCTGACAGCTAAAGGATTGTCACCAGTCGGGGGATGCTAGTCCCTTATATCGCAGGTCATTAAAAAGATGCATTGGTGGTCACTAAGGGGCTAAATCACACATTAGTTATCTGTGTTACTGATCTATCCTCAACCTCCTGTGTTAATCCCAGCTCCATTTAAAAAAAAACAAAAAAACCTTTTTTGGGGATGGGGACGTGTTTCATTTTAATTTTTACAGTGATCACTGTGCAGTAAAAATGACCTGGCAAAATCATTCTTTTGGCCAGTACCACATGTGTATAGTGTTTTTAAATATTTTGGTGGTTAAAAATCATAACTTTAAAAGGGAATCTGTCAGGGGATTCATGCTGCCCAAACTACAGGCTGCATGAACCAGAGCCTGGAAGAATCATTGCAGACAGGTATATTTTGTTCTGAAATGCTCTGGCATTGCAAAGAAAATATAGTTTGAAAATACAGCTGCGGATGATAGCTAGAGACAACAGCGGTAGATTAAATTATTTTGGCACCACCTCCTGCCGGTTTCTCCCAACAAGTAAAGATAAAGAATCATAAGTGATGGTAAACTTATGCACCAAATAACCAATGCGTATTTCACAAATGCTTCGTCAGGGCAAGGGCTTATCACTTATGATTCCTTATCCTTAATTGTGACTACTTTGTGGGATATATATATAGATTATCATATTTACACTGGCTACTTTTTTGTATGTATAAATATATCTATAGATATATATATATCTATATCTATATAGTTATATGAAAAAGTTTGGGCACCCCTATTAATCTTAAGC
Source organism: Phyllobates terribilis (assembly GCF_046119375.1). Lineage (NCBI taxonomy): Eukaryota > Metazoa > Chordata > Amphibia > Anura > Dendrobatidae > Phyllobates > Phyllobates terribilis. The sequence continues at coordinate 702,845,551 of NW_027362764.1, read as the reverse complement.
TTAATGTTCTATAAAAATTGGTGTTTTTGCAACAGCTATTTCAGTTTGATATATGTAATAACTGTTGGACACAGTAATGTTTCTGCCTTGAAATGAGGTTTATTGTACTAACAGAAAATGTGCAATCTGCATTCAAACAAAATTTGACAGGTGCATAAGTATGGGCACCCTTATCATTTTCTTGTTTTAAATACTCCTACCTACTTTTTACTGACTTACTAAAGCCCTTTTTTTGGTTTTGTAACCTCATTGAGCTTTGAACTTCATAGCCAGGTGTATGCAATCATGAGAAAATCTACTTAAAGTGGCCACTTGCAAGTTGTTCTCCTGTTTGAATCTCCTCTGAAGAGTGGCATCATGGGCTCCTCAAAACAACTGTCAAATGATCTGAAAATAAAGATTATTCAACATAGTTGTTCAGGGGAAGGATACAAAAAGCTGTCTCAGAGATTTAACCTGTCAGTTTCCACTGTGAGGAACATAGTAAGGAAATGGAAGAATACAGGGACAGTTCTTGTTAAGGCCAGAAGTGGCAGGCCAAGAAAAACATCAGAAAGGCAGAGAAGAAGAATGGTGAGATCAGTCAAGGACAATCCTCAGACCACCTCCAGAGAGCTGCAGCATCAACTTGCTGCAGATGCTGTCACTGTGCATCGGTCAACTATACAACGCACTTTGCACAAGGAGAAGCTGTATGGGAGAGTGATGCGAAAGAAGCCATTTCTGCAAGCACGCCACAAACAGAGTCGGCTGAGGTATGCAAAAGCACATTTGGAGAAGCCAATTTCTTTTTAGAAGAAGGTCCTGTGGACTGATGAAACCAAGATTGAGTTGTTTGGTCATACAAAAAGGCATTATGCTTGGCGGCAAAAAAACACAGCATTCCAAGAAAAACACTTGCTACCCACAGTAAAATTTGGTGGAGGTTCCATCATGCTTTGGGGCTGTGTGGCCAATGAAGGCACCGGGAATCTTGTGAAAGTTGAGGGACGCATGGATTCCACTCAGTATCAGCAGATTCTTGACAATAATGTTCAAGAATCAGTGACAAAAGTTGAAGTTACGCAGGGGATGGATCTTTCAGCAAGACAATGATCCAAAACACCGCTCCAAATCTACTCAGGCATTCATGCAGAGGAACAATTACAATGTTCTGGAATGGCCATCCCAGTCCCCAGACCTGAATATCATTGAACATCTGTGGGATCATTTGAAGAGGGCTGTCCATGCTCGGCGACCATCAAACTTAACTGAACTGGAATTGTTTTGTAAAGAGGAATGGTCAAAAATACCTTCATCCAGGATCCAGGAAATCATTAAAAGCTACAGGTAGTGACTAGAGGCTGTTATTTTTGCAAAAGGAGGATCTACTAAATATTAATGTCACTTTTCTGGTGAGGTGCCCATACTTATGCACCTGTCAAATTTTGTTTGAATGCAGATTGCACATTTTCTGTTAGTACAATAAACCTCATTTCAAGGCAGAAACATTACTGTGTCCAACAGTTATTACATATATCAAACTGAAATAGCTGTTGCAAAAACACCAATTTTTATAAAACATTAAGCTTAAGATTAATAGGGGTGCCCAAACTTTTTCATACAACTGTATATATATACTAGCTATTGAACCCATTCTACGCCCGGGTGGCGGGCATATTTATTGGTATATGGTCTCCCATGCTGGTATATGCTGCCCCCATCCTGGTATCTGTGCTGTCCCCATCCTGTCCCCACCATCCTATCCTGGTATGCATGGCACCCCTCATCTCTATCCTGGTATGCATGGCACCCCTCATCCCTATTCTGGTATGCGTAGCACCCCTCATCCCTATCCTGGTATGCATGGCACCCCTCACCCCCATCCTGGTATGCATGGCACTCCTCATCCCTTTCCTGGTATGCATGGCACCCCATCCCTCATCCATATCCTGGTATGTATGGTACCCCTCATCCTGGTATGGATGGTACCCCTCATCCGTATCCTGGTATGCATGGTACCCCATCCCTCATCCCTATCCAGGTATACATAGTACCCCTTATCCCTATCCTGGTAAGCCTGGCCCCTCATCCGAATCCAATCCTGGTATGCATGGACCTCCCACATCTCTATCCTGGTATGCATGGTACCCCTCATTCCTATCCTAGTATGCATGGCACCCCTCATGCCCATCCTGGTATGTATGGCACCCCTCATCCCCAATCCTGGTATGCATGGCACCACTCATCCCCAATCCTGGTATGCATGGCCCCCACAGCCCCAATCATGGCATGCATAGCACCCCTCAAACCCAATCCTGGTATGCATGGCGCCCCTCATCCCCAATCCTGGTATGCATGGCACCCCTCATCCCCAATTCTGGTATGCATGGCACCCCTCATCCCCAATTCTGGTATGCATGGCACCCCTCATCCCCAATCCTGGTATGCATGGCACCCCTCATTCCAAATCTGGTATATATGGCATCCCTCATCCCCCAATCCTGGTATGTATGGTACCCAATCCCTCATCCTGGTATGCATGGCACGACTAATACCCCAATCCTGGTATGTATGGCACCCCATCCCTCATCCTGGTATGTATGGTACTCCTCCTCCTCATCCCTATCCTGGTGTGTATGGTACCCCACATCCTGGTATGCATGGCACCCCATCCTGGTATGCATGGTACCCCTCATCCCTATTCTGGTATGCATGGTACCCCTAATACCTATTCTGGTATGCATGCCACCCCATCCCTCATCCTGGTATGCATGGTACCCCGCATTCCTATCCTGGTATGCATGGCACCCCTCATCCCCAATTCTGGTATGCATGGCACCCCTCATCCCCAATCCTGGTATGCTTGGCACCCCTCATTCCAAATCTGGTATACATTGCACCCCTCATCCCAATCCTGGTATGCATGGCACCCCATCTCTCACCTGGTATGCATGGCACCCCTCATTCCAAATCTGGTATACATGGCACCCCTCATCTGTCAATCCTGGTATGTATGGTACCCAATCACTCATCCTGGTATGCATGGCACAACTCATCCCCCAATCCTGGTATGAATCGCACCCCATCCCTCATCCTGGTATGCATGGTACCTCTCATCCTGGTATGCATGGCACCCCATCCCTCATCCTTGTATGCATGGTACCCCTTATCCCTATTCTGGTATGCATGGTACCCCTCATCCCTATTCTGGTATGTATGGTACCCCTCATCCTGGTATGCATGGCATCCCATCCCTCATCCTGGTATACATGGCACTCCTCATCCCAATTATGGTATATATGGCCTCCTCATTCCCCAATCCTGGTATGCATGGCACCCCATCCCTCATCCTGGTATGCATGACACTCCGCATTCCTATCCAGGTATGCATGGTACCCCTCATCCCTATTCTGGTATGTATGGTACCCCTCATCCTGGTATGCATGGCATGCCTCATCCCCAATCCTGGCATGCATGGCTCCCTCATCCCTATCCTGGTATGCATGGCACCCCATCTCTTATCCTGGTATGCATGGTACCCCTCATCCATATACTGGTATGCATGGTACCCCTCATCCCTACTCTGGTATGCATGGTATCCCTCATCCCTATACTGGTTTGCATGGTATCCCTCATCCCTATTCTGATATGCATGGTACCCCTCATCCTGGTATGCATGGCACCCCATCCCTCATCCTGGTATGCATGGTACCCCTCATCCCTATACTGGTATGCATGGTACCCCTCATCCCTATTCTGGTATGCATGGTACCCCTCATCCTGGTATGCATGGTACCCCATCCCTCATCCTGGTTTGCATGGCACCCCATCCCTCATCCTGGTATGCAGGGCACCCCATCCCTCTTCCTGGTATGCATGGTACCCCATCCCTCATCCTGGTATGTATGGTACCCCTCATACCTATTCTGGTATGCATGGTCCCCTCATGCCCCAATCCAGGTATGCATGGTCCCCTCACCCCCGGATCCTGGTATGTGTGCTACCCCTCATTATGGTATGCATGGCACCCCATTCCTCATCCTGGTATGCATGATACTCCGCATTCCTATCCAGGTATGCATGGTACCCCTCATCCCTATTCTGGTATGTATGGTACCCCTCATCCTGGTATGCATGGCATGCCTCATCCCCAATCCTGGCATGCATGGCTCCCTCATCCCTATCCTGGTATGCATGGCACCCCATCTCTTATCCTGGTATGCATGGTACCCCTCATCCATATACTGGTATGCATGGTACCCCTCATCCCTATTCTGGTATGCATGGTATCCCTCATCCCTATACTGGTTTGCATGGTATCCCTCATCCCTATTCTGATATGCATGGTACCCCTCATCCTGGTATGCATGGCACCCCATCCCTCATCCTGGTATGCATGGTACCCCTCATCCCTATACTGGTATGCATGGTACCCCTCATCCCTATTCTGGTATGCATGGTACCCCTCATCCTGGTATGCATGGTACCCCATCCCTCATCCTGGTTTGCATGGCACCCCATCCCTCATCCTGGTATGCAGGGCACCCCATCCCTCTTCCTGGTATGCATGGTACCCCATCCCTCATCCTGGTATGTATGGTACCCCTCATACCTATTCTGGTATGCATGGTCCCCTCATGCCCCAATCCAGGTATGCATGGTCCCCTCACCCCCGGATCCTGGTATGTGTGCTACTCCTCATTATGGTATGCATGGCACCCCATTCCTCATCCTAGTATGCATGGCACCCCTCATCCCCCAATCATGGTATGTATGGTACCCCTCAATCCTGGTATGTATGGCACCCCTCATCCCTTTCACGCTGCACACATACAAAAAAATAAACATTTATACTCACCTTTCTTCCCTGTGCTCCAGCGCTGCGGTGTCCTGTTCTGCCAGAGGACGGGAGAGGAATGCGGCGCCGGAGTACGTGCGTATCCATACCGCGCTGTCCGGAGCCATTTTGCTAAAGACACACTGCAAATGTGTCTTCAGTAAAATGGCGCCGGATAGCGCTATGCGCCGATTCCGACACCTCACTTCTGCCCCGGTCTACGGCGAAGTGAAGCGCCACACCAACGCTCCTCCCAGTCAGGTAAGTATGTAAGTATGGCGCCAGAGATCATGGTATGCATTCAGTGTCTACGCATACCGTGATCTCCGGTGCCATACACTCCTCTTACCTATAACAGCTCCATGAGTGCTTCTGTCTGGAGCCAGACTGCGCAAGCGTGTCGCGCTTGCGAAGTCTATAAAGGCTTCAGACAGTGGTACGCATCTCTCGTTATATTCTAGATATATAGGTATGTGTATTTATATATGTAATAAGAAAACTGACCAGCACATCCTAAGTGTGAACAGGTCCTAGCTGCAGAAACTGCACAATATATATATAAAGAAAGCGCAGCAGCACTCCATTATGGCCAATACATAAAGACAATAAAAACATTTGATCTAAACAGTGTTATTACTCAGTAAGCTTTACTTCCAAAAATGGAGGTTCTTAGTGCATAAATTGGCCAATTCATGTGTGCCCATCAACCGCTGCAAGGTGACCTCCCATCTGATGGGTACTTCTCTGCCTACATGCCTCTCTTGGGCTACCAGCCTACAACTCTGACAAAACATGTCACTAATGGGCTAAAACACCTACAATTTAAATGGGCTGGTAGAATAGAATATACATCACCTGCTGGTTAAATGGGAGGAGTGCAAGGTCAAACAGGAGGCAGTTACCACCTCCTATAGTAATAGGTAATAAGTGTCTACGCATACCGTGATCTCCGGCGCCATACACACTCCTCTTACCTGTAATTGTTCCATGCGGTCTTCTGTCTGGAGCCAGACTGCACGTCGCGCTTGCGCAGTCTATAAAGGCTTTAGACAGAGACACGCATCTCCCGTTATATTATAGATATATATGTGTATTTATATATATGTAAGTATCTTTTGTCTGGATTGCTGGGATTATTTATACCCGCTGTTTTTATGAATTGTATGAAATAATGATTATTATGTTTTAGTTATTGTAATCTTTATTTTTGTCCTTGCACACATTTTTTTCTCGGTTTTCTTGACTTATGCAGTGCTTTCTGGGACTCTCACATTTACTGGGATTATAACTTTTGGTAGCTAGTATCTTATAGAGTGGAACCTTGCTAATACAAATGTACAAGTGCTTCTCATAAATTAGAATATCATCAAAAAGTTAATTTATTTCAGTTCTTCAATACAAAAAGTGAAACTCATATTATATAGAGTGATTAAAAACAGTGCTCTATTTCTAGTGTTTATTTCTGTTAATGTTGGTGATGGCTTACAGCCAATGAAAACACAAAAGTCATTATCTCAGTAAATTAGAATACTTTATAACAACAGCTTGAAAAATATTTTTAAAATCCGAAATGTTGGCCTACTGATATGTATGCTCAGTAAATGCACTCAATACCTGGCGGGGGCTCCTTTTGCATCAATTACTGCATCAATGCGGCGTGGCATGGAGGCGATCAGCCTGTGGCACTGCTGAGGTGTTATGGAAGCCCAGGTTGCTTTGATAGCAGCCTTCAGCTCGTCTGCATTGTTGGGTCTGGTGTCTCTCATCTTCCTCTTGACAATACCCCATAGATTCTCTATGGGGTTAAGGTCAGGCCAGTTTGCTGCCAATCAAGCACAGTGATACTGTTGTTTGTAAACCAGGTATTGGTACTTTTGGCAGTGTGGACAGGTGCCAAGTCCTACTGGACAATGACATTTCCATCTCCAAAAAGCTTGTCGGCAGAGGGAAGCATGAAGTGCTCTAAAATTTCCTTGTAGACGACTGCGCTGACTTTGGTCTTGATAAAACACAGTGGACCTACACCAGCAGATGACATGGCTCCCCAAACCATCACGGATTGTGGAAACTTCACACTAGACCTCCAGCAGCTTGGATTGTGGCCTCTCCACTCTTCCTCCAGACTCTGGGACCTTGATTTCCAAATTAAGTGCAAAATTTACTTTCATCTGAAACAACACCTTGGACCACTGAGCAACAGTCCAGGTCTTTTTCTCCTTGGCCCAGGTAAGACGCTTCTGGCGTTGTCTATTGGTCATGAGTGGCTTGACACAAGGAATGCGACATTTGTAGCCCATGTCCTGGATATGTCTATGTGTGGTGGCTCTTGAAGCAATGACTCCAGCAGCAGTCTACTCCTTGTGAATCTCCCCCAAAATTTTGAATGGCCTTTTCTTAACAATCCTTTTAAGGCTGCGGTCATCCCGGTTGCTTGTGCACCTTTTTCTACCACACTTTTTCCTTCCACTCAACTTTACATTAATATGCTTGGATATAGCACTCTGTGAACAGCGAACTTCTTTAGCAATGACCTTTTGTGGCTTAATGTCCTTGTGGAGTGTGTCAATGACTGCCTTCTGGACATCTGTCAAGTCAGCAGTCTTCCCCATGATTGTGGAGCCTACTTAAACAAACTAAGGGACCTTAGTCTGTTTAGGAACCCTTTGAAGCCTTTTGCTAATTATTCTAATTTACTGAGATAATGACTTTTGTGTTTTCATAGCCTGTAAGCCATAATCATCAACATTAACAGAAATAAACACTTGAAATAGATCACTCTGTTTGTAATGACTCTATATAATGTAAGTTTCACTTTTTGTATTGAAGAACTGAAATAAATGAACTTTTTGATGATATTCTAATTTAGTGAGAAGCAACTGTATATGATGGTGTAAAGGTGAACAGATTTCTACAGAAAATCATATTTGCTCTTTCGCAGTTTAACATTTGAAGCTGCATTCATATCTTCTACTAAATTCACTACAGAGGCCATACTTGGTTGTACAAACTAAAATCTTACCAGCTTTTCTTTATCAAAGTGATTTGAAGCCAAAAATGAAAACGGATGTGTGTTCTTGAACTGCGCAGAAACAGTGAGAAGCCTTTCTGTTATACACCCAGATGTGTGGCCTCAAGTTCTCCCCTACAACAGAAAGTAGTTGACGGCTATATTTGCCACCTACGTTGCCTTCGTAGGCTATGGCCCCACTATCAATATTTGGTCAGTATTTTTCCTCAGCATTTGTAAGCCAAAACCAGGAGTGGGTGATAAATACATAAATGGTGACGTGTTTCTAATTGACCTTTTTCTGATTGTTCCTCACCTGGCTTTGGCTTACAAATGATGAGGAAAAATACTGACCAAATACTGATAGTGGGGCCTTACCCTTATGGAGAGGATTTTTCTGTGACCAATCCCCCCATTAGGTGCTCCATTCCATGGTAAGGTTGAAGTTGTAATCTGCTTTCTACAGTTCCAAGATGATCTGATCACAGGTCCTACTACTGATGGGACACTCTTCGGCACCTTCACATCAGAAATTAATCATTGCATAGTGCCCATTGAAACAGGCCATCCATGAAATATGCACATTGTATGTCCAGCAAAGAAAGAGAGATGCGCTTTTCTCCAGCTAATTGACTAGACTTTATCAAAAGTTTAACTGCTAGAGTGGGAGATCACTGAATTAAAAAAGGGACACTGGACTCCTATTTTATTGAGCAATAGGAGTCTCAGCAGCTAGACCTTGCTCTGATCTAGTAGGCAATATCTATGTTATGGATATGTGATAACTTGTTTAAACGGGTTTGTGTACCTTTGGGGATCATTTTTTCTTGTTTCTTAAATGCATATAATTGGGACTAAAAATATTTTTTGCAATTGGCTTTTATTAAAACTTTTCCACCATTTGCCTCCTACAGCCGCTGTATTACACGGTGTATTGCAGGCTGCAGAATGAGGTAACGGGGTCGGCCACATTATCTTTATTTTATCAGATGTGTTGAGGACATGATTTTGTGGCACTTTCGATTATATCGGTATGACAGGTTCTCCTCCTGCTTTTGTTAGTGCAGCGCTCCTCACGCACCACATAGCTCTCCAGTCCATAAAACGGCTGAAAATACCTGGCATCAAATTCAGTCCTTTGTGGCAGCCGGCCAGACCAGGGCAGTGTTTACTTCTGTGCTGGCAATCCTCTGCCTGGCATCCTGGGCATCTCTGCCATTTACTAGGTCTGCAAGAAGTCATGCTATCGCAGGGTTAATCACATCTTGGTGTTGGGAGGCCTAGTGGCTGGAACTCACTCAACATCATGGCGGCTTAGCAAGTGGCAGAGGCTCTCAGAAAGGTGGACAGAGGACTGCCGATTCAGAAGTGAACACTGCACTGGTCCGTCTACCAAGGACAACCTAACTGGACGCCGCTAAAACTGGTCATTTGAATCTTTCTGCTCATGTCTAATAATTAGCGTTCAGAAACAGAATAAGAGAACATTTATTATTTCCACAATATTTGGGATTTGTTTATTGATCAAAAAAGGTGCCTAGCTGGAGATACCATGTATTATACAGTGTTCATGATAAGCAGCTAGACTCCTATCCAAGTGACAGCCATGTGAGGCTTCCGGGGGCAATGGGGCTACATGTTTTTAATTTACTGCACTTAATCTATTTCCATTTTCCTCCTTTGATGCAGGGAAACTTCCCGTCCATATTCTCTGATTGGCAAACATTTTGATTGGTTCCATTGATTCACAATTTCCATCTTCTTTCACTTATCTGCTTAATTTAGATCAGAAACCAGTAGCATGAACACTGCGGCAATTACCATTTCTCACATTACTTTCTGCTGGATAATATGCACTGGACTCATTACTCTCTGATTTATATTCTCTTTGTTCCTGACATGAACTGTGTTTTCAAGCCTGTAAATGTTTCCAATTCAACTTATTTCCATTCACATTTTACAGTCTATGACAGAACTGCATCATAAGGACTATGATCACCAAGACTGGGAAAGTAAAAGAGTGCTTGGTCTGAATTCTGATCACTAAATGTACCTCAACCAAGCAGTGGACAATGACAACCAATCCAAAAATCTCTACACAGCAATTTTAGTAAAAATTCATATAGGAAATTACTATGTCTGATATTGGCCGCCTAAAGTTTAAGGCTCTGTTTACACTGTGGCATGGTTTCAGTTCAGAATATAAGTCATGGCACTGGGACTACAGAATCCATTGACTTACAAGACGTCTATTACGGTTCCGCTGAAATTTCCAACATGCTTAGCAGCAATAATCGTACAAAATGGGTCTTACTAATTAAAACAGGACTCCTTAATCAACCAATCAATGCCTAAAGAGCTCTATTTTAATTAGTAAGACCCTTGGATAAGACCCTCCAGACATGTACTGTCCAGCTAGCTACCTGTATCTCTCCTCATAACCTACTATTTTTAAATAGTCTAATTCAATTCATAACAGACCAGTAATTATTGAAATATCTGCTTTATGCAGGTTCTAGAAGACAAATATTCATGGTGGTTCGGTATAAAGAAATGGTGCCAAAAAATCAAGATGATGATCAATAAAATCACCTACCACCAATGCCAATCTAGATCAGGCATAATAATCTGCTTTGTTGCTAGCATTCCCTCTGCTAATCATAGCTGACCATATAACATGCCTTAAGTCATTGCTTACAGGAGATTACTCTCGAGCAGAGGTTATCAAGCTGTGGAGTGCATGGTCGGAGTTGTAGTGACACCACAGCTGGAGAGACACTGGTTTCAGACAAATGCAGTGATGGACAACCATCTCTGTCTTGCAAGTCACACGGTCAACATGAACAGATCCAATGACCAAAACAATAACTTAAAAGGCTATTACCTTTTTAGACATTTACGGCATGTCGGTCATAAATGTCTGATACAGGCTCGGACTGGTCCACAGGTAAACAGGTGAAACCCCCGGAGGGTCCCTATGCAAAGGAAATCCACTTACCCCCCAATATGAGCATTAGTTGGCCTAATACATTTGATTTTCTGTGTACAGACAAAACATCTCATCATTAATCTAACAAACTACTCAATTAATATGTAGAAGCAGAGGTAAATTTGGATAATGTTATATTTGCATGTAGCTGAACAGTGGGCCCCCAGAGTCCAAGTAGCTGGTGGGCCCTTGCCACCCCAGTCCGATACTGGTCTGATAAATCTCAGTTTCGCTTCCAGGGCTGCACCCTAAGGGTAGAATGAAGGTCCCCATCAACCTAAATCAGTAATCCAGAAAGAAGCAGAACATGGATGTGGTCGATAATTATATTAGCATTAGCCTAGTATCTCATGACTTCCAAAAGGAGTAACATGTAGAGACAGCAACCTTTGCAACTCAAACTTCTTTCTTGAATGCCAAACAGGGGACAAGGGACCCAATTCTTCAGATATTCGGGAGAACCACAGAAGGCTATAGAATGTGCCATTAGCCCTTGCCCATTTCTGTTCCTGAGCTTTGTGCCACTGGTCGTCTCTGACGTGGCGACTACATGCAAACACCTACATTCAGACAACCAATTCAGTGCTCTCCGGCTTGAACACACAAAATGGACAGATCGTGTCCCCTGGATTACAGATTGTGCACCCCAGTTTTAGAGTAGTCACCTGCAGGAAACCACTGTAGGCAAGAAAAGCGCCAGAGAATACTAACAACCTAAGTGAAACACAGCGAACCTGCCATAATGCAAAGTCTCTACAATGTGTGGAGCTATCAAGTTCACTTACATTTCAAGAAATTCCATTTGGGTGACATAGAAAACTTGCTGAAAACACAAGGCCACAGGTCAAATATGGTGTGAGCGTTAAGCAGCAAGTGAGGTGCAATAGGTTAGATGGTGATGCTTATCTGCTGTCTATCATCCTCTCGGGTTCACTGTATTATACTACGCAGGAAACATGAAGAGGTGGAAAATTGATGGTAATCTCGTAAGGGAATGAAGTCACATCTTCAGAAAGTATCTGGGACTTATAAAAATATTTACATTAAATGTTCAGGTCGACAATTTCACAAACATTACAAATGGGCAAATATTTAGGTCCCAGAGAAACATTTTACACAAGAAAACCATAATTATTCCTTTATTCTACCATGGAAAAAAAATACCGTGGTGCTTAATAGTTTGTGAACCCTCTCAGAATTTTTCATATTTCTACATGTGCAAATTACCTCTTCAGAAAAAAAGGGGACTTGAATTCTACCGCCATCTATTGGATGTAGGAATCCTAAAAATCAATCTTGACCCTTTAAGGAGACTTGCATTAACGTAACTTAGAATAAGAAGAGAAACCAAACATTCCAGTTGCAGACATGTTTCTGGGTGTTTGCCCCTCATCAGTGCAAAGAAGGAGATCTGACTTGGCTAGGTGAGAGTCCTCAGATTTGAGGTCTAAAGTGGAACGCTTCTCCTTATGGAGAGTGCCAAGCCAACGTAAGGAGACTTATAGGCCATACAATCTACCTCAGGGAAATTAAATATGCAAATAGCCTCTTCAGAGCCAAATAGGACTTTATCACTTGCAACACCTACTAGAGCAATTCTAAAAGAAAATATCAATATTTCTACATAAATGTGACTTAAAACTAAGTCCGATTTTCACAAAAGTACTTACAGTCAAGAAAGAAATAGAGGATGAAACCCTTCATGACCATGCGATTTTTCGTTTTTTTGCGGGATGAGTTGTACCTTTGAATAATACCATTGATTTTACCATATAGTGTACTGGAAAATAGGAAAAAATTCCAAGTGGGGTGAGATTGCAAAAAAAAAAATGCAATTCCCCAACTGGTTTTTGGGTTGTTTTTTTATTCACCATGTTCACTATATGGTAAAACTGACCTGACAGTATGATTCTCCAGGTCAGTACGTGTATTCCGATCCCAAATATGTATTTTTTTTTTAATTATTATTTATATAAGTGGTGAAAAAAAATTCAGACATTTATAAAAAAATAAAAATTCCACTTATGTCGCCATTTCCCGAGACTTGTAGAGTTTTTATTTTTTGAGATCTGAGTCTGGATGAGGGCTTTTTTTTTTTTTGCGGCTTGAGCTGATGTTTTTTTTAAAAAAAGTAATTCTAGATTATTTTTTTTTTCTCATTACAACGTGTATCGATCGGATTCATTGTTTTTAGATTTTGATAGATCGGACATTTCTGAATGCAGCGATACCAAAAATGTGAAATTTTTATTTATTTTTTATAATTTTAAATGGGGCAAAAGGTGATTTGAACTTTTGTGGGTTTTTTTTCAGATTTCTAAAAACTTTTTTCACACTTTTTACTGACTTCAATTGTCCCATTAGGAGATTTGAAGCTGCGATCGTCCGATCGCTTGTGCTATATATAGCAGTGCTTCAGCCCTGCCATTTATAGCGGAAATTACAATCTCCTATAAAGGTTGGCCACGGACCGACAGTCACAGGAGATTCACAATGACCGGCACAGAGGTTATCAGTAGACCCCCGGCTGTCATGACAAACTATTAGTGCCCCGCAATCTCATGACAGATGCACCGATGGGTGGGATTAATGACGCGCTTCCGGATGGTGCATGCTAAATACAGCAGTCAGTGATTGACAGCGAGATTTAACAGGTTTGTGAGGGTTTGGACGTAAGCCACCGAACGAGGCCCACCAAACGGGTGCCAGAACGCAATTTTAAAGGAATGGTCTAAAATTGCTCAAAGCTGATATTCAGGACTAATTAATTACTGGAAATGTTTAGATGCAATTATTTCTGCACAAGGAGATCACACCAGATATTGAAAACAAAGGTTCACATATTTTTGCCATTGTGATATTGGATAATTTTCTTCATTTGGAAAAATACAGGGTGGTCCAAAAGTAGGTGGACAGAAAGTGTAATAAGGTTATGAAGGGGGAGATTTATCAAACACTAAATTGCAGCCGCCTGTCTGGATCATCCTCCAATAAACTATGAATTAGACGTGGACGATAAGCTTTCCACCCAATAGATTTCAGGATTCGCATGATAGAAGCTCGTGAAATTCCCAATTCCAAAGAGGCTCTTCTGTGCACTTTTTTGGACTTTGAACAAATGTTTCAGCAACAAGTTGTTTATTATCTTCTGTACAGACAGTTTTGGATCGACCAGTTTTTGGAGCATTAAGGATTGAGCCAGTGGCATTGAATTTGTCATGAATGCGGTAAATGGTTTGTCTCTTTGGGACTTGAGTATCAAATGTTTCAACCCAATTTGCTCTAATGGTTTCAGCATTTTGAGATTTCCAATGCTCTGTTAAAATCCATTTTCTTTGATCGGTATTTAAATTATTTGCCATTATGTGTTATCTGAATTATCTGAAAAGAAAACAGATTTCGGGGAGATCTATCTGTGAAAACTAGATCTGTGAAACTGGCTCAGTTGTCCTTAGCAACCAATCAGATTCCATCTTTCATTTTCCAAAGAGTCTGTGAGGAATGAAAAGTGGAATCTGATTGGTTGATAAGGGCAACTGAGCTAGTTTCACTTTACACCATGTTTGATAAATCTCCCCCTTCATAACCTTATTACACTTTCTGTCCACCTACTTTTGGACCACCATGTATTTAAACCTAATGCTTTTGACTCATTTACTGGATTTAGTTCTCTTTATTTACTTTTAGGCCTTGTGTGAAAATCTGATGCGAGTTTAGATCAAATTTATGCAGAAATATGGAATATTCTGAATGGTTCACAAACTTTCAATAATAATAATGGATGTACTTTAAGCTTGGAAATACCATTGTGATATTGGTCTCACCAAGTCTTAAGCAAATCAAATAAGTAATACAAAGAGATATCGAAAGTTATTCTCTTGGTTCAACTTAACAAATTCATAACAGGTCCAATTTGATAAAACCGTTATCCTTATATTCTATATATTGAAAAAACATTTTGAAGAAAAAAAGTTCAATAAAGTTATGAAGCTCACGGAGTGCACAGATTAGGGAAACAGAAACATTTTTAGGGTAAGTGCCCACGATGCAGATTTGATGCAGAGCGTTTTTGCAGCTCTCTAGCAGAAAAAAACGCATGCAGATTTACATGAGTTTTTCCTGCCAGGGAGAAGCGTTTTTCCAGCGTTTTAACATGCGTTTTCTTATGTGCTTTTCGAAGCCATTTTGAGCATCACTTGGAAAAGTACTTAACAAGTTGGTCACACAATATAAATGCATGCAACTGGCATGGATTTATATTGCATGACCTACTTAGATGCTTTAAATGCAGCATCAATATTAAAAAAAAAAAATTTAAAAAGTTAAAAATAAAAAAAACCTGCATACTCACCTCTCCGGTCTCCTCCTGGTGGCGGCGAACCTCTCTCCTCGGCGTCCCGCGGTGTACTGGCAGAACCTGCGGTGACGTCATTTAATGAGCGATGGTCACGCGACCATCACCTGACCACTGACGTCAGAAGTCGCATGACCATCAGCTGATTAAATTAAGTCACCGCAGGTCCTGCCAGTACACCGCGGGACGCCGAGAAGAGAGGATCGCCGCCACCAGGAGGAGACCGGAGAGGTGAGTATACAGGTTTTTTTATTTTTAACTTCTTTTTTTCACCGCGTGGTAGCCGGTATGAAGAAGAGTTGTAATCTCCTCTTCATCCTGGGCACCACACGCACCGTGATTACGCCGCAAATTCGCGACCATTGAATTTAATTGAAACACAGCAAATCCACATATACCTGCACGTTTGCAGCGTTTTAATGTTCCTCAATGGGTGCAAATTTGCGGCGTAGTCGCGGTAGAAATGGGCATGCTGCATTTTGCAACGCAATGTGAATTTGGCGCGCTAATTAGTGCATCATGTGCACAGCACATTCGAATTCAAATTGCTTTGCATGACAGACAGTTTTACAAGCGTTTTCAGGGTCGTAAAAACGCCGCAAAAACGCTACAAGAACAATATGTGGGCACATGGCCTTAGAATTATAGGTTTTATTTCTTTTTATATTTTCAGCTTAAAACAAAAAACATTTGTTCTCACTAGTGATGGGGATTTTATGAAGACATGTGCATGCAGACATAAGAATAAATGATATCCATGTACTCTGCACATCTTGAACTTTTATTTTTTATATATTTTTATGCTTTTTTTTTTTTTAAATGAAAAATTACATTGACGCAAATTTGTCCATATACAGTGTCATTCTGGTTTTCTAAAGATATATCAAAAGTTAAATTGTCCTAGCTACAAAAGTGCAAAATGAAGGCATCTGGGAGCAGTGTCGGTTTACTGAGGCTGCTTGGTTTTCTTAATACATCATGATAATAGTTAGGCATCTGCTGTAAGAAGACTTCTCTCTTACATACAAATGCATATACAGCATACCATATTTACAAAACACATTTATTGCAGATGACGACATATTTGGGGAATTTACTTGCATTTCATTTTTTCAAGCAGAAGCCAACTACAGTAAGAGGCACACATGCTTTTCATTAAATTTTGCGCACCTTGGCCAGTCGGTGAGCCACAATTTGTTTTGAGCTGCCGTGGGTTTCTGCTGTAATTTACACCAATTTTTAGTGTCAATTATAGTAAATCTGTTGGGCTTTGGGTTTCTTGGTCCTACCTTAACTGCTAATCTCCACCCCCAATTATAAGAATTTTTTTTATAAGTAATTAGAGCAGTATAGAATCAAAACAAATTTTTGTGAAAATATGCCTTGAACCCAAAACCTACGGCTCCTGTCTGTGTACTCTCTCTTGCTTCCGTCCCCACCCAGGAGCTGTGGTATGATCAGACTATGTTCAGACACAGCAATTACAGAGTACATAGCAGGGAGACATTTATAAGATTATCTAGGCACAGAAATATTTTTTTAACACAACCAATTGTGAAAATTATTTTTATTACAAGATTTATTAATTAAAATGTACTTTGTTTATGGGAAAACCCCTTTAACCATGGAGCTGCTGCACTAACTACATACATCCTATACTACAGGACATTCTCATATACAATGGGACATGTGTCATGGGTGTGTCAGATTTGAAAGACAGTCGCCCTGCAGTTGGACACAGAAGATGTCTTCGTTTGGCATTACAGACACCTTCTTAGATCGGTCTCACCCTAGCACCCAGCGGCTACCTCCCTCCTGCTAATTGACACCCAGGCCTGGGTGTTTAAATACTTTCTGTTTGCTACAGGAAGGTGCCGGTGATATTCACATGTTTCCTTGTGAAGGCTTGGAGCTATTGCAGTCTGCTTACTTCCTCTCTGGTGCTAATGGTGATGTAATCTCTCTGAAGTTGGCTCAAGCTAAGTTACTTCCCCCTCCCCGTGTTTGTCTCCCTTGTTGTCTTTAGTTGCTAGTGGGGACTGACTAGGGCTCACCCCCCCCCCTTCCCTATCCAGTGCCAAGCTCTAGGAAAATACAGGGTTTAGGTTCCTGTGCATCGTTTGGTGAGGAACCAATATAGGGACAATAGGGGAGACAGGCGATGTCAGATCAACCTTGGAGGTCTCCACTCCCCCTTTCCCTAGTGTCTGGGCTTCCTTCCCCTCCTCCCTTCGTGTTGCACTTAGTCTTTCCCACACCTTACGTTACAACATGACGCTGTTTGTAAGCAGGCAGCAAGCACACATTTAGTTTTAATTCTCAGGACAATTATTCGAAAATAGAATAACCCGTTTTCTATACTATTTCAGCTTTACTTTTTGCTATGGTTAAATGGCAAAGGCAAATAAAATAATGAACAAAAGATGTAAAAAAAAAAAAGACGTATAAACACTGTAAATGCCTCTCCAGCACTGATGTGCTGGGAACAGTCTTTTTCCCATGGAAGAAATCCAGCTATACTGGGTGGAGGTGCCATGCTGTTATACATCAGTCCTGGCCTCTTCCAGCACCATTATAGTAGATGAAGATCTCAATAGAAACAAAACTATTTTATGGCAAAGATGTCATACCACAAAGAAAGGGATCCAGTCCAGAAAATGTGTAACACCTGCCACACAATAACATTTCATGATGTATATTACATAATAAAAGATGAATAACTCCCACCCTCTCTGCTTCAATTATTCTTTAACCCCGTAATAACTAACCCTGAATGGACATCAATGACAAAACTTTATTTTTTTTTTTCATTTTGTCTCTGTACATTTCAGCAGCTATAATTTTTTTCTTTTCTTTTCATTTTTTGTGATTGATGTGGCTTTAAGAGGTAACGTCTAGTGCATGTGCATAAAACGGGAAAAAAAAGTTAATTATTAGTGAAAATTTATTTTCTTCTTTTTATAGGTTTTACTTATCACCCTAAAAAAAAATCTGTTATTAAAATTATCACTTTGTGGATAACTCGTCATTGAGCCGAGATTTCATTCTGCGCATGCCCCGAAGACTTGAAGACCGCCGGAGGTCGATCTGCTCATGTCCCGGCGCCATTTTCATGAAGACCGCCACCAGCGAGAGCGCCGCCCACAGCTAAGACGGCGCCAGCTCAAAATTTAGATGAATGCAACAGAGGCAGCGGAGGGGCCGTGGCTGAACCCTCTGAGCCGAAGACCCTACCCACAGTCCAGCCCCGAAGGGATGAGGAAACCGAAATTTATCATGAGGATTTAAGGAAAACCAGGCTGCAGATTTTTACGCTAAAGGTATGCATTAAATCAGTATGACAGCACCATTCTGCCCATACCTTTAATTTAACATGGATGATCCTAATGACAGGTTCCCTTTAAGGAAAAACTTAGTTTTCATGTAATGAGGAATATTTACACAAGAAAATGGATTTGATTCTAACAATTGCATTTCTTTTCTTGTATATCTTCCAACACGTGCCCAGAATACTGGGGAGAAATTTACTTAATTCTGTTCATCCCAAAGTGCTCATTGAGCATAATGTAACCTAATAAAGAAGCTTTGATGTACGACTTCTATCATCTAAGTCAGGGTCTCCGTTTGTCATAGACCTTTGCAATCTGAACCTGCTGTCAAAAAATAGTGGATGATTGTTAAAGCAGATTTGTCAACAGATTTCACTATACAACTTGCATATATTAATAAACAGATCGATTAGACCTGATGAGGCTGGTGCACTTACTTTAAAAGTCCGTGTCAGAATGTCTGTGTAAAAACTTATTAAAGTAAGAATACTCATCTCAGGATTACACAGCCATTCTGGCATGTAATTTCAAACTAAATACAGTACCTTCATCAGGTCTTTAAAGAGAATCTGTCAGCAGCATGACGTAGGGACGTAGGAGCAGAGACTCCGATTCCAGCAATGTATCACTTAATTTACTGGGTGTCAGCAGTTGTGATAAAATCACAGTTTTCTTTGCTGCAGATGTAGCGGGGCTCTGAATGCTGAGCTCTACATAACCCTGCCCACAACACTGACTGCCAGCTTTTTGTGTTCACTGCATATTGACGGAAAGCTGTTAATCAGTGGTGGGGTCAAGTTGGATTAGAAGGCACCACACACCTTGTCCTGTAGTGATTATCTCCTGCTGATTAAACACTGATTTTAATGAAACAGCAACACACAGCCTAGTAAGTGACACATCACTGTAATCTGGCTCTCTGCCCTACATTATGCTGCTCTCAATTTACAGGGCAAAATTCTGCTGACAGATTCACTTTAAGAATAACTATAATTTTTATTTCAATAGCGTCAACATATTCCGCAGCACTTTAATACTGTATGCAGGTTATATTGTGATATTGTGAAATCTGATAACAGATCCCCGTGGAGGATATTAAAAGACTCAATAAAGACGCGAATAAAATGCTAAATGGGTCTATCAAAAATAGTTTTCAAATTAAATTGGTAATTAAGAAATAACATACAAAAAATGTGAATAAAAACAGACAACCTTTTCGGCTCACCAAACCAATTAAAAATACAATATAAAAACAGTAAATATACAAGGCAGGTAAATATGGTGTAAGAAGTAAAATCTGCTTTACCTTCTTCCACTATGGGTCTTGGCACAACAAACGGAATCTCTTGAATGGGCTCAATGAGTTTATGCCCAGCGCTAATAATGTCAATAGAAGGCAAGCAGATAACAAGAGTTCCCGGCATGGAAGCTTGTCCGTGGTACCAACTTCTCACAGTTCCCGGTATGTCGTTTGACACAATAGTGCTTGGGGATGGTAGACTGTCATTTGGGAAAAAGACACAGCAGGTCTCAATCTCCACCTAAGAAGAGACAATAAAAAATAATTGACAATAAAAATAATAACCTAATATACTAACTGGACAACTAGTGTCAAGAAATTGCAGAAGATTTCAAATTCCCTGTGGAAGTAACGGTACACTGTGATAGGCAGACCACTCCTCCGTCCAGCTTATCCTTTGCTATATTTTCTAACTTAAAGGGAATTTTGCAGTAGCATTTTCCCATGTAATCTAATAGAGGGACAGAGGCTTTAATTCAAGCGATGCATCACTTAGATTACTGGGTGCAGCTGTTGTGACACAATCATAGTTTTCTCTGGTACAGATCTAGCAGAGCTCAAATACTGAGCCCTGTATAACTCCGCCCACATCACCGATTGGCATCTTTCTGTGAATAACTCCGCCCACACCACTGATTGGCAGCTCTCTGTGTACACTGTATATTGACAAAAAGCTGCCAATTCGTGGTTGGACAAGTAGGCACAATACAACAAGTTCTCTAGAGATAATCTCCTGCTGATAAAATACTGATTTTATTGAAACAATAAAATACAGCCAACTAAGTGACATATCGTTAGAATTAAGGTATCTTTCCCTATATCATGCTGCTCTCAGATTATATAGCAAAAACCTACTAACAGATTCCCTTAAATGGCTTATTTCATTTCTACACGTTAGACAGTTTTGTCATCAATGATTTGATTGATGACTGTTACTGCACTTTATCTGTTACACTTTCTTAGAGACTTTTAGAATTAAATCAAACTTATATTGATTCATTATCTTAAGTATTTTTTGCATACTTGTATAAATCTGACTGCACACACAGACACTAATGGAAACATTACAATAACAATATAATAAAATAACTTGTAAATGTTATTTCAATTTTTATTACATTAACTACTTATTTTGTTCTTTAATACATTAGACAAATACAAAGTAACAAATTGTCAGGAAGGGAACAAGATGTCAGATCAATCATCCATGCTCAAATAGCAACAGTCCTAAAAATAACGTGTAGTATAAAGAACAAAGGATCTGGTGAGTAAAGGCAGTGGATAAAGAATATTACTATTTCCTAGTTTTATAAAAAAAAACATTCATTGGAATCAACTCAAATTCTGCATATAAAAAAGATGTTTTAATATGTTTTTATTTCATGTTCCTAACCATGAACAGTCGGACATGTCTGTTCTGCAAACCAGATCCAGAAGTAACAGCCATATGCGCGTAATGAAAAATTTTTATCTACCTTTCCACAAGTTCTTCCAAGAAAATATGACTGCTCTTGAAAATGTGTTGGCACATCAGGTGACAAAATCCTCTTTTGTTTGCAGTTCATTAGAGCAAGATCAGGCTGATCCTGGCTACTGCAATCTACACGCTAGTAAACCTATGACCTAGGTTCAGAATCAAAGGATATAAACCTGGAGGAGACATGCTACGTTTGTGTTACATTCAGAAATGTCCTTTTTTAACTTGCCTCAAAATATCGCTAGATGCATATTTGTGATCCATAGACTTGAACGTTCAAAATTAAAAACAACTTAACTTTAGAGTACATTTTTGACGGCATTTGGCGAGATGGTATCCTATACACGCATACAGAGACCTGTCACTCCAAGGTGGAGGGTCGGGAGAAGCCACTGGGGACCCGCCTGTCCCACTAGTCTTCCTTGCGGTTCGGCCCCAGCAACTTTTAAACAGTTTCTGAGTTAAACATACCTGGCTGAAATCAGTATCGTATACATGCTGCCTGGGAATCTGACATTAATGCAAATAAAAAAACAAAAATATCGTTGGAAACATTAGTAGAATCTCTACAAAATGTATGTGAGGAAGAGCTTCTTAGAGAGTAATACGGGCACCTTCCCAACTGTATCTCTAACACTGGTTCAAGAATATATACAGAAAGTGAATCCATTCTCATTTACTCCAAACTTATCTCCCAATATCTTCCAACACGCATCTTCTGTTCCTCCCAAGACCTCCCTCTCTCCTCCACACTCATACGTTCCTCACACAATCATCTCCAAGACTTCTCCAAAGTGTCCCCAATCCTCTGGAATTCTGTGCCCCAACACAACTGATCAAAACCCATCTCTTCAAGAAAGTTTACAGCCTGAAATGACCTCGTTGTCACCTCCCCACCACCAGAGCTGCTTCAACTCATAAATTACTGTCTCCTTACAAAATATCCTGTAAAATGTACGGCCGTAAGGGCAGGGTCCTCTCCTCTCTGTACCAGTCTGTCATTGTTAAGGCCCCGTCACACTAAGCGATGCAGCAGCGATACGACCTGCCAGGGATCGTTGCTGCGTCGCTAATACATCGCTGGTGAGCTGTCAAACAGGCAGGCTCACCAGCGATGAGGGGAGCAGCGACATCGTGGAAAGAATCGTTCCACGATGTCCTGCTCCCGGTTGCCAGCCTGCTGCTGAAGCAGGAGCAGGCTCGTAACCATGATAAACATCGGGATACTAAGTGCGCGTGTGCCCCTAGTAACCCGCTGTTTACCATGGATACCACTCTGCTACGGTGCGCGGGAGGTTACCGTTCACCTTAGCAGAGCCGTATCCATGATAAACATCGGGTTACTAGGGGCACGCGCGCACTTAGTAACCCGATGTTTATCATGGATACGACTCTGCTACCGTGAGCGGTAACCTCCTGTGCACCGTAGCAGAGTGGTATCCATGGTAAACAGCGGGTTACTAAGTGCGCGCGTGCCCCTAGTAACCCGATGTTTACCATAGATACCAGCCTGATCGTTGGTCCCGCTGGTCACACACAGCGATGTGTGCTGGCCAGCGGGAGGCCAACGACCAAAAAATGGTCCAGGACACTTTGCAGCGATCAGCGACCTCACAGCAGGGGCGTGATCGTTGCAAAGTGTCACACATAGCGACATCGCTGGTGAGGTCGCTGTTGCGTCACCAAAACCGTGACTCAGCAGCGATCTCGCTAGCAATATCGCTATGTGAGACGGGGCCTTTAGTTTGTTCACTGTAATTTATATTTTTATCTTGTATGTAACCCCTTCTCATGTGCAGTACCGTGGAATCAATGGTGCTCTAAAAATAAATAATACTTTACTTCTTGGCTGTGCTGTTTGAATTAAAATATTTGACTTTAAATTATCTCTCAATGGCATAAAAAAGCATCAGTGAGGGGCGGTGGGTCCATATATACCTATGCTTTAGGAAAAAAGAGGCAGGATATAAATTAATCTTTCTGATTATTGCACACTGAACGCATTTTATCTTGATTTTGATGCCATAATTTTAATGAAAATGAGTAATTAGCTCCAAAAGCCCAACAACAGGTCATCTCTATTAAGCATATTAAGAAAAAAAAGCAGATAACTACAGATAAAGCAAGCCCTTGCACATAAATGTCTGCAATTGCTGCAGAAAGCTGTCAATCACTTTCTATTCAGAGGACAGGAGATTCTTCCCGGTCCTGAACAGAACAGATGTGTGGGAAAAATAAAACTGACCTGCCCTCACCTGGTCTCCAAAGAAGCAGCTCCTCCTGGACCAGGTGAATAGCAGCACAGCACATGTAGTAATGCACTTTACTGTAGAGAGGCGCTACTAGACAAGCAGTGCACACCTTTTAGCAATGCAGATCTTTAGCCACTAAAATACCCACAATGATTAGACGAACCTTACAATCAACTGTGCCGCAGATTCAGACTGTCTGCAGCGGTGAATGTGGTTTTAAGTTATGAAGATTCAAAGATTACTGTATGTTAACAATATTTTGTCAGATAAATCTCAATTTAACCCAAATTTTTAGATTAGAGTCCCCATAAGGCACAAAAGCAAATATGAAACCAAAGAGAAAAAAAAGGGGGGGGGGGGATGTGCCAGGAACAACGCACCACAAAGTTTTTAATAAAAACATACATTTTATTGAGTCAAAAGAAAATTCTATATAAAAAACAATACAGTAAAAACAAACACAACACAGACACAGCAGACAAAGAAAGTTGGTGACTGAGCTAATCACATAAAAGATTGAGTAAGCACATGTGTACATGGGTATACCAAAAGCAAATCACCATGAGGTAGATTTCAGAGTAACATAAGAGAACACATATTGGTTCATCTAGCCTGCTAAAGAATATCTAGAGGTATGGCAGCAGTTAGTAATGCATCACAATTACAACTGGTGTCCCCTGATGAAGCTGTGGTGAAACACGTGTCAGGTCTCCTGATGGGTGAACTGACCACATTTAGGTATTATTGATCATTTGTGTGTATACAATTTGCAACTCTTTCCCTTCTTTTTCTTGAATTTATTCTCTATTATAGATTATACACAATGCTCCTCTTAAAGGGGATTCACCTGTAATTGTGATGCATGACTAACTGCTGCCATACTTAAGGCCCTCTAGATAGGCTTTAACAGTCTAGGTGAATCAATATGTGTTCTCTTATGTTACTTTGAAATCTACCTCATGGTGATTTGCTTTTGGTATACCCATGTACACACGTACTTGCTTACTCAATCTTCTATGTGATTAGCTCACTCACCAACTCTCTTTGTCACCTGTGTGTGTTTTTTGCTTTTACTGTATTGTTGTTTATATATATAATTTTCTTTTGACTCAATAAAATTATTGTTTTTATTAAAAACATTGTTGTACGTTGTTCCTGGCACATACCCCCCTACCCTTTTCTCTTTGGTTACATATGTTAATAACATTGTAAACTTAAAAGGGGAATATATTTTCAAGCAACTTTTTTAGAATAAGCAATCCTGTGTGTGTACATAAAGAACATCATCTATGGACAACATATGATTTCTA
Source organism: Phyllobates terribilis (assembly GCF_046119375.1). Classification (NCBI taxonomy): domain Eukaryota; kingdom Metazoa; phylum Chordata; class Amphibia; order Anura; family Dendrobatidae; genus Phyllobates; species Phyllobates terribilis. The sequence continues at coordinate 702,820,714 of NW_027362764.1, read as the reverse complement.
TCCCTCATTTTCCCATGTTTAGACTCTCTCTAATTTGCAATTGACTCTTAGCTAGTTGGGTGGAGAAAAGCTGCTATGATGTGTCCCAAAGACATTACATAGAGTGAGATGGATTCCTGCTTTATTTTTCCTTTAGTACTACACAGACATAAACAGCAGCATGGAGTACAATATACAGTGAGCAATGTAGCTGTGAATCCAGCTTTGGGTGAGATAAATTACTTGCTAGAGAAGCTTCTGCGCAGATCTGTTTCTCTGCTTGTGTAAAGGGCTGGCTTAGCTATGGAAATGACCACACAGCCCGCCATCTTCAAACATCTCCAGTCATGAGTTAACAGTCAAAACACTCTCCTGTGTTGGACTCAAACTGGAAGAGGACCTGCTAAGTTAAAATAAACGGACATGTATACTTCAAAAGATTAGTCACAAGGGAGTATGAAAGATAATTCACCCATACTAAGGTAATCAGTTAAAAAAACAACAACAGAGACTGGAAGGTGTTGAGATGTTAGTTGATCATTGAACAAATGGGATTTATCAGATATTTAAAGAGGACCTGTCGCCACTCCTGATATGCCTGTGTTAAGTAATAATTGTATTTAAAAAAAAACAACAATAAAATAAAAATTCTGGACTTATTTTTTGTGTCTTTCCTCTGTTATTCCTCCAGAAACTATATGAATAAATCGATGACGGAAAATTGCAATTCACATTGACAAAGGGATGTGTCAACTAAACGGAGGGAGGTCATGTAGGGTCACACCACAACTCGTAACAGATTCTAAGTGGAATAACAGGGGAAGGATGCACTGCAGAGTACTTATAAAAGATGCCGGAGAATTGTTATTTCATGGAGCATTTACTAAATTGTCAGGAGTGCTGTGAGGTTCTCTTTAAACAGAATCCATTAATTTCTGCATTGAGAGGAGCAAGTGTCGCAAAATCTAGTGATACCTGCTGGGAAATGTGGGTGATTGGCACCTTCCCTGTGTGCAACTGTCCCAGCAGGTGTCAGTAGATATGGCGTAACAAGCCCCACTCACCACTCAATGGGACATGGGACTAAAGGCCCCGTCACACTTAGCGACGCTACAGCGATCCCGACAACGATACGACCTGGTAGGGATCGTTGCTGCGTCACTATGTGGTCGCTGGTGAGATGTCAAACAGGCAGATCTTCCCAACGACGCAGCAATGATGCGGCAACCCGTAGCGACCTGTATAACGATGCACGCCTATCTGTTTCTGTGTCTGAGTCACCAACGATGTCGTTGGTAAGGTGTCAAACACACCGATGCATGCTACCCAGCGGGGCCTCAACGATCAAAGAAATGTCCAGACCATTCCGACACGACCAGCGATCTCACAGCAGGGGCCTGGTCGCTGCTACGTGTCAAACGTAGCGAGATCGCTGCTGAGGTCACTGTTGCGTCACAAAACTTGTGACTCAGCAGCAATCTCACTTAGTGTGACGGGGCCTTAATACTTTAAGGACTGGTCTGTAGAGATGAGTGATGAGCACTTAAATTGTCAGCAGGCACAAAACAATACAAGGATATTCCCCAATACTTTCACATTAACAACTCTCACACATGAATGGTTTTACTGGCTGTCATCTTTTCAAAACACCAATATCTGCACTAATGCATCATATAACTGGTTTCAAGATGTTTTTGAGGTTACAAAATTTGAAGTCTGGTTCTTGGCTTGTAATTGTGGTCGAGATCCCCTATAAGATTGTGGCTTCCACTTCCTTCCACAACATGAGATTCAGTGCTAAGCTGGAAAACTGGCTTACAAAGATGTACGGTTAGGATGAAATGCCAGGTTCTAAAATATTTCACTAAATATAAGTGTAGAAGGCATTACTATAACCTAACAAACAGCACTATCTTTGCACTCTAACGTATATATGGTACAAGATTTTGGGGTCAATAATTTTGCCTGAGCTACCGTTAACAGCTACATGGACAATCGGAACCTGTAGACTTGAGACACTTCTTGACTTCTAAGGGAGAGATTTCTAGACATGCTCTGTGTACTGAACACAGGGGGTAGAAGAATGCATAAATGTGTTTTTTGTGTGTGGGTAGATACAGTTGGTTAAATAAGTATTGAACACGTCACCAATGTTCTAAGTAAATATATTTCTAAAGGTGCTATTGACATTAAATTATCACCAGATGTCGGTAACAACCTATCCAGTCCACACAGATAAAGAAATCAAACCATAGATGTCCATAAATTAAGTTGTGTGTAACAATGAGAAATGACACACGGAAAAATTATGTAACACATGAAGAAAAAGAACTGCAAAAAGCCATGAAAAGTCATGACACCAGTTGAAATCTATCAGTAATTAAAGAGTACTTAGTCAAAAATAATATCAGCTGGTTCAACTGATTGCCTACAAAAAGGTGTTTCAATACCAAGGTGCCGCACAAGAAACATCTCATGATGGGTAAAACCAGTGAGCTGTCTCAAGACCTTTGCAACCTTTTAGTTGCAAAACATAATGATGGCATTTGTTAGAGAAGAATTTCTAAACTACTGAAAGTTCCAGTGAGCACTGTTGGGGCCATAATCCAGAAGTGGAAAGAACATCATTTCACCATAAAGTGGCCACGATGAGGTGCATTCAGGTAAGATTTCAGACAGAGAAGTGAAAAGAATTATAAGGCTATGTGCCAACAATGCAGAATTGATGCAGATTTTTCCTGAGAGTTTCTGCATCTCCATGGCAGAAAAAACGCATGCGGATTTTACATGCGTTTTTCCTGACAGGAGGAAACGTTTTTTTAAGCATCTTGTGCATGCATATCCGCATGTGTTTTGTCAAGCACTTTTCCAAGCGATTTTGAGCATCAATTGGAAAAATGCTTGACAAGTTGGCCACACAATATAAATCCATGCAACTGGCATGGATTTATACTGTGTGACCAAGTCATGATGCTGTAAATGCATCATCAATAGTAAAAGAAATAATTAAAATGTTAAAAATAAATTATACTCACCTTTCCGGTGGCCCGCAGTCTCCCCTCCGGTGAGTCCTATGTCCTCGGCGTTCAGCGGTGGTGTAAAAGGACCTGCCATGACGTCATTTAGTCATGTGACAGGTCACGCAAATTCTTTTTTTTTTACTAATGGTACCTGGGTCTGGAGGAGAGTCTCACCTTCTCCAGACCCGGGTACCAACGGCACATTAAACCGCATAATAAGTCAATGCGGTTCAATGCAAGTCAATGGCGTCAATTTACGCCGCGATTCCGCCAAAATAATGGTTGTGCTGCGGACTTTTCAGCAATGATAATCCGCAGCGGAAATTTCCGCAGCATGTGCATAGCACATGCGGATTATCATTGCATGGCAGACAACTGAACAAGTGTTTTTAATGCGTTTCCGCCGGGAAACGCATTAAATTCGCATCATGGGCACACAGTCTAAGAATTGTCCAAGAGCCAAGGACCACCTGTGGAGAGCTACAGAAAAACCTGGAATCAGCAGGTACAATTTTTTCAAAGAAAACAAAAACTAATACACTCAACTTCCATGGTCAGTATGCACGCTCTCCACGCTAGACTCCAATGCTGAACAAAAAGCATGCCCAAGTGCGTTTAAAGTTAGATCAACGACATTTAGACAAGTCTGTGAAACAGTGAGAGAATATAGTATGGTCAGATGAGACCAAAATTGAACTCTTTGGATGTCACAATACACAACATATTTAGAGGTGCCAAAAGGCGCTGCATTTCACCCCAAAAACACTATACCAGCAGTGAAGTTTGGAGGTGGGAACATCATGGCGTAGGGCGGTTTTTCAGCATATGGCAATGGCAAACTTCATATAATTGCAGCAAGGATGAATGGACAAATGTACCAAAACAGTCTTGATAAAAATCTGCTGCCATCTAGTAAGATGATGAGGATGAAACGATGGTGGACATATCAGCAGACAATGATCCCAAACACACAGCCAAGAAAGCCTTAGTTACTTACTGGTAACGGGATTTTTCGGAGCCCATGACAGCACCACGAGAGAGAGGATCCGCCCATCAAGGACAGGAAACCTACAGGTTAAAAAGGGCGGCCCTCTCTTCCCGCCTCAGTTTAGTTAACAGAGCATGAGAGTACCGCCAAGGTTAGTTATAACAAAACATAATCACATTAAGTACATTACTTTTCATCAATTTCCCACAAGGGTGCACAAAAAGAAATCAACTCTACGGGAGTGCACAACACCAGTGAAGGGAGGGAATATAAAGGTGCTGTCATGGGCTTCGAAAAATCCCGTTACCGGTAAGTAACTAAGGCTTTATTCGGTCTCCTATGACAGCACCACGAGAGAATTACAGAGACGAAGGAAATTAGGGAGGGACCACAGCTTGAAGCACCCTTCTCCCGAAAATGAGATCTGCAGAGCCACCCAGATCCAATCTATAGTGCCTATAGAAAGTAGAGGGAGAAGATCAAGTGGCAGCCTTACAAATTTCCTCAATGGAAAGCCCTGTCTTCTCCGTCCAGGAGGTTGATACTGCTCTTGTAGAATGCGCCCTCAACCCCTCTGGTATCTCTTTATCCCCCGAGGAGTATGCGAGGGAAATGGCCTCCTTGATCCATCTAGCGATTGTAGCCTTTGAGGCCTTACAACCCTTTCTAGCCCCCGATAGCATATAAATAGGGACTTATCCTTTCTAAACCCACGTGATACATCTAAGTACTTTAGTACGCACCTCCTAACGTCCAAAGTGTGAAGCCTCTCCTCCTTTTGATTTTTGGGCGGGAAGCAAAAAGTCGGGAGAACTATCTCCTGGGTTCTATGGAATCGAGTGGCCACTTTAGGAAGAAAGGCTGGATCAGGTTTTAATATAATCCTATCGTCCAGAATTTGGGTAAATGGAGGGCATATTGAAAGGGCCTGTAGGTCACTGACTCTCCTGGCTGAAGTTAGGGCTACTAACAGGACCGTCTTTAGGAAAATAATTTTGGGGGAGACCAAATCTAGTGGCTCAAAAGGAGGACTGGTCAAGGCATCTAAGACAAAATTCAAATCCCAGGGAGACATCTTTGCTTTGGTAATGGGTCTACACCTAAAGGAAGCTTTTATAAAACGGGCTATCCAATAGTTATCTGCAATATTGGAAGAAAATAAAGCTCCCAACGCCGACACCTGTACTTTCAAGGTACTGGTAGTGAGACCCAATTCCAAGCCCCGCTGCAGAAATTCCAGAATTTTCCCAATAGGGGGCGCCTCCTCCACCTTAACTTCTGCAAAGGACAGAAACTTTCTCCAGGTCCTGGCATAAATACGGGTGGTAACAGGTTTTCTGCTAGCCAGGAGAGTATTCACTACATTTGCGGGGAATCCTTTGTTGGTCAATAACACCCTCTCAAATTCCACGCCGTCAAATGTAGACTCGAGACTGGAGGATGGGAAAGTGGCCCTTGAGTGAGGAGGTCCGGAATCTCCGGAAGAACCCAGGGATCCGATATGGACATCTTCCGGAGATAAGGGAACCATGGTCTTTAGGGCCAAAAGGGGCATGTAAGTATCACTCTGGCCCGGTCTGCCCTGATCTTTCTTATCACTGCTGGGAGCAGGATCATGGGAGGGAAGGCATACGCCAGAGGGAAACTCCAGGGAACCATGAAGGCGTCCACTGTCAGGGGTCCCTCTCTGAGGTCTAAGGAACAAAAATTTACCACTTTCCGATTGGCCCTTGTTGCGAATAGGTCCACAGTCGGAAGGCCCCACATTTCTACGATTCTGGAGAATATTTGCGTATCTAGGGACCACTCTCCCTCTTTTACAGAAGTACGGCTGAGGAAATCCGCTGTGATGTTTTCCTTCCCTTTTAGATGAGTAGCCGAAAGAGAGGAACAATGATCTTCGGCTTTCTGCAGAAGTGGGTTCGCTACCCTCATCAAGTCTCTTGAGCGGGTTCCCCCTTGGTGGTTTATGTAAGCTACCGTGACTTGATTGTCTGAGAGTATACGGACATGCTGGCCCTGAAAATATATAAGGAACTCGTTGAACGCATACTGCACCGCCAGAAGCTCCTTAGCATTTGATGACAACTGTCGCTCACTGATTGACCAGGTTCCCTGCACTAATTTCCCTTCAAAGTGAGCTCCCCAACCTGCAGCACTTGCATCAATGGACAAGACTGCAGTTGGACTACATTCCCAGGGAACCCCTCTAGCAAGATTGTCTTGTCGTAACCACCAACGAAGGGACCGTATGGCACGAGGACCTAGAGTAAACTCACGGTCTAGATGCCCCTCTAAAGCTGCGTTATTGTACAACACATCCCACTGAAAAGCTCTTGAATGTAATTGTGACCAACGAACCGCAGGAAAAACGGAGGTGAAGGTTTCCAATAGTGACATGGCCTTACAGAGTGACATAGAAGGTTTACGTATACACTGTGCTACCAACCCCCGGATTCTATCAATTTTTTCTTCTGGAAGATAACATAGCTGTTTCCTAGTATCTAATATGACCCCCAGATATAGTTGTACCTTGAGTGGACATAGTCTAGACTTTTCTAAATTTAGAAACCACCCCAAGCTCTTTAAGACCGACATGGTCTCCCGCAGGTGGGTCTCGCACTGAACAAACGAGTTCCCCACTATCAGGAGATCATCCAGGTAAGGGATAATTAGAATGTCCCTTTCTCTTACATGGGCCATAACTTCCGCCATTACTTTAGTAAAAACTCGCGGGGCTATAGCTAAACCAAAGGGGAGTGCAGTGTATTGAAAGTGTTTAACCACCCCGTCAATTTCAATGGCCAGCCTTAAGTATTTCTGATAGTCACTATGAATTGGGATATGGTAATACGCATCTTTGAGATCGAGCACTACCATATAACAGTGGGGAAAAAGTAACTTTATTACGGATTTTAAAGACTCCATTTTAAAGGTATGTATTTTAAGGAAATTATTCAGGGATTTCAGATTTATGATTGTCCTGAGACTTCCATCCGGTTTCGGAACCAAGAAGAGCGGGGAGTAGAAACCGAGACCCTTTTCAGCCTCCGGAACCTCAATCAGGACTTGTTTTCTTATTAGGGCTTGTATTTCCGAAACGAGGGCAGCCTGGCGTTCTGGGGAAGAACTGGAGGGAACAACCATGAATCTTTTGTGAGGCAATGCTTTAAATTGAAATTTAAGACCATACTTAATCAGGCTTAAAATCCAATTGCTATGAGAAATCTGTTCCCAAGCTGGGACAAAAAATGACAATCTCCCTCCCACCTGGGCTGATTGCGTATCCCCTGGCTTCTGCTCAATTTTTGGAGACGGACCAAAGAGTAGACCTCTACCTTTTCGACCCCTTTCGTCAGACTTGTCTTGCTCCCTGAAATATCTTTTCCGGAAAAATTTCCTCTTCTGGAACGATCTCTTAAAGGAGGGTAGAGGTACTGATGGAAACCCCCTCTTAGGGTCCCCAGCTTTCTCCAATAAGTCATCCATGGTCTGACCAAATAGGTATTCTCCTTCGCACGGGATTGTGCACAGTCTGGATTTAGTCTGTAAATCTCCTGGCCAGCATTTAATCCACAAGGCCCGCCGAGCCGCATTTGAAAGTGCTGCTGATTTTGCTGCCAACCTTACTGAGTCCGCAGATGCATCAGCAAGAAAGGCTGCCGCCCCCTGAACCAGTGGAAGGGAAGAAATAATGTCTTTCCTAGAAGCCCCATCCTTCAACTGACTGTTTAGCTGTTCAAGCCACACCATCAGGGCTCTGGACGTGCAGGTAGCTGCTACTGTTGGCCTCAGTGCTCCCGCAGCTGTCTCCCATGCCCCTTTCAAGAAAGTATCAGCCCGTCTGTCCAGGGGGTCTCTCAATGCACCCATATCATCGAACGGGAGGGAAGTTCTTCTCGCAGCTTTGGTAACAGCAACATCCAGTTTGGGTGCTTTTAACCAGGAGGAACATATAGCATCCTCAAATGGATATCTTCTTTTAAAGGATGGAGGAACACTACCCTTCTTGTCAGGCTTTCTCCACTCCTTATCAATGAGGTCTTTCACCTTGGAATTTACCGGAAAGCCCCTTCCTTTCTTTAGTCCCAGACCACCAAACATAACATCCTCAGCTGACTTCTCTGCCCTCGTGTTCACTATCCCCATTGTAGATCGGACAGCTTTTACTAGGGCATCAACCTCCTTCAGGGGAAAGCACTGTCTATCTGGCTCACTGTCAGAAGAAGAGAAAGCGGAGGAGGAGGCGACCGATAGTTCAGAGTCTGAACCCGGCTGGGTTTCTTGAGGAATATGCCCAGACTCTGAACCCTGCAAGGCTTTGCCTATTTCTTCCCTTATTAAAGTTCTTAGGCCTAGGGAAAAATCTGGGGTCTCCTCCGACATCACCTTGCTAAAAGAAAGCTGGCATAACTTCTTGGTATATGAATCAGGGAGTGGACAGCTACATAAGGCACATTCTCTGTGTTTGGATTTTGAGTAACATTTCTTGCTCTAAAAGAAAGTTATAGATAGAAAGAAGGAGGAAACATTAGTAGAACTTTCACGAAGATTCCACTCACCCCTCAGAACCTTCGGTACCGTAGAAGCAACATGCTTGGCGGGGTATCACGCCGCACCGGACCGTGCTCTTAGTGGTAGCTTTTCTAGTTGAACGACCAGACCCTAGCCGGGAATGACGCTGCGCCACTAGTTGTGAGGACTCCCCAGAGGGCTGCTCCTGCAGCAGATGTTGTTGCCTAGGTGACAGCTCTTGTGAATCTCCCATAGCTTACACTGTAATAATGGGCTGGGAAGCACCTCTGTATGTTACCAGACCCTTTATATACTGACCATACCGGTACCATGTGTGGGTGTGTGTTTCCTTTTTTTTTTTTTTACCCAGGAGGGCGTTAACTGCTCCTTGGTCTTCCTCCCCAGGTGGCCTCAACCCGCCAGGTGGGTTCATCGCCGCCAGGTCCTTTACTCACCCGGCGTTCTGCTGCTCGCACGTACTTCCTGGATGTGAGCGAGCTCCAGCCCCTTCCGGTGACGTCACAGGGACTTCCTGCCCGGCGCACCGGAAGTCACGTCACTAGGCCGCGCCTGTCACGTGCCCCGCCGGCGCGACCTGGATTTCCTGCGATTGTAGCGGGGGAAGGAAGCCCGCTAGCAGCCCCACACCAGGCGGACATCTACCTCCCCGTGAGGCGATGTCGCGCCTGCCGCACCACTCATGGAGGAGCCCCACTGAGCCCTACCGTGGAGTCTCCAGAGTACCGGGACGGACCGGCTCCAACCACATGCTGTGGCCCTCTCTGGGAAAGGAGTCCAACTTCTGGAGGTAAACCTGCGATATCTCCCATCATGGACAGGAAACCTAAACTGAGGCGGGAAGAGAGGGCTGCCCTTTTTAACCTGTAGGTTTCCTGTCCTTGATGGGCGGATCCTCTCTCTCGTGGTGCTGTCATGGGAGACCGAATAAAACTCTGGTTTCAGAAAAAGAAAATAAAAGCTGCTGGAATGGCCTAGCTAATCACCTGACCCAAATCAAAAAAAAAAAAATTATGGAAGGAACTAAAACTCAAGAGTCCATAGAAGAAGCCCCAGGGACATTCAGGATTTGAAGAGTGTTTGTGTGGAAGAATGGGCCAGAATCACACCTAAGCAATGCATGCAACTAGATTCTCCATACAGAAAGTGTTTTGCAACTGTCATCACCAACAAAGGCTTTTTTGCAATTAAATTTCAGTAAGCGGGTTAAATACTTTTCGCCTGTGTCATTTCTCATATTACACACAATTTATGGAAATCTATGGCTTAACTTCTTCGCCTGCATGGATTGGATAGGTTATCGACATGTGGTGAGAATTTCATGTCAATAGCATCCTTAGAAATTTATTTACATGGAAAACTGGTGATGTGTTCAATACTTATTTCACCCACTGTATATATACACTCATAATTTTATATAAATATATATACAGTATTTTTCAGACTATAAGGTGCATTTTTACCAAGAAAAATTCTTGGTAAAAAGTGTGTGTGTCTTATAGTCCAGAGGCAGCTTCCTGTGATAGAGGAGAACACTGACACCGTGTCCTTCCCGATCACAGAAAGCTGCTCTTCCCTCCTGCTCTGCACTAATCTATGTGATCGCTGCAAAGCAGGAGATGAAGCTTACCCGACAGGAATGGAGGCTGCAGGAGCTGAGCAGAGGCAGGTCCTTCTTCCACAGTAACTACAGGACCTTTCTGGTCATGTGACTGATCACATGACCTGAAAGGGGCTTGACTTAATCAAGTGGAAGGTCCTGCCGATGCTCAACTCCTGCAGCCTCCGTACAGGTCCAGATCAGGAACTGCAGAATGTGGTAATGTATAGTGTGTGTGTGTGTGTGTATGTGTACGTAGAAGAGCTGTTTGTGTGTGTATATGTGCATGTAGCATATTGCATAGTTGCATTTTACACCAAATGTCTGTTTGTATGTGCCTGTCGATTAAAGGCTAGATTGTGACTTGTAGTATTGCTGCTTCCAATTGTTGGCGCTGTAGCATTCAAGTCCTCTTCCTCTCTGAAGGGGCAATTTGAATATTAAATTTCCCAGAGGAGCATTGCATGGCGAATGAGTCTCCTTACCATGGAATGCCAGAGCCGGTATGTCACTCTCCACAAGGAGAAACGTTACATACATACATACATACAGAGACATGCATGGACAGGCACATAAAGCTCTGGCAAAAATTAAGAGACCACTGCACAGTTTTCTAAAAATCCCCATCTCTACACGTCTGACAGCCATTACATTCCAGTGTCAGCTGAATTCCAACCAAAGTCCACCTCATTCTACTTAATGTGCTTCTGATTAGGTGATCACCTGAACCAAATCTTACGTAACGAGGAAAAGTATAAAAAACACTGCTATGGTCTCCACAATCCTCTTGCATTAGGACAAGCTGGATGGCAAAACAAGTGCTAGGAATAGCCCAAAAATAATTTGAATGAAAAAATAACTTTTAACCATGCCAAAGGAGTTGAAAAGAAAAGTCTTGAGTGAGGAAAAGAAGGGCTCAATTCTGGCTTTACTAGCAGAGGGATACAGTGAGCAGCATGTTGCCTCCATCCTTAAAATTTCGAAGACGGCAGTCCATTACAACAGGGTCAAGCAGCAGACATTGGGGACAACAAAGCTACAAACGAGCAGAGGGCGAAATCGACTCTCCACTGATCGGCATGACCGTCATCTTATTCAAATGTCACTCAGCAACCGCAGGATGACATCAAGTGACCTACAAAAGGAATGGCAAATGGCAGCTGGGGTGAAGTGCACGGCAAGAACAGTTGGTAACAGCTCCTGGAGGCCTCAAGTCATGTAAAGCTAGAAAAAAGCCTTTCATCAATGAGAAGCAAAAGGAGAAAAAGGCTGAAGTTTGCCAGAGACCATAAGGATTGGACCATAGAGGACTGGCGTAAGGTAATCTCTGATGAGTCTAATTTTTAGCTTTGGCCAAGACCTGGTCGTCTAATGGCTAGACAGAGACCTGGAGAGGCATACAAGCCAGAGTGTCTTGCACCCACTGTGAAATTTGGTGGAGGAACGGTGATGATCTGGGGATGCTTCAGCAAGGCTTGAATTGGGTAGGTTAATCTTTGCGAAGGATGTAAGAATCAAGCCGCATACAAGGTTAACCTTGAAAAACACTTGCTTTCTTATGCTCAGGCAATGTTCCCCAACTCTGAGGACTGATATTTCCAGCAGGACAATGCCCCATGCCACACAGCTAGGTCAATCAATGTGTGGATGAAGGAGCACCACATCAAGACCCTGTCATGGCCAGCCCAATCTCCAGACCTGAACCCCATTGAAAACCTCTGGAATGTAATCAAGAGGAAGACGGATAGTCACAAGCCATCTAACAAAGAAGAATTGCTTAAATTTTTGTGCCAGGAGTGGCATAAGGTCACCCAAAAGCAGTGTGAAAGACTGGTGGAAAGCATGCCAAGACACATGAAAGCTGTGATTAAAAATCATGGTTATTCCACCAAATATTGATTCCTGAACACTTCCTGAGTTAAAACATGAGTATTGTTGTTTGTAAATGAATAAGGACTTGTTTTCTCTGCATTATTTGAGGTCTGAAAGCACGGTTTCTTTTTTATTATTTTGATGATTTCTCATTTGCTGCAAATAAATACAACATTTTTAGCTTTGAATTTCGGAGACATGTTGTCAGTAGTTTATAGAATAAAACAACAATGTACATTTTACTCAAAAATATACCTATAAAGAGAAAAATCAGAGAAAATGAAAATTTTGCAGTGGTCTCTTATTTTTTGCCAGAGCTGTATATACAGACACGTGCATAGACACACACATATAAACAGATGCATTCATGCACATATATACAAAGACAAGCATGTACATACATAAAAGATACATGAATGCACATACATGCTGATAAATAATCAAATATTAATTTCTAATTTCAGTGCTGTACTGGTACACCGCTTCACCCTCATGGAAGGTTTAGCTGATATGACATTTAGATTATTTCTGTACATTTAGCACAGGGTAGATGGTAGTGCCATATATAGAGACATATAAACCATGTGACACACAGGGAGGTGTCGCTTTTTTACCTCACTTAACTCATTAGAAGGGTCTAGGTGCAACAGCTGACATATGCTCCTCTTGGTATTGACAAAGACAGACCCAAACCATCCAGGATCCCGGGAAAGATGAGGAACAAGCTTTAATCTAATGAGCTAATTATGGCCAAATGGACATTCCCTTTGTAACTACTTCACGTATTTTATGTTTTGCTGCAATGCTTCCCTTTGGTGGACAATCCTATAAACCACTAATTTTTTTTATAAGAATTATGATGACATTTTCTTTGGAGCATAGCATCTTGAAAGAAGTCCTGAATAAATATACAAAATAAGTATATTTAACACATACAGACACATGCATGCATATAGACATGCATATACATACAGACACATATACAATATACAGAGACATGCATGGACATACAGACACATCCATGCACATACATACAGACACGTGCATGCACATTTGGACACATACACGTACATATGCGGGAAAACGTGTCACAGCCTAATGAGACCAAGGTACAACTTTTTGTCCGTAACACCGAAAGGTATGTTTGGCTCAAAGACAACACAGTGCATCACCAAAAGAATACCATAAAACAGTGAAGCATGGTGGAAGCAGCATTATGCTTTGGGGATGATTTTCAGCAGCTGGAACTGGGGCTTCAGTCAAGGTGGAGGAAATTAGTTACAGTTACAGATATTAGTCAATTTAGCATTAAAACCTGCAGGAAGAAGAATTTCATCTTTCAGCACAACAAAGCCCCTAAGCGTACCACTAAATTAAAAAAAGAATGAGTTTTAAAATGGTCCAGTCAGAGCCCAGACCTGTATCCAATTGAATATCTGTGCTGACAAAAAGAGGGAGCTGTACACAGGAGATGCCCTCTGAGTCTGACAGATTTGCAACTGCAAGGAAGCGTGGGTAGAGACTACCAGATGTGCCATGCTGATATACACTCCTACTCATTAATATAAAAAATTATATATATATATATATATATATATATATATATATATATATATATATATATATATATATATATATATATATATATATATATACACACATACATACACATATACAAGGCTGGCTTTTTATTTACTTCTAATGTGCGGTTTATGCAGTTTCAATAAACCTGCCTTGGACATTTTAAAGAAACCGGTTTTCCTGTGCCTACCTCAAACGCAGCTGAGTGCGTAATACCCTACAATATATATATATATATGTATGTATATACATACAGTACAGACCAAAAGTTTGGACACACCTTCTCATTTAAACATTTTTCTGTATTTTCATGACTTTGAAAATTGTACTTCAAGAGGAAGTCACCGGAAATAGTCTTCCAACAATCTTGAAGGAGTTCCCAGAGATGCTTACCACTTGTTGGCCCTTTTGCCTTCACTCTGCGGTCCAGCTCACCCCAAACCATCTAGATTGGGTTCAGGTCTGGTGACTGTGGAGGCCAGGTCACCTGGCGTAGCACCCCATCACTCTCCTTCTTGGTCAAATAGCCCTTACACAGCCTGGAGGTGTGTTTGGGGTCATTGTCCTGTTGAAAAATAAATGATGGTCCAACTAAACGCAAACCGGATGGAATAGCATGCCTCTGCAAGATGCTGTGGTAGCCATGCTGGTTCAGTATGCCTTCAATTTTGAAAAAATCCCCAACAGCGTCACCAGCAAAGCACCCCCACACCATCACACCTCCTCCTCCATTTCCGGTGACTACCTCTTGAAGCTCATCAAGAGAATGCCAAGAGTGTGCAAAGCAGTCATCAAAGCAAAAGATGGCTACTTTGAAGAACCTAGAATATAAGACATATTTTCAGTTGTTTCACATATTTTTGTTAAGTATATAATTCCACATGTGTTAATTCATAGTTTTGATGCCTTCAGTGTGAATGTACAATTTTCATAGTCAAGAAAATACAGAAAAATCTTTAAATGAGAAGGTGTGTCCTGTATATGTATATATATATACACACACATATACAATGCAGACTGAACTCCCTTCTGGTATGCCAGAATGCCCTGTGCACATTACCATAAGGGTGTAACAGCTCCTTGTCCTTGAAAGAAATCCAAAAAATAAGAAAAAAAAAACAGCATCAATGTCTTTGAAAAATTGAAAAAGTGTGAATTCCTTACCACTATGTGGGACAATTTGGCTCAGCAATAAGAAAGGCTTATTGCTGAGCCGAAAACACCGGGAGGACATCGGAAGGTAAGTATAATCTTTATTTTTTATCATTCTTATTCTTTTCTTTTTAACTAACTTGGTCACACTATATAAATCCATGCTGTTTGCATGGATTTATATAGTGTGACCAAGTTGACAAGCACTTTCCAAGTGACGCTAAAATCGATTGGAAAAGCGCTTGATAACCCGCATGCAGAAATGCATGCAAAAACGCTTGACAAACGCTTCTACCTGGAGGGAAAAACGCATGTAAAATCCGCATGCGTTTTTCCTGCCAGGGAGAAGCGAAAAAAAAATATGCAGCATTTCTGCATCGTGGGCACATAGCCTTATAATCCTGTCTGTGATGATAAATGAGATTACTACTGAACAGTGATCTCTAAACAAGTGTCAGCATATTGTTAGGCTGTTTGTGAAAAATCAAAGATTTCATGATTATGAAAGCCATTGTTTGCTTACTTCAGAGCACATACATACTTGTACACCAATTAGCCACTACATTGAAACCACAGATAGGCGAGATGAAGAGCAATGGCTATCCTTTGACAATGGCTTATAACCATAAATGAGAGATGAGATATAGGACCAATATTTTTTTAATTGTTTCCATCCTCACATTCAAACAGCCATAATTTGTTTTTATTTTGTTCATTAATATAGTTGAATGAGGACTTGTTTTTATGTAGAATGAGTTGTATTTGTCAGTGGAACCATTTTGGTGCGTATAGGAGTATATCATCTACCTTTTATTAACTTTTTATAGGGAAAAAATAGAAAAAAAGAACAATTACAATTCTGCTACTGTATTTGATTTTTTTAAATTACCTATGCTGACCCTTTTTCATGACCAAAAGTTTTAAAAGTGTGTATGTGGGCATAAGAACTAAACCATGAAGCTATGAAATAAAGTTTTACATCTTATGGCTGAATGTACCTCTTTACCTGACGAAGAGAAGACCCCAAGATGTACTAATCTGAAAGCGGCAAACTGGCGGAGGCAGTGTACTTTAAGTTAATGTTGTGATATATTCAAAATAGTTGTTAATTTTTAATAAGCCTCTTCAATAAAGCCGGTGCTATAATTATAAGTCCATTACCACTCTACAAACAGTGCACATGAACAGGCAGCGACTGCTGTCTGACTATAAGAAGAACGTTCCACAACAAGTACCATATACATAAGCAATTCAATCAGGAGTCACAGCTACAAGTCCCAGCAGCATTTCCTTTACTTTAGAGTAGGATCAATAAAGAGGGAGCAATCTTCCCGCATGCGTGGCATCCTTAACTTTAAATATAGTGAAAACCTGGCACACACAACCTAAATATGCATCCACAATTAAACAATTCTGTGGTCTCTCGCTTAAAGAACCTGACAAGAATTCATTGCAGGAAAATAGTGGAATTTTTATAAAAATAAATATATTGTTTCACAAAGTCTCTGTTTGTATCTGATGTTAGTGCTATTTGAGTCATGCGTTGAAGTTAATTACGCCTTTGATAAGTAGTTTATTGATCCAAGGTTGCAGGGACGTACTTTATTTATCCTGGACCATGTATTGTTCCAGATGTAACGCATTTACATTTTTCTGAAGAACCCGGCTAGAATTAGTCACTGCGTAAAAGGTTTCAAGGTTTGTTCCTCTAACATCCACAATCGTTTTCTGGTTCATCAGGAAGAGGTCAGATGTGCCATCACCACAGCTCCGTGCCTAGTTGGACTACGTGAAGGTTTTACTGACAAGCCACTGGGGAAAATCTGAAGTTTATAGCCAACCTGATACAATTCAAAATGCAAAGATTTACTTTTAAAAGGTTTGTCCACCTTGGGGGACATTTTTTTTATTTTTACTTAAATATATGCAATTGGGTTTCATTAAAAATGTTGCACCGTTGGACTGGTCTGGTCATATGTTGCTCTACCAGCAGCCATTTTCTGGACTGCACAGTTGTGCAATCTGTGAAAAAAACTGCACTAACAAGAGCAGGAAGAGAAGCTGTCATACCTGGCCTCAACGCATCAGACAAAATAAAGATAATGTGACCTCGTTACTAGTGATGATCGAGCGTGTATTGTTAACCCTTTCGGCGAGCACGATAAGGTGCTCGCCGAGTATTTTCGGTGTGCTCGGCATCTATGTTAGTGTCGCTGCGGCTGCGTGTGTCATGGCTGTTAGACAGCTGTGACACATGCAGAGATTGCCTGTTTGTTAGGCAATCCCTGCATGTGCCACAGCTGTCTAACAGCCGTGACACATGCAGCCGCGGCGACACCAACTTAGATGTCGAGCACGCCGAAAATACTCACCGAAAGGGTTAACAATATAAGCTCGATCATCACTACTCGTTACTTCATTCTGCAGCCAGTAATGCACAGTGTAAAACAGGGGCTTATAGGAGGGAAACGGAGAAAAACTTTTAATGAAATCAAATTGCAAAAATTTATTTTAGCCCCAATTGCATACATTTAAGTAAGAAAAAAAACTGCCCACAAAAGGTGGACAACTCCTTTAAAGGGAACTTGTCACTAGGACAAAAGTGGTCAGTTTTTGCTCTTACTTTAACCCCTTTACCCCCGAGAGTGGTTTGCACGTTAATGACCGGGACAATTTTTTCAATTCTGACCACTGTCACTTTATGAGGTAATTACTCTGGAATGCTTCAACGGATCCCGATGAGTCTGAGACTGTTTTTTCGTGACATATTGTACTTCATGATGGTGGTAAAATTTCTTCAATATCACTTGCGTTTATTGGTGAAAAAGTCGGAAATTTGGCGAAAATTTGGAAAATTTAATTTCTCTGCCCTTAAATCAGAGAGATGGATCACACAAAATAGTTAATAAATAACATTTCCCACATTTCTTCTTTACATCAGCACAATTTTGGAACCAAATTATTATTTTTTTTATTAGGGTGTTATAAGGGTTAAAAGTTGACCAGCGATTTCTAATTTTAAAAACAAAATTCGCAAAACCATTTTTTTTAGGGACCACATACATTTGAAGTGACTTTGAGGGGCCTTTATGATGGAAAATACCCAAAAGTGACACCATTCTAAAAACTGCACCACTCAAGGTGCTCAAAACCACATTCAAGAAGTTTATTAACCCTTCAGGTGCTTCAGAGGAATTTTTGGAATGGGGAAGAAAAAAATGAACATTTAACTTTAACAAAAATGTTACTTTAGACCCTAATTTTTTTAATTTTTGCAGGGGTAACAGGAAAAAATGGACCCCAAAATTTGTTGTGCAAATTCTCCTGAGCACGCAGATACCCCATACGTGGGGAAAAAACACTGTAAGGGTGCACGGCAGGGCTCAGAAGGGAAGGAGCGCCATTTGACTTTTTGAAAGTAAAATTTGCTTGAATAATTAGCGGACGCCACGTTGCGTTTAAAGAGCCCCTGATGTGCCTATACAGTGGAAACCCACCATAAGTGATACCATTTTGGAAACTAGACCCCTCTGGAAACTCATCTAGATGTGTGGTGAGCACCTAGAACCCCCAGGTGCTTCACCCAAGTTTATAACATGCAGCCGTGAAAATAAAATTTTCACATTTTTCCCACAAAAATGTTTTTCAACCCCCAGTATTGAATTTTCATAAGGTTAACAGGTGAAATTGCACCATAAAACTTGTTATGCAATCTCGCCTGAGTAAGCCGATACCCCATATGTGGGGGAAAACCACTGTTTGGGCGCACGGCAGGGTTTGGAAGGGAAGGAGCGCCATTTGACTTTTTGATTGCAAAATTGCTTGAATAATTAGCGGACGCCATGTTGCGTTTGGAGAGCCCCTGATGTGCCTAAACAGTCAAAACCCCCCACAATTGACACCATTTTGGAAACTAGACCCCTCAGGAACTTATCTAGATGTATAGTGAGCACCTTGAACCCCCAGGTGCTTCACAGAAGTTTATAACATGGAGCCGTGAAAATAAAATTTCCAGCAACGTTTTTTTTGGCTGCGAAGCATATGGTGCAGAGACTCGAACATGTCACTCGAACACTCACGATACTCAATGCATACACGAGCACACGATGCAAACTCAAGTAGCGAGCACTTGCGCTCAACACTGGTCGCCATATCGTCATCATTTTTTTTCTTTACTTTTAAAAAGTCCCTACCACTAATACAACCCCAACCCAAACTCTAACCCTACCCCAACCACAGCCCAACCCTAACCCCAACCTCATCCCCAACCCTACCCTAAGCACAACCCTAGCCCAACCCAACCCTAACCGTAACACAACCCTAACCGTAACACAACCCTAACCCTAATACAAACCTAATACAACCCTAAAGTTTATTTTTTTACATAGTTTCTCGTGCGGTATAAGTGATTAGACGAATTTATTCTTCGGGTCGGAGCGATTACAATGATGCCAGATTCATATCGGGTTTTTATGACAGCTGTCACACACTAAAAGACGCTTTTTTTTTTTGCTTGGACTAGTTTTTGCATCGCCATATTTTGTGAGCTATAATTTTTGCCATATTTTGGCCGACAGAGTCATGTGACGGCTTGTTTTTGTGGGACAAGTTGACATTTTTATTGGTACCATTTTCGGGCATGTGACATTTTTTGATCTCTTTCTATTCAGATTTTTGGGAGGCAGAATAAACAAAAAACAGCAATTCCAGAATTGTTTTTATGCCGCTCCGCGTGTGGTAAAATTGATAAGGCAAATTTATTCTTCAGGTCAGTACGTTTACATCGGTACCACATTTATATATTTTTTTTATGTTTTGGCGCTTTTACACAAAAACTATTTTCAATAAAAAAAATTTTTTTGTATCGCTTTATTCTGAGAGCTATAACTTTTTTATTTTTTGGATTATGGAGCTGTATGGCGGCTTGTTTTTTTGCGGGACAAGATGATGTTTTCAGGGGTACCATTTTTATTTACATTCGTCATTTTGATCGCGTGTTATTCCATTTTTTGTTTGGCGGTATGATGATAAAGCAATGTTTTTTGCTTTGTTTATTTTTTTTACCATGTTCACTAAAGGGGTTAACTAGTGGGACAGTTTTATACAGTCATGGCCAAAAGTTTTGAGATTGACACCAAAATTATATTTTCACATGATCTGCTGGCCTCTGGTTTTTATTAGTGTTTGTCTGATGTTTATATCACATACAGAAATATAATTGCAATCATATTATGAGTACCAATAGGTTATATTGACAGTTAGAATGAGTTAATACAGCAAGTCAATATTTGCAGTGTTGCCCCTTCTTCTTCAAGACCTCTGTAATTCTCCCTGGCATGCTCTCAATCAACTTTTGGACCAAATCCTGACTGATAGCAGTCCATTCTTGCATAATCAATGCTTGCATTTTACCAGAATTTGTTGGTTTTTGTTTGTCCACCCGTCTCTTGATGATTGACCACAAGTTCTCAATGGGATTAAGATCTGGGAAGTTTCCAGGCCATGGACCCAAAATCTCTATGTTTTGTTCCATGAGCCATTTAGTTATCGCCTTTGCTTTATGGCAAGGTGCTCCATCATGCTGGAAAAGGCATTGTTGGGCGTCAAACTGCTCTTGGACTGTTGGGAGACGTTGCTCTTGGAGGACATTCTGGTACCATTCTTTATTCATGGCTGTGTTTTTAGGCAAGACTGTGAGTGAGCCGATTCCCTTGGCTGAGAAGCAACCCCACACATGAATGGTTTCAGGATGCTTTACAGTTGGCATGAGACAAGACTGGTGGTAGCGCTCACCTCTTCTTCTCCGAATAAGCTGTTTTCCAGATGTCCCAAACAATCGAAAAGGGGATTCATCAGAGAAAATGACTTTGCCCCAGTCCTCAGCAGTCCACTCCCTGTACCTTTTGCAGAATATCAGTCGGTCCCTGATGTTTTTTCTGGAGAGAAGTGGCTTCTTTGCTGCCCTCCTTGAAACCAGCCCTTGCTCAAAGAGTCTCCGCCTCACAGTGCGTGCAGAAGCACTCACACCAGCCTGCTGCCATTCCTGAGCAAGCTCGGCACTGCTGGTAGTCCGATCCCGCAGCTGAAACAGTTTTAAGATACAGTCCTGGCGCTTGCTGGTCTTTCTTGGGCGCCCTGGAGCCTTTTTGACAACAATGGAAGCTCTCTCCTTGAAGTTCTTGATGATGCGATAGATTGTTGACTGAGGTGCAATCTTTGTAGCTGCGATACTCTTCCCTGTTAGGCCATTTTTGTGCAGTGCAATGATGGCTGCACGTGTTTCTTTAGATTCTTTTGGCTAACTGAAGAGCAACAATGATACCAAGAACCAGCCTCCTTTTAAAGTGTCCAGTGATGTCATTCTTACTTAATCATGACTGATTGATCGCCAGCCCTGTCCTCATCAACACCCACACCTGTGTTAATGGATCAATCACTAAAACAATGTCAGCTGCTCCTTTTAAGGCAGGACTGCAATGATGTTGAAATGTGTTTTGGGGGTTAAAGTTCATTTTCTGGGCAAATATTGACTTTGCAAGTACAGTAATTGCTGTTAAGCTGATCACTCTTTGACATTCAGGAGTATATGCAAATTGCCATTACAAAAAATGAAGCAGCAAACTTTGGAAAAATTACTATTTGTCTCATTCTCAATACTTTTGGCCATGACTGTAGGTCAGGTCGTTCCGGACGCGGTGATACAAAATATGTATACTTTTATTGGTTTCTTTTTTTTTCATAATAAATAAATATTATGGGCTCAATAAAAAATTTTTTTTTGGGGGGGGGGGGAATATTTTCTTCATTTTTTTTTTTAAATATTTTTAAAAAAAATTTTTTTTTTCACTTTTCTACTTTTTTTTTTTTTTTTCTTAACTTTTACAATATGTCCCACTATGGGACTTTCACTTTTTGCAGCCTAATCGGCTGCATGGCATAGAGAGCAGCAGCTCCCTATGTCATGCAGCCTGTCAGCGCTGCACACAGGGGAGACATTACTTTGGTCATGCACTGCGCATGACCAAAGTAACGTCCTGCCTCCTGGTGACCCGGATGAAGCAGCCGCAGATACCACGGGACGCGAGCAGGAGAGCTGAGTATAGCGATCACCTCCCCCCTTGCCACCGCAATGCTGCGATGGACTTCCATTGTAGCATTGCGGGGGTTAATGTGCAGGGAGCGGTGCGGGACCGCTGTCAGTTGTAACAATCAGCTGACACCCGGCGGCGATCGCCCCGCTTGTGTGCGGGTGCGATCGCCGCACGCGTAATAGCACGTAATTGGTTCATAAGTCCCAGGACGCAGCTACGTACTATTACTGACGTCGTCGGAAAGGGGTTAATATTGCTAGCCCCATCAGTATGCTAATTTTGATTTTTTTAATCAACGTACGGATCCAGACATACAGTGGGGAAAATAAGTGTTTGATACAGTGACGAATTTGCAAGTTTTCCCGCCTACAAAGTATGGAGAGGTCTGTAATTTTTATTGTAGGTGCACTTCACCTGTGAAAGACAAGAAGCTTACTAAAAAATCCAGAAAATCACATATGATTTTTACATAATTAATTTTCATTTTATTGCATAAAATAAGTATTTGATAGAAAAGAAAAACAGAACTTAATATTTTTATAGAAACCTTTGTTTGCAATTACAGAGTTCAGACGTTTCCTGTAGTTCTTGACCAATTTGCACACACTGCAGGAGGGATTTTGGCCCACTCCTCCATACAGATCTTCTCCAGGCCTTTCAGGTTTCGGGGCTGCCACTGGGCAACATTGAGTTTCAGCTCCCTACAAAGATTTTCTATTGGGTTCAGGTCTGGAGACTGGCTAGGCCACTCCAGGACCTTGAAATGCTTCTTACGGAGCAACTCCTTAGTTGCCCTGGCTGTGTGATTCGAGTCATTTTCATGTTGGAAGACCAAGCCATGACCCATTTTCAATGTTCTTACTGAGGGAATGAGGTGTGGGTCAAAATCTCATGATACATGACCCCATCCATCATCCCTTCAATACGGTGTAGTCGTTCTGTCCCCTTTGAAGAAAAGCACCCCAAAGTATGATATTTCCTCTGCCATGCTTCACCGTTGGGAAGGTGTTTTTGGGGTTATATTCATTCTTCTTCTTCCTCCAAACATGGCGAGTGGAGTTGATACCAAAAAGTTCCATTTTGGTCTCATCTGACCACATGACCTTCTCACATGCCTCGTCTCGATCATCTAGATGGTCACTGACGAACTTTATACGGGCCTGGACATGCGCTGGCGTGAGCAGGGAGACCTTGCGCGCCCTGCAGGATTTTAATCCATGATGGCTTAGAGTGCTACTAATGGTAATGTTTGAGACTGTGGTCCCAGCTCTCTTCAGGTCATTGACCAGGTCCTCCCATGTGATTCTGAGATGATTCCTGACGTTTCTCAGAATCATCCTTAACCGATGAGGCAAGATTTTGCGTGGAGCCCCAGACTGAGGAAGACTGACAGTCATCTTGTGTTTCTTCCATTTTCTAATAATTGTGACAACAGTTGTTGCCTTCTCACCAAGCTGCTTGTCTATTGTCCTGTAGCCCAATCCCAGTTTTGTGCAGGTCTACAATTTTGTCCCTGGTGCCCTTAGACAGCTCTTTGGTCTCAGCCATGGTGGAGAGGTTAGAGTGGGATTGATTGTGTGGACAGGTGTCTTTTATACAGGTAACGAGTTCAAACAGGTGCAATTAATGCAGTTAATGAGTGCAGAGTAGGAGGGCTTCTTAAAGAAAAACAAACAGGTCTGTGAGAGCCAGAATTCTTGCTGGTTGGTAGGTGATCAAATACTTGTTTCATGCAATAAAATGCAAATTAATTATGTAAAAATAATACAATGTAATTTTCTGTTTTTTATTTTTAGATTCTGTCTCCCACAGTTGAAGTGTACCTACAATAAAAATTAAAAACTCTCCATTGTTTGGGGGTGGGAAAACTTGCAAAAGCGGTAGTGTATCAAATACTTATTTTCCCCACTGTAGGAGCCTTTTTATTCAGTGTTTGTGTTTTTTTTCAAGGGGACGTGGCTCACAATTCTCAGGGGGGAGGTAGGGGTCTTTAGACTGCTTAGCCTTATTTACCTGTGAGCCCAAGTCTTTGTAAAATTACGTATGTATGGTTGTCCTGAGGAAGGAGTCGGTGGACTCTGAAACAAGTAGACAATAAACCTACATTTTTATCCATACTAATGGTTTGTCGTGACTCCAGAGAGCGCAGAAACAACTTCCTTTCCCAGCACCTATCTCTGACATATCTATAGGAAGCAGCAGCATTTGGAGTGCAAGCTTTATAGGTGTTGTGTCCCACACAACCCTACTAGGTGAGCAGTTTTTAATACTTTTATGTAACATTCATTAATTGGATAAGACCCTATTGCGCTCTTGCATTTTTCCTTAAAAAGTCTTTGTAAAGACCATAGAAATTAGCACCAAATTAAAAGGCTCACACTTCTGGAACCCTAAGGCGAATTTAGGAAAAAAATAAATAAAACCCATCATGCTGAATTGAGAATAGGGAATAAAATAAGAGCAAAAACTGGCCACATTTCATCTGGCGACAATTCATCTTGAATGATCAGGCTTCGTAACAATGCCTACACTTACTTAGTTAATTAATTAACAAACATGCAGCAGAGCCATTACATGCCTCCATAGAGGAATCTCTGCTTACGCTCGTTTGACGAAGGGGAAATTAAAATCTAAACTTTGCGAGCTAATATCTCCACAACAGAAATTAAAAATAAAAACAACATTTTATTCAGTTCTACAACCACTATTGCATTGCATGATATAGCCATTTTAACAAACTGGTGAAAGGTTCTCTTTAAAGGGGTTGTCCGGTGAAAACAAGCTATCACAGGTCAGACGGCTCGAACTGCCACTGATAGGCAGAACGCTGATTTGTCAAACCGGTCAGAAAAAAGCAGCAGTGCGGAAGTACGACATGCGCTCCATTTATTTATTTTACTAGCTTACATAGTGCCATTAGTTTCCACTTTACAGACATCATCACTGCCCCCATTGGGGCTCACATTCTAAATTAGATATCAGTAGGTCTTTGGAATGTGGGAGGAAATCCACACAAACTCTGGGGAAATATACAAACTCCAGGGATGCAAAGCTACGGTGCTAACCACTGACTGGCTATGCTGCCCCATTCATTCTTTATGAGGCTGCTGAGTGCAGCACTCGGCTTTTTCAGCCAGTCTCATAGAGAATCAAGTGGATGTCGGGCATTCAACCTGCTGTGCTATTTTGTAAAAAGCTTAAAAATTCCCCCATCTACCGATAGGTGCAGGTCCTATCGGAAGGACACCCACTGATCAGCAAGTTATCACCTATCCTGATAAACCCTTGGACAAACCCTTTAAAATTTGCATTAGAAGTTGTGTAAGGATGATTAGTCAACTACACTGTTGAGGATAAAGAGAGCTGGATTTTTCGTATGAGCGGTGCCAAGTTAGCAGTAAGGCTGAGTGCCCACGAAGCGTTTTTCAAGCGTATATGCTGCGGAATTTCCGCAGCGTAAACGCTTGTTAAACGCTAGGTAATCCGCACCCCATGGTCCCCAAGGGGATTCCGCAAGTTCTATGCCCATGCTGCGGATTTTTCCGCAGCGTTTATGCTGCGCTCAAAAATCCGCAGCATGTCCATTAATTTTGTGGAAGCGCAGCGTAATCGCCGCCATTGACTTGCATTGAGACGCACATAATCCGTGTCAGTACATTTGTACTCATGGATTATATGCGTTTCAATGTGCGGATGGTACCGAGTTCTGGAGAAGAGGAGACTCTCATCCAGACCTGGGTACCATTGTACCTGTAAAAAAAAAGAATAAAATAAAAAATAAAGTTTATATTCACCTTCCGACGGCCCCCGGTCTCCTTCCCTGTGCTTGCGGGCAGGACTGAAGGACCTGCGGTGACGTCACAGTCATGTGACCGCAGGTCTTTCAGTGCAGTGTCCCGCGATCAGCTGGCAGACAGGAGCGAGCGCAGCTACACACGCCGGGCCATCAGAGGGTAAGTATAGGTTTATTTTTTTATTTTTAAACATTCTTACGGTCACGCTATATAAATCCATGCTGTTTGCATGGATTTATATGGTGTGACCTAGTTGTCAAGCACTTTCCAAGTGATGCTAAAATCGCCAGGAAAGCGCTTGTCAATCCGCATGCAGAAATGCATGTGAAAACGCTTCAAATCCGCATGTATTTGGCAGGAAAAACGCATGTACAATCTGCATGCGTTTTTTCTGCCAGGGAGATGCAGAAATGATGCAGAAATTTTCTGCTTCATTTCTGCATCGTGGGCACATAGCCTAAGGCTGCGTGCCCACGTAGCGTTTTTCAAGCGTATATGCTGCGGAATTTCCGCAGCGTATACGCTTGTGAAACGCTAGGTAATCAGCTCCCCATGGTCCCCAAGGGGATTCCGCAAGTTCTATGCACATGCGGCGGATTTTTCCGCAGCGTTTATGCCGCGCTCAAAAATCCGCAGCATGTCCATTAATTTTGCGTTTCCGCAAGCGGAATTGCCTTGTGCAATGCATTAAAAAACGCAAGGCAATTCCGCATGTGGAAAACGTGCGATAAACGCGCAATAAACGCGTGCGGAATTCCGCATGCGTTTTTCCGGGAGAGGACTTGCAGAAATCAAGCAGAAATTTTCTGCTTCATTTCTGCAACGTGGGCACATAGCCTAACCATTCGTGTAGCTGTTAACTCAAATTTTCAAGCCCAATACTACACATGTATACAAACATAGTAAAGGAGAATCCCATACTAAATGTGCCAATGGACACTTCAGCATGTATATCACTCCTTTCTTTGTTACTCTACAAAACGTTTTCATCTTGTTAGACCTCTCAATGTTTACGGCAGCGATTGTAAAACATGGTACCAATTACTAAGATATCTAAACATATTTGTCACTAACACCTTCATTCTGATTAAATTACAGTCATTAAAATGAGAAGCTGTTTACCTTACGCTGCGTCCAAAGAGCTTAGAGGAGACCACCCACACTCCCCAACTGTATGTGTCCCCTTGTGACAATACATCTGAAATCGGCTTTTCACTTTCATTTCATACATCTGATCGCAGCTCCTTTGTTATAACATGTGGCGTGCTACATAGGCCATCAGCCGAGAGGAACATAAATAATATTTACACACAAACTATTTTGGGCTATTTTCTAAATTACCACAGTCTGCCCATTAAAAAAAAAAAAAAAAAAAAAAAACAGGTTAATTTTAAAGGCAGAATTTGGAGTAATTTATGGGGAGAGGTATAAAGTTGTAAAAAGTAAATCTTGCATTAACGTAAAGATCTGACATTGAAAAGCAACAAGAAAGTGAAGTAATCTGCTAGCAAGAAGTCCTCGAGCTGGGGGTCACATCTTGTTCATGGAAACCATCTGGTTGGGACCCACTGAGCCACACCAAACACAAATGATCTTAAAAAAAAAAAAAAAAATATCCTATTCATTAATGCATCACAGCTGTAGTAAGCGTTACTTCATTTTTCCATGGAAACGTCGTTTATGTTTCAAGGATCTTGTTACAGTTTTGGTAGCAACGTGTTCTCTGGCCAATATTGGACACATTTATGTGTTAAAGAGAAGGAATTATTACAAATTCTTGAAATAGAATCACCTCCTATTTTAATTCCTGTTATGTCAAGAGCTACATATGAAAAATATCAATTGCTAATGATGAAGCAAAGAAGAATGTGGTGTTACCATCCTGACTTCAGGGAAGAGGACTACAGCATGGCGTCTGCACTGCATGTGCAGGTCCCAGGAAGCAAGACAATGTACATGTCCTACTGAACTTCGGTACTAGTTGAATAGTGCTCTGTGTTTCAGTAAAATAAAAGATAATGACAGATATAGACTAAAATGAGAAATACTTCCAACAATCTCCTTGTAAATTTGGTTACTATATCTCCTGTCATTGTACAGTAAACCATTACAATCTCCTAAAGTTTCCAATTCAATTAAAGTGTATTTCACTTATATCTGCATGGCAAACGTTTATATAACTATTCACCTGTTCAGGTTTTGCTACCTGCATTTAAAGCGGAGCTGCACAAAAATCATTGTGTGATAATGCTACAGCAAAAGGGTTGTCGGACTAGGTGCAGAACTGTAATACACTCCAACTGTGCGGACACTGACACATTTATAGAGATCAGCAGGAAATAAACACTCCAACTGTGCAAACATTAAAGGAGTTGTCCACTACTAGGATAACCCAGTCTGAATCAGCATGTAGGCACCAGTTAAATAACACTAAAGCCTCAGTCTCACTTAGCGAGATCGCTGCTGTGTCACGGTTTTGGTGACGCAACAGCGACCTAACCAGCGATGTCGCTATGTGGCACACTTTGCAGCGATCAGGCAACCGCTGTGAGGTCGCTGATCGCTGAAAAGTGTCCTGGACCATTTTTTGGTCGTTGCCCTCCCGCTGGTCAGCACACATCGCTGTGTGTGACCAGCGGGAGCAGCGATCAGGCTGGTAACCATGATAAACATCGGGTTACTAGGGGCACACGCGCACCTAGTAACCCGTTGTTTATCATGGTTACGAGCTTGCTAAAGTGAGCGGTAACCTCCCGCTCACCGTAGCAGAGTGGTAACCATGATAAACAACGGGTTACTAGGTGCGCGTGTGCCCCTAGTAACCCGATGTTTATCATGGTTACCACCCTGCTTCTGCTTCAGCAGGCTGGTAACCGGAGCAGGACATTGTGGAAAGATTCTTTCCACGATGTCGCTGCTCCCCTGATCGTTGGTGAGCCTGCCTGTTTGACAGCTCACCAGCGACCACATAGCGACGCAGCAACGATCCCTGACAGGTCGTATCGTTGTCGGGATCGTTGCAGCGTCGCTAAGTGTGACGGGGCCTTAAGGCCAGGCCCGATTATCAGTATTTGGTCAGTATTCAGTCAGTATTTTTTCTCAGGAGTCGGAGCCAAAACCAGAAGTGGAGCAATCAGAGAAAAGGTATAATAGAAACAAGTCACCAATTCTGCATTTATCACCCACTCCTGGTTTTGTCTCCCACTACTGAGAAAAATATTGACTGAATACAGACCAAATACTGATAGTGGGGCTGTGGCCTTATACTCAACCTCTGGTGCAGACAGTGTTGTAGTAATATCAGCACTCGCTCAGCTGAAGCTAGCATACGATTGTTATGTCATGTTTGCAGTGCGCTGAATCAACGCAGGCTTCACCCCCTCTTGGTGTCTTATACCTCTGAAAGCGGGGAAGAGTGAAGCCAACAACGATTGTTGTGTTAAGTGAGCTTTGTGCCCAATCTCATCCCGGGAGAGTGAGTGCCCACACCGCTGGAACGGCACCGGAACCGGAGGAAAATGAGAGTATATAAGAATATAATACTGATGCAAACATGCTGATTGTGACAAGGTTGCTCATAATGAGTTATGGATAATCCCTTTAACCCTCCGTCACATACAATATCGGTTCTAACGAGTTCACATACAATGTGACTGTCAGGCGAAGGCTAGAAAAATACCTATAATATCTAATGTTTGCAATTTCAGTGCTCTAAAAGTGATCAGTGACCTTCATAGGGATGTAATAAAAGAGACTACACATAATCAGGTGCAAAAAAAACCATTTACTCAACATAAAACTAATATCTCTGAAATACAAACATTTCAAAACTCCCGCCAAATAGTCCCCAGTTCGACTCTGTCAAAAAACTCTACAAAGAAAATTTATGGAAACAAACTTAATTTTAAGGTACCTTAAGTACTATTAAACACATATTCAATCAGAATTAGATCCTGAAGTTTCCCCAGAAAAATTACACTTGCAGAGCAAAGAGCAAGAATTACACATCATTTTTGCATGTGTCAGGCAGATTGCATTATGACATTTGTGACATTCATAATTAGAAAGCCTTCTGATTCCGCTTCCCGTGGTGCTGGTGGTGCATCTCCTTCTTTTGGGAGGTGGTGCAGGTGGTGAATTTTCACTATCATCTTCTTGGTGGAATCTTTTGAGCTGAACTTGAAGGCGAGAGCGGATACCGATTGTTTTCATACTTCTCCTGCGTAGCTCTCCAAGCACTAGTTCATGGGCCAATTTTTTCAGATAGAATCATCTACGGAGTGGTTCAAGCTTGTTTTCAAGGTAAATGACTAGTGAATTTATACCACCCAAATTCAATATAGCAAAAAATATGACCATTGGCCAGCGTTTGGTGTTTCTGCTGACGTTGAAAGTTGAGCACATCTGATCAGCTGTATCAACACCCCCTTTGGTTGCATTATAAAATGTAATTATCTCTGGGTTTTTTTGTGCCTCAGTCCCAGGATCGATGGCATTATCATCATGAAGTGTTGATAGAAGAAGTACAATTTTTTTTGCTTGTGGTACATAGGAAACCAAAACCTTTCCATTATGGAATGCAAACATACTGCTGTACTGTTGTCTCCCTTTCACACTTACAAACTGTGTAGGCAATTCGTTTTTATTTTTTCTTACAGTTCCGACATATGAAAGCTTCTGCATTTTCAGATAATCAATCAGATCACAATTTGAAAACCAATTGTCAGCTGTTATATTGCGACCCGATCCAAATAAGGGCTCAGCCAGTCTTTTTACAACATTACTGGGTTTGTTGCTGACACAGTAAGGACCTTCTGGTTGTTTTCCTGCATAAACTTCCAGGTTGTAAGTGTAGGTCTTACTGGCATCAACAAGGGCATACATTTTTATTCCATATTTCTTAGGCTTTGATGGAATATATTGACGAAAGGCACATTTACCACGAAAACCAGGGAGCATTTCGTCAATAGTGAGATTCTCCCCAGGGGAATAGCTTTTTTTTACAGTTTTCAACAAATTTTTGGAATATATCACGAATTGGAGCAAGTCGGTCATGTGTTTTACGTTCGGTTCGGGTAGTTCTGTCGTCAAACCGAAGGCAACGAATTAGAAGCTTGAATCAGTTTATGGACATAACAAGGCCAAATTTTTCAACTCCATCCCCATCTTTACTCCAAAGTTCCTCCAAACTTTGTCTATTTGCCCTATAAGCTCCTGCAAGGTATAATAATCCAAAAAAGCATGCAGTTCTATTTCATCTGTGGCCTTGATGGTTCTGTTGCAGATGAACTTGTCCTTTATAATGTCTATATATTGGTTGGTATATGTGACAATAGAGTCCAGAATGTCATCTGTGAATAAACTATTCCAGCATTCAACTGCAGTGTTTGCATTACTTGCAGTTCCTATAACTGCAGGAAGGTGAGTAATAATGTTTTGAGGTTCCCTACGTTTTTTCTGGAGTGGCTTCTTGTTCCATTGTTTTTTTTTATCTTTTCCCATATAATAAGATTCTACATCTTCATCCTCATCACTGTCACCATCTTGCTCTGTTTCAGAATCCACTTAACATACTTCCACCTCATCATGAGAATCAATCTCACCTTCCTCTCCTAAATCCTCATTCAGTGTGGGGTCAGCATCATCTAACAGCATGTTTGTTACTTCCTCAACATCAAGGTTTTTTGATAAATTGTACATTTTCCTCTCCATTTCAGCAGATAATCTGAAGCAAGAGAAGGAATATGTGTTAGGGAACTACTGTATATGCCTGAGCAGCACACTTTCTTTTTTAATCTGCCTTATTTCTATGAAATATCCTCACACTTTGAGCTATACATTCATAAAACAAGCTAAATAAACAATTGTGATGAATAAAAACATAAAATACCAACCTTATTGAGTGTGACATGTTCACATACAATGAGCCTGAGAGATTAGCGCAGGTATATCTGTCCTCCTGAAGCTCTGCAATCCAACTGTGGTATGAGGTTTCACAGAGCTGCTAGAGACAGGACACTACCTGGAGGGAGGGGATTTCCTCACAATCTGGTGAGGAAGGAGAAATGAAAGTAAAAGAGATGTGCCTGTCAGGCCTATTGTATGTGACGAAGGGTTAACACATTTACAAGGAGCACTAAAGGCCCCGTCACACATAACGAGATCGCTAGCGAGATCGCTGATGAGTCACGGTTTGGTGACGCAATAGCGATCTCGCTAGCGATCTCGTTATGTCTGACAGGTAGCAACGATCAGGCCCCTGCTGTGAGATCGCTGATCGTTACAAAGCTTCCTGGACCATTCCTGGGTCGTTGCGCTCCCGCTGGGCAGTGTGCATCGCTGTATTTGACACCTTGTCAACGACCTCGCTAGCGATTCAGAACTGAGACACATTGAGGTGCATAAATTGGACTTTTCTGCGTTCATCGTCCCTGATTGGTGGTCGCTACTGCGTCCTTGTTTTTTCAGATCCCACCAGCGTTCTCCGGCTGTGACTCCACTTTGAACAAATCAGACATCTTTAGCGAAGTAGGTATTGTTTGGGGTCTCAAATGAGTTTCCATTTTTAATTCATTTATAGGTCATCTACCAATTATCTGCTATCATTGCTCTTCAGGGAGGGAGGGAGGGCTTGGCTTCTATCTGTATATATATGCTTTTGCATGGGCAGATATTTTAGGGGTCTCGTGCACACACACCCACACAGCACGTTTTCTGACACGCTGTCGTGGCCAACCGCTTCAGAGTTTTTCATACGCCAATTAACATGAAGCTTAAATCAATAGACTGTTCTTTTGGCCTGTTGCACGCTTCAAAACTTTCTTCGTCGACGTGATGCAATTACGTACTGTCCGCCTGGCTTTGTGGACTCTGTGGACCGAGCCAATGGGGAAGTGGAGCTCGGTGAATAGCGTGCAAACGATCCTGCAATTGCAGGCCTTCAACCAGTGGGACATGGCAGAAACACCCATGATGCGAAGACCTGCCGCGACAACTGCTGCCAGTATTTTAACGGTCCTGGTGCCCCGTCACACATAACGAGATCGCTAACGAGATCGCTATTGAAGCCAAGCCCTCCCTCCCTGAAGAGCAATGATAGCAGATAATTGGTAGATGTCCTATAAATGAATTAAAAATGGAAACTCATTTGAGACCCCAAACAATACCTACTTCGCTAAAGATGTCTGATTTGTTCAAAGTGGAGTCACAGCCGGAGAACGCTGGTGGGATCTGAAAAAAACAAGGACGCAGTAGCGACCACCAATCAGGGACGATGAACGCAGAAAAGTCCAATTTATGCACCTCAATGTGTCTCAGTTCTAAATCGCTAGCGAGGTCGTTGACAAGGTGTCAAATACAGCGATGCACACTGCCCAGCGGGAGCGCAACGACCCAGGAATGGTCCAGGAAGCTTTGTAACGATCAGTGATCTCACAGCAGGGGCCTGATCGTTGCTACCTGTCAGACATAACGAGATCGCTAGCGAGATCGCTATTGCGTCACCAAACCGTGACTCATCAGCGATCTCGCTAGCGATCTCGTTATGTGTGACGGGGCCTTAAGTGACAACACTGCTCTGTGTTGCCTCATATGGCCCTACCACTGGTTCCACAACCAAATCTATATAATGCATAGCTGTTAGTGTACTTGGAATGAAGAGAAGAGCGAGTCTGGCTACTGTACATTATGCCACTCCACAACTTAATTAGGAGAGCAGGTCCAGTGTGACGTTCCCTCGTGAAGGCCTCCTCATGGCGTGGCCCGTTAGGCCCCAGAGCAATCTTCAGCTATCAATGCGTTAAGACAAAACCATAGCTTGTTGCTGAAGAGGATAGTCCTCCATTCCAACCTCCATTGCAGTCTTGCTTTTAACTATTATAGGCTTTGAAAATGGTGGCGTGAAGTCAACAAACACCTAAAGCTGGAAATCTGGCTTGTAGCCCAATATCACACAAACGCCTTATGATGGTTTGTGTAGACACTGTTTGACTACTTAGCCTTAATTTGAAGTGTCCAACTTCACTTGCTGTATAGAATGCATTAATTGTGGAAATAGTGGTATGGCCATTTCTCCAAAGTGTCCCAGGAGCCATTTTTCGACATGACAAAGCCAGGTCACATGTTAATCTTCTATCGTGCTTGCATGGTCTAAATGTGAATCCATGCTCAGCAGCGTTTCTGAACTAGTCTCCCAACGCGCACATCTGAAACATCATTATTCAGCAACTACAAAGGGAGCTGCCAGCAGCGGATCTTGATGATTTACTGCCCAAGTGCATTCAGCATGGCAAAACATTCCTCAGACAACCTTTAATAACCTTACTGATAGCAGCCAAGGTGTGTAAGTGTGGGAATTTCTGAGCATGGTGCTCATATCAAATACTAAATAAATAGAGATTATTTTGAAAATGTTTTCACATTTTTTCATAATCTGCATATGTAGCGCCCCGAGGGTTCGGCTGCTACAGAGGTATTGCATCTCAACCAGATGTGCGATATCTCACTCTCAGCTAAGGATGGAGTGTGGATCAGGACCCCGATACCTGCATGCACTACACCACATTTCCGGGGGGCAGGGTGACTGATATGCTCCAAGTAGAGCACGACAGTCCCTGTCCCTGGCTGGAGTGGGAGGGAGGGAACACCCAGGAAGGGGGAACCCAGTAGTGCAGGGGCAGAG
The DNA here is from genome assembly GCF_046119375.1 of Phyllobates terribilis. Lineage (NCBI taxonomy): Eukaryota > Metazoa > Chordata > Amphibia > Anura > Dendrobatidae > Phyllobates > Phyllobates terribilis. The sequence goes on along the minus strand of NW_027362764.1, from coordinate 702,786,424 downwards.
AGGAAGCAGTTCCTGGATGCACAAGAGAGAGATATAAAAGGTGGGGGCCATCTTAGTGAGTGAGTTCTGTGAGAGGAGAAGTCAGGGAGCAGAGCTGCTGCATGGCTCTGCTTCCCAGGCAGGCCCGGTCAGGAGGCCTAAGCCTGGAGAAAGAGAGGAAGGAGAGGGGAGCGGAGGAGGCTCCAGGAACACGGAGGAAAGAAGGGGCCCCAGGGGTGTGGACCGGCTGGTAGCCACCATACGCCCACATCTACCTGAGTAGAGGGGTCAGGCCAAGGGGGAGACCGGTCCCCGAAACTAGTGGAGGCGGGGAACTACCCTCAGCTAGGAACCGGAGGCTGCGACATTTCAAGTGGCGCAGCCCCTCGCTACACCCGCTAGGAAGGCACCACATAGGGTCCAGGGAAACGGAACGCACGTTTGTCCGCCAAGGCCCGAGGCAGCTGGACAGAAGCGTGGTCACTTGTGGGGTATGACAGGCCAGAGAGGACACACGAAGGGGGTCCTTTGAAACACTCCAAAGTTACCTGGGAGTTGGCCGAGCCCCTCACCTGGTGAGCACAGTACGACGTGGGCAGCCGTTACCTGCAGAAGTGGTCTGGATAATAAGAACTGTGAGTAAAGACCCTGGACTGCATCACTGTGTCGTCACTGCTACCCCTGCACCATCACCCCCATCCTCCGCATACACTGCCCTGAGGCTACACTCCTCCCGTGGGGAGTTGTACTACACTCTGCTGCACTCACAACACCAGCCTCAGCGGTCTGCCCTGCAGCAGCGGTTCATCCTGACCGCAATCCACGGGTGGCGTAGTCGGACATTAAATCATAAAAACCCCATAAATAGACTGCCACTGGTTTGACCACCCTGAGCCACGGGACTGGGTCATCGCCACAGTGACTACAAACCCCAGCATCCACAAAAGGGCCCGGTTCCGGGTTCCCCACACGGCCCAGGGGGCGCGTCACATATCACTAGCATGTCTGTCCATCCTGTCATTACCATAATTGCAAGACTTTTCTTTTTCATTGTTGCAATTTCAATGTTGAAGAGTGCATATACACATAGATATATATTTATTCATACATCAGCAACATTCGCAATACTGATAAAAAGTGCATGATTTCCACCCAATTGTAAAAATATAGCTTTAGTGCACTGTGCTCCAGCTATGAATTTTATACTGTGTGCTTGACAGAAGCGAACAGCTTGGGGAGATACTTTCACTCTTCTTGGTGTTTAAACATTTAATGAGGCAAAACATCCTGTTTTGAGACGGAGAGACGTTTGGAAGTATTGCTGGTGTCCATCTGTTGGGCAAGTACCATAGTAACTTCATATAATAATAAAGGGCGCCAGCAGTAACCATCACCAGATGGCAGAAATCAGGGCAGATTCCATCATCCTCTGCTCTCCTCTATTTCCATAAGACATACAGCAATCATTGAACAGTTTTCCTCATTCAGCTTCTAGATGCTAATTAACTAACTCAATTTTAATTACAAGAACAATTGAAACCAGCAAAATGTTTCGCAGCGTGTCTACTCTACATTGAACAGCAACAGCATCAGAAGTAAAAGCTGTCCAAGACAAAGACAATCCCGAAATAAAGTAGTTCTGGGAGGCAATCATAATACATGTCAGGATTATGAGAAATTGTGCAGGATCTATACTTCAAAGACTTGCCTAGCCTCTGCCAACAAGGAGTGATACACTGACCTCTGGAAATACACAATGACCAAACAAAGCCTTAAACCTATGCAATAGATAAAAAGTATCAGAGGTCACCTCTTTACACATTCCTGGAAAAACGTACAATAAACAATAACCATAGTATATCTCCAAGACTGGCAAACGCTCACATAGCTAACACTGCGTAGACCACCAGAAATCTTCCCATAAGGGTAAGGTCACACAGGTGCATTTTTGGTCAGTGTGCTTGATGTGTATGTACTGGCAACACATGGGTTATTTTTCACATAGAGTCCGTAAAAATTGTAGCATTCACTAGTTTGGTGGAATTTAGGGGTCAGACTAGAGCATATAATAAGCAAGCAGCTCCTGCACTTGTCGGATGAGCGCAAACGCCGCCAGTCAAACCCACAATTTGTGGACACGACTGTTCTGATGTTTTCTTGTGCCAAATTCTTCCAAATGGCTTATGACGTTCATAACTTTTGCACAAAATCAAAAATAATCTTTACTTACACTATTAGTACTTATACCTTGCTGTGGCACATGTAGTTGATGATGAGCCTCCCGAAGCACCGCGGAGGAAGGAGTGTCCATGCTAGGAAGCTACTGAAAAGGATGGTTACCTACCTTCCATACTTGCGGAAATATGACAAAAACAAACTCGCTTGGGGTCCAAAGGACAGCATGCGATTAATTAGAGGTTAAAGAAAAAAGTTTCACAAACTGGTGCAAAAATTGCACCAAAATATCTGGAATACATAAATACACTTCGTGATAGGGAAAGGGGGGGGTGCTAGGGTACATTTGTGGCTAATTTTGCGTTTTCAGAAAAGTTGCAAATGATGAATTTGGGCAAAAACATCTGGAAAACCTAAACTCTGCCAACAGTGGACAACTAAAGAAAAAGAGGGACACTTGTAAAACAGACTTTAAAAAAGGCGCAAATGCAAAGATGGATATGGAGTAAACAAATACAAGTCGAAAAACATTGAAAATGGAAAAAAAAGGGGTAAATGAAACAAGTCAGGACCTGTGATTGGTGCATAAGGAAAGAGAAAGCTGAATAATCGGGGGGAAATGTATTAAACTAAATACATATCCCCCATTTTCTGGAGGGGGGGAATGTATGCTTTGTCACTTGGCTGTTTTATGCAAATATTTTTCATTTAACAATATATTTTTTTCAAAAAAGCTGAAGTAGATTTTAGTCTGTGGTACATGGACAGTCTGAAATGCACCAAAGAGGAGTGCGCCTCCTAATAAGCATTTTAAGCATCCGTCATATGAACTTACCCCTCAGTGTTCAATCTCATGTCAGAAACAGTACAATGCTGTAAAATGGCTATGTGAGTAACCAATTACACAACTGGTAAAAAGGAATTTTGTCATGAACTCATCTTCTGCCCTAAACAATGAGGCATATTCCCACTAATCCCTCAACATTAACATAGACTAACAGGGACACCAAAATTAGACCCTTCTCTTCGCTAGAACACCAGTGACATTAACCAATTCATTGCCTTAGACCACTGCCCGTGAAGTCCACAACTCTCTCTCCAGCAGATATGCTGAAAATCACCCTTCTTTGCTATAGACCTTGAAGGAGTTGACCAGATTTGGCACGAAAGATTGCAGTCAGTCTAGGTGACGGCAGATTTGTGAATCTTCACATTGTGCACAACACACGCTGTCAGGATACTGGTGGCGAGACCGTGAAGTCATGTGATCACAAGTATGCAATATGCACACTACCGGCCACATTCAGACTAGACAAGCACGGCGTCGCTCAATTAATTCGCTCAAGGCCACACAAGTCTAGTTGGCATGTAACCAGAGTATACATATCACATATTTGCGGTCATATGACCACATCACTACATGCGATTTGAAAATACAAAAGTCTGAAGTCACCTAGAGTGACTGCAAACTCTCGTGCCAAGCCTGGACATCCTCTTAAATGGATGCAGCCAATAACACATTCCCTTGTCAAGACTAGTGTTGAGCGAAGCCAGAATTTTAAGCCAGAATTAAAAAAAGAGGGGAATTTAGAATTAGTTTATGTAGTTACTGTATTTATGGTAATTCCCTGAGGTCTTGATTAGTGTTGAGCGACTTTGTTCAGCATTTTAAATTCATGCTCGTGTTCGGGGTTCCGACTTGTTTGCGCCAAAAAATCGGCTCCACCCATAAACAAGTCGGAACCCCGAACACGAGCATGAATTTAAAATGCCTAACAAATTCGCTCAACACTAATCAAGACCTCAGGGAATTACCATAAATCCAGTAACTACATAAACTGATTCTAAATTCCCCTCTTTTTTTTAATTCTGGCTTAAAAAATTAAATGAAAAATCCCCATGAACACCTGCTTGTTTTAGACATTCTCAGGAAATATAATAAACTCTTAAGAAAACAAGGTATTCCATAAACTTGACAAATAAGCAGAATTACAGTAAAAAAAAAAAAAAAAGTTTGCACATAGAATTTTTGATATTCTGGGAACTAAGAAATAAGATCGTTTTTTTAAAAAAAAGTAACATTTCAGCAGATGAAGACAAAAACTCATTCTGTTTTAATCGCACAATAAGACGATACATCATGATTATAGTTTCATCCTGTTTTCCTTTGTAAAAACACGGTTGTCTGCTCCCGGCCAAGTTTCTAGTGAATATCGGTATAGTTTAGAAATCTGTTCTGCTAGTTTGTGGGTAAGAAGTAGGTACATAATATTTCCTGTGAATAGAGCTCTTAATGTTTCTCTGCAAAATAGGAGCTTTATATCATTTACACCAGGGGTGGGCAATTAATTTTCCCGAGGGGCCACATGAGAGACCGTGACTGTTGGGGAGGGCCGAACCAATAGGCTGAAATTAATTCTGCTCAATATTAATATTAACATGAGCATGAGCCCCACACAGCCTCCCCATGTCCAGCATGAGCCCCACAAAGCCCCCCATGTCCAGCATGAGCCCCACACAGCCCCCCATGTCCAGCATGAGCCCCACACAGCCCGCCATGTCCAGCATGAGCCCCACACAGCCCCCAAGTCCAGCATGAGCCCCACACAGCCCCCCCAAGTCCAGCATGAGCCCCACACAGCCCCCCCATGTCCAGTATGAGCCACACACAGTCCTCCCGTGTCCAGCATGAGCACCACACAGCTCTCCTGTGTCCACCATGAGCTCCACACAGCCCCCCATGTCCAGCATGAGCCCCACACAGCCCTCCGGTGTCCAGCATGAGCCATACACAGCCCCCCATGTCTAGCATCAGCCCCACACAGCCTCCCATGTCCAGCATGAGCCCCACACAGCCCTCCCATGTCCAGTATGTGCCCCACAGAGTCCTCCCGTGTCCAGCATGAGCACCACACAGCTCTCCTGTGTCCACCATGAGCCCCACACAGCCCCCTATGTCCAGCATGAGCCCCACACAGCCCTCCCGTGTCCAGCATGAGCCATACACAGCCCCCCATGTCCAGCATGAGCCCCACACAGCCCTCCCAAGTCCAGCATGTGCACCACCCACCCCCCCATGTCCAGTATGAGAGCTCGAGAGCCTCCTCATGTCCAGCATGACAGCCCTTCCAAGTGTCCAGCATGACAGCCCCCCAGTGTCCAGCATGACAGCCCCCCAGTGTCCAGCATTAAAGCCCCCCAGTGTCCAGCATTAAAGCCCCCCAGTGTCTAGCATTAAAGCCCCCCATGTCCAGCATGAGAGCCCCCCCTGTGTCCAGCCTGACAGCCCTCCCTAGTGTCCAGCATGAGAGCCCCCCCCTGTGTCCAGCATGAGAGCCCCTCTGTGTCCAGCATGACAACCCTCCCTAGTGTCCAGCATGAGAGCCCCCCTATGTCCAGCATGACAGCCCTCCCTAGTGTCCAGCATGAGAGCCCCCCCTGTGTCCAGCATGAGAGCCCCCCCCGTGTACAGCATGAGAGCCCCCCCTGTGTCCAGCATGAGACCCCCCGTGTCCAGCATGACAGCCCTCCCTGTGTCCAGCATGAGAGTCCCCCCTGTGTCCAGCATGAGACCCCCCTGTGTCCAGCATGAGACCCCCCTGTGTCCAGCATGAGACCCCCCTGTGTCCAGCATGAGAGCCCCCCCTGTGTCCAGCATGAGAGCCCCCCCTGTGTCCAGCATGAGACCCCCCTGTGTCCAGCATGACAGCCCTCCCTGTGTCCAGCATGAGAGCCCCCCACTATGTCCAGCATGAGAGCCCCACTATGTACAGCATGAGAGCCCCCCTGTGTCCAGCATGAGAGCCCCCCTGTGTCCAGCATTAAAGCATCTCTTGTGTCCAGCATTAAAGCCCCCCTGTGTCCAGCATCAAAGCAAAGCCGTCCCTGTGTCCAGCATTAAAGCCCCCCCTGTGTCCAGCATATACTTACTTCACTCCCCGTTTCCCTACGCTCCTGTCTCTGATGCACTGACTCTCCACAGTGTGCAGGCTGATGCCATTGTGTCAGCTGTTTCTAACGCTGATTGGTGGAAGAGGGAAGTGGCGGCCCCTCCTCCACCAATGCATTCACCGCGGATTGAGACAGCGGTGACGGTGTGCAGGCGGGCAGTGACGGCGAGCGGTGATGGCGTGCGGTGCAGTGCGGCCCGTGGGCCACTGTTATCAGCCCTTCGGCTGTCTCGGTCCGCGGGCCGGACTGGAACAGCCAAAGGGCCAGATGTGGCCCGCGGGCCGCACGTTGCCCAGATCTGATTTACACGGTGGCTTAGAAAAACATTTTCAAATTTAATGTGGATTCCGAGCAAGAATTTCAATCATGGAGTTATAGGACGAGTCCAAACCAAAATGAGTTTTCTGGTATCAGTAAAAGCAGACTCATAAAAAAAACTGAATTCACCCATATATGAAACTACAGAAAAGAGTTGTAGCATGCTAAGCACAACGCGTTTTACATCATAAGGAAATGCCCAAGTAAATAAAAAACACAAAGAAAGATAGATTGCAGATAAATAAATAGAAAAGGTAGATAGCAGATATACAGTAAAAATATGTGATAGAATAGATAAATATGTGATAAATAGATAGATATGTGATAGACAGATATGAGATAGATAAATAAAAGATAGATATGTGATAGACAGACAGATATGAGATAGATAAATAGATAGATAGATTGATAGACACAGATTGCACCTGTTTACATTTGCTTTTGGTAGGAGGCGCTGGTCAGATTTATTTCTTTGTGGAACACATTTAGAGTTGGAGAATGGGAGTTCTCTTCCCATCAGTATAAGGTCTCATTCAGACAGTGATTGTTCACATATATATATATAAAAAAAATAAAAAAAACGGTCTGAGTGTAATCAAGGTTTTTTCATCTAATTTTCATCAGTGTAAAAATATCTATATGGTAAATGACAAAGCTGCTCCCATCCATTGCAATGTTAATCACAGACAGCACACAGAATGTACACTGATGCCACCCGTGTGCGGTCGGTGTTTTTCACGGACCCACAGAATTCTAAGGACAATTTTGATCCATGACAAAGATTAAAAACGGACATGTCTCCATGATTTTTTTTTTTTGCAGAAACACAGTACGCAAAAAAACACGGACATTTGAACAGCTTTATAGATTATAATGTGAACATGTTTTATCCGGAAAAATAATGATAAAACAGTTAGGCGAAAAATCGACGTATGAATGAGGCCACAAGTGGATTCAATTAGTGTTGGATCCTACCAGCCATTTAAATGTGTTGTCTTCCACTCCAAAGAGGTATATCTGAAAGAGTTATGCCTTGCCATGGCTGGTGGGCACACATAAAATGGCCAATTTGTGTGCCAAGTACCTCAATTTTCTAAGTATAGTCTATATGGCAGTAATGCATGTAAATATTAATATATTCACATTCATGATGGTGCATTCTTTGTAGATGGATAAATACCTGAAGAGTAAGACGCTTGACTGCGTTCCAGACCACTCTGATAATGTCCTTCATTCTCTCCTCAGGAGTCATGCTGGAATCTCTAGAGGTCTGTAGCATCTTTGCAGGTACCGATAATGGACGGGATTCTGTAAACCAAAAGAGTGCGGAAAATAATTAACATTATGCTTTTTTTTTCCTTTTCCATATTACTATAAATATTTAGAAAAAAAAACCTTGCATTATTTATATTGTTCACTATGCCCAATATTAGACTTCTCTTTCTCTCTGTTTTCAGCAGCCACAGGGACATTGGTGCTTTCTGGCCATGCTCTGATCTGGGCAAAGGTCATTGAAAAGATACCAAGAGAAAGTGACATGTGGACATTACCTATGGTCAATGGTGAATCCAATGTTATATATGTAGACAGGTGTTACCTTTCATTGTGATGATAATAAAACTACTGTAAAGTACAGTCTACTACAAAGAACAGGAAATGTAGCCTAGTATTTGGCTTTGTGGCCAGTTTGGCTTTATACACACGAGGGAAAGAACTCTACATTCAAGGGTAAGACTTGTCAATCACCTGCAGCAGCGCTGAGAAGGGCCGGCAGGGGCACTGGACTAGTCTAGTCTCTTCCTATGGTCCCCAAATGGATTTTCTAACTATATTTTCTTTAAAACGTTGGAGCCTTTCAGAGAGGAGCATTATATGTGGCTGTGATCTTGCAAAAAAGCTCTGATTCCTGCTGCCCACGGTGTGGGCGGCAAGAATCGGATAACAGGTTCCCTTTAAAAAAATAATTCTGACTGCCACGGGAAGCTTATTGAATACTTTCTTATTTTTCAGTGCAATGTATATACAGTATGCAGAGCTTCCCCTTCTAGTATTGGCTGTGTGTAGCCAGAATTTCATTTTTTTTTACTACATATCTATTTGGGTAGTCTACGTAGCACAGTAAAGGGCTATATTACTCACATCACATGTTACAGGTATATGCATGATATCAGAGTAAACCGTATCTTATGTTTAAGGAAGGCACAGAAAACATATCAGGTAAGTGAGAACAGGTAATTACCCATAGTACCGTCCAAAAACAGGACTGCACCACTACCCATGTTTCACGTCACTTGCTTTCTCAGGGAATTCTCACTTAACTGATATGTTTTATGTGCCTACTTTAAACATAAGATACGGTTTACTCTGATGTCATGTATATAACGTGATGTGGTTTACTATAACCCTTTACTGTGCTACATATATCTGAATGCTACCCTGTAATAGAGGTGTATAATAATATATACAGTACACACCAAAAGTTTGGACACACCTCATTTTAAGATTTTTCTGTATTTTCATGACTATGAAAATTGTACATTTACACTGAATGCATCAAAACTATGAATTAACACATGTGGAATTATATACTTAACAAAAAAGTGTGAAACAACTGAAAATATGTCTTATATTCTAGGTTCTTCAAGGTAGCCACCTTTTGCATTGACGACTGCTTTGCACACTCTTGGCATTCTCTTGATGAGCTTCAAGAGGTAGTCACCGGAAATGGTTTTCACTTCACAGGTGTGCCCTGTCAGGTTTAATAAGGGGGATTTCTCGCCTGATAAATGGGGTTGGGACCATCAGGTGTGTTGTGCAGAAGTCTGGTGGATACACAGCTGATAGTCCTACTGAATAGACTGTTAGAATTTGTATTATGGCAAGAAAAAAGCAGCTAAGTAAAGAAAAACAAGTGGCCATCATTACTTTAAGAAATGAAGGTCAGTCAGTCTGAAAAATTGGGCATACTTTGAAAGTGTCCCCAAGTAAAGTTGCAAAAACCATCAAGCGCTACAAAGAAACTGGCTCACATGAGGACCGCCCCAGGAAAGGAAGACCAAGAGTCACCTCTGCTTCTGAGGATAAGTTTATCCGAGTCACCAGCCTCCGAAATCGCAGCTTAACAGCAGCTCAGATTAGAGACCAGGTCAATGCCACACAGAGTTCTAGCAGCAGACACATCTCTTCAACAACTGTTAAGAGGAGACTTTGTGCAGCAGGCCTTCATGGTAAAATAGCTGCTAGGAAACCAATGCTAAGGACAGGCAACAAGCAGAAGAGACTTGTTTGGGCTAAAGAACACAAGGAATGGGCATTAGACCAGTGGAAATCTGAGCTTTGGTCTGATGAGTCCAAATTTGAGATCCTTGGTTCCAACCACCGTGTCTTTGTGCGACGCAGAAAAGGTGAACGGATGGACTCTACATGCCTGGTTCCCACCGTGAAGCCTGGAGGAGGAGGTATGATGGTGTGGGGGTGCTTAGCTGGTGACACTGTTGGGGATTTATTCAAAATTGAAGGCATACTGAACCAGCATGGCTACCACAGCATCTTGCAGTGGCATGCTATTCCATCCGGTTTGTGTTTAGTTGGACCATCATTTATTTTTCAACAGGACAATGACCCCAAACACATCTCCAGGCTGTGTAAGGGCTATTTGACCAAGATGGAGAGTGATGGGGTGCTACGCTAGATGACCTGGCCTCCACAGTCACCAGACCTGAACCCAATCGAGATGGTTTGGGGGGAGCTGGACCGCAGAGTGAAGGCAAAAGGGCCAACAAGTGTGAAGCATCTCTGGGAACTCCTTCAAGATTGTTGGAAGACCATTTCCGGTGACTACCTCTTGAAGCTCATCAAGAGAATGCCAAGAGTGTGAAAAGCAGTCATCAAAGCAAAAGGTGGCTACTTTGAAGAACCTAGAATATAAGACATATTTTCAGTTGTTTCACACTTTTTTGTTAAGTATATAATTCCACATGTGTTAATTCATAGTTTTGATGCCTTCAGTGTGAATGTACAATTTTTCAAAGTCATGAAAATACAGAAAAATCTTTAAATGAGGTGTGTCCAAACTTTTGGTCTGTATTGTATATATACATATACAGTCCGTGTGACAGAGGGTGATATTTCCAACAAGGAATATCATTTTGAGATAACCTTTGATATATATAAGAATTGGATAACACCACCCCAAACTCCATACGCTCATCACAAGCCATATGTTGTAATATGATTATATGCAATGACATTTCTGACATTTGTGTATAGAGTTAGCAGTTTATAAATCACGGTGGTTCGGTGGTTAGCACTGCAGCCTTGCAGTGCTGGGGTCCTGGGTTCAAATCCCACCAAGGACAACATCTGCAAGGAGTTTGTATGTTCTCCACATGTTTGTGTGGGTTTCCTCCAGATTCTCAGATTTCCTCCCACACTCCAAAGACATACTGATAGGGAATTTCAATTGTGAGCCCCAATAGGGACAGCGACGATAATGTATGTAAAGCGCTGTGGAATTAATGGCGCTATATAAGTGAGTAAAATTAAAAAAAATATATAACCCTGTCCAAGCCACTGTCATCACTTTATTCATCAGTGATCGAATTTTGTAACCTCATTATCTGTTTTAATGTATAATAAAAGTTTGCAACTTTTATTGAATTTTCTGGACCCCCTTTTTCTCTTATTTTTGAATTCTATAATGGAGTGGCCCAGATAGATCATGTGTGTGTTTTCAACATGGTAATTATTATTATTATTATTTATTATTATAGCGCCATTTATTCCATGGCACTTTACATGTGAAGAAGGGGTATACATACAAGAACAATTACAATAATCTTGAACACAATATGACGGCGACTGGTGCAGGAGGAGCGAGGACCCTGCCCGCGAGGGCTCACAGTTTACAAATCTGGCTTTATTTAAAGATCATATCTATTTGGGGGATTTGAAGCACTATCCGAAATTTCATCTTAATATGATATATATTAAGAAATGAATAGAAACATCATCATGGGTTTGCTTTTCTAGGAATAGGAAGATTTTGCCTTAATCTTTTCAGGCACTTTTCACTTTCTACAAAAACCAACCAACCTTTCAGGGTGGTCTCACTCATCATGATATACTTTAAAATGTGAGTACACAGGTTTCCCTTTCAGAAGTGCCTAACGGTGTCCTACAGTAAAGATCCATAAATGACTACTGTTCTTGCCGTAGTACTTATTTACGCGTCACGGTAGTTAATGCCTCTGAAACGTATAGCACCGCTCAGCTACTAGGAGCAGTGATTATGTAAAGACCATTAAATGCAACACTTTAGTACAACACATTAACTGTGACCAAATAGGTAGAGGGCTGAATATTAGTCGCTTCTCCAAACAAACGCTCGATTCTGCGCTGAATGCCATTCTCCAAGAATGTTTGGTTAAGCAAATGAAATCATGTTACACATGATCAAAGGCAGAGTAAAATCAGCCCATCGTAACACGTAAAAGCAATTACCGCCCCGCCTGTAGGAGCACTTACCCTACGTTAATGCCTTACAGAATACTGTTTGATCCATTTTATTAACTAATTAAACAGTGACTTGGGACTGGCGAGAATATACTAGGTAGAATATTACATTCCTTTCTAGCCTTGCTTATGGGGTAATGACAATATGGTATCTCAGTAATTTTTTATTTTTTTTGATAATGGTAATGAACTAAAATCCAGTAATGTCACAAGTAATTTGACAGATGAGACAGAAAATAACATTGCATGGTTCACTGACTCCTTCTCGTACATGTTCCACACTCTTAGACCACATTATAATGCACTTGTCACGTACATATACTAGAAGATATATCCAAATGAATTTAGTCTTTAGGAGTTCATCAAATATCAGGCAAAAGCAAATTACTAGATTACTGCTTAAAGCAAACAAAAAAAAATTATATCAGTTACTATTTTCTTAGCAAGATAACATCACTCATCATTGGCTATGCACAGCGCCTCCAGCTATGGAGGACTGATATTACATAACATTAAAGGGATCCTATCAGTTGCCCCAACACCCTGAACAGCTGTGTCCCTGCTGCACCCCATTTCTACATTCTAACAAGCTCCTTCGTATGTCTTAGCGATTGCTTTATTATTGTAAAATCAAGTTTTAATCCCCTCGTACTATACTAATCTGTGTGGTTGGGAGTTTATTCCCCTTGACTTATTCTCCCTTCCATCTTGTAAGCACTCTCTCCTGGGTGGGACTGACATGATTTCCTAGCGAGATGTCCCCACACGCACGCACAATGTTCTCCCTCCTTGTAGATGCGCAATCAAGTCTGGTATACCCTACCCTGGCTTCATCTGTGAACTGCACCATTGAGTCAGGACGTCATGCGCATGCGCGAGATTTGCAAAGAGCCAATGGTGACATCACTCTTGCAAATCATATCAATCAAGCCTATGGGAGGGGGCCTAATTACAAGACTGGAGGGAGGATTAGTCCAGGGGAATCTACATCCTGCAAGACTAGTCCTCACAGATCCCCATAGCATGAGCGGATTAAAATTTAATTTTACAATTATAGAGCAATGTTTAAGGCATAAGAAGGAACTTGTTAGAATGTAGAAATAGGGTGAAGTAGAGACATGGTGGCAGCTTAGGGGCTAAGATAACAGGTTCCCTTTAATTTTAACGGGCAGCATATGAAGCTTTGCTTTCCCTCTTGTGCCGCTATACAGGAACATAAGCTGAGTAAACCAGCAGGAGAACACCATGTAATAAGACCATTCTAACAAAAAATGATTTGTCCAAAATAGACATTCCTTTAAATGTTATTTGCACCACCCTTCCCAGTATGGACAGAGGTTTGAATGAATAAAGTACAAGTTATACAGAATAATTTGCACACAAACTCACAAGTCAATAACGATCTGTTTAGCCTTTGTTTTAACATCCTCCCTGCAGATCAGGCAATGATCAATGTGAGAGATATGCATTAAAGAGGTTGTCCAAGACGTATATTTTGATGACCTATCAGATCAGCAGTGGAGGTCCAACCTCTGACACCCCCACTGATCCGCTGTGGCCGGATGTGCAGAGCAGGAACAGCGCAGCTTTGAACACTGTGGAGTTTATGCAGCTCAGTTCCCAATCATTTGAGTTTGTTTATAATAACTTTTTAATTAATTAATTAATTAAAAGATAAAACTGGATAAAACTGCAATTTCATTGTTGTACATGGCAAAGTATTCTTATTACTAATATGTGCAGGAAGGAGAAAGGTTAAAGGTAATTTGGTAACAGGTTTATGCTCATCTGTCTGAGGGTAGCATTAAAACTTGATTCTAGGGTGAAAAGCTGGACACAGCCGCAAAGTAGCACAAACTCACTGCATTTGAACTCCCCGCTTGTTTCGCTACGTCAGAATCCCATTTTTTAGGGATTCAAAAAAAAAGCCATCAAAGCAATGCTTTAAAGAGATATGAAAAAAAACAAACAAAGGATGCCTATTACGATAAAGCCTTTTTAGTATTTCAAAGAGCTGCACGTGTAAACTGAAAAATTTATAATTGTGACAAATTATGTCTTTTGTGTGCATTAACTTTTTAATAAATTTGTTAAAAAAAAAAAACACTGAAAACACCTTGACAAATTGTATGGTAGACATGCACTTTTCATCTCAATGACTTATGTTAGTCTTTCCGACAGGTGCAGCTCGGAGCCTCAAATGACATCACATAAAAGCCAATTACATGAAAGTGTTGTTTTTGTACATTATTTCCACTTATAAAACTGCAATAACCATTAGGATCCATACAATTATGGTAGTATATAACTCAGCTTTGAAGAGAACTACGTAAATTACATCATTGCTAAGTGAGTAACACAACTTACATACCGGCTGAATGTACGGTGAGGTGTCATGGTGTATCACAACACAACACTTGTACGATGTGTGCAGTTCTGGCTGCTTCTATGGAATTCAAATCATAGATCATTGGTAAAGGACATGCACAAGCGATCTTTGGTATAAGAATAAAAAAAGTCCAAACAATTTTTTTATTTCCCAAACGTATCCTAATTACCTATGTAATGATGTGTAAATGTATTCATATTCTTACCAATCACCGTATTCAACAGTTTCTAGCGTTGCTACTGCGCTTTTCTTACCCAAGTGACCTGTAAACAGACTAAGTGGCTCACATATAAAGCCCAGGGTGTGCCACTTACTCGGTTTGCAGGTCACGTGGGTAAGAAGAGGGCTGAGGGGTCAGAGAAAAGGTCATCGCGGGCCGTAAATGGCCCACAGGCCTGAGGTTCCCCACCCCTGCTCTATAGGTTTACATTGAGAGAAGTAGCACCACCCCGCACAACGGTCACTGTGCGAACCAGAAAAGATGACGAGCGCTCACACTGGACTGGCAATGGGAGAAGACGGAAATCAGTAAATAGACCATTACACTTACACATCATTACATAAATGATTAGGACACCTATTGAAATAAAAATTTTGTTGGGAGATCTTTAGGAAAAATATCTGCATGGAAGATCATCCAGATTTTTGGGGTAAAACATTTGCAACACTGTTACATACACTGCTCAAAAAAATAAAGGGAACACTCAAATAACACATCCTAGATCTGAATGAATGAAATGTTCTCATTGAATACTTTGTTCTGTACAAAGTTGCATGTGCTGACAACCAAATCACACAAAAATCACCAATGGAAATCAAATTTATTAACCAATGGAGGCCTGGATTTGGAGTTACCCGCAACTTTGATGTAATGTCCATAAAACAAGTCAAAATGAGGCTCAGTATTGTGTGTGGCCTCCACGTGCCTGTATGACCTCCCTACAACGCCTGGACATGCTCCTGATGAGGTTGCGGATGGTCTCCTGTGAGATCTCCTCCCAGACCTGGACTAAAGCATCCGCCAACTCCTGGACAGTCTGTGGTGCAACGTGACGCCGGTGGATGGAGCGAGACATGATGTCCCAGATGTGCTCTATCGGATTCAGGTCTGGGTAAAGGGAGGGCCAGTCCATAACTTCAATGCCTTCATCTTGCAGGAACTGCTGACACACTCCAGCCACATGAGGTCTGGCATTGTTCTGCATAAGGAAGAACCCAGGGCCAACCATACCAGAATATGGTCTCACAAGGGGTCTGAGGATCTCATCTCGGTACCTAATGGCAGTCAGGCTACCTCTGGCGAGCACATGGAGGGCTGTCGGCCCTCCAAAGAAATGCCACCCCACACCATTACTGACCCACTGCCAAACCGGTCATGCTGAAGGATGTTGCAGGCAGCAGATCGCTCTCCACGGTGTCTCCAGACTCTGTCACATCTGTCACATGTGCTCAGTGTGAACCTGCTTTCATCTGTGAAGAGCACAGGGCGCCAGTGGTGACTTTGCCAATCCTGGTGTTGCGTGGCAAATGCCAAGCATCCTGCACGGTGTTGGGCTGTGAGTACAACCCCCATCTGTGGACGGCGGGCCCTCATACCACCCTCATGAAGTCAGTTTCTAACCGTTTGTGCAGACACATGCACATTTGTGGCCTGCTGGAGGTCATTTTGCAGGGCTCTGGAAGTGCTCCTCCTGTTCCTCCTTGCACAAAGGACGAGGTATAGGTCCTGCTGCTGGGTTGTTGCCCTCCTACGGCCCCCTCCACATTTCCTGGTATCTGCTCCATGCTCTGGACACTGTGCTGATAGACACAGCTACCCTTCTTGCCACAGCTCGCACTAATGTGCCATCCTGGATGAGCTGAACTACCTGAGCAACTTCTGTGGTTGTACTGTAGACACCGCCTCATGCTACTGAGAGCAATGGCAAAATGAAAAAGTGACCAAAACAACAGCCAAAAAGGATGAGAACAGAGAAATGCTCTGTGGTCACCACCTGCAGAACCACTCCTTTATAGGGGGTATGTTGCTAATTGCCTATCATTTCTACCAGTTGTCTGTTCCATTTGCACAACAGCAGGAAAAATTGATTCACAATCAGTGTTGCTTCATAACTGGACAGGTAGATTTCACATAAGTGTTATTGACTTGGAGTTACATTGTGTTGTTTAAGTGTTCCCTTTATTTTTTTGAGCAGTGTAAAAACATGTGCAATAAAAAAAGCTGTTAATTACATAAGATTTGATCATCACAAAACATTCTCTATAAATGCAAAGCCTGTAAGTGGCGCTCTCATACATCCTGCCATCCTACTTAAAAGGGGTTGCTGAGGTTTCACAGTTTTAGGGAAGAGTCAGACAGCCCTATAACTCGGAGGAGGATAGCAATTTATTTCTATGCAGCTGTCATACTCTGGTAGGGAGAGCAAACGGTCAGTCCGAGCATTGCGTTGCAATCCTCGTCCGAGTTATACGGCCATCTGACTTTTCCCTTAAGGTTGAAAGAAGACATAAGTCCATAGAGTTCTTATACCCTAACAAGTGGATCCAGAGGAAGGCAAAAAACCCATGAGGTAGAGGCTAATTGCCCCACATTAGGGGGAAAATTCCTTCCCAACTCCACATACGGCAATCAGACTAGTTCCCTGGATCAACAATACACCTCCATAATCTAGTAGCCACAACCTGTAACATTATATTTTTCAAGAAAGGCCCCCATCAACTTGTTTAGTTGTTGCAGCTGGCTCAATGGGAGCCAAACTGCAGTACCCGAAAAATACCGATACACAGTGTAGGGAGCTGTATACACAAATTACTATGCAACAGCCCTCTGCAATTACGGAATTCAAAAATTCCACTATTGTTACACATTAAATAAAAAAAGAGGTATTTTGGTAACATTTTTCATCAAAAGTGTATGCTCCATCCACAAATGACAAGGTGGTTTCATTGGATCCCTGACACTGCGCATGCACACTGACACTGCGGGCCAGTAAGCAAGTTCTCCACAGTGTCAGTGAGGGTGCCCCCTCATCCCTCTCTCCTTCTTGTAGTGGCTACTCCCTACACTCTCATAAATAGGCGTAGCGAGTTGATGCTGCAGACAGGAGAGAGGTATAAGAGTGTGCCTGCACTGACACTGTGTGCATGTGCTCTCTGGGCTTCAGCACTGTCCGTGAACGGGAGCAGGGCCATGTAATCAATTCTAGAAGCACTTGCTCTGAGCAAGTGAGCACTGTCAATGACTTTAAGAGGTGGTGTGCGGCATAGTAGATAATAAGATCGGAGCTCTGAGCCTTTGGCCACGCTTTTTCTGAAAAACTAAGCAAGTGAAAACGTAACTACAGGGGTAATTTTTGAAGGGGCTAAATCCTATATATAGAACTGTATAATTAGAATAAAAGTTTTGCGAGTGAGTAACTATCCCAAAATTCAATCAAGCTACATTTATTGGTGGTCGAAATACCACCGTTGAGATATTGGTGATGTGAATAAAAGTGTGGCTGCACATTCCTTCAATCATGGTGGATGGGAAACCCAGGCAGCTCACCGGAAAGAAACCTCTCGAAACAACCGTTCTCTCACGGCCACTCTAACTTTGATCAAAACTGAGTTTTTATCCTTTTTAAATGGAATTAAAGAACATGTACAAAACTTGTGAGCAACCATTGCATTTCTACAAACAATATAAAATTAATTATGAAGCAACTCTGCCAATAGTTTTGCTAAAAATAGATTGTCCACAAATTCCTTGGTGTCTTTTTTTTTAAGCTGCCAATATAGCTGTATTTTATAACGATTTTTAGAAACATACAAATTAACAATTGACTTAATATTCAAACAGAGGTTAAAAATAAACAATTTTGGGGGCTTTAAAGTCATTTGCCACATGATTTAAATAGGCATATAGCCATGGCAAGCCTCGGGTCCTTTCTTAGGCTTCAGGCTGCCGAGGCAACCCATGAATGAATGTGTTCTATGCCAAAAACTGAGCAGTCAGTTAACGGGTCTATTGTGCACAGAAATGAAATGGTTTGAAACATTTGACATCGTGGAGGTGTTCCCTTATTCCTTAAATCTAGAATAGACAGGTAATGGACTGCTCAGCTTATGGCACATTTCCAGACATGTACAAGGTGGCAACAGAGACAAAAATCTACGCAACAAAGAAGCTTTTTGTATCTTTTTATTAAACATACGGGTTCCAGCAAGTTTAAATTTGAAACGTGAAATTATGCTTCACTATTGATACTAATGGTTTCTCTTTAGTTCATATAATGTTACATGAAGGCATTTGTTTATCGCATTTAATCCTTTTCGATGTTTTTTGTTTTAAAACATGCTTTTCAAAATTGACCAATCATTGTTGGTGTTTCACAGGTGTCTTCTAATTAACTAATTATCAATCTTATCATTTTGTGCTTTTAAATCCTTCCCTATTCGGTTTCCATTTATCTGACCGAGTCTAAGACTGCAGCTAGCATTCGAAACGTGTCTGGTTTCCTCCCTCATACCCATTAAACCCAACTCACACCTATGCATAGGTGTATGCAGTAGTGTCTTCTACATTTTAAATGAAACAATAAAACTTTTTGGATATTATGGATTGAATCTGAAGCTGGATCTTTACCTTTAACAGGATAATGAGACCAAACAGCCAATGTCATTAACAACTATATTAAGAGTAAAGAACAGGAAGTCCTGTAAGTGATGACATGTCCACTACAGAGCACTGACCATTCTGATGCGTTTTTATTATTTCACCAGAGAGGTATCATTACTGCATGATCCCTGCCTGCATTAAAATTACTTATCAGACGCCATCTTCTTCTGTTTTTGTCGCTGCTCCGGTCACCATCTGCTAGTTGTGACCTGCCAGATTTAACCATTGTTTGCTGGGTGGATGTAATGTAGGTTTGAGAGAGCCATAACGAGGCTTTCATAAACTTAAATTGAGAGCTTCTGATCGTTACCTCTGATTTCAGTCAGGAACTGCAGGCACAAGACAGCGGATCGGGACCTAAGCGGCACGAGGAAGAGCAGAAGACAGCAGCTGGTATTTTATAATGGGTAGGGAACAGACATTAGTGATAGCACCCTGACGCTGAAATAAAAAACAAAAAGGCAGACGTGGTGCTTTAAATGGGTTATACGGTCTAAAACTACAAGTCTGTAGTCACTCTGTGTGACAGCAGACTTGTGAATCCTCACATTGTGCATGCTGTGAGGATTCTCTGGTGAGGAGCGGTCATGTAACTGCAAGTATGCAACAATGCCAAATTACAACTAGACTGTTTCTGGCCTCACTCAATACACTTGCATTGAGTGAGCCTGCGCCCATCTAGTCAGAATGTGGCTGGGAGTATGCTTTATGCATGACCAACAGTCCCGGCGCTGGAGAATCCGCACTGCATGCAATGTGATGATTCACAAGTCTGCAGTTACATAGACTGACTGCAGATTTGACGTTTTAGACCAGACAACTCCATTTACATCATGGAGTCTGTCTGGGGTTACATTAAGTGGTAGAGATGCTGGGGAGCAAAACAAGTGGAAATAGAGCCTTAACTGGTAAAACAGAAAGAAATGAATAGGAAGGTAATACGCTCACCTGATAAGGTTGCACATTTGCAACATTCCAAAATCATAAATCAGCTGCTGCAGGACACGGGTCATCAGATCGAAGCAATATATGTTCCAGGTAAAATGTGTATAACCAGCACTGTGTATAACCTAGAATTAGGTTATGTCCTGAGGAAGAAGTTATGAACTACTTCGAAATGCGTTGACTTTTAACCTGTTAAAATAAACTCATTCAAGAATACATCGCGTCCTTGATCTCTATCAGCAGCTCAGGTTATACACATTTTACCTGGAACATGTGATTACGTTAAGAAATAGAAAAATTTCCACAAGCCTCCATCCACAGAACATCAGTGGTTGGTTCTCCAAGATGTTTGGAACAACCTCTCTGTGAAGTTCCTTCAAAAACTGTGTAGAAGTCTAACTAGAGCATACATGTCAAACTCTGGCCCGCAGGTGGTTATACTTGGCCCGCAACAACAGAACAGCCACCCCTATGTGGAGCCATTATTCTGTATGAAGGACTATGTGGGGCACATTATTCTGTATGGCGGACTATATGGAGGACTATGTGGGGCCCATTATTCTGTATAGAGGATTAGGTGGAGCCCATTGTACTGCATACTGGTTGGCCAGTGACTTTGTCTAAGTTTTTCATTTTGGCCCTCTGTGTGTTTGAGTTTGACATCCCTGACCTAGAGGAAATGATGCTGTTTGGAAGGCAAAGGGCGGTCACACTAAATATTGATGTAATTTATAATTCTTTTCTTTTTTCATTCATTTTCCATTTTGTTAATTGAGAAGTGTAAGCTTCTAAAACTTCTATTTCTTTAAAGCATTCTTACTTAACAGTATTTTTTCCACTCCTGCCTAAAACTTTTGCACAGTAATGTATATAAACCATAGCTCTAGTCTTAGAACAAATTACAAATACAGAAGTGTAAGTAGGGTCCATATAAAGCTAGAAGAAACTGATGTCACTGCTGTAAAGCAATGCCTTCTTCCACAGATTGCCATATCTTTGTAGCAGTCAACCAAGTTGTCAGGGAGACTCCTATACAAACACTGGGTAATGTATTCCTTAAGAAAAAAAAACCTTCAAACTTTTTTTCAATGTTATTTCATTTTACGCGAGTCCTGTAGGTATAGTTTGACGCAGGTGTGTTTCTTTTGCTTCTGTTTTTATTAATATCAGCACAGTAATAAATTATGTGTTACAGCTGGAAATTACAGAAAACGGCTACAGCAGATCTCATCATTAAACATGAGTAATCTTTCCCTATAAATGAAAATAGAGTGTAAAATGTAAAATGCGGGCAGATGGGAGAGATTATTATTTTTTTTTTCCCCGGGTGATTAAAGCTGCATACTTACTAGAATTGTGTCATAAATGTGGGTTGTCATCTAAGTTTATTCTCATCATCCTGTTAGGTCATTCACTCTAGTTTTATTACTATATAGATCATGTTAATGGTAGCGGTTTGATAACTATTACATCATCACTAACTTGTGGGCATTACTGAGCTCGTTTTAGCTGTTTACAGTGAGCGGTTCACGCTATCATGAAAGTCAAATGCTGTGTTTTAGAGCGTGTTGACTTCAGTGCGTATCCAAAGGGAGTGTGTATCCATAACAGGGGTGTACGATCCCCTCTATTTTCTAAAGCTGACACCTTCTTTCACTTGTTGCACCCTTCATGTGGCCAAACATTTCAGGTCACCTTCCAATTTACTCCTTTTCCATCTATCTCCACCATCCACTGGTATTGGTGTAGTGAAGCCTATCAATCAAGGAAGAAGAGGTTGGAGATAGAGGCGAAACAAATAGTTGAGAATGTGCACTGAGCTGTATGGGCGCGCCAAGGGTTCACTGAGCACTTGATTTGAACAGATTCACTTTAAAAAGTCACTCAACATTTATGCAATTCTTTTTAATTTTTTCTTCAGACACGCTACATGCCAGCAGATTGGTTGGTGGGGGATCCAGGTCCTGAAACATCCACCAATTGCTCAAAAGAAGGCACAGAAGTGCATATTTTTAGAGGAAAGAGTGCACAGCACTTGCCTTAGTATGCCGACAGAGCGAAGTACGGATATAATAGAAACTCTATGGCCCTGGTTCATCAAGACCGACGATTCTCTTGCTAGTCTTGATGAGGGGGTGTGTTGGCACGGACACTCCTAATTCATTAAGTCAAGGATATCAAACTCAAAAACACATAGGTCCAAAATGAAAAACTTGGACAAAGTAACCAGTATACAGTATAATGGGCCCCACAAAGACCTCCATACAGAATAATGGGCCCACATAGTCCTCTAAACAGAACAATGTCCCCACATATATTTCAATACAGTATAATGGGACCCAAATACTCCTCCATACAATATAATGGCCTCACATAGTCTTAAATATAAAATAATGGCCCCACATATGGGTGTTGGTTCTGGTGTTGGGGGGGGCAAATATAATTACCCTGAAGGCCAGATTTGGCCCACAGGCCAGAGTTTGACGTGTGTATTAAGTGGTGCCCACCTCTTGATGAATCAGGCGAGGTGTGTATTAGCGTGCACCTCGCTACAAATTATACTCCAGCCTATGCTGGAGTAAGATTTGTGGCTTAACAAACGGCACCCAGTCATGGACCCGTTCCAGCTCTGCCCACTTCGTTGGAGCTAGGCCGAAAATGGTGTGAAGTCAGATTTTCTTGCACAGCCTCACATTACACAAAAAAATGTGACTTTTCAAAGCTTTTTTCGAATGAAATCTGAAAAAAAGGCATTTATATATCACCCCCTATGACTTTCTATTGTATCAGCCTCTCCATACTATGTGAACACTCATGACTGACTTCTAAGCTGCACTCTTTTTCTTCCATCTTTTAAGTCATAGCTGGGGGTCTCAGAACCTGGACCACCACCAATCTACATGTACAGTGGGGAAAAAAAGTATTTAGTCAGCCACCAATTGTGCAAGTTCTCCCACTTAAAAAGATGAGAGAGGCCTGTAATTGACATCATAGGTAGAGGTCAACTATGAGAGACAAAAAGAGAAAACAAATCCTGAAAAGCACATTGTCTGATTTGGCAAGAATTTTTTTTTCAAATTTTGGTGGAAAATAAGCATTTGGTCAATTACAAAAGTTCATCTCAATACTTTGTTATATATCCTTTGTCGGCAATGACAGAGGTCAAACGTTTTCTCTAAGTCTTCACAAGGTTGGCACACACTGCTGATGGTATGTTGGCCCATTTCTCCATGTAGATCTCCTCTAGAGCAGTGATGTTTTGGGGCTATCGCTGGGCAACATGGACTTTCAACTCTCTCCAAAGGTTTTCTATAGGGTTTAGATCTGGAGACTGACTAGGCCACTCCAGGACCTTGAAATGCTTCTTACAAAGCCACTCCTTCGCTGCCCTGGCAGTGTGCTTGGGATCATTGTCATGCTGAAAGACCCAGCAACGTTTCATCTTCAATGTCATTGCTGATGGAAGGAGGTTTGCACTCAAAATCTCACGATACATGGCCCCATTCATTCTTTCATGTACACGGATCAGTCGTCCTGGTCCTTTGGCAGAGAAACAGCCCCAAAGCATGATGTTGCCACCCCCATGCTTCACAGTAGGTATGGTGTTCTTTGGATGCAACTCAGCATTCTTTCTCCTCCAAACACGCAGAGTTGGGTTTCTACCAAACAGTTCTACTTTGGTTTCATCTGACCATATGACATTCTCCAAAAACTCTGCTGGATCTTCCAAATGCAATCATCCTCTAGCAACCTTCAGACGGGCCCGGATATGTAATGGCTTAAGCAGGGGGAAACGTCTTTAACTGCAGGATTTGAGTCCCTGGCGCCGTAGTGTGTTACTGATGGTAGCCTGTGTAACGTTGGTTCCAGCTCTCTGCAGGTCATTCACTAGGTCTCCCTGTGTGGTTCTGGGATTTTTGCTCTCCGTTCTTGACAGGGCTGTGGAGTCGGTAAGCCAAACCTGCGACTCCGACTCCTCGATTTCCCTTATACCGACTACGACTCCCACATATATTGCTTATATTTAAGTGAAAAATTTATTGTAGTACAATGTGAACATCAGACATTTAATCATTTTTATGATACAATAATCAAGATATTTAGATAGAATATAATGATGGATAGCTGAAGGGATAGATGAATGGATAGATAGATAGATGGATAGATAGATGGAGGGATGGATGGAGGGATGGATGGAGGGATGGATGGAGGGATGGATGGAGGGATGCATGGAGGGATGGATGGAGGGATGGATGGAGGGATGGATGGAGGGATGGATGGAGGGATGGAGGGATAGATGGAGGGATGGATGGAGGGATAGATTGTGATAGACAGATGACAGCTACAGACAGCAAATAGTACATTGCACATATAGTTCACGCACATTGTACAGAGAGCACATAATAATCACCTACAATATTAGCATTAGTTACCTTCCTGTGACAGAGATGAGCAGTAGTACTTTCACTTTCTCCAGCTCGGGGCCCAGGAATCGGATCCTGTGCAGGGCAGGCACCCCTCCCCCTCCTCTCTCTGGTGAAGACGGCAGAAGACAGGACAGAGGAGGGGAGATTGCCCCCTGCAGTCTGGAGACAGAGCAGGACGGGAGCACTGCAGCATACAAGTGAGTTTTGATAGGTGCGTGTCCCTGCTTCTAAGGGGGCTACGGCCATGATTCACACACAGCGTTTTTGCGGATCCGTTTTTTGCAATAAAATGCAGCGACTCTGGGAATCCCAGCAAAGTCAATGGGTTTCAACATATGACATTCAGACACATCGTTTTGTGAGGATCCGTTTTTTGGCTCAAAAACGGATCCTCACAAAGAATGAGCAAGTCAGTTTGTTCGGCGTTTTTCTAATCTGTTTTTGCTATTGAAAACATTATCTATGAGCTCAAAAACCTTTCAGGTGATGCGGTTTTTTAAAAAGCTGATGTGCTTTTGCAGCTGAAAAACGTATCCTCAAAAAAAGCAGCAAAAACGCTGTGTGTGAATGTAGCTTTAGATCAGGAATAGAACAGCGATTTATAGGTCATTTCATAACTTTCGCAAATTCCTATGAAAATATATTCCCCACAAACTGCATTGATCTACTGCACCCAATTTATTATATATTTTAGGAGTCGGAGTCGGTCCATTTTATACCGACTCCACCAAAATGAGCACCGACTGACTCCACAGCCCTGGTTCTTGAGATCATTTTGACCCCATGGGGTGAGATCTTTTGTGGAGCCCCAGATCGAGGGAGATTGTCAGTGGTCTTGTATGTCTTCCATTTTCTAATTATTGCTCCCACAGTTGATTTCTTCACACGAAGCTGCTTGCCTATTGCAGATTCAGTCTTCCCAGCCTGGTGCAGGGTTACAATTTTGTTTCTGGTGTCCTTCAACAGCTCTTTGGTCTTCACCATAGTGGAGTTTGGAGTGTGACTGTTTGAGGTTGCGGACAGGTGTCTTTTATACTGATAACAAGTTCAAACAGGTGCCAGTACTACAGGTAATGAGTGGAGGACAGAGGAGCCTCTTAAAGAAGAAGTGACAGGTCTGTGAGAGCCAGAAATCTTGCTCGTTTGTAATTGACCAAATACTTATTTTCCACCAAAATTTGAAAAAAATTTCTTTACAAATCAGACAATGTGATTTTCAGGATTTGTTTTCTCATTTTGTCTCTCATAGTTGACCTCTACCTATGATGTCAATTACAGGCCTCTCTCATCTTTTTAAGTGGGAGAAATGGCACAATTGGTGGCTGACTAAAACCATTTATTCCCCACTGTATGTAGAGTGCATGGAAAATATAAAAAATGTATAAGGTTTAGTTAGTCTTTTCGAGTATGCTCCAAATG
Source organism: Phyllobates terribilis (assembly GCF_046119375.1). Taxonomy (NCBI): domain Eukaryota; kingdom Metazoa; phylum Chordata; class Amphibia; order Anura; family Dendrobatidae; genus Phyllobates; species Phyllobates terribilis. The sequence continues at coordinate 702,760,647 of NW_027362764.1, read as the reverse complement.
TTGCCATGTGATGTCTTTACACAACATGCACATAATCTGCATAAAAAAAGCAAAAAGTCTCAGTAATATAGCATCCAATGTTCCATATTAATGGAAAACGGACAAACCTGCGCAATAGGGTGTTATCCAGGCAACAGCATTGAAGGTAAAGCGGTACTGCAGCTCCACAGGTTGGCAGATCCAACGGAATGTTTGAGTGACAGGAGGTGCGGGAATCCTGCACTGATGGTTGTATATCCCAAAAAAATCCAACAAACATCATGTGAGGGTAACAGTGAGGTTTATTCTTGATGCATATCGAAGTGCTCTGATTTCTTCATCAGGAGAAGATGATGATGAAGTAGTCAGAGATTTAAAACGCATCGAAAAATACCCGCATTGTTACCCCCCCTTGCATGCAATTTATTGGATTTTTTTTTAATACAATCAGCAAAACAGGATACCCGCACCTTAATCCATGTGGAGCTACAGAGGATCCCCATAGTACTTTATGGGTGGAATGTTACAATTTTATAAAATTTTAATGCTCTGCTTATAGTAGTGTGCATGGGTCTTTACAAAATAGCAATCTCGCAAAGTTGGTGACTAACTCAGCACAATTTACACATCACCAATTTTTGAGCAATCTTAATATTTTTGCAGTGTTTTAGAAAAACTATTGGTTAATGTATCAAATACACATAAAGCTATGTATGAGAAGGAATGTGGAATCCCTTATTTTGCAGCTAAATCAACATTGTGGTTCCTGATTTAGTCATTACTCCCGATGAATAAGCAGACAAAACTGTGATATAATGGATACATCTACAAAAATATTTTCCTTCAACTAACCACTGAAAATGTCTTGGCTCATCCAAACGTTTCTGATACCCCAGCGTATGGATAATGTAAAAAAAATTAAAACAATATTTTACACTCACCATTGTGAGTGAAGAGTCCCAAAGCACAAAGATCAATCGTGAAGGCATATTTACACGTGGCAGATTTGTCCCAGAATTTCAGTGACGAATAACTTTTAAGTGCAGGTGAATTTTTGCAAGACTCATTTGGAGCCCTAATAAGTACTGCAAACTGCAATGCAGGACTCTAGTTTTCTATCAGACCAGGGCCAAAATGAACATAGATTTGGTTTCCAAGAAATTTGGTTTCTTTCATAATCGAAAAACATAATGGGGGACTTAATTAAAAATGCCGGAGTTAATAAGAAGCATACTGAAGTAACATATGACAAATTTATTAAAAGGAATACCCCTCTTAATAAAATAGGTGCATCTCTTCGTGTGCATGCCCAAGAAGATTAAATCCACTCATAATCACTATAATTTACGCCGCTTTTGGTTGAATTCATAGTAAATTTGTTGGGCTGTCTGTGGACCCACACCCCTCCAGAAATGTCCGACTACATTTTAGAAATGTGTCGCAATCATGACCTGTCACATGACACAAGACCCGAGTCCACAGGTCCTGCCAGTTGGAGTGTGCAGCCTAAATAAGCACTGAAGAAATATAACACAGCACAGAGGTTTTGGAAATATAAACTGGAGTTAATGGCTCCACACTTCTGTTCTGTGTAATAGATCTTCAGAGTTTACTTAGGCTGCATACTCTGGCTGGCAGGACTTGCAGACTCAGGTCATGTGATCCTGATGACATCATCACAGATCCTTATGCACTTCTATGTTGCTGCCTGCTTATGATTGGTCGCTGTCATACAGGAGGCAGAAGTACACGTCTCCAGTGAAAACTATCTAATAACACCCAATTGGACTTAACTTATGAAGTGCTAAATATTTGATTGCTAATATATCGGCAATGGTGAGGTGAAATTAAAGATAAAACAAAAATCCAGTTCAACTTGAAAAATTTGGTGAAAGAGCCTGTACAACCAGAAAAGATAATAAAATACCCCAGTTTATCTGACAAAGAGAATCTGTCATCAGGATCATTCATGTTAACCTAAAGGTATGGGCAGAATGGCGCTGTTATACTGATTTAATACATACCTTTAGAGTAAAAATCTGCAGCCTGGTTTTCGCTAAACTATCATGACAAATTTCTGTTTCCTCGGTGCTTCGTGCTGGGACTTATGGGCGGGACTGTCGAGCAGAGATCGCATTCGGCACATGTGCCACTTCCGCCGCCACTGTCCTGAAGACTACCGGTAGGTCAATCTGCTCATGCGCTGGAACCATTTTCATGAAGACTGCCACCATCGAGAGCGCTGCCCACAGCTAAGACAGAGCCAGCACAAAAGATGTAGTTACTTACCGGTAACTGGATTTCTCACAGCCCATGATGGCACCATGGAGAGAGGGGATCCGCCCTTCAAAAACAGGAAACCTACAGATAAAAAGGGCAGTACCTCTCTCCTGCATCAGTTGTTTACAGAGCACGAGAGGACCTTCAGGTTAATAACACAACAAACAACATCATCATGATGCTTATCAGGAACACCATGTGACTATATATAAACAACAAAAGTAAGTGTGCACGAGTGAAGGGAGGGAATGTACGGGTGCCGTCATGGGCTCTGAGAAATACCGTTACCGGTACGTAACTACGTCTTTCTCCTTCCCCCATGACGGCACCACGGAGAGAATTGCAGAGAAATGTAATATCGGGGGGTTGGCACCGCTTCCAGGACCCTTCTACCAAAAGTAAGGTCTAAAAAAAACAGGCTAGGTACAGCCGATGATGATTAAAGAATGTAGTGTGAGATGACCACGTAGCAGCGCTACATATCTGTTCTAGTGAAGCCCCAGCTCTGTTCGCCAAGGAGGCTGCCACTGCTCTTGTCGAGTCAGCCTTCAGATTCTCCGGGGTGGCTTCCCCACATAAGGAGTATGACAGGGTGATGGCGTCTCTTATCCATCTCGCCAACGTGCCTTTAGAAGCTTTCCACAAGTACGTCATACTGTAGGTTCCCCGTCAAGGACAGGAAACCAACTGATGCGGGAGAGAGGTACCGCCCTTTTTATCTGTAGGTTTCCTGTCCTTGAAGGGCGGATCAGCTCTCTCCGTGGTGCCGTCATGGGGGAAGGAGAAATTTAAATGAATGCATGATGATGAATGCAACAGAGGCAGCGGAGTGGCCATGGCTGAGCCCTCTGAGCTGAAGACCCTACCCACAGTCCTGCCCAGAAACACAGAGGAATCCGAAATTTATCATGAGGATTTAACGAAAACCAGGCTGCAGATTTTTAAACTAAAGGTATGTATTAAATCAGTATGACAGCACCATTCTGCCCATACCTTTAGTTTAACATGGATGATCCGGATGACAGGTTCCCTCTAAGGGAGTTGATGGTACGGTGATCACTGCTGGATGCCAAAGCAAATTTATTGGGGAATTTGGGATCAGTTCTGTATGGTAAAGACCCCAAAGTGCATTCATCTGCCCACTCTCAGCTTATGCTCCAGATTTCATAGCCCTACACTATAGAAGAAGACTAAATTCAATATTCAGTGGTAGTAACTATTTTTTAAAGAACAATTTATCCGTCCAAATCTGACTAATCATGCTGAAATATCCATTAGTTAACCGAGAACAAGAGAATATCTTCTGCAGTTTGTCAATGTCATCATACTCTAGTTTTAAGGGAACATGATGAAAAATATCTATGGGACACTGAGTAATATGTGCCACCACAATTGACATGCTTCAGTTAACAATTCACTGGCAACTGCTGAAGAAGTAATTTAGCACTTGAGAAACTGGAAAGAACATGAATCAAAGTCAGAACCGATCAGTGGTTGGGGACTTGTTACACCAAAGAGACATTTGGGAAAACGTACAAACATTTAATTTTCATTTCAGTTCACCTCTAGATCTTGGCATAATATAGATTAATTTGCTATGAACAAATATGGCGTAAATCCCTCAAGCACACAACTTATAATCTTTCTTTTTTTCTTACACATATATTTTCCACTTGTGTTGAATTCTGGTGCACCAACATACTATTTGACTAATTTTGCCCCATTTGCTGGTGTCCTGATACAAGTCGATCACATTGTGTCTATGTCAGTCTTTGAGCTGCACCTCCTATGTACTAACTACTCCACCATTTTCCACTACAAGTCCACCCATGTAACATAGTAAAGTCAACAGGACAGACACACACTGATTGCTGCCCATCGGCACAACTGTGCAAGAGTAGCACAGATTGTGGAATGGAAGAAAAGGATGTAACTGGGCATGTGTGACCAGTAACCAAGAAAAGAACATGGTACTGCGCGGACATGACCCAGAGACACGGGAGGGCGCCCCATGTATACACCTTTCTTCTCTTGGATTTCAATGGTATTAGCCCTTGATGTTTTACTAATGCCTTATCATTCGTTGTTAACAGTTGTAGTGTATCACATCCCAAAAATAATTTTTTATTATATTATCTTTTGCGAGGTTTCTTGAGTACCAGTATATTGCTTTCTGTTCCTTTTACATTTTTCCTTCAGGGGTATTGGAGAATATCTCGCTACCTCTATACAGCGAAATCTTTGAGAAAAGACCCGTAGAAGCGTTGAAAGGATGTGAAACGGAAGTCGTCCTTCATGGCCCTCGCAAACCCCTGCAAGCCATGTTTGACCAAGAATAAAGGATTATTTTCACGGATTGGCAAGTGCCGCTCTTTATTTTTCTATCTGCAATTATGGTTTGATCATTATGTAGCAGAGCACCACTATATTCCAGTAAACCATACGGGGAATTTTTAGAAAAATATTTTTTGAAAACCGGTAATGCTGTCTAGTGCCGAATCGCTATCTGGAACAACATATGCAGATGTCCTTTATAAAGACGACCTGTGGCTCGAAACATTGGACGTAATCTGTCCTTTACCTTTAATGTCGGATCAAATAAAATTTGTTACATTTTCCAAACAAGACTAATCACTCTTATTTGTGTTGGTGCTGAGTAGTGTTGAGCATTCCGATACTGAAATATCGGGTATCGGCCGATATTCACTGTATCGGAATTCCGATACTTAATTCCGATACTTTTATAATATCGAATACCGGAATCGGAAGTTCCCATAATGCCTGCGCTCTGCAGTGTCTCTGAAGGATGACAAGCTGGATGGCAGCGCTCAGCTGAGATCCAGCCTTTCATCAGAATGCCATCCCAGCGTGGGAGAATTCTCCTGATTGTTTAAAAGCCGGCGGGCGGTAAAAAGCCGCCGGCTTTTAAACAATCACACAGCCTCATACTGCTTCCCCGCAGCCTCCCACCCCGATCCTCCGCTCCCCTCGCCACCTCCCATCCCGATCGTAAATTAGGACCGGGCGGGGAGCGCAGCACCAAAGAGCGAAGGACCCGGGCGGGGAAGCCGGCAGTGAAAAGACTTCACCGCCGGCTTTCCCGTTCTGTGCTGCGCTTTCCCGCCGGTTATTTCAAATGAACAGCTGAGGTATCAGGTGATGCCGATCAGCTGTTCATTTGAAGTAGCCGCGGTGCCCTCAGAGGGTTCATGTGAGTTCATGCTTGACTGCATGAACTCACATCAACTTTCCCACGGCCGCACAGGTCAGCCTCACCTCCCGGACCCGTCATGATTAGTGTGTGCGGGGTGTGTGTGTGTGCGGGGTGTGTGTGTGTGTGCGGGGTGTGTGTGTGTGCGGGGTGTGTGTGCGGGTGTGTGTGCGGGGTGTGTGTGTGCGGGTGTGTGTGCGGGTGTGTGTGCGGGCAGACATAGGCCGATGTGACACTACTACTCCCATCGGCCTATGTCTGTCCCCCGTCCACTCCTGCCAGCAGGATCAGCTCGATGGGAGCAGTAGCTCCCATCAGCCTGATCCTGCTATTTAAATTGCCCTACTGTGTCCCCAATAAATGTTAAATACATGTCATTGGTGGCCAGTGGTTACCTAAAAGAAATTAGTTCATACATTACCTGTCCCCGCCGATCGCCACCTAAAATAAAGTAAAAAATAAAAAACTACACCTATACTCACCAAGACACCTAATTCCCCGAAGCCATCGATCTCCTGTAATAAAATATAAAATAATAAACCACAACCTTATCCTTACCCCTCCGTAGTAGTCCACGAGTGTCCCACGAAGATCTCCAGTTCAGAGCAGCCACATAGAATGTGACCGCTCTGAACCGCTGCCGCCGCTAGAATGACGGGGCCGTAAGGGTTCACCGGAGTTCAGGCAGCGCTGCTCCGGTTAGCTCCTTTACGGCACTGCTGTATCGTGAGAAATTCCCACGGTACAGCACTGCCGTAAAGGAGGTCTCCGGAGCTGCGCTGCCTGAATGCACTCCGGTGACCTCAGTCAGTGGCTCCCGCTGCCGGGAGCGGACGTGTTCCCGGCAGCGTGAGCTTACAGCAGCCATGCACAGCTGTCACCATCTCCAGATGTGACAGCTGTGCATGGGAGATCAGCGCAGGAACGTGGACAGGTAACTATTTTTTTTTTAGTAAACTAAGAATTAAATAAAATGGTGTTTTATTTCAAATAAATTATTTTTTTCTGGGTGTAGTGTGTTTTTTCTTTTTAACACTTTGTAGGTTAGTAATGGGGGTGTCATATAGACGGCCATCATTACTAACCTGGGCTTCATGGCAGCTGGCGCTGACATGAACCCCACCACTATTACCCCCTGCCACCGCACCAGGGCAGCGTGGAAGAGCGAGGCTAAGTGCCAGAATTGGCGCATCCTATGGATGCGCCATTTCTGGGGCGGCTGACGGCTGGTGTTTCTAGCCTGGGAGGGGGCCAATATTCATGGCACCCTTCCTGAGCTATTAATATCAGCCCCCAGCTGTCTGCCTAGCCTTTGCTAGCTATTAAAATAGAGGGGACCCCACGTCATTTTTTTTTGGGGGGTCCCCCATTTTAATAGCTAGTAAAGGCTAGGTATTCAGCTGGGGGCTGATATTAGTAGCCTGGGAAGCTCCGTGGGTTTTACCCCCTTCCCAGGCTTCAAACATCTGCCCCAGCCGTCTGCTTAACCTCCGCTAGAGACTAAAATTATGGGGGATCCCACGCCATTTTTTTTTTAAATAAATCCTTTATTTTAACACTAAATGACATTTGAGGACTTAATAAAGATGCAGTCCCTAAATTATTATTTATTTTTTAATAAATTTTTCCCAAAACTTTTGACGTGGGCTTCGCCATATTTTTGTATGCCAGCCAGGTACAGCATCCAGCTTCTATGAACGCGCCATTTTCCGGGGCGGCCGCGGACTGCAATTTTCAGCGGGGGGGGGGAGGGCAAAAAGCTTGGGCCTCCCTGCGCTGCAGATTCCATCCCCCAGCTGCCTAGTTGTACCTGGCTGGACACAAAAATAGGGAGAAGCTCCACGTTTTTTTTTTTTTTAATTATTTCATGAAATTCATGGAATAATTAAGAAAAAAAGGGCTTCCCTATATTGTTGTGTCCGGCTAGGTACAAATAGGCAGCTGGTGGTTGGGGGCAGCCCGTTCCTGCCTGCTGTACCTGGCTGGACACAAATATAGTGTGAAGCCCCACGTCAATTTTTTTTTAATTATTTCAGGAAATTCATGAAATAATTAAAAAAAAATTATGTGGGGCTTCGCCCTATAATTGTGTCCAGCCAGGTACAGCAGGCAGGAACGGGCTGCCCCCAACCACCAGCTGCCTATTTGTACCTAGCCGGACACAACAATATAGGGAAGCCCTTTTTTTCTTAATTATTCCATGAATTTCATGAAATAATTAAAAAAAAAAATGTGTGGCGCTTCGCCCTATTTTTGTGTCCAGCCAGGTACAACTAGGCAGCTGGGGGCTGGAATCTGCAGCGCAGGGAGACCCAAGCTTTCTGGGTCCCACCCGCTGCAAATTGCAGTCCGCAGCCGCCCCGGAAAATGGCGCGTTCATAGAAGCGCCATCTTCTGGCGCTGTACCCAACTCATCCAGGGCCCTGGTGCGGTGGCTCACTGGGTAATAAAGGGGTTAAGGCCAGCTTGGCATTATCAGCTGGCCCTAAGCCCGAAATTCATGGGGTCACGCCAATATTAGACATGACCGCCATGAATTTCTAGTAAAGTATTTAAAAAAAACACAAACACCCAGAAAAAAGTCCTTTAATTGAAATAAAGACACAATTCTTTATTGTTCTAAATTAAACCATACTTACCGCCACACCCATTCCAGCTGAAGCCAACGATCTCCTGCAATAAAAGTAAAATAATAAAGCAACCTCATCCTTACCTTTCCATGGTTCCCAGGACAGCTTCAGCTCTGCTACATCGAGATGACAGGCTGGACCGCAGCAGAACGCTGCCATCCAGCCTGTCATCCCGCGGACACTGAGAAGCGCAGGCATGCTTGCGCTCCTCAGTGTCTTTCTGTGACGTCATCCAGATGAGCCGAGGTCATGTCCAATGAACTCAGCTCACCTCATGCACGTCACTGACAGCGTGGGAAAATTCTCCTGCACTCAGCACTTCAGCGTGAGAATTCTCCCACGCTGTCAGTGACGTGCATGAGGTGCGCCGAGTTCATGGGACATGACCTCACCTCATGCACGTCACTGACAGCGTGGGAAAATTCTCACGCTGAAGCGCTGAGTGCAGGAGAATTCTCCCACGCTGTCAGTGACGTACATGAGGTGAGCCGAGTTCATTGTCGGCTCATCTGGATGCCGTCACAGCCAGACACTGAGGAGTGGAAGTATGCCTGCGCTTCTCAGTGTCTGCGGGATGACAGGCTGGATGGCAGCGTTCTGCTGCGGTCCAGCCTGTCATCTCGATGTAGCAGAGCTGGAGCCGTCGTGGGAGCCATGGAAAGGTAAGGATGAGGTTGCTTTATTATTTTTCTTTTATTGCAGGAGATCGTTGGCTTCAGCTGGAATGGGCGTGATGGTAAGTATGGTTTAATTTAGAACAATAAAGAATTGTGTGTTTATTTCAATTAAAGGACTTTTTTCTGGGTGTTTGTGTTTTTTTTAAATACTTTACTAGAAATTCATGGTGGTCATGTCTAATATTGGCGTGACCCCATGAATTTCGGGCTTAGGGCCAGCTGATAATGCCAAGCTGGCCTTAACCCCTTTATTACCCAGTGAGCCACCGCATCAGGGCCCTGGATGAGTTGGGTACAGCGCCAGAAGATGGCGCTTCTATGAACGCGCCATTTTCCGGGGCGGCTGCGGACTGCAATTTGCAGCGGGTGGGGCCCAGAAAGCTTGGGCCTCCCTGCGCTGCAGATTCCAGCCCCCAGCTGCCTAGTTGTACCTGGCTGGACACAAAAATAGGGCGAAGCTCCACGTTTTTTTTTTTTTAAATTCATGAAATTCATGGAATAATTCAGAAAAAAAGGGCTTCCCTATATTGTTGTGTCCGGCTAGGTACAAATAGGCTGCTGGTGGTTGGGGGCAGCCCGTTCCTGCCTGCTGTACCTGACTGGACACAAATATAGGGCGAAGCCCCACATCAATTTTTTTAAATTATTTCATGAATTTCCTGAAATGATTTAAAAAAAATTGACGTGGGGCTTCGCACTATATTTGTGTCCAGCCAGGTACAGCAGGCAGGAACGGGCTGCCCCCAACCACCAGCTGCCTATTTGTACCTGGTTGGACACAACAATATAGGGAAGCCCTTTTTTTCTTATTTCATGAATTTCATGAAATAATTAAAAAAAAAAAATACGTGAAGCTTCTCCCTATTTTTGTGTCCAGCCAGGTACAACTAGGCAGCTGGGGGATGGAATCTGCAGCGCAGGGAGGCCCAAGCTTTCTGCCCCCCCCCCTCCCCCCGCTGAAAATTGCAGTGCGCAGCCACCCCGGAAAATGGCGCGTTCATAGAAGCTGGATGCTGTACCTGGCTGGCATACAAAAATATGGCGAAGCCCACGTCAAAAGTTTTGGGAAAAATTAATTAAAAAATAAATAATAATTTAGGGACTGCATCTTTATTAACTCCTCAAATGTCATTTAGTGTTAAAATAAAGGACTTATTTTAAAAAAAATTGACGTGGGGCTTCGCCCTATATTTGTGTCCAGCCAGGTACAGCAGGCAGGAACAGGCTGCCCCCAACCACCAGCTGCCTATTTGTACCTGGCCGGACACAACAATATAGGGAAGCCCTTTTTTAAAAAAATTATTTCATGAAATAATTAAAAAAAAATTGACGTGGGGCTTCGCACTATATTTGTGTCCAGCCAGGTACAGCAGGCAGGAATGGGCTGCCCCCAACCACCAGCTGCCTATTTGTACCTGGTTGGACACAACAATATAGGGAAGCCCTTTTTTTCTTAATTATTCCATGAATTTCATGAAATAATTTTAAAAAAAAATGCGTGGGGCTTCGCCCTATTTTTGTGCCCAGCCAGATACCACTAGGCAGCTGGGGGCTGGAATCCGCAGCGCAGGGAGACCCAAGCTTTCTGGGCCACCCCCGCTGCAAATTGCAGTCCGCAGCCGCCCCAGAAAATGGCGCGTTCATAGAAGCGCCATCTTCTGGCGCTGTACCCAACTCATCCAGGGCCCTGGTGCGGTGGCTCACTGGGTAATAAAGGGGTTAAGGCCAGCTTGGCATTATCAGCTGGCCCTAAGCCCAAAATTCATGGGGTCACGCCAATATTAGACATGACCACCATGAATTTCTAGTAAAGTATTTAAAAAAACACAACACCCAGAAAAAAGTCCTTTAATTGAAATAAACACACAATTCTTTATTGTTCTAAATTAAACCATACTTACCACCACGCCCATTCCAGCTGAAGCCAACGATCTCCTGCAATAAAAGTAAAATAATAAAGCAACCTCATCCTTACCTTTCCATGGCTCCCACGACAGCTTCAGCTCTGCTACATCGAGATGACAGGCTGGACCGCAGCAGAACGCTGCCATCCATCCTGTCATCCCGCAGACACTGAGAAGCGCAGGCATACTTCCACTCCTCAGTGTCTGGCTGTGACGGCATCCAGATGAGCCGAGGTCATGTCCAATGAACTCCGCTCACTTCATGTACGTCACTGACAGCGTGGGAAAATTCTCCTGCACTCAGCACTTCAGCGTGAGAATTTTCCCACGCTGTCAGTGACGTGCATGAGGTGAGCTGAGTTCATTGGACATGACCTCACCTCATGTATGTCACTGACAGCGTGGGAGAATTCTCACGCTGAAGCGCTGAGTGCAGGAGAATTTTCCCACGCTGTCAGTGACGTGCATGAGGTGAGCTGAGTTCATTGGACATGAACTCGGCTCATCTGGATGACGTCACAGAGAGACACTGAGGAGCGCAAGCATGCCTGCGCTTCTCAGTGTCTGCGGGATGACAGGCTGGATGGCAGCTTTCTGCTGCGGTCCAGCCTGTCATCTCGATGTAGCAGAGCTGGAGCTGTCCTGGGAACCATCGAAAGGTAAGGATGAGGTTGCTTTATTATTTTTCTTTTATTGCAGGAGATCGTTGGCTTCAGCTGGAATGGGCGTGATGGTAAGTATGGTTTAATTTAGAACAATAAAGAATTGTGTCTTTATTTCAATTAAAGGACTTTACTCTGGGTGTTTGTGTTTTCTTTTAACTTTGACTATGGGGTTAGTAATGGGGGTGTCTTATAGACGCCTCTCCATTACTAACCTGGGCTTGATGTCAGCTGGCATTATAAGCTGACATCAACCCCAACCCTATTACCCCCTGCCACCGCACCAGGGCAGCGTGGAAGAGCGAGGCTAAGTGCCAGAATTGGCGCATCCTATGGATGCGCCATTTCTGGGGCGGCTGACGGCTGGTGTTTCTAGCCTGGGAGGGGGCCAATATTCATGGCACCCTTCCTGGGCTATTAATATCAGCCCCCAGCTGTCTGCCTAGCCTGTGCTAGCTATTAAATTAGGGGGGACCCCACGTCATTTTTTTGGGGGGGTCCCCCATTTTAATAGCTAGTAAAGGCTAGGTATTCAGCTGGGGGCTGATATTAGTAGCCTGGGAAGCTCCGTGGGTATTACCCCCTTCCCAGGCTTCAAACATTTGCCCCAGCTGTCTGCTTAACCTCCGCTAGAGCCTAAAATTAAGGGGAACCCCATGCCAATTTTTTTTTAAATAAATCCTTTATTTTAACACTAAATGACAAGTACAGTAATCAACACTGTCACTGTACTTCATATATATGTGACTGACATGTTTCTATCTATCTAATCTATGTGTGATTCTCTATTCCTTCTATTCTAAATTGTCGGGTACAGATGCTGAATTGCCGGCCGGCTTTCTTAAAGAGACGGTGCATGAAAACACTATTATTTTTTTAAATAAATCCTTTACACTAAATGACAAGTTCTGTAAGCAACACTGTCACTGTACTTCTTATATATGTGACTGACATGTTTCTATCTATCTAATCTATGTGTGAAGCTCTATTCTGTCTGTTATAAATTGTCGGGTACAGATGCTGAATTGCCGGCCGGCTTTTTTAAAGAGACGGTGCACGAAAACACTAATATTTTTTTTAATAAATCCTTTACACTAAATGACAAGTACAGTAAGCAACACTGTCACTGTACTTCATATATATGTGACTGACATGTTTCTATCTATCTAATCTATGTGTGAAGCTCTATTCTTTCTGTTGTAAATTGTCGGGTACCGGTGAATGCCGCTGATGAATTGCCGGCTTTTCATGTCATTCTACATTATTCTTAGTTGTTTTACTTCATGTAGAATTAACCTACAAGGAAAGAAAGGGCTTATTTTCATTCCGATATTTGTGTCCCATTGACTTGCATTGGTTTCCGGTATCGGAATCGGCGATATCCGATACTTTTTGGGTATCGGCCCGATCCAATCCGATACGATATTTCCTGATATCGGAAGGTATCGCTCAACACTAGTGCTGAGGTTTCTGCTACTTAGATTGCAGATTAGGACTGTACACCATTTGTAGGGTGGGGTGGGGGATCTGAGGTGCCAATGTAAGGTGATGAACAAGATGCCATCCAAGTTAACAATTCAAAAACTCATTGTAATCAAACTACAATAATAAAATTGCCTTATTCAATGTAATCTATATGATTTTCAGACTCTTCCATTTTAACTCAAACTGACCGGCCATAAGAAACCTGTATAATAACAGAGTAAAGGTTTTGGCAGCACTTGACTGTTCATTCATGCGTGACTGCTTAACCCCAGTTAGCGTCACCTGCTGATTTTGTTCCTTCTAATGAGTGGTCAAGCACTACGCAGCGGGCATGAATAAACGATGATCATACGGCTCACTGAGTGCAAGCCATTGATGCGATAACTAGAAATATTTCACATAAGCATCTCTTTATTCTCTAAATAAAAACCCCGCTACTCATCGTTATGCACATCTATTATGGACAGCTGTATAGAAAAAAAAAGTTTTAAAGAGCAAGTAAACTTTTACACAAGTTACAACCCTAGGCAAATAAAATTGTGTGTAGGCGCTGGTAGGTAAGCAGGCCTGGATATTACCTGCTGCGAGGGATAGACAACCAACCACAGGTTGACAATATTGGAAAAGTCCAATGTTTAAAAAATGAAAATGATTAAAATATCCTGCGCTGGTAAGGTTTAGGCCGTATAAAAGAAGGGGGAGGGTTTTTTAGGACAAGATGTGGACAATAGGAGAAGATGATAAAAAAGGTTTTTATTTTGGATAGTAGATCTCACATAAAAATGACGTTAAATCACAGTGAACGTTAAAATATTAAAATATTAAATAGGGATAGATGGTGGGTCTTTTGGGGTAGAGGCTCTGTGTGGATTCCTTGTAATTGTAGCCTCATGGGTTTCTAGGCCAGTTTTAGAAGGGTTGTAGTCTGGATGGTTCCTGGGTGTAAAAAAGAGAGAGAGGGGGAAAGTAGGGGTTAATGACCAAATTGTTCCCTGTAGGGTTGGAGTGGCTGATCTCACTGATGGAAGAAGTGATTTACCTGTTGTCGATCTGAGTAGATTTCAGAGTGTGGATGGCTTGTGCTTGGGGTGATGATCGTTCCTTGATGTTTAGGCAGCGGGGTTAGAAAGTACTGCTAATGGATATAGAGTAGTATTAGTTATGCATGTAACACAGTACAGAGGGTCTAAATGGCGCATAGGAAGGAATGCAGTTTTTACCCGTAAAAGGGGGGGGTTCTGTGTAGGTTTCAGGGCTGCACTTGATGGTATCTGCGGTCCTGATTGTTGTCCGGTTCCGGGTGATGGACAGCTATTGTGAATCGCAGTGCCTAAGGCTACTTGCTGCTGTTGGCGAATAGTAAAGTGGTGTTGTTTATACCTGTGGTGCAGTGCGGGGGGTCTGGGTGGCACAGGTGAGAAAATATGTATTTACCTGTAGGAGGTTCTGTATAGGTTCCAAGGTAGCACGTGCTAGTGACTACGGTCTTGATTGATGTTGTCCAATGCTGGGTGATGGACAGCTGTTTATGTATCAAAAGGCTTGAAGGATACTATTGAAATAAATGTTAGCATACTATAAATGCATCTATGGATCCTAATTGGTAAGGGGAGGGCATGCACAGCGCAGGTAAGATGATTAAATGTTACCTGTTAGATTAGAGCACTGAAAATCTGCTTGTTCCTTGGACTCACTAGTAGTGTTGGTAGCAGTGGGGAAGCAGTGTCTATGCTCTATGTTAGGGTACTGAGGATCTGCTTATTCCTCTTAAACTTTTTCGTGATGGTAGTTGCGATCAGGGAAGATGTGCAGTCTGGTGTGTGTGCAGAATGTGCACACTATGGTGCAGTCTTAGATGCTGGATGTCACCGCTGGAGCAGAGCTCAGTTACTTACAGTTGGTTGTCTGTCAGGACTGATCCTACTGAAAGGGGCTCGTTAGCGTCTTACTGGAGGTACTCCCAGAGTCTCGGCTGGCAGCGAGGGAGAAGAAGGGGCGGTAAGGTATAGAGATGAGTCGCGCAGGGAGTGTGACAGGGTCCAGGCCGGTAACCAGCTGCTCTCCCTTGCGCTTAGTGTCCTCCATCGGCGGTCTGTGGAGGGCGGGAAGGACCTTGAGTAGGCGCCTTGTGTCACCGTAGTAGGACCTGCGTGACGTCAGTGCACGTGACAGCGCGCACGTGACCCGTACCGGTACGCTGGCTTACAGGGAACAAAAAGACCAACGCGTATCGAGAACTACGGTTCTCTTCCTCAGGGATGGTCTACTGCTGTAAGTTGGTCACTAATATATGCGTGCTGTCCATGATTAATTAGTGGGGGCGGGTCAGCTTGGTATTTAGATATAATATGCTTTACTTTGGATGAATGTATTAATCATCGTTAAAAGCAAATAATTCAATCTCAGAATTGAGTCCTTTGGGTTTTAACGTGTCCAGATTGAAAATCCACTTGCTTTCAATCCTGGACATTTGTTTTAGATAGTCCCCTTTGCGCCATTGTTTGTGGACCTTCTGTAGGCCTGTGATGGTAGTGCCCTTTATGGAACTACAATCACAGGCCTACAGAAGGTCCACAAACATTGGCGCAAAGGGGACTATCTAAAACAAATGTCCAGGATTGAAAGCAAGTGGATATTCAATCTGGACACGTTAAAACCCAAAGGACTCAATTCTGAGATTGAATTATTTGCTTTTAACGATGATTAATACATTCATCCAAAGTAAAGCATATAATATCTAAATACCAAGCTGACCCCGCCCCCACTAATTAATCATGGACAGCACGCATATATAAGTGACCAACTTACAGCAGTAGACCATCCCGGAGGAAGAGTACCGTATTCTCGAAACGCGTTGGTCTATTTGGTCCCTGTAAGCCACCGTACCGGTACGGGTCACGTGCACGCTGTCACGTGCACTGACGTCACGCAGGTCCTACTGCGGTGACACAAGGCGCCTACTCAAGGTCCTTCCCGCCCTCCACAGACCACCGACGGAGGACACGAAGCGCAAGGGAGAACAGCTGGTCACCGGCCGAGACCCTGTCACACTCCCTGCGCGACTCATCTCTATACCTTACCGCCCCTTCTTCTCCCTCGCTGCCAGCCGAGACTCTGGGAGTACCTACAGTAAGACGCTAACGAGCCAATGTCAGTAGGATCAGTCCTGACAGACAACCAACTGTAAGTAACTGAGCTCTGCTCCCATGGTGACATCCAGCATCTAAGACTGCACCATAGTGTGCACATTCTGCACACACACCAGACTGCACATCTTCCCTGATCGCAAATACCATCACGAAAAAGTTTAAGAGGAATAAGCAGATCCTCAGTACCCTAACATAGAGCATAGACACTGCTTCCCCACTGCTACCAACACTACCAGTGAGTCCAAGGAACAAGCAGATTTTCAGTGCTCTAATCTAACAGGTAACATTTAATCATCTTACCTGCGCTGTGCATGCCCTCCCCTTACCAATTAGGATCCATAGATGCATTTATAGTATGCTAACATTTATTTCAATAGTATCCTTCAAGCCTTTTGATACATAAACAGCTGTCCATCACCCAGCATTGGACAACATCAATCAAGACCGTAGTCACTAGCACGTGCTACCTTGGAACCTATACAGAACCTCCTACAGGTAAATACATATTTTCTCACCTGTGCCACCCAGACCCCCCGCACTGCACCACAGGTATAAACAATACCACTTTACTATTCGCCAACAGCAGCAAGTAGCCTTAGGCACTGCGATTCACAATAGCTGTCCATCACCCGGAACCGGACAACAATCAGGACCGCAGATACCATCAAGTGCAGCCCTGAAACCTACACAGAACCCCCCTCTTTTACGGGTAAAAACTGCATTCCTTCCTATGCGCCATTTAGACCCTCTGTACTGTGTTACATGCATAACTAATACTACTCTATATCCATTAGCAGTACTTTCTAACCCCGCTGCCTAAACATCAAGGAACGATCATCACCCCAAGCACAAGCCATCCACACTCTGAAATCTACTCAGATCGACAACAGGTAAATCACTTCTTCCACCAGTGAGATCAGCCACTCCAACCCTACAGGGAACAATTTGGTCATTAACCCCTACTTTCCCCCTCTCTCTCTTTTTTACACCCAGGAACCATCCAGACTACAACCCTTCTAAAACTGGCCTAGAAACCCATGAGGCTACAATTACAAGGAATCCACACAGAGCCTCTACCCCAAAAGACCCACCATCTATCCCTATTTAATATTTTAATATTTTAACCTTCACTTTGATTTAACGTCATTTTTATGTGAGATCTACTATCCAAAATAAAAACCTTTTTTATCATCTTCTCCTATTGTCCACATCTTGTCCTAAAAAACCCTCCCCCTTCTTTTATACGGCCTAAACCTTACCAGCGCAGGATATTTTAATAATTTTCAAGTTACAACCCTAACCCTAAATTTGCCTCCTTAGACTTCTTTCACTCTTGGGTGTATTTGCACATAATGTACAAACTTTTACGGTTAACCAGTCAATCCTGACTACAAACAGTCTTTTCTGTAGTCAGGTTCTCTCAGCAGAAGTTCCCCAGCACGCGGACTGTTCTCTATAGTGATAGATCCTGCAGCTGTGTCCTCTCGCAGCAGTCTCTAGTGACTGTGAAGAACAATCACAGAGGAAGGTATGGTGACCGTGAAGTCATTACAGCCTACAATGTAAGTGCAAAGTGTACAAAGCTTTGTATTAAGATAACTGCTGGAGACCAGTCTTTAAGTGAATATATACACATTGTTGAAAACCATTATAATACAACATTACCATCACAGGTATATTAACAAAACTGGTTCAGAGCCTTTTATTGGCAATTAGAAGCTGTAAATGTTTCCATCCGTCAATTTAAGTTTACAGGTGTCCCTAGCAGAGAAAAGTCCAATTTTACATGTCTTATGTAATGATTATTGACCCTCTGTAGCAGCACCATCAAATGATTCGTCAGCAGGGGGTGGTGATAGAAGTCATTTGTGACACGAGCGCTGCCACCTGATGATTCGTTTGAGGGTGGTCCTAGAAGGTGCTCACTGCTTCTATCTCAATTTCATGCCGCAGTCTTTCACAATTAAAAGCAACAGTGGCAGAGATAGAAGCAGAATGCCGATGCTGCACTCACATCTCCCACCCACAGTGCCTATCATCATGCATGCAGGACGTCTTCAGATAGGGTGGCGATAAAAGAAATTAGTGAGTAACTGCAGCGCCGGCCCCTGTTCTAGGAGGGATGATGGACGCTGTGGAAAACGAGTGCCAGCCTCCTGAGAGACTATTCTCAATCGATGCTAGAAACTGTGGGACGCCACTGGTGTCACTCACTGCTTTTATCTCCACCACATGCCGCCGTCACATTTAAAAGTTACGGCGGCGGCAGAAATAGAAGCAGAATGCTGATGCTGCACTCACATCTCCCACTCACAGCGTCTATCATCATGGATGCAGGATGCCTAGAGGGGGCAGCGATACAATAAACTAGTGAGTAACGGCAGCGCTGCTCCCTGGTGACGTCCTGTTACAAGAGGAGCGATGGACACTGCAGAGAGTGAGTGATTCCCCGGCCTCCTGTGACTCTTCTCAAATGAAACGTCACAGGAAGTACAGTGAAAAAAAAAAAGTTTTTGCATCAACTAATTTCAATAAAACTGAAGATTTTGTAATGAAAGTTATATTATAAACCTTTCTTTCATGTTATGGGATTAAAAAATGTTCTATGAAACTCAGTCTTGTCAACATATTGGAAATTATTCTTGTGTTCATTGAGATATCGATTAAAATCTTTATTATCCAATGGGGTGTACTAATTTATGCTGATAACTGTAAGCTGGCTATACACATTAGATGGCTATCAGCCAAAAGATGCTACGGACTTTTGTTCGGCTGTCAGACATCTCAGCCAACTTTACCACACAGGCGCTTCATTCAACCGAGCGCTCCTGCATTCTCTATGAGAAATCCACTGACTGACAAGTCTTCCGGAGGCTCATATTTGGGAAAACAATGCAATCGAGTGTCCGAAATTGGACATCCGATCGACATCTTTCCCGACCATTAGTCGGCCGGCGCCCCCATTAAACTGTTGGCTAAACCTGTCGATAATCGGCAAGTTAAGCCGACATTAGCCTAATGTGTATGGGGGCCTTTAGATTATTGGTGGACCCTATAAAACTGGCATGACCAGGTGATATTTATCTAAGGTTTTGTTCACACTAGCATATTTTTGAAAGGGAAGCCATGGTACTGTAATGGTTTTGTTGCCCAAAAGACACAATGATGATCTGGGTACCAGTAGTTTTCTGAACTTTTCTGAGATTGTGAGCCTTCACTGACAGAGCACACAAAATGGCACAACTAAATTATGGTGGAGTAGCTCTAGGTTTCACTTTTTTCATGTCTTTTGGGATCCCTATGATATGTCTATTTTGAAATATTGAGATAATAGCAGATCAAACCCTTCTCCACATGGTAGAAGAACAAGAAAATGATGTCTAACAGACAATGGCGTACCTGCATCATTTTTAAAGCAGAAGACACTTCAAACAATGTCAGCGGTGTTTCCCTAAAGGGTCATTTCTGACATCACTTTGGTCCTCATTTCTGGAGGCTTCGCTGCCGGCGTTTTTGTTTTACAATTCCATATACAACATAGTGGCGACTTGGAAGACGCGAGAAGAATGGACCAGTCACTTCTTTTAACAGCTTTGAGGCTTTAAAAACTTAAAGAGGTTAAAGAAGTTACAATAGAATGAACATGCGTACAACGAGTGCATATGTTCATTCTTGTGGCATTTTTTAGTGCTTTTTCATGCTAGTTCCAGGCAGAATCCGGATGAAAAGTGCATCATGTGCACATACGGGTAAATCAATGCAAAATACTAAATTACTATATCCCCCAGTAAAGACCAGCCGGAGACCTGATTATCCGAGCAGCCTCCATGCAGATGTTCAAATGGTATGTTACAAACCGGTATTTTAATGAGTTAGGGTCTTTGATGAAGCACACAGACCCAGGTCCAGCATTGTAACTTCTTTCACAATATCTCATTCAAAGTCATTGCATTTATAGCTGCAAACAGATCCTAGGAAGCACAAATTGGTGTGTGTTATTTTTGGTTACTATGTATTGCAGTAAATAAAGTACACCCAAATGGCATGTAAAAAGCCATGCTGTAATTCCATCTAAGAGTTCCGGTGACATTATTAAACCGTTCAGCATTTTGTTGCTGTGGTTTATGATATCACCAGATACCCCCAGTGGAATTTACAGCCTTATTACTGGCAGAGGGGTGTACATTATGATCTGTGCGATGCTGACAGTGAGAGAACACTATGCTGCATGAAAATTGTTGTAAAATTTCCCAGAGAGCCGGGGTGCAGATTCATTCCACAGCCGTTTGTTGTGGAGACTCGCACCTCTGCTTTGTGCAAGTGCGGAGAGCCGATTTTCCCTCACTACTAAAAATAACTGCTAAATCATGACACTTCAGTCCAAATGAACAATCCAAAGAAAACAAAAGCATTTGTTAACCTTGGAATAAAACAAGGGAGAAAAAGGAAGTATTACTACATTCAAAGCCTCTTAGGGTGTACACACTACGGCAAAGAATTCAGAATTGTGAATCCTGGGCTCATTAACGGTCAATCAAGTATATTAATAAAGTTGCACAGGATTAGAAAAACATGGCTATTTTTATGCCAGCATAGGGCCATTCCTGCAAACAGGTTAAAGGGGTTGTATGGCCTTGGGGTACAAGTCTGCAGTCATTCTACGTGACTGTAGACTTGTGAATCCTCACAGTGCACACTGTCAGGATTCTCCGGTGCCGGCACCCGTAGACAGCAGGCTCCTGACTACAAGTATTCGGATTGCACACTTGCGGTCAAGTGCAGACTAGATGTGCGAGGGGCTCACTCAATAGAAGTGAATTGAGGGAGGCAAGATACGTCTAGTTGGAATGTGCCGGGAGTATGCAAATCTCAAACTTGCGGTCATATGACCACTTGCTCCATGCGCAGGAGAATCCTTTGAGGTTACACAAGTCTGCAGTCACATAAGCCTCAAGGAATAGACAAACCCTTTAAGTGGATTGTTTGTTTGTTTTTTGGTGGGGTTGAGGAGATTTCTGAACATTTACAGCTTGGAGGAAAAGAAAAGAAAACTGCAGACTTTCAAGTATCAAGCTGATTTATGCTGCCCGAACCACAGGCAGCTTTTGTCAGACATTTGATCAGTCACTTCAGCCAGATGCAATAAATAATAATAATAATATTTCTATAGCGCCAACATATTTGTCAGCCATTTACAATAAAGTGAGGACAAGTAAAGAAATAGAACATCATAAAATAACACAGTTCAACAGCTGCAGGAGGAGTGAGATTCCTGCTCGCAAGCTAACAATCTATAAGGAAATAGGGGGGGGACACAAAAGGTAGAACGTTCTTGTCATGTATGGTACGGCCATCACTATAATAAATAAGGCATTTCAAATAAGCTGCATAAGCCGATCACCAGCCAGTATCTGTCTAGGTAAAGTTGTCAAGTGCTATTGGTGGACACATCTGAATAGGAGGGTCCAGATTCAGAGTAAAATTTAGAAAGCGTAAACATAGGAGAGTTAGGTTGGTGAATTGAGGTGATAGTCCTGTCTAAAAGGATGTGTTTTTAAAGCATGTGAAAAAATATGGGGGCTAAGCATTAGTCAGATCATCAAGGGTAGTGCATTCCAGAAAACTAGCGAAGCACAAGAGAAGTCTTGGAGACGGAGGTGGGAGTTTCGGATTATGAAGGATGTTAGTCTTAGATCAGTTGTGGAGCAGAGAGCATGGGTAGAGTAACAGAGGGTAGGGTAAAGAGATGAGTGAGAAGGTATAGGGTGGCCCAGAAGTGTGGAGAGCTTTGTGAGTGTGGAAGATAAGTTTGTATTGTATTCTTTAGCGACTATATTCAAAATTAGATGTGTTTTAGGTTAGGTGCAGACGACTGCTATCCGTGGATTTGACAGATAGCACTCCTACCCATGTTATTCTATAGGGCTGTAAACATGACAGATTTTTACCTTGGACTGAGTGGTCTGATGAAAAAAAAACTGCAGCATGCACGATTTGCCTATCGAATGGCACTCAACCATTCAAGTCTATGGGCCCGAGAAAAAAATCGGTCTGCAGATAACAGTTGTGTGACCCTAGCCTTAAGGCCCCGTCACACTTAGCGATGCTGCAACGATCCTGACAACGATACGACCTGTCAGGGATCGTTGCTGCGTCGCTATGTGGTCGCTGGTGAGCTGTCAGACAGGCAGGCTCACCAACGATCAGGGGAGCAGCGACATCGTGGAAAGAATCTTTCCACGATGTCCTGCTCCTGGTTACGAGCCTGCTGAAGCAGGAGCAGGCTGGTAACTATGGTAAACATCGGGTTACTAGGGGCACACACGCTCCTAGTAACTAGTTGTTTATCATGGTTACCACTCACTTTAGCAAGCTCGTAACCATGATAAACAGCGGGTTACTAAGTGCGCGTGTGCCCCTAGTAACCCGATGTTTATCATGGTTACCAGCCTGATCGCTGCTCCCGCTGGTCACACACAGCGATGTGTGCTGACCAGCGGGAGGGCAACGACCAAAAAATGGTCCAGGACACATTGCAGCGATCAGCAACCTCACAGCAGGGACCTGATCGCTGCAAAGTGTCACACATAGCGACATCGCTGGTGAGGTCGCTGTTGTGTCACCAAAACAGTGTCACAGCAGCGATCTTGCTAGCGATCTCGCTATGTGAGACGGGGGCTTTACTGTGAAAAACCTTCAGCATTTCAGAGCAAACATATATTTAAAAGCCGGCAGGGAACAATGGGGCTCGGGTGACAAGTTCAAGAGGCTGGACCCTAGCGGCATGTCCCTGCACCACTTCCCTTGAGAGTCGCTATACACACTCATAGGGAGAGACCTGCCATTCAAGGGGACTGGGGAGGGGAGAAGCCATTTGGACTAGTCACTGAAGCTGCAGGGTCCCAGGTAGGCTTAGAAATGTATTTTCTCTGAAATGCCACAACATTTCAAAGTAAAGCAGACCCGGCTGAATTGATGGAGCCAGCACCTGATTCATGCAGCCCATAAACTCTCATTGCTCTGGCCTTTGTTAACAGGCTACTGCCCACGAGACCACTGCAGCCAATCAGTGTGTTCATAGACTAATGTCATTTATATTGTCAGAGCCACTGCAAACGTTGGTGAGTATTGACAAGTTTGTTTTGTTTTTTGAACAGCTGAATCCCTTTGGATTAAAAATAAAAAAATATCACAGACAACCCCTTTAACTTTAAATGCATTGGAACATTAAACAATGTGATTGCAAATGTGCATATAGCCTTACAAAAATGTTTTGTTTTGTTTTTTGCATCATTTTGGAGTCACATGCACTCTTTTTTTTTTACAAGATCATGTGTATGTGAGAATGTTCCGAGTTGTTCCGGCTATCTCTTGCACATCGGTGTGAATGGATTTCCTTTATTTACAAAAGAATAGATATTTCTTATGAAACATTATGAAAATATAACAATATCCTTTTAGACAGAATGGTGATTATAAAATATGTAATGGGATTAAGTGATCGCTATAAACCCCACAAAGATAAAAATTACATATTAACTGTTTATATAGAGCTGAATATAAGTTAAGCTCACTGGCACCATGCATCAGATGTCATTACAGATGAAATACGAGGTGTCACAGGCTAAAAGCTACATAAACACCACTGCATATGGTGCTAATTTTAGAGGCACAAAACTTCCCTTCCTTCCGGAATTTTGATGCAAAATAACAGTTCTACTAATCCGCTGGATTCATGAGCTATGATGAAATAATGTCAAGATTTACTAGATAAGTGGATCGACATATGAGACCCACTTGAGGCAGGCTGCGATTTCTCCTTAGATTATTATTCTTTTAATGATGGTATGTGGAAATAATATGTCAATCATGCAAAAGCAAATGCTGTGCTATAATCACTCCAAACTCTTTTAATGCAAGTTTACTGATGGGTTACTATACTAGCGGATTCAATAGGTTAAAATTCATATGATCCAAAATGTCAGGCTGTGGCTACAAAGCCTGAGCATTATTATTGTGGATTAGAAACATTAAAATAAAGAGGGAAATTGCAATAAATATCCTGGAATCAATTTCTAGCCGTGAATTATGCCATAGATGATGTCCTTGAGAGCAGTCAACTACTCAGAGCAATGGTTTTGCAGATAAGACTTCAAACTATCACTTTTAACTAGAAGCTTGTTATGCCCAATGGAAGACTTAAAGCAAAGAATAGAGTGACTACCGCTTCATTCCAACAGGTTATTTCAGATGTCGATTCTTATCAATCCGCAAGTTATCATCTATGCCATGGGTAGGTGATCACTTTAAATGTTGAGAATAACCCTTTAAAGGGGTTT
The DNA here is from genome assembly GCF_046119375.1 of Phyllobates terribilis. Lineage (NCBI taxonomy): Eukaryota > Metazoa > Chordata > Amphibia > Anura > Dendrobatidae > Phyllobates > Phyllobates terribilis. The sequence continues at coordinate 702,736,331 of NW_027362764.1, read as the reverse complement.
TCACGTCTTATAAAGTGATGCAATATTGCTAGGGTATAATATCACTCCATAATGAATGTGAGTCCGACTAATGGATCCTGAGAATGAAGAGGCTGCAATAATGATTTGGCAGAAGAATTTCAAAACATCCCCCATTTAAGTGAAAGGGACATCCAAAAATTCTCAGCACAACCCACCCAAATATAATATGTGAACAATTCTGTCTCGCACACTCCAAATCACGTTTCGCATAGGTTTCTTCAGTGAAGTGACTTAGTGAGGAAGCTATGCGAAACGCATGTTGGTGTGTAGGGCAGAGGGACAGCGTTGTTCTTTTTCCCATATCATATTTGGGTCAGAACTTCGTATTGTCATTCACACTACCACATCACAATTATTATATAAAAATTGTATTTTTACTTTGTATCTATTTTACATCTATAGCCTTTCGGGACATTTATTATTCCTCACTTTCAAATTAAAATATATATAATATTTTAAGATTAAAGCTTTCACGCTTATACATTTTCTATGCTTTTTTTTATTCTCGTCTTTGTGTATATGTTTTTTAGATAGTGAATTGCCAATTTGATTTTAATAAATATTCTCATGCCTTGTAATTAATTTATCTTTTTGCTATTTATTTGATTAGCGATACGGTAATTTTCTTATCAGTTTATCAGCTTTGCTAGTGGCCTCCTATATGCTTTTTAACCATTTTTTTTGTACTGTTGGTACTTTCTTCTATTTAATAGTTTAATTAAAAGCATTGTGAACATTGACTCAGATTACCATGTACAATATGATCTAAGGACTATATCTCTTGTTGTATAGTACTTACAAATAATAATCAAAGACACTTTCTGTGCTGCAACAAGTATATCTAATCCCCAGTTCACCTTCAGTCTGTGATGTGAAAATAGCCATATTATGTAAGTGAACATTTATGGAAATTCAATCATTTGTGCAAATATCCCAGCACTCTCCAGAGATGACAGATTGCAATTATGTAAATACTTCTGGGAAGATCTGACTCGTGTCCAATCATTAGTTCCTTTCTGTGATCAGCTGATGTTTACAGAATAATATTTTTAGTATAAAACAAATATTTGAGAGTGGCCCGGTCTAATGGAGTATTTATTTCTCCTCGTCATGACTTCTAAACCGTGTTCCGTCAGGAAACACTCATCCTGCATTAATGTACAAAGCCGAGTTGTAAACACCCAGGTCGTATTCACACTTGGATATAGCGTTTGGGCAGAAACCTGCACTAATACTTTATCTAAAAAAAAGTCCTCAAAGCAGTGTTTTAATACATGCACTTTTGTTTGTGTGTAGTTTAGCTTTAGGAAGTCTGTACAACTCTAGGATAGGTGACAACTTGTTGATTGGCGGGAATCGGACCACTGGGATCCTCACCGATCAGCAGAGCAATGAAGTTTTACAGTGGCTTGTGAAAGTGTTCACCCACCTTGGGTTTTTACCTATTTTGTTACATTACAACCTTTGTTTAAATATTTTTGTAATTCGATTAGTGTGTGATGCATCAGCACTAAATAGTCTAAGTTGGTGAAGTGAGAAAAATATAGGCATAAAATAAATTTATGGGATCAAATAATTAAAAATTGGCATGTGCATATAAAGTCACCTCTTTTCAATGAAGCCTCTAAAAATTTCTGGTGCAAGCATTCCCCTTCATAAGTCACATGCTTCGTGAAAGCAAGTCCACCTGTGTGTGATCTAAGTGTCACATGGTCTGTCCGTATATATACACCGTATCTGAAAGGACACAGAGGCTGCAACACCATTAAGCAAGAGGCACCACTAACCAAACACCATGAAGACCAAGGACATCTCCAAACAATTCAGGGACAAAGTTGTTGAGAAGTACAGACAGGGTTGGGTTATAAAAATATCCCAATCTCTGTAGATCCCCCAGAGCACCATCAAATCCATTATCATCAAAGGGAAAGAACATGGTACCACAACAAACCTGCCAAGAGAGGGCATTAATCAGAGAGGCAGCACAGAGACCAAAAGTAACCCTAAAGGAGCTGCAGAGCTCCAAGCAGAGACTGTAGGTATCTGTCTATATGACCACAATAAGCCATACAGTCATAGAGGTGGCCTTTATGGAAGAGTGGGCAGAAAAAAAGGCTTTACTTAGATACAAAAATTGTAAGGTTCGTTTTGAATTTGCCAAAAGATATGTGGGAGACTCCCCAAATGTATGGAGGAAGGTGCTATGGTCAGATGAGACCAAATTGAACTTTTTGGCCACCAAGGTAAACGCTATGTCTGGCACCAAACCAACACTGCTCATCACTCTAAGAACACCATCCCCACAGTGAAACATGGTAGTGGCAGCATCATGCTGTGGTGAAGTTTTTTGGCAGCATGGACAGGGAAAATGGTCTGAGTCGAGGGAAAGATGGATGGCGCAAAACACAGGGATATTCTTGAGCAAAACTTGTTTCAGTCCGTCAGTGATTTGAGACTGGGAAGGAGGTTCGCCTTCCAATTAGACAATTAACCAAAGCATAGTGCTAAAGCAACAATCGAGTGGTTTAAAGGAAATCGTGTAAATGTTTTGGAGTGGCCTAGTCTAAGTCCAGACCTTAATCCAATTGAGAATCTGTGGTCAAACTTGAAGATTGCGGTTCTCCAGAGGTAACCAGCTAACTTGAAGGAGCTGGAGAAGTTTTGCTTGAGGAATGGCCAAAAATCCCAGTGGTAAGATGTGGAAAGCTCATATAGACTTATTCAAAGCAATGTGCAGCTGTAATTGCAGCAAAGTACTGACTTTAGGGGGATGAATAGTTTAGCACAAGGAAGTTTTCAGTTATTTTGTCCTATTTGTTTTTTGCTTCACAATAAAAAGACCGATAAATGTTCACAGTTGTAGGCATGTTCTTCACATGAACTGATGCAAACCATAAAAAATGTGAAATTCCAGGTTGTAAAATATGAAAAATGCCAAGGGGGGGGTGGGTACTTTCGCAAGCCACTGTATCCCTTTATAGAATGGAGCGGCAGTGCACATACTGAATTCTGGATTTTATTCTAAGGAACTGGAACATATGTTGAGTTTTTTTCAGTGTTTGATCACGTCTGATCAGGACAGAGTTCCATGCACCTACTACAATTGCTGGTGGGCTGGCTTTTTGGTCATGTTTAAACTGTTATTGTCACCTTAGAAGAACTTGGAGCAGAATGTCTCTCTCTGCCTCTAGCTCATCGCTCCCCCTCACTGCTCCATAGAATTTTAGAAGCAGCAACTGTCACCTCTGATCTCAGTAATGGGAAAATCTGTCTTCGTCGCCTACAGATTTTACCAATAAATCAAGAGTGAAAAATCAATCCAAGAAAAGAAGGAAGCAGATTTCTCTGATAAGATACAGTACAAAGTTGCTTATTTTCAGATACGCTATTGGTTTATTGAATAAGGTTCAAAACAACGGTTACTCTTTAAATGAATCCTCAATGTCTAGCCTGTAGGATTCTTTGAGGATGCAATAAGGGAAACAATGATCTAAATTATAAGTGGAGATTGTAGTGTAATTTATACATCAGGACGTCATTACAGTATGTCCTGAATTCACCGATGATACATTGCGGCTCTCCGTATGTGCACAGTGCAGATAAGCAACTATAGGACTATGTCACCTTACTCAGTGGGAGCGCAAACATGTGCTCCTTTACAACAAAATGAGGGAAACAGAAGTAATGTTGTAGTTTAAAAAAAAAAATGAACAAGAAGAAAAGCAGAACATGAGCTGTAGAAATAATAAGAGCGGATGGCTTTTAATTATAGAAACATTAAATCTCTAACACAGGGGCTATTTGTGAAAAGCCCAAAGGTGCCTGAGCGTGTTTGCACAGCTGACCCACTAAAAGCTCCCGATATGTATTTTCTCAGCTATAGAAGAGAGCATACCTGTTACGGTTTTTGTTTTGACAGGACTGCTGGCATACTCAGACGGCTGATTCGATGCCCGCTTTGCCAAGGGCGTGCTGCCAATTGACACCTCATCCTCTTTCTTCCTCGATAGTGGCATGGCAAGAGGAGCGGATCCCAGCGGCTGAGGAGGAAAAAGAAGAATAAAATAAACATTACCATGCTGTACATTCAGCAGGTGAAAGGTAAAACTGGTATAATTAAGTGTTTAGCAGGTTCACAGGATCTGTGCCAGAACAGAACCAGAAACCCCAGCAGCTGTCAACCGTCCACGCTTGTCACTAACACGACTGATATCTGAGGGTTCCAGCGGAATCCGAATAGGTGCGCACAAAAACTAAATTTATAGGAGAGGATTGGACTGAGTTCAGAAACATCCTTTGTGGAAATCAGATATGTACCCTATAGCAGAAAAAAATCCCAATAATGTAGCACTATTTAAAGGGATTGCCCACTTTCAGAAAATGTATAATTCGTTGAAAAAAAAAAAAGTTCTTTTCTTACCCTCCTGGGGTCCAATGTGTGAGAAAAACAGACCGAGTGATCAGACTTTGATCAGAGTGTGGTCCAAGTGTCATCAGTTTTTCTCGTACATGGAGAAAATAAGGAATTAGTCCTACCGGTAATTGTATTTCAAGTAGTCCATCATGACAGCACGACGGGAGGTTGTCCTTCTCATCCTCTAGGGACAGGAAACACTTGAGAGGTTGAAAGCGTCCCCGCCCCCTCCACCACAGAAGGATGGATGAATTTTATTCTGCTTTATTGAATTCTCTTTACACAGATGTTCTGGTTTGCCATATGTATAAGGAATTCGGGGAGAGAATGTGATAGTGCTGTCATGATGGACTCCTGGAAATACAATTATCGGTAGGACTAATTCCTTATTTCCCCAGGATGTCCCTCGTGACAGCACGAAGGGAGTAATACCAAATCAGACGGCATATTTTTAGGGTAGGACTACCGCCTGAAGGACTATCCTTCCATAGGCTAATTGTTGGGTAGATGAAATGTCCAACTTATGTCTACAGAAAGTATTTATATTGGCACATGTTGCGGCCCTAAAGATTTCTTCTAAAGATGCTCCTGCTCTTTCTGCCCAGGAGGCTGATATGGCCCTAGTGGAATGAGCCTTACTGTCCGGTGGAGGTTCTTCTCCTTGCAACTGCTATGCCATTGAAATGATGGTGGTAATCCATCTGGCTAAGGTTACTTTTGAAGCTTTTTTTGCCCTTTTTTTTTCCGAATGTTGAATGAAGAGGTTTGAATCCGGTCTCCATTGTTTTGTAACCTCAACATATCGCATAACCGCCATTCTGACGTCAAGTGTGTGGAACTGACTCTCTTTTCCATTCTTTGGGTGCTGACAAAATGATGGTAAGATAATCTCTTGAGTTAGGTTTTTCTGGGATACCACCTTTGGAAGAAAGGACGGGTCGAGTTTGAGAATTACCTGGTCATCCAGGATACGGAGATAAGGATCTGTAGTTGACAGGGCCTGGATCTCTCCAACTCTCTTGGCTGAGGTTATTGCTACTAAGAAGGCGGTCTTTATTGAAAGTAACTTTATACTAGCTTCCTCCTGAGGTTCGAAGGGACTCTTACACAGAGATGTCAAAACTAAATTAAGGTCCCATGGGGGTATTCGCTTCCTTCTCGTAGGTTTCAATCTAGTGACTGCCTTTGCAAACCTTGTTATCCAAGGATGATCAGCCAGAGGGTAATCCAGAAAGGCGCCAAGAGCTGAAATCTGTACTTTATGCGTCCTGGGTCTTAAACCTTTCTCGAAACCCTGTTGAAGGAATTCGAGGATGTTTGGAATATCTGGTTCAGAGCCGGTCTCCAAAGGTTTTCCCACATAAGAGCAGTATTTTCTCCAAATTTGGTGTAGATGGCACAGATGATTGGCTTACGACTGGCTTGCATGGAGGAAATTACTCTATCTAATAGCGAGAACTAGCTTCTCTTGGGCCACCAAGGGGCTATCAGTATCACTGTGGCTCCCTCTTTCTGAATCTTCCTTAAAACTCTGGAAATTAGAGTTAAGGGGGCAAACAAATATAGCAGGTCTTCGCCTCTGTTCTGGGCTAAAGCGTCTATCCCATTGGAAGCATCCCCTGGGTCTAGAGAATTTTTTTTTTCCACTTTTGCATTCTTGTGGGTAGCAAAGAGGTCTATTGGCGGGATGCCCCAGCGGTGAGTGAGTTGATGGAATACGTCGTGATTTACTTCCCATTCGGATGATGAGACTGTTTTCCTGCTGAGGAAGTCTGCCACTGTCTAACCCTTTGAGGTGGACTGCTGTTATGGAAAGAACTGTCTTCTCCGCCCATCGGAATATTTGTTTGGCTAGGCACTGTAGGAGCATTCCTCTTGGCCCTTTTGGTGCCGAATGAAGGAGACCGTTGTTACATTGACTGAATAAATTATTACATTTTTCCCTTTGAGGATATGATGAAATTTCTGGAGTACTTTCCAAACTGCCTTCAACTCCCTATAGTTGGAGGATTGCCTGCTTTCTTCTGGGGTCCATGTACCCTGTATGTACTGACCTTCTACTTCTCCACCCCAATCTAGCTGGCTGGCTGGCATCCGTGGTAACTTGTAACTGCGGAGATTGTGTCCAGGATATTCCTCTCTGTAGGTTGATCCGAGATGTCCACCAGGTTAGGCAAGACTTTAGCTCCGAGAAAACTTTCATCTGTTTGTCCAGACCTGATTGAAGTCTGTTCCAGCTGCTCAGGACCACCTGTTGTAGATCTCTAGAATGTGTTAGAGTCTATCGAACACTTGGTATACAGGATGTCATGAGTCCTAGAATCCTCATGGCATACCTCACAGATACTGCCCTCCTTCCTTTTGGAACAAACAAATCCTTCTCCAGATATCTTCCATTTTGTCTATAGGAAGAGAGGATATTCTTTGCTGTGAATCTAGGAGAACTCCCAAGAACACCTTTCGCATTTCTGGATGTAGACTGGACTTTTGCCAATTTATACCCCAACCAAGGTTTTCTAGAAGCTGAATGGTCCGGGATAGATGTTGATTGAGGAGGGGTACCGAATCCGCAATCAAAAGTAGATCGTCTAGATACGGTATTATATTTACACCTTCTTTTCATAGGGTTGCTGCCACCTCCATCATTTACTTCGTGAAGATACGGGGTGCTGCATATAGGCCAAAAGGCAGGCAGTGGAACTGAAAGTGATGAATCTTCCCTTGGTATCTTAATGCGAACCTCAGGAGGGCATGGCAGGATGGATGAATAGGTACATGATAGTATGCATCTGTTAAATATACCGCACACATTACTGAGTTCTGTTTTATTAATGGATTTAAAGTTCTTATAGTTTCCATCTTGAATCTTTTGTATTCTATACTCTGATTCGGGGGTTTCAGGTTTATGATCGTTCGGAACTTCCCTGAGGGTTTCTTTAGGGAAAAAAAGAGTAGAGCAGTGACCCTGTCCTATTTTCAAGGGTGGAACTGGCCAGACTACCTCTGCCTGTAATAGATCCCTGAAGTCTTTCCAGAGTCTTTCTGAAGCGGCTGGAGTCTGGGGAATGGTTAGCCGGTATTTGTGAGGCAGGGGGTGTATAAACTCTATTTTGTAACCAGTTTTTATTGTTCTTAATATCCATGGGTTTTTGGTTATGGTTTGCCAACCCCTGAAAAAGAACCAGAGTCTCCCCCTCACTGGAATGTCCTCAGGGCCTTTTTGATGAATCTGAAGTGAATTGGGTAGACCTACCTTTACTTTGGAATAACTCCATCTTCCGGTTTTACCCTTCCCCTTGTAATCCTGGTTCTGGGTTACAAGGGATTTACGAAAGGAGTAATACTTTTTGTTTCTTTCCTCCGGAAAAGCTTTCTTTTCGTCTGAGGCTCTTTCCAAGATTTTATCTAGGGCAGGACCAAACACATTGTCCCCTGAGATTGGGATTGCACAAAGTTTATTCTTAGAATGGTAGTCTCCTGACCAGGATTTTAGACATATAGCACGTCTTGCCGAATTGGATGACACGGCAAGACTTTTTTCACGGACCCATAAACTTGTATTGTCAAAATCGGGCAGGTATCAGTTATTTTCCAGGGACGGCTGGGTCCGCGAAAAATCCCAGTCAAGTTAATGGCCTCAAAGACTATCACAGGTACAAATAGTATAGATCTAGTATAGATCTACATGTATTACCCCCTTAGTCATGATAATAACTGACCATTGCTGGTGCATTTATATAGTGGTAAGAAACTATGAATTTACAGACATAAGTTCCTTACTTGATGCAGATGTTGCTGCCCGCTTTATATAACACCACAAGAGCTGCAGCTCTCAATTCGGACACTCCCCTCAAACATGCCAAAGCTCGCACAATCAACAGGTAACCCTGGCACACCAACCTAACTAAAGAACTGAGACGGGCCTCTAGAATTGCTGAGTAGATGGAAAAAGTCCCACTACAACGAACACTTCAACGCAGTCAAACAGTCATTCACTCACTGCAGCAAAACAAACCTACTTTCATCTCTCATATCCTCCCTGTCTTGCAACTCTAAACACCTATTCAACACTTTCAATTCTCTCCTCCATCCCCAAGCACCTCCTCCCTCTCCTTTCATCTCAGCTGAGGACTTTGCCTCATTCTTTAAACAGAAGATTGATGCCATCAGACAAAGCTTTTCTTCAAAGCAACCACAAGCCCTTCTCATATTTGCTCAATCCTCCTCCTCCAAAACCAGCTTCTCCACCATTAAGGAAGATCAATTTTCCTCTTTACTCTCCAAGTCACATCTCACCACCTGTGAACTTGACCTAATCCAGTCCAACTTCATCCCTAACCTTACCACAGCCTTCATGCCAACCTTAACCCACCTTTTCAACCTGTCACTAACAACTGGTGTCTTCACTTCATGCTTCAAACATGCGTCAATCACACCAATCCTCAAAAAGCCCTCTACTGACCAATCCTCTCTGACTAGCTATCGCCCCATAACACTTCTCCCCTATAACTCAAAACTACTCGAACAACACGTCCATTTTTAAATGTCCTCCAACCTCTCCTCCTGCTCCCTCTTTGACCACTTACAACCTGGCTTCCGACCGCACCATTCTACTTAAACTGCTCTGACTAAAGTCACCAATGACCTACTAACCGCCAAATCCAAGTGACAATATTCTGTCCTCCTTCTCCTGGACCTGTCATCTGCCTTCGACACAGTAGACCATTCCCTATCACTACAGGCTCTCTCATATCTTGGCATCAAAGACTTGGCCCTTTCTTGGATCTCTTCATTCTTAACAGAAAGGATATTCAGTGTCTCCCACTCACACACCACCTCCTCATCTCACAACCTATCTGTCGGTGTCCTCCAAGGTTCAGTCCTAGGACCCCTGCTCTTCCCCATCTACACCCTTGGCCTGTAACAGCCACATAGAGTCCCACGGCTTTCGGTATCATTTCTTTGCTGAGGATACACAGATCTACCTCTTTGGACCCAATATCACCTCCTTACTAACGAGAATCCCACAATGTCTGTCCGCTATCTCATACTTCTTCTCTGCTAGATTTCTAAAACTTAACATAGATAAAACTGAATTCATCATCTTTCCCCCATCTCACTCAACTCCCCGCTCTGACCTATCCATCAAAATCAATGGCTGTTCAATCTCCTCAGTCCCGCAAGCTCGCTGCCTCAGGGTAACCCTGGACTCTGACCTCTCCTTCAAACCACATATCCAAGCCCTTTACACTTCCTACCGACTCCAACTTAAAAATATCTCCCGGATCTGCACATTTCTCAACCACAATTCTACAAAAACAATAGTGCATGCCCTCATCATCTTCAGCTTCAACTACCGCAACCTCCTGCTCTGTGGCCTCCCTTCTACCACTATCGAACAAATCCAATCTATCCTAAACTCTGATGCCTGACTAATACACGTGTACCCACGCTATTCTTCGGCCTCCCCCCTCTGTCAATCACTTCACTGGCTCCCCATTGCCCTGAGACTCCAGTTCAAAACCCTAACCATGGCATACAAAGCCATCCACAACCTGTCTCCTCCATACATCTGTGACCTAGTCTCCCAGTACCTATCTACACGCAACCTCCCATCCTCACAAGATCTCCTTCTCTACTCCCATCTTATCTCCTCTTTCCACAATTGCATACAAGATTTCTCCCGTGCATCTCTCCTACTCTTGAACGCTCTATCTCAACACATCAGACTCTCACCTACCGAGGAAACCTTAAAAAGGAACCTGAAGACCTACCTCTTCCGACAAGCATACAACCTGCAGTAACCAACGCTTCGCCATACCGTTGCACGACCAGCTCTACCCTCACCTATTGTATCCCCACCCATCCTTTGTAGATTGTGAGTGGCCGTTGCGTTTTTGTTCAAGTTTTTTGTAATTGGTTTTGCTATGAATAACCCCTTTTTCACATGTAAAGCGCCATGGAATAAATGGCGCTATAATAATAATTTGGAATTTTAACTATTACTATTCATCACTAATAAAAAAAAATATATATCTTTTTTAAAAAAAGAGTTAGTGAAGGTGGATTTTCAACCTACAGAAGTCTAAAGACATGCCCCCGGAGAATCATGTAAGCCACACCCCCTTGTAAAGACAGTAAAAATTAGCATTAGATAAAAAAGACCCTCATCTCTGGAACCTTATGGTGGGTTTAAAAAGAAAATAAAACGGATTACTCAGGGGAGCAACAGTAATGAAATCATAGCAAAAATTGGCCACTTTTGATGTAGTGACAGGTCCTCTTTAAGAAAAATGTATAGCCTATTTTAAAAAAATCACAACGATCCACAGCAAAAATAGCTAATGACTCGTACGGTTACCTGTTGTGGCTGCCGGTCACCTTTCCTCTGGGGTTGGTATAGAAGCCATGTATACAACATCGGATCAACATTCAGAGCTAATCCTTGAATACTCGCCAACAGCACAGCTCCTACAAAAAAGGCAGAATTTTCATAAAATTTATTAATGTCATCACTAATTAAAGGAGTATAAACAGTTTAGAAGAATTGGGTCTCGAAAAAGTGAAATTCTGAAATACCCATTTGTCAAATTTACTGCAAGTTTCTGCAGAAATTCTTATCCAAACAAAAGTTAAAGGGGCAGTTTTCCAAAGATAAATGTGAGAATTAAGGCTACAATTTGCACAAAAAAATGGTGTCATATTTATTACCTGATTTAGATGTTTTTCAAAGCCTCACTACACAAGGTGTTGCGTATCGAAAATGAGCCAATGTGCATCACAATTATAGTACAAAAAATTAGCATAAATCCAAGATGTGGCATAAAATTTTACAAAAGTTGTCAGAAAATTTGAGCCACTGTAATCAATTTGGTTTAAAAGAAAGATGAGGAAACAATTGTCAGTGGTTCTAAGCAACCTAAATGAAAAAAATAAAAAGCTTGATTCATCATTTGCATTTATTTCATTCACTTTATTTTGTCTTGGGGTATTCATCAAACTTTTTGGTGCCAAATTCTTAAAAATGGCGCACTTGGTTCCCGACCGTTCCGCAAAATCATGAATGCTCTTTTTGTGATTAAAGTAAAAAGTCGAATGTTCTGTTAAAGAGTTGCAACAATTGAGGAAAAAATACACAGAAAATCACTGTAGAAGGAACTTGAGTACATTTGTGGAAAAACAATTAGCGACTTTTTGAAAAGATGCAATTAATCAGCTAAAACCATCTGGAAACCCCAAACCCAGGATGCAATAGAGAATATAAAGAAATAAATACATATAAAATAGACTTTAAAAAAGGAACAAATTTAAAGAACAATAAGGCACAAATAAAGAATAAACAAGTGAAAAACAACAAAAACAGCATACACACAAAAAAGCTCAAGTGCAATAAAGAATGTGGCCCAAAGTTCTTGTAAATGTGCCACCAAATGGAACCTCAAACTAATGGCATGTATGTACAGGCACTTTCATGCTGATTAAACCTATACCTTGATTGTAGAAATTAGTTTTGAAGTATATGAGAAAACCAGAGTTCTTATCATATGTAAATGAGTTGCAAGTGCTTTGAGTAGGACCAGACTCTTACCTCTCTCCCGCCATGCCCCCCTATTCCCCGCTCAACGCCTGCCTCCTGTGCCTGACTGACAAGTCACTCATGTTTCAGTGAGCTGCCTCCATTGGCCAAGATCTGGCACAAGTTCCAACAGTGTCGGTGAACGAGCAGTAAGATTCTCATGACGGTGCTAGACCCAGTTTATCGATATGGGCAAGCGTTAACCCTATTTGAGGAAAGAAGTGGAGCGGGAACGAGCAGCAGTGAAGTGTTGGCGTCAGGTCAGGGGAGTCAGGTAATAAACAAGAGTGCCCTGTCAGTCAGACACAAGAGGCAGGCAGGAAATAGGAAGAGAGAGCAGGAGAGCTGCAAGTGCAATGTCCCACCACAGAGCACTTGCAGCTCATTTGCATACTCTTTCAAAGCTGGATTTCTCAGAAACATTAAAATGGATTTCTGCAATCATGGTCGGCATTTAATCAGAATGAAAGTGCTTGTACAAACGTGACATTCGTTTGAAGAATAAAATCCTCATGACAGGTTCCTTTTAAGGTAGTCGTCAAATTTTAGATCCCATCTACCACAATATAATTAGCCATAAACTGAGAATTGGCTGCTCAGTACTAGCTACAAGCATTCCAGCGTACTACATATACATACAGTACAGACCAAAAGTTTGGACACACCTTCTCATTTAAAGATTTTTCTGTATTTTCATGACTATGAAAATTGTACATTCACACTGAAGGCATCAAAACTATGAATTAACACATGTGAAATTATATACTTAACAAAAAAGTGTGAAACAACTGAATATATGTCTTATATTCTAGGTTCTTCAAAGTAGCCACCTTTTGCTTGAATGACTGCTTTGCACACTCTTGGCATTCTCTTGATGAGCTTCAAGAGGTAGTCACCAGAAATGGTTTTCACTTCACAGGTGTGCCCTGTCAGGTTTAATAAGTGGGATTTCTTGCCTTATAAATGGGGTTGGGACCATCAGTTGTGTTGTGCAGAAGTCTGCTGGATACACAGCTGATAGTCCTACTGAATAGACTGTTAGAATTTGTATTATGGCAAGAAAAAAGCAGCTAAGTAAAGAAAAACGAGTGGCCATCATTACTTTAAGAAATGAAGGTCAGTCAGTCCGAAAAATAGGGCAAACTTTGAAAGTGTCCCCAAGTGCAGTTGCAAAAACCATCAAGTGCTACAAAGAAACTGGCTCACATGAGGACCGCCCCAGGAAAGGAAGACCAAGAGTCACCTTTGCTTCTGAGGATAAGTTTATCCGAGTCACCAGCCTCAGAAATCGCAGGTTAACAGCAGCTCAGATTAGAGACCAGGTCAATGCCACACAGAGTTCTAGCAGCAGACATATCTCTTCAACAACTGTTAAGAGGAGACTTTGTGCAGCAGGCCTTTATGGTAAAATAGCTGCTAGGAAACCACTGCTAAGGACAGGCAACAAGCAGAAGAGACTTGTTTGGGCTAAAAAACACAAGGAATGGACATTAGACCAGTGGAAATCTGTGCTTTGGTCTGATGAGTCCAAATTTGAGATCTTTGGTTCCAACCACAGTGTCTTTGTGCGACGCAGAAAAGGTGAACGGATGGACTCTACATGCCTGGTTCCCACCGTGAAGCATGGAGGAGGAGGTGTGATAGTGATTGGGTGCTTTGCTGGTGACACTTTTGGGGATTTATTCAAAATTGAAGGCATACTGAACCAGCATGGCTACCACAGCATCTTGCAGCGGCATGCTATTCCATCTGGTTTGCGTTTAGTTGGACCATCATTTATTTTTCAACAGGACAATGACCCCAAACACACCTCCAGGCTGTGTAAGGGCTATTTGACCAAGAGGGAGAGTGATGGGGTGCTACGCCAGATGACCTGGCCTCCACAGTCACCAGACCTGAACCCAATCGAGATGGTTTGGGGGGAGCTGGACCGCAGAGTGAAGGCAAAAGGTCCAACAAGTGCTAAGCATCTCTGGGAACTCCTTCAAGATTGTTGGAAGACCATTTCCGGTGACCACCTCTTGAAGCTCATGAAGAGAATGCCAAGAGTGTGCAAAGCAGTCATCAAAGCAAAAGGTGGCTACTTTGAAGAACCTAGAATATTAGACATATTTTCATTTGTTTCACACTTTTTTGTTAAGTATATAATTCCACATGTGTTAATTCATAGTTTTGATGCCTTCAGTGTAAATGTACAATTTTCATAGTTATGAAAATACAGAAAAATCTTTAAATGAGGTGTGTCCAAACTTTTGGTCTGTTAATAAATGTGTTATTACAGCAGAGCGGTCACATTAATATGGCTTTATAATTTTTACGTAGACATGCATTCTTATAAAGCGCCATCATAAGGGACAGCATGGTGGCTCAGTGGTTAGCACTGTTGCTTTGTAGCGCTGGGGACCTGGGTTCAAATCCCATCAAGGACAACATCTGCAAGGAGTTTGTATGTTCTCCCCGTGTTTGTGTGGGTTTCCTCCCACTCTCCAAAGACCATACTGATAGGGAAAATAGATAGTGAGCCCAATGGGGACAGTGATGATGTCTCAAGTGCGGCAAAATCTGATAACTATATAAGAAAAGCATAATTAAAAAAAATCATATTCTGCAGCGCTATACAGACATAATCATCCTTGTTCCCATTAAGGCTCACAGTCTACACTGCCTAATAGTACGTCTTTGAATTGTAGGAGGAAATGGGAGAACCTGGAGGAAACCCATGCAAACACAGGGAGAACATACAGACTCCGTGCATTGGATGAACTTAATGGGATTTGAACCCAGGACCCCAGCGCTGCAAAGCAACAGTGTAAATGACTGGGTCATCTTAATAAAAACAGTATAGAGTATCCTTATGATCCTCTGTTATCAACGGTCTCTGCAAAAATGGAGAGAAAACAATAACCTTTTATGAACAGCGATACAAGAAGAAATTTGCAGATATAAAATATCCGGTTTTCCTATAGCAACTTGAGCCTCACGTGGAGCAAATATTTGGATACAGCCACAGACTATGTTTGGAGTGAAGGGTTATTATGCCATAATGTTCTCCTCCATTGTCGCTAATTATATTGCACCATTTGATTATACACAAAGTGCTCACAATGAAAGATATCATACCAGCAACTGACTTATACATGAAGCATATATTCCTAAACAGTAAATAGTCTGAAGACACTTGTGACCTCTGGAATTTATTAGTTTTACAAAAGGCAATTTACACATGGAGACTCAAATACGTCTTAAATAAAATCCCAGCCCTCACAAACTTCGCCTACATTTACCATTCAGTATCCAAGTAAAATGAAGTCATATCTTGGGTTAAAAATAAAAAAAAAGTTGCAATTTTTAGGACTTTTTCACACATTGCGTTCTTGATGCAAAAAAAAAAAAAAAAAGCCACGTGTTACTGTGCCAGCCAAGTGAATGAGATTTCTGAAATCTACCGCACATACTACTTATTTTTTCCTCCCAGAGTTGAAGCAGTTTCATACGTGCAGTATGTCCATTCTCTCGGCACTTTTGCAGTTTTTCATCCATTCGAATAAATAGGAGAAAAAAAGCATTAAAAAAAATAAGTTAAAAAGGTGTAAGCGGTGTTTTTCCTGCCAAAAGACACGTTTTTGGTGCAAAAATCTATTTATAAAATCTGTCTAGAAGTTGATGACCAGACCCCTGAAAATTTTGCAAAATTTTTCAAGTTCTGTCTTTTGCCACCTACCGCTTCATCACTGCTGAGACCAATAATTGGCAGCAGCAGTAAAGTGTTGTAGGCGGTGGATACCAGCTGCAAACCTGTAAATAAAACCCAGCAGGGAGCAGCTCAGGGGTGCCAGGAAACAGCAGTAATCGCTTTAGCAATGGCTGCACCTTTTGACTTCCTTACCTACCTATTTTTGTCTAGTTTAGAGAATTCACTTTCGATAGTGTATACAGGAGCTATGAGTTACTGGAGAGGGGTCACCTTCTCAGGCCCCTTAACTATTAACCAGCGTAAAAGAACAGTAAAAGTAAAGTAATTGAGTAGATTCTGCCAGCATCATGTACCGATTACAGCTGGTCACTGAGGGTCCCATCATTGGCCTACTGCCAAAAGTGGCATGCCATGGGGCCTCAATGGGGCCAGAGAGTTGGGAGGGGGTGCGCCCTCCCACCTGATGCCTCTTCAGGATGCAGATACAGCTGAATACAGTGGTTGAACAGGGAGCCGTCCTGCTCCACCATTCAGCCTGTGCGCAGCATGCACAATCCTATCACTAGATTGTGCCAGCTGAATGGAGCTTCCATCCCCGCACAGCACATCAGGGAAATGGGGTGAGGGGAGTCATTTTCTTCATTTTGTCAATCAGTACTTGTGTTAGAGAGCAATGTGTTGCCTCATAATGGCATCATATTCTGGATGGAGGTGGGTATGTACTGTGGGGCATCATATTTGGGGGGGTGTAATTGTAGGGGCATGGTAATGTGTGTGAGGGGTATGTACTGTGGTATACTGTGTGTGAGGGGCACTGAGAGGGCATTAGATTGTGTTGGGGCCACTGTGTGGCCAACATCTTGTGTGTGGGTGGCACTGTGGAGGTATCATACTGTCACTTTATGTGGAGGGGCACTGTGGAGGCATAATATTTTGCTGGGATCACTGAGGGGGCATCATCCTGTGCTTATGGGGAATACTGTTAGGGCAAATTATGTGGGAAAATTCACTGCAGGGGCATTAGATTGTGTTTGGGTCACTATGTGGGGAGGGGCACTGAGTAGGCATCATATTTTGGTGGAATCATCTACAGTGTGTATGGGAGTCACTGTCAGGGCAAACTGTGTTGGAGAATTCACTGTGGGGTATCATACAGTATGGAGCGGCATCATATAATAAGGTGGTCATGAAAGATCGCAGTGAGTGAAAACACGAAGGTAATTCAGTAGAGGCACTGGTTGGTGCGCACCAATAATACATATTCCTCTCCCTGTCTAAAAGGTGGAAAGATGCCCCCATTTGTGACTGCGCCTATCATGGGGCCCCATGATTTCTATGGATGACCCGGGGCCTAATCATGCATTTTCAACCAGTATTGTTTTCTTAAGCATTCAAGTTACTCAGCGGCTTGAAATAAAATCTATATTTGTTCCAATGATGTGCTCCACTCAGCTGCTATACTAACAAATGTGCATTTTAGAGCATTTGACATGGGAATGCATGCTAAAACCAGCTTTTGATTTTTCCCACGCAGATTTAATATTTGCAGAATATATCAAGGCTGTGTGTGAGTGAAATTTCCATACATGATGTTCAACAGGTGACCATATAAGCTCACGAGTGCCGCGCAAGGGCTCTACAGAAGAAGGTGGGAGATGCAAAGCTTCACCCTGACATTGCCAATGCAAATATTTTCATTCGACAAATCTTGATTAAATTCTGGACGCTGGCCGGCTTCGGCTTCCTACAAAATATTAATCTTTAGCAAACTCAAGCAAGCTGAGGGAATGCTCTGGGATATATTTTATAATGATTCCCATATTGTGCGCCTGACAACCTCTCTTCACAAGATCTCACAACATGCCAGATATAAAATGAACACAAACTGATTCATGTCTGTTCCCCACATAAGATATACAATACACATGTACATCATCATCCATACATTGCTATAAATTAGACATATGTTGTATAATAAATGTATCGCAAGCTCTATACCAGCTATCTACATCTAAGCCAATAAAGCAAACTACCGGCACTTTTACTCGGGCAGATGAGCTGCCCATAGGATGTCAAAGGGATGTCACTCGGTGCTTGTTTTACACTCAGTAATTGTTGTCAATGTGGAAACTGTGCAGAGACGAATGATGGTTGCAGTAAGCCTTGTCACCAAAGAGTCTGCATTACTGCACATCCCTGTTTACAAGAAGGGGTGTACTGTTGAAAATTGCTTTCTTGTATTCCCTTATAAAAGATTTACAATCAATGCTGAATTCCCTGCTACCGGATCGCTGGCAAATTTTACAAAGGAAATGATAGGGAACAGGTGCTCCATTTAAAGGGATTGACCATTACTTCTATATATGTTAAAAGCACTTTGGGAAAGTTTTTAAACTACCATACCTAGCTCTTTCTTCTAGCTTAGAAGGTATATTACCACTGCAGTTAATCAATGGCTGCTGCCAGAGGAGGAAGCCAAGAGACCAGTGGGGGACATTAGAAGCAATATGGAAGAGCGGTGGGAACCAGGAGTGTGAGTATGTGGATTTTTTTTCTTCCCATTTTAGCACTACAATAGGTTCATTTTTATACAAATTAAAATTGTGGACAACCCCTTTAACTTTACTATAGGCATATCTGGACAGATATTTTCCAATAGTCTAACCAGAGGCGTAATGGTGGATTTCGACATGTTGCGGGAGATGACTTATAAGATGAAGAGCTGAATAAGTAGTGGAGTTGGCAGAAGTAAGGTTAAACATGACACAAACTTTTAACATCTCTGCAAACAGTAACAGTGACATATGGTAAAGTTTCAATACTACAGGCTAGGACCATCCCGAATAGGGTCATCTTGACGCAGTGGGATGGTTATTACGTTTTTTTGATCAAAATAATGTCAACTAAGTACCCCATGTTAATTTCATGCACTATCGCTATTTATTTACTACAAGGTATTTGCTCACTTTGTTGTTATCTTAGGTTTTAACCATTTAGTGGCCAGCGTGAATATGCGCGTACACGTTGTATGTATACCAACTCAGTTTTTTGCACTCTGCGCAAATAAGGGTGAAGCCTCCCTTTCTTTGAGCTGGACATTACGTTTTATAGCTCCCCATCGATGGGTGTTCATTAGTCAGGGTCTCTGTCCTGCTCAGCCCTTATTCACATTTAAGTCAATTAACATATGGTAAGGTTTAAATACTACAGGTTAGGACCGACCCAAATAAGGTCACCATGACGTGGTGGGGTGGCTTTTATGTTTTATTTTTAACTAAATTAAGTTAACCAAGTACCCTATGTTATTTTCATGCACGATTGCTATTTATTTACTGCAAGGTATTTGCTCACTATGTTTTTATCTTAGGCATTAATCAGAATAGATGCTAACATCCATCAAAAAGACAAATCACTCACAAAACAAACAAAAAGACAAAATATTATATATTATAGTGAAAATATCTTCTAAATATCAATTATGTTTTATGTATTCTGGTAAGTCCCAGCATTAATGTGCCAAACAAAAAGATAGGAATCTTGCCAACTATGTCACTGACTCCATAGGTTGTTGGCTCTTTATTCCTTTCTTCCCCACTTGCCAAAACTGTCACAGACTGAAAAAGAAGTCCAATAGCCAAAATGATCAGCAATTCAGAAGAAGTCAAAGCAGAAATGTTTTAGATTAAGGATTCTATGAACGTTGACTGCAAATAAGCGTCCAAACTTTACGCTATTTGTGCTTTATACATTATGTGCTGTACAAAATGAGATATGCCACATTCCTGGCAACCCCAGCAAATACCTTTATTGTCTCAATTGTTGCTTGAATCACATCATACTTTAAGCCCTCGTACATATTAGACTAAAGTCTGTGAACCCACCAATATCGCTGAAATGGGCCAACAATCTAATGTTTATGGGGGCTTCCCATTTCTCCCCCGCAAAAGATAATGTTGAAGGAGAGAAGAATCCAGCTTCCAGAATTTCAGCAGACGATCATTTTGCTCTGCTTGGAGAAAATCCGCTGCCATAGGAGTCTGGTGGCGGCTCTCGCAGAAAACACAGAGGTGCTTAGCCAAGACTAGCGTTCCTGTGTATGGGGGAGTTGGGAGATTGTTTGGCCAACTGTTATCGAATGTGTATGGGCGTCCTTTCCACACAAGGTAATGTACCCACAAAGTATTTCAACTGGGCACCTCCCACAGCATAAATTGTGCAGATAAAAGTACTGTGGTTGTGAAATCCCCCACAATAGTCTCAGTATACATTGACAAGATTCCAAATCCACAGCACTTATTTATATTATACTTTTTCTATGATTGCTCAAGATTTTGGCTTACAAATAATGATGTAAAATACGGAGCGTGTGAACGTGGCCTAAAAATAAGCAATTTACTAAATTAGTTCCTTTATCTATTTGTCCTCGTCCTCCTTTTCAACATTTATAGCTCGTAAGAAAGTCAATGGTCACCACTGTTGTCTCGGAGTGGTGGCCGGACATGAGCTTTTTCCTACTGATGTTGGCACATTCTAGAGACAGCATTAACTGGGGTGCTGCAATGGGGTCATGCCAATTCTGTATGTCATAGTTGGTTGTCGCAATCATAGCACTTCCAATCCCGCATGATGCTGCCTTATGTAGCACCATTATCACATTAAGGCCAGTGACATGACATTGCTCTGGCCTGAACGGTCAGTCTAGAAAAAGCGCTCACCCACCCATGAATTAGGAGTTCAGCAAGCTAGCTAGCGGTGCCCTCCCCCAAACAAAGAAGATGGAAATAACCCTTTAATATTACCATATAGTGCATTAATAGGTAAAGCACGCTCTATACATATGGCAAAGATTTACAGGCGGTTTTCCATATCGGTTATGCCTTTATTGTAATGTTTTGGGGAAATTCAGGTAAAACTTGTTTTCTAAAAAATGGTCTGTGAAATGACAGGGTCTTGGCAAAGTTTTGCTGAGCAGTTTTTGCTCCCAGATAAATATGTTGTCTTTCCGCTGACAAGCTGTCAGTGTGCCAGAACTATTACTTCAACATGTGTGCATTTCAGTGCTTTATGTTGAGACAGATAACAAAAAAGAGAGGAGAAAGTCTATGCTGTGCAGAGGTGTAAATTCTACTGTACATATTCTATATAAGACTAGGGGTCCCATGTACATGGAACTAAACGATGATCGCTGAAATATTCATATAACTATGGAAGAATCCAAATACATTAGGAACTGCACAAAATGCTTCTCTGTAAATGTACAAACTAATCTTCTATCCTAACAATAGGCCTTCAATGCTTAAACGGTGTTTTCCCACGAACAAAAGTTGATTTTAATCCATAGATCTTGGAATAATAATAATTTCCACAATAGGATGTGTTTAAATAAAATGTTCCTGTGCTGAGATAATCTTATAAATGTGCCCCTGCTGTGTAATGCGTAATGGCTGTGACAGACCATGTACAGGAACATGTAAAGTAGCACTCTGCAATGCTATGTAAATATGAAGTATGAAATATAAATAACATTACTGCTGTAGAAAATTGAAATAAATGAGAAATCTTAGCACATAAATTGGCCAATTCGTGTGTACCTGGCAGCCGCGGTAAGGTGTTTCTCAATGCCAGGACCCTACCAATGTGAATACCTCTCTAAGGGACATCCGTCTGCTTATGTGTGGGAAAGTAAGTTCCTATTGCAATTAAAACCACCAGCAGCATAGAGGTGGAGTGCTCAGTCAAAGCTTAAACATAGACACAGAAAAAACTGTTGTCCCTTAGAGAGGCATTCACATTGGTAGTGTCCTGGCATTGAGAAACGCCTTACCGCGGCGGCCAGGTAAACATGAATTGGCCAAATTTATGTGCTAAGATTTCTCATTTATTTCTATTTTCTACAGCAGTAATGCTATTCATACTTCATATTTACATACTTAGCGTTGCAGAGTGCTACTTTATTTGTTAATTGTATATGGAGGTAGCTGCTCCTAGCAAGCACCTGTTCACACCTATTTCTTGTATTGGAAGTGTCGTCAGTTTTTTCTGTACAGGAACATGGTCTGATCATACCACATCTCCTGGGCAGGGATGGATGATGGTGTGAGTATACAGAGATTACAGTTGGGGCTTGCAAATTATTCTTTCTTTGAAGTAAAACATTGTCTAAAAACAGTAAGGGAAATGTTTTACCACAAAGGAAGAATCAGCTGAGATCCCATGCTGTAATGTCTGTAAACCCTTTTGCCTCCCCCCTATTGATTAAAATAAATTTTTTTTCTTGGGAAAACCCCTTTAAGTGATGGGTTCTCATCTCTGGGTCTCATGCCAAATAGAAAAGGGGCAGCAAAGCAAATGTCAGTGTTGTGTCCCCTTCATTACACAATCTCGTCTGCTCAGGCAGCCGTATTATTCCTGCACCTTCTTCTATTTACTTCAATGAAACTGAGCTGTAGGACCAGGCACAGCCATCCAGTTAAGACTCTTGCCTTACGTAAGGGGGGAAAAAAGGCCAAGACGCCTTCAGTGTGCTGGTTGACTGGTCTTGAAGACCAACACCATCTTAAGCACAAAAATTGATCCATCTATCCAGAATTTCGACGAGAATTTATAAACCAGAAAAATTGTTATGGGTAGTATGAAAGCGTAGAGAAATATTGTTCTTAAAAAAATGTTTTATGCAAATTGTGTGTCTTTGTTTTTCTTTTGCTGTTTCATATGTTTCAAAATTGCTTTAATAAAACCAAATCTAAAACTAAAAAGTGATTCATCGGAGAAAACTAAAATAATTCACTTAAAACATGGCTGCATCACATTGTCATCTCTAAGATACTTTAATAACAGTGACGGGTGCAATTTTGAAAACAACATTTTGATGTGCCACTTTAGAAGCTGGAAATGTTTTCTTCCATATGACCTTGTCTGAACTGTCTCAGCCATTTAGCTAACCATAGTAAGTCAATTTACAAAACCCAACAGCCCTAATTCCTTCCAAACACGAAGAGTCCTGTTTCCAAAAAATGAGAAGGTAGTAGCATAAATTTTCTAGCCATGTGATTATCTCCATAGTCTACAAATGCAAGAACCAGTGAAAACTGTAATAAAGAGGACCTTTCTCTCAATTTTTTTTTATTTAAACTGAATACATCCTCCAATTAGTGCCGCAACACTGATTCCAGAAGAGTTTTCCTTTTTCTTCTGTGACTTTCCATTCCGGAGTTATGCTTCAGTAAATGAGTATTAGTTGTACATGAAACAAAATTTTCTAAAAAAAAATTCCTTTTTGTTTTCAAAACTTCTGCCTGCTGTCATACAAAAGAAACCTTCAGTGGTTACCGCCAGTAGAAAAACAATTGTCCCAGGTCGTGTGACGGATACACAGGTGCACAGCTCTGATTTACAAGCTCAGGGGTGTAACTGTAATAGATGCAGGGGTTGCAATAGCACCCGGGGCCTTGGAGCTCAAAAGGTCACTTTGGTCAACTTAAAAAGTATTACTATTAAAGACCTGCGATTGTTGGGGGTCCTGTTGAAGATTTTTTATCGGGACCCACATGCTTCAGTGGCATGGACCACTGCACATGCTGGAATGAGTCCTACACCAGTTTGTAAGTCATATGACCAGGTCAAGTTTTTATTTATTGGAAGCAAACAATGAAGTATAATTTCAAAAGACAGCAAACAGATCTTAAAAAAAAATGAAGAAACTTGATTAGACAACTGAATGACTGTTCATTATGAAGTCAATTATTTTTATTTTCTAAAAATGTAATACCCCTTTAAGATTAATTTTTAAACTGGTATTCTCAAGTGGTCTCTTGAGCAGCTCATAGATTTACAGTCTATTTACAGTCTCCTTAATTCCTGGTTGTTTGGGGGAAGGGGTTCGCCTCCTTGAGTGACAGTTGTGGTGAGTAGTTTCATTCTATTACTAGACATGAACAGTCAGTGCTTGTTCTGACCCTTCATTGTTATCACTATATTCACATTTAGGGATAACAGGGACTTTAAACAGGCACATGGCTCAGGAAAGAGTGCTGTGATTAGAGGAACTGCTCTGGAAACTGTCGATGCTAGGGAGTGTGATTCTACAGGACTGAAAAAAGCTCAGACTGGAGTTGAGAGCGAGGAAGGGTGGTGAGCTGCTAACTGCCATATAGAAATCAATAGGCTGGAGAAGCTGACTTGGATGTTAGGAGTTAACTCCTTTCCTGGAATATTACTATTGTGCACACTGAGCCAGGCTTTAATGGCCGAGTGCCAAGGAAAAAACTGTACACTATGTAAGATAAAAGCTTTCAAAGCTGGAGAGTAACAGCAGACAGAAAAAAAACAAGTTAATTAAAAACCTTCTTATTTTCATGCTGACTAACTAAAGCAATTTAATAACATGAGATTACACGATTCAGGGTGATAGAGCCGAGCAATTACTGCCCAAGTTTTTGCTCATATCATAGCAAAAATTTGATTATTTTAGGTTATTAGAAGCAAAGAACTTCTATATACGTCCATGAAGCTCCTAAATGGTCTAATTCTTTGTAACCTCCCTGGAACACAGTGGGACTCAGTAACAGACACAGTGCAATGATAGATTTTCTTGGAGAACAAGTGTGCGTTCATGTCAGATTAGTGAAGACAGAATGTGCTAGCAACTCTTTGAAAAACAGAAAAGATCCAAGGCTATCTCACATTGCCATAAATCCTAGGCAGGAACAAGTTGACTCAAGGTTCTTGTTCCAACCATGAAACGTAAGAAATTGTCCTTCTATTTATCTATAGTACGGGGGATTAAAAAAAAAAAAATGTTTATACATTGCTATAAAAGATGGTCGGCAATGAAAAAGTGCATGCTTCCTGTTACACAGGACTCTGTTCATCCTTCGGGTATGTGGCAGGACAACCAGTAAGTGCCCTAACATTTATTTTGGACACATTACAGACAAGAATTTATAAAAAGATGCACTTCTTGCCGGTAGGAGTTACACATAAACACATCCATGAATAAATCCCTCCAACGCGGAAACACAAATGTTTGATTTTGACTTTTTCTGCAAAGTATTTTTTTTCATAGTTGGAGGCTGAAGCAAGTGCACAGGAGGAATGTTCTGGCAAAATAAATGCACAAATCTAGGAGATTTTTAGTCTACTTCCTAAATCCGTATTTGCTTTCCTGTTATATTAACGGTCAGGGACACTGATAAAAGAAACTATCATGCAGACTTGGATAAAGGCACGGATTAAGATTTGTATCTGTCTGTATGTATTACACAGCTAGATTGTTATCTCCAAACTGTCCCAGATTCAGCCAGAGACAGCCAAATTTCGGTAGCTGTCCTTCAAGTTTAGGGCTATGTCCCGACTTCAACTGAATCTGTGTCCTCAGAACATAGATAAGGTTAAATAGAAGATGATGTCGGCCATCAAACTGTGTAAGGGGAATTGTGGTGGTATCAGAGTGTAGGAGGGGAGATTGTGGTGGCATCATACTGTGTGATTGGGACAGGTGGGCATCATTCTGTGTGAGAGTGCTGTGAGGACCACTCTTTGGGCAGTATGCTGTGTGTGGTCAACTGTGGGGGCATTACACTGTGTGGAGGAATGTAGTGTTGGGGCATCATACTGTGTGGGGGAATGTAGTGTTGGGGCATCATACTGTGTGGAGGAATGTAGTGTTGGGGCATCATACTGTGTGGAGGAATGTAGTGTTGGGGCATCATACTGTGTGGGGGAATGTAGTGCTGGGGCATCATACTGTGTGGGGGAATGTAGTGTTGGGGCATCATACTGTGTGGAGGGATGTAGTGTTGGGGCATCACTCTGTGCGGGGGAATGTAGTGTTGGGGCATCATACTGTGTGGAGGAATGTAGTGTTGGGGCATCATACTGTGAGGAGGAATGTAGTGTTGGGGCATCATACTGTGAGGAGGAATGTAGTGTTGGGGCATCATACTGTGTGGGGGAATGTAGTGTTGGGGCATCATACTGTGTTAGGGGGGAAGTACTGTGCAGGCATTATACTGTGTGGGGGACATCATACTGTGTGGACATACTACTGTGTGTAGTGTGCTGTGTGGGAATTATACTGGGTGCAGGGGAATGTACTGCTGGGGAGCATTATACTGTGTGTGGTGGAATGTATTGTGGAGGACATCACACTGTGTGCATGTAGGAGGGGCTGAGGGGGCATCACACTACATGTAGGGGTCATGAAAGTGGCACCGTACTGTGTGGGAACACTAATTGGCTTGACTAGGAACAATATTTCTGTGTGGGTAAATATAAAGGACTGGTCAGGGATAAAGAGGTGGCTTAGTGTAAAATAAAAATTGCAGAAGCTTGCTGAGCACACCACTGTATCTGTCCCTCTTTCCTGTATTTTAAAATTGGGAGGTATGTAGATTCATGAGCTGCATATCAGAAGTGAGTGAGAATGTTATAGAGGCGATGTGCTCCGGACAAACCCTTTTTCAGTTTAGTTTAGTCCCTTGACGAAGCAAGTAAGTACTTCCAGCTGGCGGCCACCGCCACCGATAGCAGCTGATCGGCGGGGATGACGGGTGTTGGTTCCCGGCCAATCAGACATTGATGCCCTATCCCAAGTATAGGGCATCAACTTTTAAGTAGTGGACAAACTCTTTAAATAGATGTCTGACCAGATGACGCTAGTGTACTTACTTTGAAACATCCATATTAGAATGGCTCTATGATTCTGATATTAAAAGTGCACCAGCCTCATCTGGTCTAAGAGTAATATATGTTAATGTATGCAGTTTGTATTCTGAAATCTTGCGACTGATCGGCTTTAAAGTCATATCTCTGCTTCATCACTTAGCAGGCTCTACCTGAGGGCTACAAGATCCATTCCCAAAGAAATCTGTTAGTACAGGATAGGTAGACTTTTCTTATCCAGTGCTATTGTCTCCCCAGTGTAAATTATGCCATTCACCTACCCCCACTCATTAGAATTAACATGCACTTTCTGCATTTGCTATTTTAACCATTAGCATAAAAAAAAGGTTGGTTCCAGCTTAGGTCTAGGACTAGAATGATCAACTCATCTGAAAGCCAAACATTACAATAATACAGTACATTGTATGCAGATTACTAACATATGCATCAGTGACAAATGAGTCTAAATCAGAAAACTATTAACTACAAGCATCAATCACACGACTTTACCAGACGCAGCCAACAGTCAGGGTGAGAGCTTTATAAATGATTTTTCCAATCATTTTAGATTTATTAAGCACTAATCCAGTGCCCAGAATAACAATCAGTACACACAGAACACCGCTGTGCAGGACCTGAGGCATTGTTAGAGGAAAGAATCTGCAAGGGAACGAAATCTAAGTTTAGATTTCATCAGACTCATTAACTCCCCTTCTACTTTAATAAAATGGTGAGTCACTATGGGTGCAGTTATACTGGTTGACCGCAGCTGTTAAACAACCGCAGATTGACTATTTGGAAGTCAAAGAGCGGTTGTTTAGTAGCCGACCACCCTGCATTGCGCACAGAAGAACTTTTACCATGATCACTCTGAGCGCGTAGAATGTCACTGTCCTCGGCAGCACTTGTCCTGCTTACACAGGACGATGTGCTGCCGACTACAATGATTTTCAAGTGAGCTTACAATTCCTTTTCACCCAATTAATGAATGCTTTGCTCATTTGTTGGGTGATTGCCAGCCTGTTTATACTGGCCGATAATCAGGAAAAGAGCATTCCTCATAAACAGCCAGTTTAAGTGCAAAAACCATATCTTTAAAAAAAATGGTTTTATTTTTGGAGTTTACACCTAATAAAAACAATCACTGTTAAATAATGAATGAAGCAGTGACACTGCCCAACAAGTCACTTCATAGCTCTGTTCTCAAGATCAATAGGGGTCCCAGGTAAAAGAAGGACCCTCTGGCTATCTAAAGTGTAAGCAGAGGGGAAAGATTGGGTATTTGGAATTCATATGTCCAATTATTTTGTTCTCTCCTCTCCCCATGAAACACAGACGGCTGAGCCAAGCATTCATGTATAGTGGAGAATCAGAAAAAAAACACCATGGTCCTAATTCATTATTTGAGCTTTTAAAGTCACTTTCCATTTTTGTCTTATGGTATTAGTTGCTGTTTTGGACTCCAAATTTATCAAAATGGAGTACGTGATTCTTGAATTTTGTGCAAAGACGAAAATGGGCTATTTTCCGGTCTTGAATGGCTTTTGTGACTTTTGATGCCAAAAGTTGCAAAAAATTGCACGTACTTGAAAATACACTTTGGGGACTGGTGTGAAATTGCGCCAAATTTTGCAACTTTTTAAATGGTCGCAATTGATGAATTACTAAATTCAGATCACAAAGCAGGGGGGAAGAGAATATATAAAACTGATTTAAAAACAGGTGTAAATAGAAAAAATGAATTGGGTGAAAACAAAAAAGGCACAAAACTAAACAAAAAACACGAGCAAGAGCAAAGATGAAACAGGCCCATGTGACCATACCCAAACAACTCTTGAGGTGCATCTGGTTGAAATAATAAAAATCTAAATTTGACATTGGTATCAAATGAAGCAGAAAAAAATACCCCATACATGAAAAACCACATAAAACACTATACAAAAAAAACACACGCTGAAAAATAAATGTTTTTTGAACTTTTTTTTTTCCCATCCATTTTTCAGCCAGAAAGCCTAAAGTTTAACTGTACAAATGATAAAAGTGAGCGGAACCTGCAAATATCAACAGGAGCCGCCTACGATCTCAAATGTTGAGGGAAAGGGATTGGACCCATGGGATTTCAACATGCACAATCACTTTGTTTTCATGGGAGATTACGAACTGCAAATGGTATCTGGGAGAGGCTTATTTTCCTCCCTCCACTGAAATAAGCATATATACTCAGTCAAGTGTGAATGTTTATGGTGACATTGTGAGAATTGTAACCAATAACTAATGGAGGTGAATAGCCCAACTAAAAGAATGATTTCTTTCCCTCCCCCCAAGTCCTAACTACTAATGGCTGCATAGTCACACAGAAGACGCGCTCTCATTGTATGTAGCCCAATTAGGATGTCAAGTCATGTAAGACCCATCATAAAACTCATGCCTATGACTACTTTAGCAGGAGGCGAACATGGTAGTTTTTCAGTGTGAAATCCCTGAGAAAAATGGATGTTTAAGTGGAAGCAGCTTTTTCTTCTGTATGAAGCATCCCAGGAAAAAGAAAATCTAAAAGACTAACAGAAATCACTTTAACCTTAGCTGCTTTCTGGCGAATCTATCAGTGTTTGTTCTTCACAACATTACTGTATAAACTCTCAGCGAAGAGCTAATAGCAGCCGAATGGTCTCTGCTGAGCGCCAAGCACAGAGTCTGCGGAATCAAGGAAAGAGGGAGTTCTATCAAGATTGGGGTTAGACACATGTCAGTGTTCACACTCACTCCATCTTCCCATAGCTAAAGGGAATCCGACGTTAGACCCCTCTAATGAAGTGCATCATGTTAATGTGCACTTGCACCTATTGACCAGATTTTTGCGCTCCTGTTCAGTTCTCCATTAAAAGTGTGCATTATGTGCTAATTATGGGATTGACAGCGAGGCATCACGTGCTTGTGTCTGCAAATCCTTTTGGCACACAAGTGCCTTGTGAACTGTACATCATCCTCTTGGCCAACCATAACTAGCAAATGGTACACATTATGAATAAATATTAAGGGCAATTATATATATGTATATACTTATATATAGTCAATTGACACTGGTTTATGGGAAGAAATTAGAGGATCTAAGTGATTTTCTTGTACAAGAAAATCAGTCTGAGTTTCCTTAGTGTTTTTTTTCTATCAGGGTTTCATTAGAGTTTGGTCAGTGTGACAGTTTTAACCATCAGAGTTTGGTCCGAGTTTCATCAGTTTTTCTCGGATGAGAAACAAACAAGAAAAAGAAAGTTTCTGTATATATTTTCCTATGGCATCCGAATGCAATTTGATTTTTTTTCACGGACCCATAGATTTGCATTGATGAATTCGATCAGACACTCGGATGAAAATCAGACATGTCTCTGCAATTTTGTGCGGAATGTTCATTGCGTAAAAAATCATGCACATGTCAACTGCCACATTCACTATTAGGGAGGGTGAAGATGAGCGTATTTTTGGTCCGTGGACAATTAAACAAAACATCAGACCAATGTTGTTATGCTATGGGGCCGTGCACAGGTCCGATTTTTTTCCTCAGATAGACGCAGTCACTGATATTCAGATCGCACTAGGCCATGCAAGTCAATGAGTCCGTTGAAACCACTGGACTGCGGTCATTGGAGTGTGGTCCGATTTCCACTGACTGACAGAATGGAGAAGGTGGAGACAATTTTTCTCCATCTTCTCCTCATCCGAGAGAATCAGATCGAACTATGCTCACTCTCCGATCAGAGTCTGATCACAGTTTCATTTGCATAATCGACCAGATTCTCTCCGATGAGAGAATCTACAGTCATCTGCACCTGCCCTTATACGTATGAGTGCTATCTGTGAAAAAGACAGAAAGCTCACATATGCAAAAAAATAGACGTCTGAAAGTGCCCTAATCCTAACTCACATTCAGGAAACTCCAAAGAAACAGTTGTTCCCAAAAATGAATTATGCAATTAGAAAAATCAATCTGGTATATCAAAAAAGGGCCGTTTTAGTTACAAACTGCCATTGCCAAATGTAGAAAAATAGACAGATATTACCAGCTTTTTGTCATATTCAGGCTTGATGTGTTTTTACGAGTGGAAAAAGCAGCATTTTACAGTAACAGGACACCCATTTGAGATTTCTAACATCTCATTCACATGATGCGTTTTTTTTTCTTTGCCTTTCTTTTGGCCTGTGGTGTGCTTAGAAAATGCAGCAGGTCAATTTTTTTTGTGTTTTTTCCTGAAGGTTTTCAACATTGAGATTAAAATGGCTTAGCACAAAAAAAAGGATAAAATCTGCATCAAAAACACATGTGATTTCTATTGTGATATTCTAGCCATGGCATGTAATTTCATTCTGAAAAATACCCGCATAAAAAAACTGCACGTAAACATATCCTTAATAATAATTTTCATTTCTATAGTGCCAACAAATTCCTCAGCACTTTACAACTGAGCGGGGACATGTACAGACAATAAAGACATTACAGAATAATACATAATAGATACCAAGAGGAGTGAGGGCCCTGCTGCTCCCAAGCTTACAATCAATGAGGAAATAGGGGAGACACGAAAACTAAATGGTAAAAAATGCTTGTATTGTACGGTCCAACCATCAATGTAATAAATTGGGTATTCACATAATGCTGCATGAACCGGTCACCAGCCAGTACCTGTAGAAGTAAAGACACAGAGGGCTATTAAGTGCATGGAGGGTGAGTAAACAGATGCTACGAGGGTCCTGAAATGTCAGAAAATTTTGTAAGGGCAAAATGGGAATAGTTAAATAAGTCAGGTAGGGCGATAAGCCAATCTAAAGAAATTAGATTTTAGGACACACTTAAAACTATTGGTATTGGGAATTAATGGAATTGTCCTGGGTAGTGCATTCCACAGAACTGGTGCAGCACAAGAGAAATCTTGGAGATGGGAGTATAAGGTTCGGATTATTGAGGCTGTTAGTTTTAGGTCATTAGCAGAATGGAGGGCACGGGTAGGGTGATAGACAGAAATGAGGGAGGAGATGTAGGAAGGTGCAGAACTACGGAGAGCTTTGTGGGTGAGACAGATAAGTTTATTTTGAACTAGGTAGCAGATGGGCAACCAATGTAATGACTGGCGCAGGGTAGAGGCATCGGTTTAACAGTTGGAGAGGAATATGATCCTGGCTGCTACATTCAGGACAGATTGGAGAGGGGAAAGTTTAGGAAGAGGGAGACAGATTAGTAGAGCGTTCCAATAGTCCAGACAAGAATGAAGAAGAGCAACAGTAAGAGTTTACGCATAGTCAAAGGTAAGAAAAGGTTGAATTATAGAGATGTTTTTGAGGTGTAGGTGACATGAGCAAGCTAGTGATCGGATGTAGAGGGTGAAGGAAAGATCTGAATCAAATATGACCCAAGACAGTGGGCATGTTGCTGGAGAGTAATGGTTGAACCATATATGGGAATGGCAATATCAGGCATAGGTAGGTTAGTGGAGGGAGGAAACACAAGGAGTTCAGTTTTAGATAAAGGGAGGACATAATGTTAGAGACAGCGATAAGACAATCATTGGTATTTTGTAGTAATGCTGGATTGATGTCAGGAGACAATGTGTATAATGGGGTGTCATCAGCATAGAGATGGTACTGAAAACTGAATCTACTGATGGTTTGTCCAATAGGGGTGGTGTATAAGGAGAAGAGGATGGGACCTAGAACAGAGCCCTGAGGTTTCCCGAGAATAAGGGCAGAGACAGATTACGTTGATCTCATAGCAGTGAACGGACTGGTCCGGCACCTCTCCTGACCTGAGCATGACAGCATGATGGATTTCTATGCAGTTGTCATGCTCAGGTCAGGAGAGCAGACAGCCAGTATGAGGTTTACAATGAGATCCTCGCACCAGAAATACAGCAGTCTGTCTCTACCCTAAAGGGAAAAGTATAGAAAGAGGAGCCAGCAAATGATATAGTAAAGGAGTGGTCAGAGAAGTAGGAAAAAAATCAAGAGAGAGCAGTATCCTTGAACCTGATAGAGCGGAGCATAGCAAGGAGGAGCTGATGATCCTTAGTGCTAAATGCTGCAGAATGATCCAGGAGAATCAACAGGGAGTAATGACCATTAGATTTAGCTGTTAATAGGTCATTAGAGACTTTAGTAAGGGCAGAAACAGTAGAGTGTAAGGAGCGGAAACCAGATTGTAAAGGGTTAAGAAGCGTTATCTGAGAGATAGTGGATAAGATGTTAGTGGACCAAGCGTTCCAGGAGTTTAGAGATGTAAAAAAGATTTGAGACAGGTCTGTAGTTAGCGCAGTCCTGGTCTTGGGATTTTTTTAAGCAATGGGTGTATGCTGGCTTGTTTAAAGGAGGAGGGAAAGATACCAGATGAGAGATTAAATATTTTAGATAGGTGAGTGGTGACAACCAGGGAAAGGGACTGAAGGAGATGTGAGGGAATAGGGTCACTTGTGCAGCTACTAGGACGAAAAGATGCGAGGAGACTGGTAACTTCTTTCGTCACCGGTTCAAAGACAAAAAGTGAGCTAGATGAAGTGAATGCATGATATTAGAGGATAAGGAAAAAAAATTCCTGGTGGATATGATCAATTTTTTCTTTGAAATAATTGGCAAGATCGTCAGCACTGAGGTTGGTGGTGGGGGCCTGCACTCTTGGACTGAGGAGGGAATGGAAAGTGTCAAAGAGTCATTTAATTTTGTTTGCTAGAGAGGTGATGAGTGCTGTGAAGTAGGCTTGTTTGGAGAGGTGAAGGGCAGAGTTGTATGTTTTAAGTATAAATTATAATGGATGAAATCTTCGGCCAGATTGGATTTTCTCCACAGACAATCGACGCACTTGGAGCACTGCTCTAGAAGACATGTTTGCAGCGTGTGCCAGGGTTGTCACCATCTGTGCCGAGATGTTCTATGTGAAGGAGGTGCAGCTTCAACCAGGGCACTCTGCAATGTTTCATTATAATGTTTCAAAGCAGAGTCGGGACATGATAGGCAGAAGATTGGGGCCAATGATGACTACAAATTCTTCATAAATTTCTGGGTATTAATGGCGCATATATTCCTATACATGTGGTACGTTGGGGTGTCCTAAGAGGGGTAACTGCTCTTGATATAGAATGAAAGAAGGTTGTGGTCAGAGAGCTGGAGAGGGGCGTTAGTAAAAATCATTTACTGAGCAGAGTCGTGTGAAGAGCAGGTCAAGCGTATTTTTGTCTACCCTTACTTTATGCTTTTCCTGGAGCAACAGCAATGGATTACAGAGATCCAGGAGGGGTGCAGGAGAAACCTCCAAGTGATGGTTATTTTAATTGCTAAAGGCATGGCAAGTATAAAAGTACCCAAGCCAATATACAGGGTGGTCCAAAAGTAGGTGGACAGAAAGTGTAATAAGGTTATGAAGGGGGA
The DNA here is from genome assembly GCF_046119375.1 of Phyllobates terribilis. NCBI lineage: Eukaryota > Metazoa > Chordata > Amphibia > Anura > Dendrobatidae > Phyllobates > Phyllobates terribilis. Next base: position 702,702,560 of record NW_027362764.1, on the reverse strand, counting down.
TATTTATCAAACATGGTGTAAAGTGAAACTAGCTCAGTTGCCCTTATCAACCAATCAGATTCCACTTTTCATTCCTCACAGACTCTTTGGAAAATGAAAGGTGGAATCTGATTGGTTGCTAAGGGCAACTGAGACAGTTTCACAGATCTAGTTTTCACGATAGATCTCCCCCAAATCTGTTTTCTTTTCAGATAATTCAGATAACACATAATGGCAAATAATTTAAATACAGATCAAAGAAAATGGATTTTAACAGAGTATTGGAAATCTCAAAATGCTGAAACCGTTAGAGCAAATTGGGTTGAAACATTTGGTACTCAAGCCCCAAAGAGACAAACCATTTACCACATTCATGACAAATTCAATGCAACTGGCTCAATCCTTAATGCTCCAAAAACTGCTCAACCCAAAACAGTCTGTACAGAAGATAATAAACAACTTGTTGCTGAAACATTTGTTCAGAGTCCAAAAAAGTCCACCAGAAGAGCCTCTTTGGAATTGGGAATTTCACGAGCTTCTATCATACGAATCCTGAAATCTATTGGGTGGAAAGCTTATCGTCCACGTCTAATTCATGGTTTATGGGAGGTTGATCCAGACAGGCGGCTGCAATTTAGTGAGATTATGCTTAACGAAATTGAAGAAAATCCAGTAATTTTAGATAACATTATGTGGAGTGATGAAGCTTCTTTCAAATTATCCGGCCATATTAACAGACATAATTGTATTTACTGGTATAATGAGAACATGCATTTAACATTAGAGCAACAGCTAAATGAGCCTGGTGTCAATGATTGGGGTGGTATTTCTTGTTTTGGTGTTTTAGGACCAATATTTTTTGATGGAACAGTCACAGGAGTTAAGTATCTCGAAATTCTAATGAATCAAGTTGTTTTCCAGTTACAGCAACAGCCTAATTCAAATGACCTTTATTCCCAACAAGATGGGGCCCCTCCACAATATTCAAGAGTGGTCCGCGAGTATCTTGATGAAACATTTCCTAATAAATGGATTGGCCGAAGAGGCCCACTTGATTGGCCGGCACGTTCACCAGACTTGACCCCAATGGATTTTTTCTTTTGGGGGGTACTCAAGGACAAAGTTTATAGTCGAAAACCAAAAAGTGTCAGGGATTTGAAAAATTACATAAGAGATGCATTTCAAAAAATTAATACTCAAAGAGACTTGTGCAAAAAAGTTTGTCGAAGAGTAAGAGGCGGACTTCAAAGCTGTGCAAATTGTAATGGAAAACAGTTTGAGCACCTGCGTTGATAAAATTTAAGGGCATTTGTATTACTGTTCAGAATAAAATTTAATTGTCAATGTTATGGTTGTGTTAGTAAATATAATTTTATATATAAATCAAAATAAATGTTAATATTTTCTGGCCACCTACCGTACTTTTGGACCACCCTGTATATATGCATACACAGTTATATGAAAAAGTTTGGCACCCCTATTAATCTTAAGCTTAATGTTTTATAAAAATTGGTGTTTTTGCAACAGCTATTTCAGTTTGATATATGTAATAACTGTTGGACACAGTAATGTTTCTGCCTTGAAATGAGGTTTATTGTACTAACAGAAAATGTGCAATCTGCATTCAAACAAAATTTGACAGGTGCATAAGTATGGGCACCCTTATCATTTTCTTGTTTTAAATACTCCTACCTACTTTTTACTGACTTGCTAAAGCACTTTTTTTGGTTTTGTAATCTCATTGAGCTTTGAACTTCATAGCCAGGTGTATGCAATCATGAGAAAAGCTACTTAAAGTGGCCACTTGCAAGTTGTTCTCCTGTTTGAATCTCCTCTGAAGAGTGGCATCATGGGCTCCTCAAAACAACTGTCAAATGATCAGAAAACAAAGATTATTCAACATAGTTGTTCAGGGGAAGGATACAAAAAGCTGTCTCAGAGATTTAACCTGTCAGTTTCCACTGTGAGGAACATAGTAAGGAAATGGAAGAACACAGGGACAGTTCTGGTTAAGGCCAGAAGTGGCAGGCCAAGAAAAACATCAGAAAGGCAGAGAAGAAGAATGGTGAGATCAGTCAAGGACAATCCTCAGACCACCTCCAGAGAGCTGCAGCATCAACTTGCTGCAGATGGTGTCACTGTGCATCGGTCAACTATACAACGCACTTTGCACAAGGAGAAGCTGTATGGGAGAGTGATGCGAAAGAAGCAGTTTCTGCAAGCACGCCACAAACAGAGTCGGGTGAGGTATGCAAAAGCACATTTGGAGAAGCCAATTTCTTTTTGGAAGAAGGTCCTGTGGACTGATGAAACCAAGACTGAGTTGTTTGGTCATACAAAAAGGCGTTATGCATGGCGGCAAAAAAACACAGCATTCCAAGAAAAACACTTGCTACCCACAGTAAAATTTGGTGGAGGTTCCATCATGCTTTGGGGCTGTGTGGCCAATGCCGGCACCGGGAATCTTGTTAAAGTTGAGGGATGCATGGATTCCACTCAGTATCAGCAGATTCTTGACAATAATGTTCAAGAATCAGTGATAAAGTTGAAGTTACGCAGGGGATGGATCTTTCAGCAAGACAATGATCCAAAACACCGCTCCAAATCTACTCAGGCATTCATGCAGAGGAACAATTACAATGTTCTGGAATGGCCATCCCAGTCCCCAGACCTGAATATCATTGAACATCTGTGGGATCATTTGAAGAGGGCTGTCCATGCTCGGCGACCATCAAACTTAACTGAACTGGAATTGTTTTGTAAAGAGGAATGGTCAAAAATACCTTCATCCAGGAACTCATTAAAAGCTACAGGAAGCGACTAGAGGCTGTTATTTTTGCAAAAGGAGGATCTACTAAGTATTAATGTCACTTTTCTGGTGAGGTGCCCATACTTATGCACCTGTCAAATTTTGTTTGAATGCAGATTGTACATTTTCTGTTAGTACAATAAACCTCATTTCAAGGCAGAAACATTACTGTGTCCAACAGTTATTACATATATCAAACTGAAATAGCTGTTGCAAAAACACCAATTTTTATAAAACAATAAGTTTAAGATTAATAGGGGTGCCCAAACTTTTTCATATAACTGTAGGTCATACACACAGCATGGGAATTCTCTGCTAACCCCTATGAAGAATCACTCCAGAAAACTATGGATTACATGGTTGGCCGTTGACTAAAGTAGCCAGCAAATCATGAAAACATTGACCTGCAGGGCACAGCAAGGGAAAAACAAGCGAGACTTGATCTGCAAAGATCAGTTGGTCGACTCGACAGCTTCTTTGTGAAGCAGGATTGTTTAAGGGTATCTAATGCTGGGTTTAGACATGATGACAGCAGCCATTAAACAACATCTGATTGGAATTTGTTTAATGGATGGCCAGTAACAACTCAATGCACATAGATTTTATCGGCAGCACATCCCCTGTTTACACAGGACAATGTGCTACCAAGAATGAGGATTCAAAAATCATCACAAAAGAACTAGTGTTTTTCAGGTTTCGACATGCCAATAGTCAGAAAGAGCGTTGCTACGAGGTTCCGTCCCCAATCATCTCCTAAGGAATTGGCTTTGTGAGACAACATCTTCATAAACTTTCACTAGGCAATGCACTTTTGTTGGTAGTTACAGACGTTCACTATATGAAGGAAATGTCCAGCGTTATAATACATTGTCTTCCGTCTATATGTAACACGCTGCTGTTCTTGCTCGTATTTTCAACATTAAAGAACAGCATTGTCCCCAAAAGATGGAGCTTGAATCCCTACATTTTTATCAAATGTGATTACCCCCGACAGGTTCATTATTGACAATATAGGTAGATAATATAACCAAGATCTGAAATATATAATGTGTCGCTGCTGTGGTTCAATCCATGCATTCTTTCTGCAAGGCATTAAACTTCACCAAACCGCCACAAATGTGCATCTGTTTTGTATCTACATGTTCCTTTGTCTAGTGTGCCAATACTGGAACAATATCTTCATAGAACTGTAATAACGCCACTGAAAACATTATCTGTATCATATATTCCAGTATCCTCTATTATTAGAGGCTGTTGGCAGAAAAAGCAAAGTACAGCTCATGTGACTGTACGTATGGGATGTAAATGTGGCCTCTTCTCCCCCCATCGTGAACACGCTTCACAGCATAGGAAGAGCACAGATTTCCTAAATAACTCCCTTTATGAGTAAAAGTGAATAAAATAAAAGGCAGGAGTGGCAAAATTAATTATCTCAATTCCCACAATTGTCCATTGAGCAGCACAAAATCTGAGCAACTTTTATAATGTAAATGGTGACAACCTAGAGTTGGTATATTGACACCCATTTACTTAGCAAATTTTCAGACTCCAGGTAGGCAAAAGCTTATGTATTCTGCGGATGAGGTAGATACATAGGCAATAAAAGATTAGTTTAACTCCTTTATTACCCGGCAAATTTCTGTTTTTTTCCTCCCCTTTTTCCAAGATCCATAACGTTATTATTTTTCTGGTCATATAGCCATGTCAGGGCTTGTTTTTTTGCGGCACGAGTTGCACTTTTGAATGGCACTATTCATTTTACCATATAGTGTGCTGGCAAACAGGGAAAAAAAATTTGACAATGAGATGAATTGTCAAAAAAAGTGCAATTCCACAATTGTTTTTGTTATGTACTAAGTTCACTATATGGTAAAACTAATCTGGCAGTATGATTCCCTAGGACGCAGACACCAAACAAATTTTTTTTATTTAGGTGGTAAAAAAAAATGTGAAATTTGAAAAAAAAAGTTCATTTTTGCAGCCATTTTCCGAGACACGTAGCATTTTCATTTTTCTGGATCTGCGGCTATTTAATGGCTTATTTTTTGCACCCCGAGCTGACATTTTTATTGATGCCATTTGGTGGTAGATACAATGTTCTGCTCATCTCTCATTGCATTTTTTTGTACTGTTGTGGCAGCCAAAAAAAACATAATTTTTGCGTTTAAATTTTTTTTCTCGTTATGTTGTTTACCGATTGGATCAATTTATACTATATTTTGATAGGGCGATTCTGAAAGCAGGGATTCCAAATATGTGTATATTTTAATGGTTTTATTTTTAATGGGTTAACCCCTTTTTGACCTGGGGCGTACTAGTACGCCCCAGGTCATCACCCCTGGTTTAGCATGGGCTCCGGCACTTAGCCCACACTGAACCGGGCACATATCAGCTGATTTATACAGCTGACATGTGGCAGCAACAGCCGCGGGTGGAATCGCAATCCACCCGCGGCTGTTAACCAGTTAAATGCTGCTGTCAGTGGTTGACGCTCATAGCGAGTGAGCACATCTGCTGCATACAGGTGATCTGCTCTTCGCCTGTATGCAGCAGAGGCGATCGGACAAGTGCTGCTTCTAGTCTCCTATGGAGACTATTGAAGCAAGCAAAAAGTGTAAAAAAATTATAATAAAAAAAATAATAATAATATATTAGTTTAAATCACCTCCCTTTCGCCCCATTCAAAATAAAATACCGTATTTTTCGGACCATAAGACGCACTTTTTCCCCCCAATATTTGGGGGGTCTTATGTTCCGAACGTTACCTGCGGTGGTCCTCCAAGAACGCGGTGGTGGTAGTGGCGTCTCTGTCAGCAGAGGTGAGCGGCTGGGGTTGGCGTGCAGCCTGTGCAAGTTTCCGGTGTGCGCGGCCATCTTCCTAGAGCTGTGAACTACAGGAAAATGGCCGCCCGAGCAGGTGAAGTTGACGCGCCCCTGGGTCTGTGTCGCGCTGCGTTGCGCACGCGGGAGCTTACCCGGAGCCGGATCTCTTGAGGGTTGTAGTCTCGTGGCGGTGACCCGGTCCGTGCCCAGGGAGTCAAACTGAGCGGCGATGTAACAGCGGTAGAAGTAGGACGACTACGCCACCCGTTGAATGCAGCTATGGAGCTGCCGCTGCAGGACAGTCCGCTGAGGCCGGTGGATGGATGGTGCAGCATAGATGGTATAACCCCCAACGGGAGGGGTATGGCCTCAGGGCAGCAGATGTGGATGATGGGGGTAGCAGGAACCACTCAGAGACGGTGCGGTGTAATTCAGGGTCTTTACTGGTAACAACGATAGACCCTCCCGGAGTACTTGCTAGTGAACGGGGCCTGGTCAGTCCTTGAGCAGATGGGATCTCCCCTGGCCAGGCGGAGTTGTAGGCCTCCCAAACTGACTGTACTCTTCTGGCTACCTTGCTAGAAGCGGATATAAGTAGCCCACGTCCCTGAGTGTACCGTGTGGTGCTCACCCGTATGGCCGGTGACTCGGGGCCTTCTAATGGCTTCCGCTCCACGATGGGGGTGCTGGTCCCACGCGTGTGACCGTGCCTTCGGGTTTCTGGGCCTGAGGACCTGAAATCCCCTGCCGGTCGGCTTCTGCTGCTGGGTAAGAGTTAGTCCCCACAGCCTCGGACGCCAGGTCCGGTAAGAAAGCTTCTCAGTCAGGGCGAGCTCTGCAGCTGCCAGCCCCTGACTCGTAGTAGTATTGCTTCTGCTGTTTCTTGTCTCTACTCTCCTTGACTGACTAACCCTGCCTCAGCCCAGGGTTTATACAGGGGAAGTCCTTCCCCTCCCAAGACTGGGCAGGAGGTGTGGCATGCACAGGATCCCTGACCAAAGGACCTCCCACCTGCTCTCAGACATAACATTACATTACTGTGGAAAACCAGACCCCTGGGGTGCCACATTCCCCCCTAGTGAAATTTAGTACTCCGGGACTAAACATATTTTAGAAAAAAAACATAACAAGATATAACAACAATAATAGTACAATAAGAAGAAACACATAAAGGTGGTCACGGCATGTCCGTAACCGGGTGTAGTCTTTGAAGAAAGCAAGGTGTCCATTTCACCAAAACAAGGAGACGTAACCAGGTAGGGGTCTGTCCTACCCCGAGTCCTTAACAGTCTCTAGTCCATCCTGGGTTACGCTCCAACTATGTACAAGGATTCCCGGTAAATCCACCAAGGATTCCTAAAAATAACTGGAAACACAAAATTATACACAAGCAACAATACACAAATAAACATAAATAAAACAATTTATACACTTCAAATCCTCCAGCGTGCGGGTAACTGGCCTCTAGTGGCCCTAGTGGACCTACGGAGCTGACTGTCTGGCCCTGAACTACAGGGTGTAGGAGCTGTCAAGGGTAAACTGGGCAGCTGTCTACCGGCTCTTTGTCTCACTAGGGGTACGGCAGGCTCACTATAAGCAGAGGGTTGATCCTCCTGTTCTGCTTGTGTGGAGTCTTCTGCCTCCTGGACCGGCTGTTCTTCCAGCTCTACCTGTTGCTCCGTAGGTGCTTGGGATGCTGGTTGGAGGAAGGTGAGTACGGGTACCACAACTGCACCATTGACTTGAGTCCAAGACCGAGGGAAGTCCCCGAGCACAGTACTAACCATATCTTCCCTTTCCTCTACGGGTCGATGGTCTTCTTGTTCCTCTTCAGGGTTCCTCAGTTGTTCGGGACACTTCTTCAGGTGGTCCCGGGATACAATGGCTGTGGTTTCCCCTCCGTCTTTACTGATGGTACAAACATTCGGGTTCTCGTGGCTTGAGGGCAGTACGGTGTACGGGTCCTTCTCCCACTGGTCATCCAACTTGTGGAGCCGTCTCTTCCTCTTCAAGACCTGCTCTCCGGGTACCAGGGGAACAGCGGGAGCATACTGGTTGTAAGTTTTCTCTTGTCTTTCCCTAGCCTGACAGAGACTTCGCTCCACGCTCTCCTGTACTCTCCGGTACTGCTGCTGCCTCTCTGTGTCCCAGTCTGTTTCTGGTGAAGTGTCCTCGGGTGTCAGGACTCCCATTTCCAGGTCAACAGGTAACTTACCAGGTCTTGCCCTCATTAGGTAAGCCGGGGTACAGTTGGTGGAACCTACCGGGATGTGGTTGTATAGGTCCACCAGATCGGGCAACTTCTCAGGCCACAGACTGCGTTCTTCCAGGGGCAACGTTTTTAGAAGATCCATTACCACTTGGTTCATTTTCTCACAAAGTCCATTAGTTTGCGGATGGTAGGGTGTCGTCCTTATCTTCCGGCAGCCATACAGATTGCAGAATTCCTGGAAGACCTCCGCTTCAAAGGCAGGTCCCTGGTCCGTCAGCACTTGGTCCGGGTACCCGTGTGGACGGCAAAAGTGCTGCTGGAAGGCTCTAGCTGCTGTTTGAGCCGTTAAGTCCTTGACGGGGACGACAACCAGAAACCGGGAGTAATGATCCACGATGGTTAACGCGTAGACGTAGCCACTTCTGCTTGGGGTCAGTTTTACATGATCCAAGGCTACCAGTTCCAACGGTTGCCGGGTGACGATGGACTGCAGGGGAGTCTTCTGGCTGGCACGGTCCTTCCTTCTCAGGTTGCACGGGCCACAGTCTCTGCACCACTTCTCGATGGTTCCCCTCATGCCTACCCAGTGGAACCGCTCGCGCAGCAGGAACTCCAGCTTCTTCCACCCGAAGTGTCCAGCTCCGTCGTGGTATGCCTCCATCACCATGGCTGCGTCTCTTCGTGGCACCACTACTTGCCAGAGTAATTCATGCGTCCGGGAGTTAACCATTCTGCGGCACAACTTCCCTTTGTAAAGGAACAGTCGACTCTTCTCTGCCCATAGTTGTTTGGCTTCCTCCGGAGCGTCTGGTTCAAGGCGAGCCTCCGGCCGAGTCAGCATCTCCTTCACCAGTCGGACGGCAGGGTCGCTGTCTTGCGTTTCCGCCCAGTTGTAGTGGGGTAAGGGGTTCAACGTAGCAGCCTGCTTACTCCTTACCCGGTGGGAATACTGGATAGTCCCATGACGGTGGAATGCAGGGAGTTCAACTTCTTCCAGTCCCTCCGGATCTTCTCCTCCGTCCGGCAGGTTGGGCATCCTGGACAGGGCGTCCGCGTTGGTATTGGAGCGTCCTGCCCGGTATTTGATTGTGAACTCGTAATTGGACAGACGGGCCATCCACCTCTGCTCCAGGGCACCGAGTCTTGCCGTGTCCAGGTGTGTCAACGGGTTGTTATCCGTGTACACGGTGAACCGGGAAGAAGCGAGGTAATGCTTAAAGCGCTCGGTGACTGCCCATACTACGGCCAGGAACTCTAACTTAAATGAGCTGTAATTCTCGGGGTTCCTTTCGGTGGGTCGCAGTTTTCGGCTGGCGTAGGCAATTACTCGTTCCTTCCCCTGCTGGATCTGGGACAGTACGGCTCCTAGCCCGATGTTACTGGCGTCGGTGTAGAGGATAAAGGGCTGGCTATAATCCGGGTACGCCAGGATTTCGTCCCCCGTGAGGGCCATCTTCAGCTGGCGGAAGGACTCTTCTTCCAGCTCCTCCCATTTGAAGGGCGGCTTCTGGTTCTTGGCCTTCCGGGACTGGCCTATCAGGAGGTCCTGCATAGGTGCTGCCTTTTTGGTGAAACCGGGAATAAACCTTCGGTAGTAGCCTACCAACCCGAGGAACTGCCGCACTTCTTTTACGCTGGAGGGGCTTGGCCATTCCTTAATTGCGGTGATCTTATCAGGGTCGGGAGCCACTCCGTCAGCGCTCACCACGTGTCCCAGGTACTGCACCTTTGGTTTCAGGAGGTGACACTTGGAGGGTTTCACCTTTAGGCCGTAACTTGCCAGAGCTTCGAACACTTCCGCCAGGTGTTTCAGGTGGTCCTCATACGTCTTGGAATATACAATGACATCGTCCAGGTACAACAGGACCGTCTCGAAGTTTCTGTGGCCCAGACAACACTCCATTAGTCGTTGGAAGGTTCCCGGTGCGTTGCAGAGTCCGAACGGCATGCAGGTGAACTCGCTAAGTCCCATCGGGGTGGTGAATGCGGTCTTCTCCCGGTCCGCCTCTGCTACAGGAACCTGCCAGTACCCGCTAGTGAGATCCAAGGTAGAGAAGAAGTTAGCAGATCTTAAAGCAGCCAATGACTCCTCTATCCTTGGTAAGGGGTACGCATCCTTGTGTGTGATACGATTGATTTTCCGGTAATCTACACACATCCTCATGGTGTTGTCTTTCTTTCGGACTAAGACTAGTGGAGCTGCCCAGGGGCTACAGCTATCCCTGATCACCCCAGCCTCCTTCATGTCTCTAAGCATCCCCTTGGCGTGTTGGTAGTGGGCAGGGGGTACGGGTCGATACCTCTCTTTTATAGGAGGATGGTCTCCCGTGGGGATGTGGTGTTCTACCCCCTTGACTCGCCCGAAGTCTAACGGGTATTTACTGAACACTCTCTCGTACTCCTGAACCACCCGATAGACTCCTTGTTTCTGGTGTGCGGGAGTGGAGTCAGTACCCAGATGTAGTTGCTGACACCAGTCCTCCATGTTTTTCTTAGAGCCGTTACCTTCCTCCGGGTGAGATGGAGGCAAGGGTTCCACAGATTGTATAGAATTTTGGTTAATGGTATATTATTTGGCTAGCGTGGCATACCGGGGCAGGTACACTTCCCTCTCCCCGATATTTATTATGCGAACGGGCACCCTCCCATGGCGTACATCAACCACCCCCCGTGCTGTCAAAATGGTGGGCCTACTGTCCGAGTAAACTGGTTCTACCATTGCCTGGTAATCTCTACCTCTCAGACCAATAGCTGCCCGGCACCAAATCATCATTTCACTTTTTGGGGGCATGGCAATAGGAAAAGGGTCACACATTCTTACGCTACCAATCTCACCGCCGGAGAGTTCCACCTGTTGCCGTCGCATCAGTGCCCGGATCTCTTTCTGGAGCACCTGCTGCTCGCCGGAGCTGGCGTTCTTGGCAACCTGCTGTAAAAGGAAAATCACCTCTGCAAGACAATTTTCAATTACATTAGTTCCTAGAGTTATTTTTGGGTGACTCTCATGTTTGTCAATATCTACAATGATCAGTCCCTGTGCTGCCAGTTCGACTCTACCGATTTTGATGGTCACCTCTTTAAATCCGATCTGTGGCACGGGCTGGCCATTGCTGGCGATGATACTCAAGTCGTCGTCAGGGTAGCGGGTAATATCCGAGTCATTCCAGTACTGCTTAAAGAGCACGTACGGGATGGTGGTGACCTGTGACCCGGTGTCCAGTAGGGCACTCATGGGAATGCCATCCAGTACCACAGGCAAGACTGGACGTCCTCCCACATATCTGTCGCGCCAGTTCGATGGGCCTGGTGATCTTTTTCCTGGGGGTTGGCCCTCTACCCCAGGTTGTGTCCGTTTAAAGAACAGTACCTTGCCATATGTCCAGGTTGATTGCAGCGGCGGCAGATGGGTCGTCCGTCCTCGCTGTATCGGTCACTGGGTCTTCCTCTGTCCGGTGGGGTCCTCCTTGGTCGACGCCACGGGATGTCCTCCGGTCCGGATGCCAGCTGGATCTTCCCTGGGGTGGAAGCCTGTAAAGACTGCACAGTTCGGGTTAGCGCAGCAACGCTCTTAGCTAGCTCTTGGACCTGATGGTGTAGGTCTGGAGCCGGGTCATTGTCCAAAGCCTGCGCATCAGCTCCCACAGGCCCTGCCGACAAGGGCGCCGCCTCCTGGTGGTAAGTGATAGCAGGGCGCTTGTGGGTCACAACGCCACCCGGTGCCGGTTCTCGGAGCACCCGGATGGCTCTGTCCTTGAACTGTGCAAAGCCCAGATGGGGATCCTGTAAGGCCATTGCCCGCAACTGGGTTCGGTGGGTATTACAATACAGTCCCTCTATAAACTGTTCGGTCAACAGCCTGTCCTCGTTTCCCACTCCATCAGGGTCGGTCTGCTTAATGGCCCTCAGGGCCTCTTGTAGGTTTAGTGCATAGTCCCTTATACTCTCATGCGCTCGCTGCTTGCACCCGTAGAATCTAAGCTTAATCTTGGCTGAGGTGCGGGTATCAAAGGTGTCCTTCAGCCGGGTTAGTATCCCTGCGACAGTCTTCCTCCCAGGTGGCCAGGATTTTACTTCCCTTTTGGCTGCCCCGGTTAGTTGGGCCACCAGGATGCTCACTTTTTGCTCTTCTGTGAGGGGGTACACCTGGAAGAGGCTATCCAGCTTTTCTCTAAAGTCATGCAGGGTATGTGACTCCCCTGAGTACTGGGGTAGCCAAGCTGCTCCCGGGATATAGGGCATGGTGAAGGGCATAACTGCAGCAGCGGTAGCGCTGGCGGGGGTTGAGGCAGTGAAGCTCTCCTCCGTATCCGACATCTTCCTCCCCCCTAGTGGACCATGGCCTACCTTGCGATGATCCTGTTCCGTAGGCCGCGGCTCCGCAGTGGATCGTCAGGGTTGAGGACCTTCCGTCGCGCTCCTGTGACGTCGGCTTCTGCTGGGCTCCTTCCAGGACCTTACGCAACGTCCGGACGTGAGGCGGGGCTTCAGTTCTCGCGCGCTTTCGGAGTCCACGCCCCTCTTCTTCCCGCGCGGCGTCCTCAAGATGGCGTCCAATGGCGGGAAAACTCCACGGATGGCGGGAAGAAGGCAGAAGATGGCGCCGGATGGCGGGAAACTTCACCGATGGCGGGAAGAAGGCTGAAGATGGCGGGAATCTTCACCACAGGTAAGTTTGAAAAGTCTCTTTTTCAGGCACGCAGTACCCGGTGGTTGCGGGCACGAAATCCTGCCGACTACGCCAAAGTTGACGCGCCCCTGGGCCTGTGTCGCGCTGCGTTGCGCACGCGGGAGCTTACCCGGAGCCGGATCTCTTGAGGGTTGTAGTCTCGTGGCGGTGACCCGGTCCGTGCCCAGGGAGTCAAACTGAGCGGCGATGTAACAGCGGTAGATGTAGGACGACTACGCCACCCGTTGAATGCAGCTATGGAGCTGCCGCTGCAGGACAGTCCGCTGAGGCCGGTGGATGGATGGTGCAGCATAGATGGTATAACCCCCAACGGGAGGGGTATGGCCTCAGGGCAGCAGATGTGGATGATGGGGGTAGCAGGAACCACTCAGAGACGGTGCGGTGTAATTCAGGGTCTTTACTGGTAACAACGATAGACCCTCCCGGAGTACTTGCTAGTGAACGGGGCCTGGTCAGTCCTTGAGCAGATGGGATCTCCCCTGGCCAGGCGGAGTTGTAGGCCTCCCAAACTGACTGTACTCTTCTGGCTACCTTGCTAGAAGCGGATATAAGTAGCCCACGTCCCTGAGTGTACCGTGTGGTGCTCACCCGTATGGCCGGTGACTCGGGGCCTTCTAATGGCTTCCGCTCCACGATGGCGGTGCTGGTCCCACGCGTGTGACCGTGCCTTCGGGTTTCTGGGCCTGAGGACCTGAAATCCCCTGCCGGTCGGCTTCTGCTGCTGGGTAAGAGTTAGTCCCCACAGCCTCGGACGCCAGGTCCGGTAAGAAAGCTTCTCAGTCAGGGCGAGCTCTGCAGCTGCCAGCCCCTGACTCGTAGTAGTATTGCTTCTGCTGTTTCTTGTCTCTACTCTCCTTGACTGACTAACCCTGCCTCAGCCCAGGGTTTATACAGGGGAAGTCCTTCCCCTCCCAAGACTGGGCAGGAGGTGTGGCATGCACAGGATCCCTGACCAAAGGACCTCCCACCTGCTCTCAGACATAACATTACATTACTGTGGAAAATCAGACCCTGGGGTGCCACACATTCGTGGACGGGTAGCTCCGGCAGCCATTTTCCTGTAGATTACAGCTCTAGGAAGATGGCCGCACTGCTTCGCCGCTCACAGCCCGGCATCAACCGCAGCCCGGTACAGGCCTCAGCCCGAGGCCCCAGCCCGAAGCCCCGGCACCAGCCGCAGCCAGAGGCCATCGCACAGGAACCCGCCAGGCTAGGGGCCTCAGCCAGGCACAGGCCCGGCACAGGCTCCACAGCATCTGACCTCTTCTGCTGCAGTCGCCGACTTCCTGAGGGACCCTGCCTCCTGTGACCCTCGCTCCACTGCCCCCCAGGTAAGATACCGTACCTATTCAGACTATAAGATGGACCCCCATCTTATAAAAAATATTTTTTTTCTATTTTCCACCCAAAATTTGGGGTGCGTATTATGGTCCGGTGCGTCTTATAGTCCTCCATGTGCAGTCCACATGCCATCCGCTTTTTTACAGTTATTAAAAACTTACAAGACTAAATGCAGTTCTGATGCTATATTATGGCTCCGTACGACATCCGTTTTTTTTTTTGGCACACCTATAGACTTGAATACGTGAGTCTCCTCTGATTTAGGGAAGGAACTAGTGCGATTTTTTTACGCAAACATTAAGTCCGTGAAAAAAAAAAAGCTCATCTGCACTGCCCCACTGAATAACACTGGCTTAAGTGCGGTCCATTTTTTCACGGACACCCTCAGACCAAAAATATGGTCATATGAACCCACCCTTAGATTGGAGCAGTAGTATGCATGCTCAACTGCTGCTCCATCCATTCCCTGGCGGTCTGCCGAGCGCTGCACTCAGCTTTTGTCCGGCGGTTCCATAGAAAATTAATGGAGCGGCGTTCATGTTCCCGACCTGCCACACAATTTATTAACAGGGATAAAAATTCCCAGTTCTGCCTATTGGTGCGAGTCCCAGTGGTATGACAACCACCAATCAGCAAGTTATAGGTGATAGAACTTATTTTTACTGGATAACCAGCTTAAGGCAAGTCTCATTGACGTAAGATTAGTGAACTCTGTACCTTGTAATTTGGTGAACATCTTGTTTCTTAACACATGGCAGTCTCATAACCCAGTTTCCTTCAATTTTGTAATGTGCGTTTTACTCTGTTATTTCACACGTCTCTTGTGCCAAATTGCAGCTAAACTTAGAAAACGTGTCCTATATTTGTTTACAGAATCTTTATTTAATGTGACGGGTAAGCATGGCAAGCATTTTAACTATAGAGCTATATTTACTAAAGCAGCTGGAGCCGATTTATTAGATATAAAAATAGTTAATTAAGAACAATAGAGATCACAGCAGCTAAAACACAGGCTGCAAACATAAAAATTATAGCAAGGCAGCCATGGCTGGAATGCTAACACAGTCAAAAACATTGCAAGTCATAGCTATAAATACATTGCTTAGAACCGTATCCATTGTTATTATTATTATAATACTTATACAGTGTCATCATATTCCACAAAGCTTTCCAGATAGTATTTTTTTATATAATTTTTTTTTAAATGATAGATACTACCTAACAAGTCCTACAGATAGATGGAGGGGTCCGGGAAATGAGACCCTACCGATAGCTCAAAAAGCCAATGAAACACACAGCTCATCAGAAGGGAAGAACGGAGTACACGCTTGTAGACCTTCTATTGAGTCTGTACATGGGCGCACACTACGGCAAATGCTAAGCATTTCTGCCAGACGAGTTGTGGTGTTCACAGTGGCTATTGGTATGTGTATAAGGACCCAGACCGCCACCGATCTGCAGGACATGTTAGGTAAAACCTATTATTCCAAAATAAAATTTAAAGAAGGTGTGTCAGTTCTCCTGACTAGTGATGGGCGAGCGCTTGGTGCTCGAGTCCCCCTAAGAAATTAATTATGGGATCCGGAAGCGGGAACGAGAACAAGCAAGAGAGAGAGACCCCCTACGGAAAACTTATGGAGTTTGCCATTCACTTTCATTATACTCGCTACTCGAATTGAACACATCCGAGAGTCTGACGTGTTTGATTCGAGTGCTGAGCACTACATCAACACTATTACCCCTGACATGTCTATTTTAGAAGATACTTGTTTTCCCCATGAAAGACCAATTTTGAAATATTTTTTTCTTATAACTCTGGTGTATTGTTCTTCGGTTATTCCTCCTAGAAATGCATAACTAAACAGACAACTGTTACTGTTGATTTGTTGGACCTGATCCAGCGGTCGTATGACTAATCTGTGGTTGCTGGATGGGAGACCTAACCTTCAGGTATCTTCTGCTCCTCCTTTGATCAGCCTGCTTTTGCAGCGTCACACTGCAATAATGACGTTGCGCCAAGGTAGCTAAATTAAAGAAAAGAACAAGTTCCTGTCAGGTAAGAGGCAGTTCTCAGGGCTCCCAACCAGCGACCACAGATTAATGACATGGCCGATTGACCGGCAAATCGATTCGCACCTGCTCTGTTACAGTTTATAGTTCAGGGAGCAATGTCTGACACTTACAGCATTGATTGGACTATGTCAGTACCATCTTTTAAAGGTCCATTTATACTAACCAACCGGCGGCCCTAACCAAACGCTTATCACCTACTTGTTTGCTCATTTGTGGTCTTTAATAGATTGCTTACACAGGCAGACTGGGCTTCAGATACACCTAGCCTTCCAAGCATTTCAGTGCACATAGGCTGCCATTGTTCTCGGTCCTGTTTACACAGAAAAATGCATTAACGAAAACGATGATATTTTGGGCCAACCAAAAGATCGTTTCACCCAACATATGAGCATTTTGCCAATTTGTCGGGTGATCGTCAGCCTGTTTAGACTGCACAATAATCGTGCACTGTAAACATCCCTAAACACTCTGCGGTAGGTTAATTCATACATTTCTGAGAGCAATAATGGAGGAACAGTACAACAAGTAGTTTAAAGGTAAGATGCTCTAGTCAGGAAAGGGGGCAGATGGTGCTCCCGAATTTTTCTCACCAGCAGGTAGCACATCACTCAGTGATCTCAGCAGTCACGTGCTGTGTTACTATCATCACTGCTCAGCGATAACACCCATGATAACAGTAATAAGGCACAAGTCAATATGAGTAGAATTCTATAGTGGTGACATATCATCATGCATTTACTAATCTTCAAAAGAAAAATGTACAGCAGGAAAAAAAATGAAATCAAGCTAAAAAAAAAAAAAACTGTCCTACATAGAGCAACCTATTTATTAAACGGTCATAGAAAAATTGCCCTTGTAGCAACTAATCAAGGTACAATATATCTATATTGAGATATGACGAGAAACTGGACCTGCTGTTTCGACAAATGATGATGAGAAGACTGAATCCCAAGGGTACGCAGTTTATTAGTCAACACATTTTGTAGCATACAACTTCATTAGGACAAACCACTGTGGTTTGTCCTGATGAAGTTGTATACTTCGAAACGCATTGCTTAATAAACTGCGTATCCTTGGAATCCAGTCTCCTCATCGTCACTTGACGCAAGAACAGGTTAACCCATTCTTTTCCAGTTTATATCTCGATTTCTCCTTGTGGGTCTGCAGCAGTCTAAGCCTTATTAGTGGTTGTGTGCACACAACCCCTACCAGGTGAGAAAAATTGAGCATGTTTATTCCAATTTTTTACTCATAAAAGACCATATTGCGCTTTGTCATTTCCAGCTTTTCCTTACTATATTGATATATAATCATTTAAAAAATGCAGATCAGCTTCTATTCTCTTCAATAGGAGCCGGCAGTGTACAGAGCTGTGGTGTTCCTCCCCTTAAGGGTTTAGTTCCGACTGCTGAAAGTGGTAAAAACTAAATCAGTGAGGGCGCCAGATGTTACCCCTTCTCCAGCACCCACCGATCTGATATTTGATGACCTATCCAAAGGATCTAAGATATTGATGACCCATCAAATTAAAGGCAGTGAACTACCCCTTTAATTTTAAAAGTTATAATAAAAAAAAGACTTAAAAGTAGTAATGATACAATGAGCATAAAATATTTTACTGCAGTCATGCTAAAGCCACGTTCTGCGGATATTAATGAAGGTTCTTGAAAAAGCCCTGACTGCAGTGAAATATTCTCTGCTAAGAATTTCTCAGAACGCGGCTGATGCGGTCATACTAAATCTCGGCTTTATTAATAGCCCTATTATTGGATTTCCTTGCACATACATGAGCCTTGTTAAAGGTAATCTTTTGAACCTAAGTATTCCAAAAATGGGAATACTCTGCTTATCCCAGGAACCACAATCGAATTTCAAGAAAAAACAGAAGTCATGTGTGCAGAAAGGAATACTTCAAGCACTTCATTTTATCCGATATACAGCTCGAAAGTAGCCAAGGAGGAACAGTAAGCAAAGTACTGGGCTTCATCTCTCAGAAAGGGCAGCTTTATGCGCAGAAAGCGAGAATAATGCGCAATATTTTTGTAAATTAATCTTATTAAATATAGATTTAGGTTTTACAGAATCCCATTTATATGGTGCTATGATACTACAACATTGTGCATATTTCTTCCAGATGCAAAAAAGGTGCAATTGCGGAGAAAACTGTTTATGATGTGGACATGTAACTTTCAAAGGGTATCCACTGGAATGCTAGGGTCACACCAGAGCATTTTCTCTCATCCAAGAGAATCGGGACGATTATGCGATCACACTCTGATCAGAGTGTAATCTGATTTTCTTCTATGTGAATGGGGAAAAAAAGGTCTCCATCGCCTCCATTCAGTCTGTCCGTGAAAATCGCACGGCACTTATCTGACGTTGACTTGCACGGCCGAGTGTAATCCGAATAATGGATGCAAATCGTGCACTGCTGTCATTTTTTTCCTCGGAAAGACTATGTCCAAGGAAAAAATCGGACATATACATGGCCCCATAAAATAATATCAGTCAGAGTGCGATCTGATGTTTTGTCAGACTGCACTTGGGCCGAAAATACGGCCATCTGCACGAGTCCTAATTGAAATGTTTCCTTCCTCCTCATCTTGGGATCAGGTTTTTCATGAATAATTAAGGGCAGGGGTTTGTGCACCCAAAGTGAAAAAAACAAATTTATTCAGCCCTGAAAATGTAACCAATGCAACTGGACAACTGACTCGGCACTGCTCCAAAAGTATTATGTGAAAATCCAAAGTGATCCCACTTTTGCAGTTGTGCTGCTCTGCGCAACAACCATGGCAAATCCAGAAGCAAAAGAAATGATGCGGCACACCTTCTTAATCCTTTATTGCATCAAAAACATGAAAAAGAGGTATGGTAAAGGACAGTGCATTGAGGCAGTGGCCGTTTTGCATGGTGTCGCGCCACCTCGGGTCTCACTAGTTAATGTCATTCTAATATCATAAAGGTTCAAGAAGAAGGTTGGCGAGTGCCACATCTTCTAATCTGTTTCATCTGGATTTTTTTGTACTGACCACAGCCTTTTTAATTGGAAGTGATTTGATAACGACATATAAGGGCTACTTGGCAATTTAAAGTTAATTTTTGAAATTAGTAAAATTGAGCTGCTAGGATCATGCAACATAGCAGGATCTTTCATTTCATCCAATGTGCTCTGCACAATATGAGCTCTTCACACTAAAGCTGAGTGGATTGAATCAACCCTGGTCTAGCAGCCAGTGACATATTCCATCAAGCCATGCAAACGTCCTCCTACCTGCTGGCAAACTGGACTGGTGCAACGTCATGTTTGCGCCATGCCACACAACAATGATATCACATCAGACAGTCTATTCAACTGAGGTGCTGAGGATGTTGGAGGTAGTTTGTAGGCCTCCAATTCAGAAGCCATGGAATAAAAATAGTAGCTGAACGAGGACAAGCAAATTTATTGGCTTATCTCTACTTCCCACCATGTACATGTAGGATGTAGGAGACTGGCAGAGTGGAAGTCTGAGGCTGTGTGCCCACTATGCGTTTTCCAAGTGTTTTTGCTGCAGAATTTCTGCAGAGTAAACGCTTGCAAAACGCTTGGTAATCCGTGCCCCATGATCCCCAATAAAAATCTGCATGTTCTGTGCCCATACTGCAGAATTTTCCGCAGTGGATTTTCCTTGCGGAAAAATCCGCAGCATGTCCATTATTTGTGCGTTTCTGCATACGGATTTGAGGTCCCAATGCATTTGAAAAATGCAAGTCAAATCGGTATTTAAAAACGCTGCAATAACGCGCCAAAAAGGCGTGTAAAATCCGCAAGCGTTTTTACTGCCAAGAACATGCAGAAACGCTGCAGAAATTTTCTGCTTCATTTCTGCATCATGGACACATACCCTAAGTAGTGCATCTTCAGCCAAAAGCTACACAGCACTGAGTGATGTTAGATCTTCTATATGGTTTGATGGCATAAAAACTTTTTACTATTTTCTAAGCAAAATGGATAGATTTTAATTAGTGCTTTGGATCAGATTTTCATTGATGTTTGGTCAGTTTTTACCATATATAAAAAAAGGAAAACTAATGGATAAAACTAGGTTGTAATGCCATCAGTCTTCAGAGTTTTTCATATACCCATATACAAATAGCCTCTTCAGAGAGGAAGAGAACTTGATTTCTAGCATCACTTATTGGATATAGGGATCCTAAGAGTCAATAGTGACCCTTTAATGAGCCTTGCCAGATAACTTAGGATAAGAAGCCAAACCAGAACTTCCATTTGCATAACTGTGCTTCGGCGAGAGATCTCTGACTGGGGGGGTCTAAGGCTGGCAGTTTCTCCTTGTGGAAATTGCCAAATCAGTGTAAGGAGACTTATAGGCCTATAAGTCTCCTTAAGTCGACTTGGAACTCTCCACAAGGTGAAATGTTCCACCTTAGACTCATGGACATGAATTGGTATGTTTGATTCATAACTAGGATCAAAAACAGATAAGTCTCTGCATTTTATGTAGACATTTACTCCATACAAAAAAGGATGTGTAAACAGCCCCATAGACAATAACGGGTAAGCCTTCTATATGTGAAAGACACTGATCTTCTACACGTGAAATACATGGATAGAATGTGAAAAATGGACATTTGAATGAGACTTAATTATAAAAAAGTACCTTAAAATTCCATGCAGATAAAATGTACTGTATATAATTTAAATGCTGTAAGTTTAAAGAAGTTCCACAATGGAGCTTTACGATAAACCCATGGAACATTTTCATGGAGGAACTCATTTATTTGAGGGGGAAAAATGCATATACCACTACCTTCTGCAAACAAGTAAATGGAACAGAGGAAATTACTTTATGTTCTTGCTAAATGGAAGAGACATCAAAAAGACAATGACGAGAGTTGGTTTATGAGTTAAAAAGTTTATATGGAAAAACAAAACAAAAACCCTTTAATATATCTGGTGAGAGAAACAAGAAAAATACAGAGCAGCAGAAAGCTGCATCAAATCATCCCTAGGGCCTAGAGCAAAAGGCACAAATCACTTTTGTCCTGTATTCACAAATGAAATAAATTATTGCAAGGCAATGGGGCCACAATGTGACCAGCAAAGTACTCTGATTGCGACAGATCCAACTGGTCTCGAGCTACTTGATGAAGTACCATGCGGATGGAACAGCAATCTCATTCGTTTGCATTATGCTGCAATGTAGCAGCGGCATAAAGCAATCCTTGACTGTGCGTCCTGTGTCGCGGGCAAAGTTGCCACATAGAAACTTTCCCTAAGGCTGGGGCTAACGCACAAGCTAACCATGTCCTTAGGTTCACATTGGGTAAATGTCTTGCCAGTATGCATCAATTTACAGAAAAAAATTAATACATTTTTACAAAATAGCATAGACTACGCTCTACCATACCGAAGTATCCATAAAAATACATGCGTTACGGCATCTGTCAGAGTTATTCGCTTAAAGTAAATGTCCTGGCGTATGCACTAACGAAATGCCATAGATGGGACATGAACAAAGCCTTACAGCAATGGTTAATGTTTGTGGGAAAAAGAGATGTTTTTTTATGTCATGATACCCTTGATGAAGTTTTCTCTACTGGAAACTTATTGGAAATTCAAAGCACCATTCCCCAAGAGCGATTATGAGAATAATCCTCCCCTCGTGCTTCCTTCAAACAGCAGTAGCACATTGAAGCAGAAAATGCCTCAACACTTAAAGTGACAGCACATATAATAAGCTGGAACATTGCAGAGAACTAATGACCAAACAAAAATGTCTTCAAGACTGTTGAAGCTTACTAGAGTTCCCCAATGTTTAATGAGTAGTACAGACATATAGGCATCATCCATGTACAGATATAGCTGAAATTCTACACTGTTAACAGGATTCTTCTACAATATTAAGTGATGGCTAATAATTGCTTTATCTAATTAGTTGGCATCTAAACACTTGAGCCCCCAATTAGGGTCCATTCACACATTCAAGCTGAGCGTTACCATCCGGGAAAAACAAACCAATTTTTTTAAGGTATTCCTAGTTACTTTGGTTATATTTTTCCCACTGAAGAAGTGTGATTGCTTCCAAACCAATAAATATAACCCTGGAAGATCACATTTTTATTCAAATTTATCATTGAGCAACAGATCTATTAGACACGGGTGCAAAACTGAAGCAAATTTGAGGCCTTCCTCAGACTGTAATGGACCAAATCCCACCAAGAACAACATCTGCAAGGAGTTTGTATGTTCTCCCTGTGTTTGTGTCGGTTTCCTCCGGGTTTTAGATTTTTTTCCGCGGAAAAACATAGGAAACACGTCTGATTTTGATACGGGTGTCAGATCAAAATCGGCAATGCAAGTCTATGGGTTCATTAAAAAAATTGGACCGAACACTCACCAAACCATACAGCACACTACCTAATCTTCTTACGACTTTGAAGATCAATGCCTCCAAGACAGAAGCAATGCCATTGAACATCCCATTGGGCCTTAGTGGATCACCTTAAATGAAATTACAAATTTCGTTGGCAGGATGAAGCAATCAAATATCTATGGGTTAATATTTCCGCTTCTTATAATACCTTGTATTCTTCTAACTTCCCCTACTTACTTAGAGAATTGAAAGGCTGATTAACCAAATGGAAAACATTAACAATTTAGCTAATGGGACGAATAGCAGCAATTAAAAGGTCTTTGCTTCCTAAATTAATGTTCCTAAATTAATGTACTTTTTTGAGACCCTTCCAGTTAGGGTTCCTTTAGGTGAACTTAAATCCCTACAAGCTAGTATAATGAGATTTATTTGGAGCGAGAATCATCATAGAATATCGAAACAAACTCTTATTACCCATAGACAACATGGAGGCTTGTCTGTACCAGATATTACTAAATATTACTGGGCCGCACATTTAAGAAGAATCCCTTCTTGGGCTTCACTTTGGGCATATAACAAATGGACGGAGATAGAGAAATTGTGGATAGCACCTGTTCATCCGAACTCTTTATTATGGACGACTCACCCCACCAAGCGGTCAGGTCCACTTTTGCGTCCCATCTGGTTAACTTGCAGGAAACGCTTTGGTCTATCCTCTCCAAATTCACCAATAATCTCCTTAATTTTCCAACCACTAATACCCAATAGTTTGGACCCTGCGATGGTCCACCCGTGGATCTCTGCGGGCCTTTATAGATATGCGGATATAGTGGATAGACACACTCTGGAAATTTTCCCATTTGATCATATCAAATCTAAATTCCCAACAAACAATCGGGATTTTTTTCAACTCCTACAGATCGAACACTTCGCTTCAACCCTTCATAACTCTATGAAAGTTTCCAATCCAACTGAATTTGAAATACTGTGTAGGAGAGGACAATCAACTAAGGGTCTGATTTCTAACATTTGCAGGATCCTTAATTCCCCCCATGGGATGGTTTTATTGTAATTCTCATGTGTGTATATTTTACATGCTCAGTGGTAATGAAGACCTCTTGGTTTTAAGTGTTGTTTCTCACCATCTAACGCAGATGCTTGATATGTTTTATGATGTTTGTTGTACCTTATAATTCAATAAAAATGACAGTTTAAAAAAAATTGGACCGAACTCTGAGTGCGGTCCGATGTTCACGGACTGACAGAATAGAGAAGGTGGAAAACCTTTTTTTTTTTTTTTTCCCCCTCTCACCACGTCCAAGAAAACCTGATGCCACTCAGACCATAATAATCGGATGTGGAGAAAACGGTCATTTTCACGAACCCTTGTTAAGACAGCTTTCAGCCACATCTTTATATCAATGTAAAATGTCACATTTTCTACCAACAATCTGAATAAATGAGCACCAAGCTAAATGCTATATACTCCACTGATGCTTGTTAAGGTGCATTCACATGCCCAAAAAATGGCACATTAATGCGCCATGAAGCAATAACTAAATGCAAAAAAAAAAAGTCTAAGAACTTCTGACGACTATTGAAATTTGAAAATCATTCTTCATCAAAGGAATATGGTATAAGGAATTCCTCCAGTATTTAGGGTTTAAATTGCTCATTGGAATCGTACACAGGCAGTAAAAACATTGAACTGCTTATTTGCATCATCTCGAAAAGGTTTTTTAAAATATGAAGACAGGTTGAACCTTAAAACGAACATTGCGTGTGGCCACGGAATACAAGGTGACAGCACAAGCACGAGATATGGAGGAGGCTGGTGGTGCTGTAGAGTTGGGAGGATGTTACTCAAGCCTGGAGGGGTTGGGGTGGAGACCAGACTGCCCGATTCTTCCAAGTATCGTCAACCCCCAGAAGATTCTATAATCGTAATTTGCATACAGCGCATGTATATTTTTAAAGAGAGATTTTATTTACTGCTCTGAGTTGGCAGAGATTGGTGCCGGGTAGAACAAGCAGGTGGTTAGCAACTACCTGCCAGTAAGTATTTAGACCCATAGGAAAAAAATAAAAGTGTCCCGGATAACACCTTTAACTAGAACTCTGGCAGTAACTGTGACGTACGAGTTCAGGGATGTGCTGCTCTTCATAAATTAGGGGTGTAGTGAGATGATACAAATATTTATCAAAAATGTATACCTGTCATTGTTGTTAATTTTTGCTAGAAAAAAATATATACAATAAGTTAAAAATATGGCCAACTTTATTTCTGTTGAATATATGCTTGGGGCATTATGTGCTTGAGTGGGTTCTGGAATTTGGTCTATGCCCCCAGTATCATAGATATTACTTTTCTGCCTTAAACATTCTGCCAGAATACATCAAAGCAAAGTAATAAGCCTGTACATAAACTATGTAAGTAATTCTAATAATGTAAAACCATCATACTTTTTATGCGGTTATAAAGCATGTATTAGAAAGTCATATCACGCGAACATCTGTAACAAAAACTCGACCTGTAACCGAAAAACTCTGTAGCTGCAAAAAAAAGGACTAAATAAATAAAATTAAAACCGTTGAAAATGCTGCAAGAATTCTTTACGAATCGGCCACGGCAGCATTTGTTTCGCATTATGTAGATTTCGTAATGGCCAGTCTAAGTGAAATAAATCATTATAAATTATCTAGAGAAATCTATCAATAACCACATGCCTGAAAACAGCATGAAATAATACGTGTAAGGATTTTATCTCGCCTTCAAAGAACAGCAAATTTAGTGATGATGAACGTCAGCGGTGAGAGGCCGCATCTGCTCCTGATCTCCATGTGAGGGCAGTCATGTTTAGGCTATAGGAAGGCACTGCCCTCCATGTGCCTTAATTAACTTGTTCAGATGAAACGCTTTCAAAACAATCAATGAAATTCTAAAGATATACAACCATAAGCTGAAAGGAAATAACACAAAAGATTAAGGTTATTGCCTGTCAAACAAACTCCCCTTTAAAATGTTACCACGGGAGCGTTTTTTCGAGGACCACCCAGTGGATGACAGCTTCTGAAAGCATGAAATATTCTCTCTAATTTACACTACTCTCCTAAAGCTGGTTACTCATTGCCTTCCCCATGAAGCCGGCTACATTGAGCGCTTACATTCAGCAAGATGTGGTGCTGATTTAAACTGTTAATGAGCGCAGGGAGTCTAATCATAACATCACACGAGGATCTGTGCGACTGCCGGAGAGAACAATGAATATCATTACAAGTGCACATTGCCTAAACACGAAGAAAAGCCTGCAGATGTACGCTGAGCGCCGACTGCCCACAAAGACAACACAACAGAAAAAATAAATAGAAAAAATAGATTCATAGAAATTTCTATTGTTAAAAAAAAAATGAGATTTTTTTTTTATTTCTTATGTACATAGAACTTTCCACATGCATAAGAAATAAAATCGACACATCTTGGGGTATATATAAATAAAAAATTTTAAAAAAATGTATCTTCACTGGGGTTTTTCCATTTTTCAATAGCCATAATGATCACCATCATCATACATCTTACGGTTTCTCCTCTCAAAATATTTTTTTTTTCTGCTCTAAAATGTAAAAAAATTTAATTTCAATGTTTAGAAAAATAAATTTCGGCTGAAAATCTATATTTTATTTTACAGAAAAAAATACCTGCTTAAAAAGTTTGCATGAACAATCCATCATACCAGCAAGCACTTGAGACTTATTATTTGCTGTAATACGAGTGACTTAAAATGTGAAACATCTTTTATACACAAGTTGCATAATGTAGAACAAGTCTTACATTTTTTTGTCAAATGAGGAGGATTCAAAAAATGAGCTTTCAAGCACATATAGGAGCACGTTTAAATGTTAATTCGCAATTGCCATACTTTACATACTTCTTAAGTAAGATTTATAGTATGTTTTTTTCTCAGCAGAGTCATTGCCAAAAAGTTGAGACCGACGCAAAATTTTGGTTTTCATAAAGTTTGCTGCTTTGGTGTTTTTTTAGATCTTTTAGTTGGATGATTGTATGGTTACTGAACTACAATTCTCAGCATTTCATATGTTTTTACACTTTTATTGACAAATACATTAAGTTTATGTAAACTCTCAATATTTACAGCGTTATCCCTTAATTTTCCAGACCTGTGCTCATCGCCCTGACAGCTAGATATCAGCTTGTGGGCCAAATTCTGACTGATGACCGACCATTCTTGTCTTGGAGTTTATCACAATTCTGTGTTTTTCTTTGTCCACTTACTTTTTGAGGTTTGACCAAAAGTTCTCAATGGGATTGAGATCTGGGGAGTTTCCTGACCATAGACCTAAAATATCAATGTTAGGTTCACCAAGCCACTTAATTATCATTTTTGCCTTGTGACATGGTCTCCATCATGCTGGAAAAAAACATTGTTCATCACTAGTGAAGTAGCAAGCAGTGCAAAATATCGCGTGGTGCTCGAATCCCCATAAGTGAATTATCTGAGCTGGGCACAGAGAGAAAGACAGAGAATATTTTTCCATCCTCCGGAAAAAAGCTCAAGTTTGCCATTCACTTCCATTATGCTCGCTACTCGAGTCGAGCACGTCCAAGGTGCTAGATTCAAGTACCGATCACTGAAGTATTTCAGTGCTCGATCAACACTATTCATCACCAAATCGCTCCTGGATCGTTGGGAAAAGTTGCTCTTGGAGGATGTATAGATCCCATTCTTTATTTATGACAATGTTCTTAGGCAAAATTGTGAGTGAGCCCCCTTCATTAATGAAAAGCAACCCAACAAATGAATGGTCTCAGGAAGCTTTACCGTTGACATGACACAGGACTCATGGAACCGCTTAAATGTTTGATTTGGGGTTGTAATCTATGATGTGAGCTAATTATGATGTGCAATATAAAAAATTATATTGTGGTACCTTATTAGCCAGAAGAACTAGTGTAGATATTTTTCTGCCCACAAATGTCAAAAGTATTCTAGGAGTGATAAAGGAGGTATCACTGCTAGAACATTTTTGTCATTTTTGGGCAGAAAATTATTTACACTGATGTGAGCTAAGAAACAGGTGAACACATGGAATAACTTCTATACTATGACAGTGTCACAAGACTGTAATACTTTCCAAATAAAAACACTAAAAATCTAGTTTTTATTCAGATGAAAAAATAGTAGTTTGCAGCTTTAAATTATTGAATATGTATCTAAACCAACAACTGGTGCAGAACTGAGCATATGATTGCACAAATGCTTTGGTTAAGCCGCATATTTTCACCTTCGCATTTCAAAGGGTGAAAATCCGTGGCAAAAATCTGCAGATTTCATACCTGCAGTACTGGTCAATTTATGTTGCAGACATTCTTGCAGTAGGAACATCATATATTAAATCTGGATGGAAAATCTGCTGCATTTGTGGCCTACAGGAACTTACTGCACAAAAAGCAGAATTGGTAGAGACTTTCCTTAGTGTATTAGTATTTCACCCTATACATTGCAAAGGTTGAATCTGAAGTGAAAATTCGCAAAAAAGAATAACATGCGGCTAATATAAAACTCCATACTACAAGCCTATCTAAAAGTGGAAAATATTCACTGAGTGGAGACGGGAGTTTTAAAATTTCATCTAATTAGCAATGTGATTATGACCCACTTTGCCAATCAAAATCTCCCATTCAAGTCAAAACTACCAGAACACAATATCATACATGTTGCATGCTAAAAAAATGTTGTTTTTTTCCCTACCCTTTAAAGGGTAGGTAAAGTTTGGGAACTTTTTTTTATTATTATTTTTATTCAACAAAAACAGATGCCACACTGATGGTAGAAATGGACTAAACACCTGAACAAGGAATGTATAAGCGGGGCCCAATTGCAAAACTAGACAACCAACAGGAGATTAGACCCCTAAAATATAACTTTTATTCGAATGTGCTAAAAAGGACTCAGTAGTCACCACAACAACAAACACAAAAACAAGACAAAATGCCAGGGAACAGGGATAAGTCACACATCAGTCAGGAAGGATTACGGGCTCTATCTGTCCCTATTTTGTCCCTAAATTCTCTCCCTTCCTGACAGCGGAGGTTGGCACCCTAATTTTTGCTCCGTGGCGCCCCCGCTCAACGTCGGTGTCCCTAATATCCCTGGTAAATATCTATCTTTATATTTAAAAAACCACAATCGTGAATAAAAGATAGAGAAAAGTGAACGTACAGATTAAGAAGCCGACAATTCATCATAGATATGCATTTAAGGAGACCCAAGTCTGTATATTGCGACAATAATAATAGCCCTGGAAATTTTTAGAAGGTAAGATTTGTCTCAAGATAGCTGGTTTATTACATTCATACACAAACCAGCATATACTAAATAACCAAAGCTAATAAAGCAGGTTCTGTTATATATGAGACTAATCCCCAGAAGTAATGCCCACAGACCGGTATCATATGTGCATCCTGCTCTATGTCGTTCTAAGTTGTCAGAGCCAGAATGTGATAGAGACTGTGACACATACAAGCAAAACAAATGACCAATTCTAAATGCATTAAAACAATCTCAATATCATTTAGTAAGGAATAGCATTTATCATTGGTAATGCATTATGTCACATCTCATAGATATCAAAGAAATAACACATATCATTGGTGATTCCTAATATCCTATGTCAGAGAATACAGGGATTTAGCACTTATCATAGATAGTCCCTCATATCATGTCCCAAATGCAAAGACAGTCTGATATCATATAAATAGACAGGGAGCAACACTTATCATTGATGATCCCTCATATCTCGTCCCAACGCGTTTCTCCCTGGTACTCTCCAGGGTTCATCAGGGGAACTGGAGAGGCAATCAATCCTTCTCTCCAGACGCTCAGTCAGTGCTGCATAGAAATGGACTCAAGAGCCAAAAAATGGATGAAAATCATTAAAAAAAAAAAAATTACAGTATTTTTCGGACTATAAGACGCAAAATTTTGGAGGAAAATGGGGGGTGCGTCTTATAGTCAAAATGTTGGGGGGTGTATATTTGTGTGTGGGGGGAGCGGTATCGGTGGAGGAGCGGGGCACAGGAGGCAGCAGGCGCCTACTGCAGCCTACACTGTCCCCGCTGCTAAAGAAAATGAATATTCACTGCTCTCCACGCCCAAGGGGCGTGGAGAGCACTGAATATTCATGCTCCTTAATAGCGGTATACAGTGTAGCCGCGCTGCGGCTCCTGCTGCTGCCGGCTATCTCCTGTGCCCGCTGTTAAAGGGCATGAATATTCATGGAGGGGGTGAATATTCATGCCCTTTAATGAGTGGGCACAGGAGATAGCCGGCAGCAGCAGCAGCCGCAGAGCGGCTCCGCTGTGTGCCGGCTATGAAGGAGAGTGAAGTCACTGCTCCCCGTGCACACAGACCCGGAGTGGAGAGCAGTGACTTCCGGCAGCTGATCTCTCCTTGCAAGCCGCGCATGGCAGTGACGTCATGCGCGGCTCACATGGAGAGATCAGTGCAGGCAGACAGGAAGCAGCGCTGGAGGAGAGAAGAAAGGTGAGTAGGAGTGTTTATTTTTTTTTAATGTGCAGCCTGATGGGGATTAGGGGTGCCATTCATACCAGGAGAGGGATTAGGGGTGCCATGCATACCAGGACAGGGATGAGGGGTGCCATGCATACCAGGACAGGGATGAGGGGTGCCATGCATATCAGGACAGGTATGAGGGGTGCCATGCGTACCAGGATAAGGATGAGGGGTGCCATGTATACCAGGATGGAGGGATGCCAGGCATACCAGGATGGGGATGGGGACCACATATAAAAGGAAGGGGGCAGCATATATACCAGGATGGGGGATATTGTCAGAATTGGGGGACATTACCCCTATACCAGTGTCAGCAGAAGACCCCCTCCCCCTTAAAAGTGCATCATGACCACACCTTTTTTGCTTAAATTTTTATTTTTTTATTTTCCTCCTCTAAAACCTAGGTGCATCTTATGGTCCGGTGCGTCTTATAGTCCGAAAAATACGGTAAACAGTTTATGTACATACACATGTAAAAAAACAAAACAAAAGAAAAGTGGTGTGACTGGATCTTTAAGTTGACGTCACATGTCTTAGTTTAACTGTCTCCTAACAGCGACCGTATGAAAATCAACCAATGTCCGTCCAGAAACTTGTACAATTTCCATCGGTACTGTGATCCGTGTGTTTATTTTTTTACATCCATTTTTATACATCAATCAACTCCTGCAAACGTCAGACAGGCTGCAGACTGTATTTTTACTTTATTTCCAAAGTCTGGGTGAGTTAGAGAGATGGGGCCTATGTGATGTACACAACAGTTGTATATACATCACAATTGATACACTGCATCAGAGTCTCAGTGAATTCTATGTGATATAGATACAGCAGAGACTCAATGTATTTTATGTGATGTATACAGCAGTCTCAGTGTCTCTTATTAGATGTATAAAGCAGTTGCAGCGTATCCAATGTGATGTATATACAGCAGTCTCAGTGATGTACATACAGGAGAGTTTCAGTGTATCCTATGTGCTGTATATACAGCAACCTCAGTGTATCCTATGTGATGTATATACAGCAGCCTCAGTGTATCCTATGTGATGTATATACAGCAGCCTCAGTGTATCCCATGTGATTAATAGAGAGCAGCATCAGTGTATCCTATGTGATGTATAGACAGCAGCCTCAGAGTATCCTATGCGATGTATAGACAGCAGTCTCAGTGTATCCTATGCGATGTACATACAGCAGCCTGTGTATCCTATGTGATGCACAGACAGCAGCCTCAGTGTATCCTATGCGATGTATAGACAGCAGTCTGTGTATCCTATGCGATGTACATACAGCAGCCTGTGTATCCTATGTGATGCATAGACAGCAGCCTCAGTGTATCCTATGCGATGTATAGACAGCAGTCTGTGTATCCTATGCGATGTACATACAGCAGCCTGTGTATCCTATGTGATGTATAGACAGCAGTCTCAGCGTATCTTATGTGATGTATAAAGAGCAGCCTCAGTGTATCCTATGTGATGTGTATACAGCAGAGTCTCAATGCACAGTATGAGATGTTTACAGCACACTCTCAGTGTATACTATGTAATGTGTACAGCACATTCTCAGTGAATAAATATAGCAGGCTAATTTTTAAGTTGATCATTTTGTATGGCTTACGAATTATGTTATAAATTTCCAAACAGTCATTGACAAAGAAAAGGTCCCCTACCCCTAGTCTATGGGACTATTTAGATGGCCATGATTTTTTGCAGACAGAGTGGTCAGCACCAAATCTCAGAGCCATGTCTGACTTTTATCCAAATCACAAATCAATCTTACCATGGGAGTCTACGGGTCAGTGAAAAAGATCTGACTGCACTTCAATCTGTGTGCTGTCCGTTTTTCACTGTTTTCTAGGAGAAGCTTAAGAAATCTCCATAATCTTTTTTGTACACAAGAAAAACAGATGAAACACTGATAAAAACTGATACACTGACCAAACACTGATAAAAATTGATACTTTTTTTTTGCATACGAGAAAAACAACAAGACATCTGAATGAGCCCCTAAAGTGTGCAGCATTTTAACGCTGACATGTGTCCTTTAAATTGCCACCGAGAATGAAAACCGATGTCACATTATAAACACTAATTATAGTAGTAATCGTAATGAGTTAGCATTAAACAATACGCAATATTAACTCTGCTGAAATTTTTATGACTTTTAAAGGACATAAGAATCACATGGACTGTATTCATCCTGTGTCAAAGAGCAGCTCTAGTTTCAGGATACTGTCTATGCAATGTCAGCAGAAGGTGCCAAGTTCATCTTAATTAGGCAACTACTTGATTTAGTTGCAACTTCTGCTATTTCTGTTTTTGGAAATGTGGTGATCTACTGAAGTGGAAGATCTCATATGAACCTGTGATGTCCAAATGTTTCTTTGTGAGGTGATGAGCTGTTAATTATTCCATGCTTTAAGTTACATCATAAACCAAAAACAACATGCAAACGTCCCGTCTGCTCATCTGACAGCTGGATATAAACCTACAACTGCTTATTTGCTCCTATGGAAATTGTGCACCTGGAAACAAAATATCACTCGCACTGCTGTCGACTACGAAGAAATACAAATACTAACAAAAGACGATTTTTTTTTTCCCTTGAGAAAAATAAACATTGGCTCTTCGGATATCTACAGTTACCCGATGCTGCATGACGGCCATCCATGATGCTAAAAGCTATTTGTTGTTTGTGTTTGTTTTTTTTTGCTGTAGTTTCTTGTACTTTGTACAAACAGGTGTATGGCCCCCCTTTCTGAGGTAAGCATTTGCCCTTATTCACATTGAGGTCGGCTGACACAAGGTAAGGTTTTAATACTAGTGACAGAAGAGGAACGTTCCGACTGGGTACACCTTGTTGCGGTGGGAAGAGTTTAACACTTTTTGATCAAAATAGTGTTAACTAGGGGCGTAACTATAATAGGTGCAGGGGTTCCAGTTGCATCTGGGCCCTGGCCCTGGAGACTGGGGGGGGGGGGGCATAGGTCCCTTTCCCCCATATGAAAAAGATAACATTGTTAAATACTTGTGTTAGTTGGGGGGCCCATTGCAGATTTTCCATGCTAACTTCAAGTTATGCCACTGGTGTTAGTACCTTATGTTATTTACATGTATTATTACTTTTTACTTACTATAGGGTCTATGCTCATTCTGTTGTTTGTTTTGTCTTGGGTTTTGTCTTTGAAATGGCCACAGTGTGAACATGCTCTAACAGATTGCATGTATACTAACTTATGCTTTGGCCCCTTTCTTAGGTTTTACTATAAGCTATTCATATAGCTGCCATCTCATTCCCTTTTAATAAGAACCACGCTGCGCAAAAAAAAAAAAAAAGGGTAGGAACAATATGATATTGCTGTAAAGCTGGCGACTGCTACATTTCTAAAAGGAAAAATGTTCAAATAACTTTTAGAACATTATAAAAAATACTATATTAAAGGAACTTTAACGTGATCCCTTTCTTAAAGTGATTGTCTCATCAAGCCACCACTCTGTTAAAGTAAAAAAAAAAAACGGTTTAGCATTCCTGCTTTAGACCCCCTAGCAATCAGCTGAGGGTATGTGCAAAGAAATGTAGAATTACATGAGGGCAATTCAAATGAATGATACTAAAGACATGCCGGGTATAGTGAAACCAGCGTCTCTCCACTCTACCTAAAAGGATGGAGAAGAAGGTCGGTCTGTGACTTCCATTTGTCCCTAAGAAGGCTTAATAAGACTGACCTATGTGATCCTCTAACTTTAAAGGGAAAGCATCAGTAGGATTTCACCTCATAAACTATTTATATGTTCATGTAGCGTTTTCAAAGTCTAGTCCAGCAATACCGTTACATGGCCAGTCTGTTCCTCCATTACTGAGAAATCAGAATTTGAATTGATATGCAAATGAGATTGAAGAACAATTTGTAGATCACTCCAGCTCCATTTCCCTCCCAGTGCTGTCTACTCCATCCTTGCCTGAAGTCACACAGTATAGAGGTGGTCAGTCAAGCAGGAGGTGGCGGCGCTGGGTGCGACAGAAGCTTAAGATCTACACTAGCTCTTCAGTCTCATTTGCATATCAATTCAAAGGTTGATTTCTCAGTAATGGAGGAACGAACTGGCCATGTAAAAGGATTGCTGGACTTGTCTTTGAAAGAGCTACATGCGCATATAAACAGTTTAGGAGGTGAAATCCTGCTGACAGATTCCCTTTAAGCTCTAGTCACTTAAAAGACGACTTAACATCTTCTCCACGATCATCTTTCTTTTTCTACATACACCTTGAAAAAAATACTTTCTATGTTGCACGGACATGGTTTGCCTCCTACAGGAGAGCTCCAGACACACCCAAAACTGCTCCTATATCTCTTAGCAGTATACAGCATCAGCGGCACAAGACCTCATGGCTCTGGGCTAAAAGAGCACTGAATATAGTAGTTATACATCATTATGCATGTGTATAAAAATATACATTTATGACTACTGTAGAAATACTATATACAGCGTCATTTTTGTCTTGAGTGTAAAATGTGTTTGCTGGGAATCCCACCAAAGAAAATTAGTAGAGGCCAGATTTTGCAAATAAATCGTATTCTTTGTTTATAACTCCCAGAAAGCATTGCTGAATATTCACTCTTCCTCCACGATCAGAAAGTGATAATTTCTTGTCTTGGTTCTCTAGTCATGACAGGCAAATTCCATTAGGTTACACACTAACATATTAATGGACTCTGCCAACTGCAATGCTGCAGCACAAGATCAATATCGGTATAAAACTTGTATGTGCAGCAGTACAAGGGATTTAACTTTCGTCCACAAGTGAATAAACTAAGCTAGTTATAATCTATCATGACTCCAGAAACTCTGACGGATTTGACAGCCGGTATTTAGGACAGTATTTAGACTCCAGAGTCATCAGGAGATTGCGTTACAAGATGGTTTACTTTTATATATGTAAATCTTTCATCTGCAAGTAGCAGGTCCGGCTGGTGGACGGTGAGGGTAGCTAGTGTGATCCAAGCTGTAGCTACTGCAATCTGTCGGGGTAATCACTTTATCAGAGGCCCTGTGCAGCAGCTCACCGTAATCATGTAGTGATAAAACACTCGCTGAGTGCGGTATACAGGAAGTGCCGTGGAAATATGGGACACAAATGTGCAAAAGGTTAAAACTTGGGATATAAATCGTGAGCAGACCATTGCACCATAAAAGAGGATGTAACGGGTCTGGGAGGTGGAACCTCTGAGCTATTATACAAAGGGGCAGTCTTTGTAAGGAGGCAGGTGGCTCCCAGGGAAGGCGGGAAGGTAGACACGGCAGGTGACAAGAACAGTCTCAGGGTAGAAGGACAGAACGGACAAGGCAAGTGACGGGAACAGTCTCTTGACAGGTGGGTGGTCACGGCAAGTGACAGTAGAGCCTCCAGGTAGGCTAGCAGGCAGGTAGCAGGTGAGCGCTCCCAGGTGAGCGGGCAAGAGTCTCTGGACAGGCAGGTGGTCACAGCAAGTGACGGCAGAGCCTCCAGGTAGGCTAGTAGGCAGGTAGCAGGTGAGCGCTCCCAGGTGAGCGGGCAAGAGTCTCTGGACAGGCAGGTGGTCACGGCAAGTGACGGCAGAGCCTCCTGGTAGGCTAGCAGGCAGGTAGCAGGTGGGCGCTCCAGGTGAGCGGGCAAGAGTCTCTGGACAGGCAGATGGTCACAGCAAGTGACGGCAGAGCCTCCTGGTAGGCTAGCAGGCAGGTAGCAGGTGGGCGCTCCAGGTGAGCGGGCAAGAGTCTCTGGACAGGCAGATGGTCACAGCAAGTGACGGCAGAGACTCCAGGTAGGCTAGCAGGCAGGTAGCAGGTGGGCGCTCCCAGGTGAGCGGGCAAGAGTCTCTGGACAGGCAGGTGTTCACAGGAAGTGACGGCTAAGCCTCCAGGTAGGCTAGCAGGCGGGTAGCAGGTGAGCGCTCCCAGGTGAGCGGGTAAGAGTCTCACGGCTGGCTGGCAGGTGGTCACGGCAAGTGACGGCGGAGTCTCCAGGTAGGCTAGTAGGCAGGTAGCAGGTGAGCGCTCCCAGGTGAGCGGGCAAGAGTCTCTGGACAGGCAGGTGGTCACGGCAAGTGATGGCAGAGCCTCCTGGTAGGCTAGCAGGCAGGTAGCAGGTGGGCGCTCCAGGTGAGCGGGCAAGAGTCTCTGGACAGGCAGATGGTCACAGCAAGTGACGGCAGAGACTCCAGGTAGGCTAGCAGGCAGGTAGCAGGTGGGCGCTCCCAGGTGAGCGGGCAAGAGTCTCTGGACAGGCAGGTGTTCACAGGAAGTGACGGCTAAGCCTCCAGGTAGGCTAGCAGGCGGGTAGCAGGTGAGCGCTCCCAGGTGAGCGGGTAAGAGTCTCACGGCTGGCTGGCAGGTGGTCACGGCAAGTGACGGCGGAGTCTCCAGGTAGGCTAGCAGGCAGGTAGCAGGTGAGCGCTCCCAGGTGAGCGGGCAGACTGATCCATAGACAGACTGGTAGGTGCTGGTAGGCAGACTGTTGGACCGCAGGAATGCAAGCAGGTAGACAGGTATCAGGTAGGTATCAAGCAGAGATCGAGGAGATAACTGGCAGGTATCTGGTAACGGAACCTGAGGGCTGAAGCAGAGTTGATAGGCTTTGCAACAACATTGCTCGGGCACCTCCATTTCGGAGGAGGTGCCTTATATATGGTGAGATCCTCCGGTCATTGGCCGGGGACTCCTTAGGGCGGCGCGCGCGGCCCCTTTAAGAGAGGGGGAGACCGCGCCCTAAGCACA
This sequence comes from Phyllobates terribilis, assembly GCF_046119375.1. NCBI lineage: Eukaryota > Metazoa > Chordata > Amphibia > Anura > Dendrobatidae > Phyllobates > Phyllobates terribilis. The sequence continues at coordinate 702,665,912 of NW_027362764.1, read as the reverse complement.
GTGGCCGGGAAGCAGCGCGCGCTGCCAGCAGAGCGGGAGGAAGACGCCGGACACGGAGCGGAGAGGTGAGGGGAACGGCGTCCCTGCCTAGCAGGAGGCAGGGACGCCGACGCTACAGAGGACCATCGTACTGGAGAAAGTTCATAAGCTGGTCAAGCATGTTACACGTCAGCCCGAGCACTCAACTGGCCAACAGTTTTTGCTCAACTACCCCATACAAATGCTTATTTTTTATTCCTGCTGATATCTGTCGACGGGACAGGGTTGGGAGGCCCCCATAAACATTGGTCAGTTGTAACAGGGCCGGTATACTAAAAAGTGCATGGTAAGTTTAAAAAACCCCATACACATTGGGTACTTATTGCTCAAATTATTGTTTGGCTGACAGCTATCTCTTCCAAGTCCCCCATACATAGAAATGCTCAGCTTGAATGAACGGTCTTGTGTTCTTTGACAGTGGCTTATCGCCCAGGGAACGTAAGGATCAGCCGTTGAAAATCAGGGGTGACGAATCCTTTACTCCCTCCGACAAATGATGCAGTGAGGCCCCATACTCGTAAAGCCCCTGTCTCACATAGCGAGATCGCTGCTGAGTCACGGTTTTGGTGACGCAACAGCGACCTCACCAGCAATTTCGCTATGTGTGACACTTAGCAGCGATCAGGCCCCTGCTGTGAGGTCGCTGATCGCTGCAAAATGTCCTGGACCATTTTTTGGTCTTTGCCCTCCCGCTGGTCAGCACACAGCGCTGTGTGTGACCAGCGGGACCAGCGATCAGGCTGGTAACCATGATAAACAGCGGGTTACTAGGGGCACACGCGCACTTAGTAACCCGCTGTTTATCATGGTTACCACTCTGCTACGGTGAGCGGTAACCTCCCGCTCACCGTAGCAGAGTGGTAACCATGATAAACAGCGGGTTACTAGGAGCGCGTGTGCCCATAGTAACCCGCTGTTTACCATGGTTACCAGCCTGCTCCAGCTTCAGTAGGCTGGTAACCAGGAGCAGGACATCGTGGAAAGATTCTTTCCACGATGTACCTGCTCCCCTGATCGTTGGTGAGCCTGCCTGTTTGACAGCTCACCAGCGATCACATAGCGACGCAGCAACGATCCCCGACAGGTCGTATAGTTGTCGGGATCGCTGTAGCGTCGTTAAGTGTGACGGGGCCTTTAGACTGCCGGCTGATCCTGCCAATATAGGAGGGACTCTAGTCCAAAGTGTTTGTGGGCCTAACACATTAGACCAGTGGTTCTCAACTCCTGTCCTCCAGACCCACCCACAGATCATGTTTTCAGGATTTCCATTCACATTGCACAAGTGATAGAATTATCACCTGGGCCAAACTAAGGAAATCCTGAAAACATGTTCTGTTGGTAGCTTTTGAGGACAGAAGTTGAGAACCACTGCGTTAGACTAAAGTTGTAGAAAACAGATGATTTCGACCAAATCTATCGTTCATGGTTTGCTTTTTTAGGCGGCAAGTAATCAACTTTTGTGTGACGAACGTTCATAGTTGTCTGATATTTTTGAATGACTATGATGCAGGGCATAATGTGTGTTTTTGTTCGATATACATCGAAAATGTATGGCTTCATCTCGTGTACAATATAATCGGACATGTGTATGGTGCAGTCGTGCAAATGAAGATTTGTACAAACGACGATTGATCTTTCATTGTTCAATTATCATCTAATGTGTATGCAATGCTTTCGTTTCATACAGGCTTTAGACAATTGTAGCAAGAGAAACCAATTAATTAAATTTCTAGTAGCTGTTTATCAACATGCTCAGTTGATGGGAACTTGAATGAGTTGGGGGCGAGGAGAAAGCAACTGGTTCAGCCTGAAGCTATCTTATGTGTATGGCTAATTTTACACTGAGTAACACGCAATAGAGGATGTCTTAAATTTCAACATGTGTCTGCCCTGAATGTGTACACATGGAATGGAAAATATAACCGATTGTGATTTCTGATAAGAAGCAGATGAGAGGGTTTATGGGCTCTAGGACTGATAGCAGAGATAATGAGAGATGTGCCTTGGTGGCGAGAGGTGTCCAATGCAGGGTCAGGAATTTAACAATAAACAGATCTCCCCCAATAAAACATTTTCGGATTGCCTTTTTCCTCAATGGAAAGCAGAGCTCTTTTACCCCTTTCTAAATTTGCTAAGAACAAACAAAAACAAACACTTCAAACAAAACAAAAACCACAGAGTGACCCAGACATAAAGTGCATTGGGGCTAATAGACTCCGGCCCCCCCAGGGGGTCATGACTTTACTTTCCATTCTCAGTGGACAAGAAAAACACTTATATGACCATTGACTCATTCTCTGCTGGGGGTAGGTTAAGCTCCCCAGCCCACGTTTACTTAGCAAGCTGCTGTTTCTCCTTTTGGTTTGATAAAAAGTTAGAAAGAGCTACTAGTGATAAGTCCTCATAAGCTCAGAAGTCCAGACCATCTCAGTAGACCTTGGCCCCAAAGGGAGCAGAAATGAATTACCACTGTACCACAAAAAAAGATGATAAGGGAGGTGTTAACAATGGAATTTGCTATCACTGGTAATTACTTCAAGAGACAACATTGCGAAATAAGTGGGACTTCTTACCTTGAGAAGACATTAAAGGCAGGGGAGTCTGTTTTCTCTCAAGGAGATGTAGCAGAAAAAACTCTTCCTAATTTATCTCTATGCTCCCTTATTTTGCTTATCAATATCAAATCTAAAGGCAATGAAACAGGCCTTCTGGGGTCCTGTAGTATCTGGTAGGGGTATTTTTTCATGCATGATAATATTAATTAGCTACTTATCAATTAAGAAGCTAACAGCCAAGATAAAGAAGCCGTTTCCTGGATCTGCCATTCCCAATAAACAATTCTGCTAAGGTAATAGCCTCAGTGAGGCAAGGTTCACATCACGCTGTTGGCTTCTGCTTAAACTGGGTTTCCACACAATAATTTGTTGTCAACCAGATAGATCTTACAGATAGTACAATTGCTTTAAGTACACACACAGATATTTCGTTAAGATAGACTCAATTCTCATCTCGCTCAACTTTTGATAAACCATTCTATAATTTTGTTGTATGTTATATCTTCAAAAATGCAGTTTAAGGAACATTTACACATGCTGACCGCGGCTATAAAACGACTGCCTATCGGCTATATGCAATAGGCTGTATACACACGCCAACCGCACTTCTATGGTGTACAGAACGATCGGTAATACGATCGTTCTGTATGCAAAGAACATGACGTTCTCTGCAGCACATGTACTGTTTACATGGGACAACGTACCAACAAACAAGCATTCTTTCTTATTCAACTGCCGATTTCAGCCTGTCTAAACAGCATTCCTAGGAACACTGCTCCCAATTACCAGCCTGTCTAAATGGACCCCAAACCTGCCATGAGATGACAATTCAACAACTTAAGATCATTTGTTGTTTGTACTAATCTTTGTTTGCATGGAAGCATCATTCACATGTACAATTACATTGTACAAATATATTTTAGGGCTCGTGCACAGGACTATTATCGGTCCGAGTGTGATCCGACAATACATCGAATCGCACTAGGACCAATGTTATTCTATAGGGCGGCGCATATGGCCAATTTCTTTGCTCGGACCAAGTCGGTCCAAAGAAAAAATTGCAGCATGTCCGAGTTTGGGCCGATATTCAGTTCGCACTCGGCCATGCAAGTCAATGAATCTGTGGAAAACATCAGACCGCACTTTGATGACTTCTGACTGCAATCCAATTTCCTAGCAGAGTGGAGAAGATAGAAAAAATCTTTCTCACTCTTCTCCTCATCAAACAGAATTGGATCACACTACGATTAAAGTTTGATTAAAGTGAGGTTTCAATTATCGACCCGATTCTCTTTGATGAGAAAATATATGCTTGTGTGACCCTAAGCTTAGATAAGCCATAGATTTCCGATGAATAGAGAACTAAGCACATACACATTATGCCAGGCACAATAGTCGTAAGAAAATATCAGACATACCGATCGATCTTTCAAACAACTACGATCGTTCGTCACACAAAAGTCAAATCGCTTGCCACCTAAAAACCATACAAGGAACGATCGATTTGGTCAAAATAATTCATTTGGTACAAATTTAGTCTAATGTGTATGGCCAGGCTTACACACTACAACCATGGTAATAAGCAGATTTTTAAGTATGACAGACCACTCTTCTGGCAGATGAGACAAGAGATCAATTTGGGGATGTACACACAGCAATTTAAATTGGGATTACACACATAGATTTCTGACCAACCAGACTGATCCTACAGAAGATGAACAGGTGGGCTTTGACATTATGCTTCTTCAGGAGAGAAACAATTCTCATGTTCCTCATCCAACGCTGGTGATTGTCTGAAAGTAACAGCTTTCTAATCACTATATTGGAGTCGTCCTTATGATATCTTTCAAATTCTTATTACACGTTACAATCATTGAGATTAGCAAACAAATTTTTAACATGAATCAGATTTCTGGCAGACAGATTGCAATCAGATGAGCTGGGCCTTTCCATACACAGCAGATGAACTGTGCCTTTCCATACACAGCAGATGAACTGTGCCTTTCCATACACAGCAGATGAACTGGACATTTCCATACACAGCAGATGAACTGGACATTTCCATACACAGCAGATGAACTGGACATTTCCATACACAGCAGATGAACTGGGCCTTTCCATACACAGCAGATGAACTGGGCCTTTCCATACACAGCAGATGAACTGGACATTTCCATACACAGCAGATGAACTGGACATTTCCATACACAGCAGATGAACTGGACATTTCCATACACAGCAGATGAACTGGACATTTCCATACACAGCAGATGAACTGGACATTTCCATACACAGCAGATGAATTGGACATTTCCATACACAGCAGATGAATTGGACATTTCCATACACAGCAGATGAATTGGACATTTCCATACACAGCAGATGAACTGGGCCTTTCCATACACAGCAGATGAACTGGGCCTTTCCATACACAGCAGATGAACTGGGCCTTTCCATACACAGCAGATGAACTGGGCCTTTCCATACACAGCAGATGAACTGGACATTTCCATACACAGCAGATGAACTGGACACTTCCATACACAGCAGATGAACTGGGCCTTTCCATACACAGCAGATGAACTGGGCCTTTCCATACACAGCAGATGAACTGGGCCTTTCCATACACAGCAGATGAACTGGATATTTCCATACACAGCAGATGAACTGGACATTTCCATACACAGCAGATGAACTGGGCCTTTCCATACACAGCAGATGAACTGGGCCTTTCCATACACAGCAGATGAACTGGACATTTCCATACACAGCAGATGAATTGGGCCTTTCCATACAGCAGTTTAGAGCGATATGGGTCTAAAGCTGGCCACACACATTAGATAGCGGTCACACAAACGAGTTCATCCGACAGCTTTCTCTCCTGACAGCCGATACACTCGAATACTCAGATAAGCAAAAAGCTCCTGTGTTCTCCCTGCCCCCAAAAAATGAATGGCCATTGAAATTCCGACACCATATGGCTGGAGAGTACTGAGGCCCCTGTACAAACGAGATGTCTGGCAAATTCCACTGAAATTTACCGGGCTTGGACAACTTTTATTGGATATGTACGAGAGTCTTAAGTGGACAGAAATGTTCAGACAGCCTTATAACACATTATAGGCTAAAAGAAGGAATATACTAGAATATGCCGGTATACAGGAAAAAAAACAATAATATGGAAAAGAATGCTAGATACACTCTTCTATATACAGTGAAGGAAATAATTATTTGATCCCTTGCTGATTCTGTAAGTTTGCCCACTGACAAAGACATGAGCAGTCTATAATTTTAAGGGTAGGTTAATTTTAACATTGAGAGATAGAATATCCCCCCCCCCAAAAAATCAAGAAAATCACATTGTATAAATTAGATACATTTATTTGCATTTTGCAGTGAGAAATAAGTATTTGATCTCCTACAAACCATTACAAGTTCTGGCTTCTAGAGACCAGTTAGACGCTCCTAATCAACTCGTTACCTGCATTAAAGATAGCTGTTATACATAGTCACCTGTATAAAAGACTCCTGTCCACAGACTCAAATAATCAGTCAGACTCTAACCTCTACAACATGGGCAAGACCAAAGAGCTTTCTAAGGATATCAGGGACAAGATCATAGTACGCACAAACCTGGAATGGGCTACAAAACCATAAGTAAGACGCTGGGTGAGAAGGAGACAACTGCTGGTGCAATAGTAAGAAAATGGAAGAAATACAAAATGACTGTCAATTGACTGTCAATTGCAAAATATCACCTCATGGGGTATCCTTGATTATGAGGAAAGTGAGAGATTAGCCTAAAACTACACGGGGCGGACGACTTGTTAATGATCTCAAGGAAGCTCAAGAAAACCATTGGTAAAGCATTACGCCTTAAAGGTTTAAAATTCTGCAGTGCCCACAAGGTCCCCCTGCTCAAGAACGCACATGTGCAGGCCCGTCTGAAGTTTGCCAATGAACACCTGGATGATTCTGTGAGTTATTGGGAGAAGGTGCTGTGGTTAGATGAGATAATAATGAGATTTTTGGCATTAACTCATCTCGCCGTGTTTGGAGGAAGAGAAATGCTGCCTATGACCCAAAGAACACCATCCCCACTGTCAAGCATGGAGGTGGAAACATTATGTTTTGGGGGTGTTTCTCTGCCAAGGGCACAGGACTACTTCACCGCATCAATGGGAAAATGGATGGAGCCATGTACCGTAAAATCCTGAATGACAACCTCCTTCCCTCCGCCAGGACACAAAAAATGGGTCGTGGCTGGGTCTTCCAGCAAGAGAATGACCCAAAACATACAGCTAAGGCAACAAAAGGAGTGGCTCAAAAAGAAGCACATTAAGGTCATGGAGTGGCCAAGCCAGTCTCCAGACCTTAATCCCATAGAAAACTTATGGAGGGAGTTGAAGCTCCGAGTTGCCAAGTGACAGCCTCAAAATCTTAATGATTTAGGGATGATCTGCAAAGAGGAGTGGACCAAAATTCCTCCTGACATGTGCGCAACCCTCATCATCAACTACAAAAAACGTCTGACTGTTGTGCTTGCAAACAAGGGTATTGCCATCAAGTGTTAAGCGTTGTTTGTCAGAGGGATCAAATACTTATTTCTCTGTGCAAAATGCAAATAAATGTATCTAATTTATACAATGTGATTTTGTTGATTTTTTTGGGATATTCTATCTCTCATTGCTAAAATTAACCTACCCTTAAAATTATAGACTGTTCACGTCTGTCAGTGGGCAAACTTACAAAAACAGCAAGGGATCAAATAATTATTTCCTTCACTGTAACAGTATCCACTAAAGAAAAACAAAAATTCCCCTTTGTTGTTAGTTGTTTTTTTTTTATAAGAGCGTGTGGGTGATAGATGCCAAGAACCTTTTGCAAAAAGACCAAAAAATTGTTGGCAAGTATGACGTTACACTAGTGGTCCTTCCGCATTAATGTCATATTGGACGATATATTATTGCAACAGCACACCCCCAGTTACATTTTATTTGTGTGGAAAACCCCTATAAGCTTTATTTTAATGCTTAACCCATTATACTATACACTGTACTATAAGCAATTTTATCATACCATAACGACAGCTTTCTTTTTAGTACACAACCTAATGGGCTTATAAGTTGTAGTGAGTAAAATACTGCAGCTCCTACAAAGAAATAAGTTCTGACAAGATATATTAGGAAAAGAAATGGTGCAAGTAATTCAAATTACCCACTAGACTTCTGTTAGGACTCAAATTGCTAGATGAGATAAATCTGGTGTTAACCCTTCATACCTTGCATGTAAAACACAGCAGGAGGTCAAGGGAACATTTCTTTATTTCCATGGTGGAAAGTCTCTGACTAGGTAACAGAGATGGGTTGGCGAAGACATTGATAACCTGATAGGATGCAACATGGGGACACTATGCCAACTGCTAAGCTGGTTATTCAATGCTGAACTGTTTGTTTTTGTTGCTGTTTCGATGACCTCTGTCAAACCTTACTGCAGGAGTTAAGGCAGAGTCAGGAATCCCACTTCTGCCCCCCAAAAAACAAACAAACACTCCTAAAACCCAACAGCAGAATAACTAAGTGGGTGCTTCAGGCTCATGTTATTATTTCATTTTAAAGACTCCTGGGCTCCACCATCAATCCTGTAATAAAACAATTAGCACATTTCACCTCATTTTGAACCTTTCATATACCATTAACCATCTTAATTACTATGGAAATCGATGTGGTTTTGAGTTTTATTTATTTTAACATTTATTTTAAAATTTAAAGCTGGCTGCGTTCACACACAGCTGTCAGGCTGCAGCTTTCAACCACAGCAGTCCTGTGATGCTGCCTTCTTTTTTTACTGTTTCTCTACACAATCACTTAATCTTGCAGGGAAAAGGCAGTTCTACTTGCAAGACATTAAAAAAGGCCCTGCGGTCTCATAACACGTGATCAACTGTTTTCCAGCAAGATTAAGACCCTGATTCATCAAGGTGAGAGGACATGTAGGAGTCAGATGCTCCTGATTCATTTAAGAGGATCGCACCTCTTATAATTAATCAGGAGTGTCCCACAAGTGGCGTGCGCCTCCAGGCACCACTTCTGAAATCTTACTCCATTCCCTGACTGGAGTAAGATTTCTGCAACAAGGAAAGCCACAACTTGTCATGAATTAGACAAACTGTGGTGTCATGTCCCTGCTGCGCCCCTGTCTTACCCCACATTTGCCTATTTTGGCTGACAAGGGAGAAACTAGTATAAAAACTTTAAAAAATGCAAAATTTTTGAGCAGTTTAGAGATGTGTTAAAAATTTTTGTGACTTTTCAAAGCAAAATTATGGTGAAATTGCTTTCATGAGATGGGGCCCGAGTGTTTGTGACAGGTTAACAGAAAAAGAAGACCGCATGTGTGAATGCAGCCTAAAAACAAACGCCTTGATTCATTAAGACTGTCCGTCATACCTTTTCTGTTTTGCTAGGCTCTGCCCAATTTTTGTAAAAGTTAGCGAAGCTGGCGTAAAAACCTAAAACTAGTGTCATTTTTTACAAAACTACGAGCACAAAGTGTTTGCTGTTGGGTGGAATTATTCGTGGAGCACTTTGTAATAGTCATGGATAGAGATGAGCGAACCTGAGCTGTAAAACTCGGGGTCTGTACCAGACACTATGTCGTGTGCTTAACTTCAAACAAGGACTTCAACTGAAGGTTCGTTTTTACAGTTCGGGAGTCCGGGGAGGGAGGGGAGAGAGAGATTTTCCAGCTCCACAGTTCGGGTCCCCATTGATTTCTATGGGGTTCGGGTTCACGTTCAAATAGATTTCTGGTACCCGAACCAAACTTTGGACTAAAGTTCAGTCGGGTACCAGTACCCGAACTTACATGGGTCTGCTCATCACTTGTTATGGACATTTCAGTCATTGACCACCTTATCACTGGGGATACAAACTTATTTTACAGAGGATGATTCTCATTTAAATTAAAAGGTCCTTCCAAAAGTTTAAATTGATTACAAGTAACCTTTATACATTCTGCCCCTGACTTTCAGGTCCATATAATGCACCAATCATAAATGATCCATTTGGCTATAAGGATTTTAAAGTTGTTGTTCGATTTGAGTAAATTAATCAATTTACAGACCTACTTTTCTTTAAATGAGCCATAATAGTATTATCCTGCTTCTGTATTGATTTCAGAGTCACGGCATTAAAATGGTTGGGCTCTTGTAAAATAAAGAATGAATCTAAAAGGCAAATAAAAAAAAATTATTTCAACTGGATCTGTTTTGTTTTGTTTTTTTTTAGACATTGAAGTCTATGGAAAAAGTCCATTAATTAGTCATCCATTTTTCTTTAATTTGAAAATGATCCATTTTTGCTTACTGGATCAGTTTCCAATGGAAGAAAATGGATGGCTTCTGAATGGATTTTTCATAGTCTTCAATGTTAAAAAAAACGGATCCAGTTGAAATCAGTTTCTTAAAAACGGACAAAAAAAGCAGTTTCTGCACAACTTTGTTGGCAATGGATTTGTGCAGGATCTGTTCTAAAGGACATGTGAAGATAGCCTTTAGGGTTAGTACCCAAGATGCAGATTTGATGCAGAGCGTTTTTGCCTCTCTCTGGCAGAAAAAAAACGCATGCAGATTTAAATGTGCTTTTTTCTGCCAGAGAGAAGCGTTTTTTTTTCAACGTTTTCGTATGCGTTTTTTCAAGCGATTTTGAGCATCACTTGGAAAAGTGCTTGACAAGTTGGTCACACAATATAAATCCATGCAACCGGCATGGATTTATAATGTGTGACCAACTTAGATGCTTTAAATGCAGCATCTATAGTATAAAAAAAAAAAGTTAAAAATAAAAAAAAAACTAAATACTCACCTCTCCAGTCTCCTCCTGGTGGCGGCGATCCTCTCTCCTCGGCGTCCTGCGGTATACTGGCAGGACCTTCGTTGACGTTATTTAGTCAGCTGATGGTCACGCGACCATCACCTGACCGCTGACGTCAGCGGTCGCGGGACCATCAGATGATTAAATGAAGTCACCACAGGTCCTGCAAGTACGCCGCGGGACACCGAGACGAGGGGACGCGGCATGGAGGAGACCGGAGAGGCGAGTATACAGGTTTTTTTTATTTTTAACCTTATTTATTTTTTTCACCGCATGGTAGCCGGGATGAAGAGGAGTTGTAGTCTCCTCTTCATCCTGGGTACCACAAGCATCGCGATTACGCCACAAATTCGTGACCATTGAATTTAATTGAAACTCAGCAAATCCACATATACCTGCGGGTTTGCTGCGTTTCAATGTTCCTCAATGGCCGCGAATTTGCAGCGTAATCTCGGTAGAAAAGGGCATGCTGCGTTTTGCAATGCAATGCGAATTCAGTGCGCAAATTAGCGCATCATGTGCACAGCACATCCGAATTCACATTGCTTTGCATGGCAGACTGTTTTACAAGCGTTTTCACGGCCGCAAAAACGCTACCAGAACGCTATGTGGGCACATAGCCTTAGGGTGCTTTCACATTGCATTTAGATGTACAAACCCGAAAATGATGCACGTCAGAGAGCACTTTGCTCTGTTGGCACCATTATAGTCTATGGCCCTGTCGGAGCATATGTCCGAAACGCATTTTGTGGGGGGTTCGGACATAAGCCCCGAAGTGAGCCACTGAACGGGTGCTGAAATGCAATGTGAAAGCACCCTAAGGATATCTTTTCACTAGGCGTTTTTTCAGCTTTTTTTTCTGCAGCAAAACCTTATCTCTTGGCAGTAAAGTTTCTGCCTCCAAAAAGCAGGTTTTGCTTGTTTTTTGCTGTTTTGTTAAGATGTGTGCCCACGATGCGTTTTTAATGCGTTTCTGCAGCTGCAGAAACGCATTAAAAACGCATGGTAGAAGGGCAGCAATGTTCCCCAATGATAATCCGCATGTGCTGTGCACATGCTGCGGAAATATCCTCTTCGGATTATTGCGGAAAAAAACGCAGCACTACCAATTATTTTGCGGAAATGCTGCGTTTTCGCCGCCATTGACTTGCATTACAACGCGCTGCATCTGTACTTGCCTAATTGGCACGTTCTAATGTGCGGATGGTACCCGGGTGTAGATGGTGCGGATGGTACCCGGGTGTAGAGGACAGGAGAGTCTCATCCACACCCAGGTACCATTAAAAAATCTGTTAAAAAAAGAATAAAATAAAAAATAAATGTATATTTACCTTCCGGCGGCCCGAGCTGCGCTCCTACTTGCTTCCCGGCACTTTGCAGTGGATTGAAGGACCTGCGCTGACGTCAGAGTCATGTGACGGGTCACGCGACGCTGACATCGGCAGGTCTTTGAATTCACCACTGCCGGCAGCTGGGACCGAGCGAAACAAGCCAGCGCGGGCCATCGGAGGGTAAGTATATATTTATTTTTAACCACTCTCTCGGTCACAGTATATAAATCCATGCTGTTTGCATGGATTTATATAGTGTGACCTAGTTGTCACTAGCACTTTCCAAGTGATGGTAAAATCGCTTGGAAAGCGCTTGTCAATCCGCATGCGGAAATGTCAGTGAATAACTCTCCATTTCCGCATGACCCTGGCAGGAAAACGCATGTACAATCCGCATGTACAATCCGCATGCGTTTTTTTCTGCCAGGGAGATGCAGAAATCCTCAGGAAAAAATCCTGAGCATTTCTGCATCGTGGGCACATATACTGCATTTTTTTTCACTGTCTATTTGTCTCGTGCATGCTGATTAAGTTCAGTGACAGAAAAAAAAAAAAATTACTATTCAACCTCATCAGGTTTTGGCACAAAAAATGCAGCAAAATCTTATACCTGCGTTTTTTCAGCACCACCCATTACTTTCAATGCATGAAAAATGCTGAAAAACGGCAGAAAGAAATGAGTGCAAAAAAACCATGCAAAGCACAAAATACTGATGACACAAAAACCAATGTGTGTGCAAATCTCATAGACTTTACTGGTACTGTAAAACACAGCTGAAAATTTGCATAAAAAACGCTGAAAAAACACCTAGCCTTAGATGAAAGATTTTAATTCTGCTGTAGATTTCCTCCATACCCAGTACACCTTACATGGCTCCATTTTACTGCGAGTTGCAAGGTCAATTAAAGAAGTGTCTTTATTTTCACGCTTCTTGTCCTTTTTTCTAGCACTGCTGAATCTTGGCCTGAGGGAACAGTACACAGACCACTGCTGGGTTTACCAGGCACCCTGCCGCTTTTATCTATGGTAAAGCTACTGTCCGCACATATGACCGCGCCTGACCACTTGATCCTTCATGCAGGCCCGGCTGTGCACTTTACTGATCTCTATTAACATTCCAGCACAAGGTAACACTGGCAGATTTATGAGGAGAACCTTAAAGCCCCCACATGCGAGAACCAACACAAGACGCTTGTTTAAGAACCAGTAGATAACCTCAGGCACCATGTACTTTTGTTTTCTAGTGTAAAGTGCTTTATGAACCATGGATCACTGGCACAAAGTGGACATACACAGAATTTGTTCAAATAATCCAAGAAAGTAGAAAAAAATTAAAGCCAAATTTTTTTATTTGACGACCAGATGTTCTCGTCGACAGTTTTGCATGATACAAAACCATATGTTTTCGGCACATCGAGATGTAGCAAATGTTAAAAGGGTTTTACAGGACTGATTGTTTTTTCTTTTTTTTATCTACTGCAGGGGCCAGACAAATGTAATGATTCTTCAAATTCTGCATCGATATCCCCCTGATCATCAATGGTTACACCAGGGGTGGGGAATCTTTTTTCTGCCTAGGGCCATTTGGATATTTATACCATCCTTCGGGGGCCGTACAAATTGTGCCCTAACTCTGCCCACAAAGTACCTCCTGGTCCTGGCACTGGTGTCAGGACATAATCTTTCATTGCACGAGCCTCACGTGTAGTGAAAAATGGGTAAACGTGCTTCACAGAGAAAGAAGAAATTAATGGGCTGGCGGCTGCCAAAATAAAGCTGCCGGGCCAAGCACTGTGGTCCCCAAGAATCAGCCTGGGGGTCAGATAAGAGGTCATCAAAGGGCCTGAGGTTCCCCACCCCTGGGGTTACATGATGGGCTCAACACTTGGATATTGAAGTTTTATGGGATGTCCTGTTGAGAGAGCACTTGCTCGGGTCTGTCAACAGGATGTTACACTGGATGTCACGTTAATTAACAGCCAAAGGTAATGGGATATTTTCAATTGCACTTGCCAACTGCATTGTACATATGACTATCACCTGCTCACTATCCAATAAGTGTCCTTAAAAGTAACTATGGGATGGATTTGTTGTACTGTAGGATCAGGAGAACAGACTGTCGATCATTACTGGTAACGCCCTTTTAAATAAAATAATCTCTGGAGGCAGATTCTCGGGGCGATCTATGTCCGGCCCATAGATCTTAACAGCTCATTTACATATTTTAAAAAATGTGGATTATTCTGCAATAAGACACTGGATCTTAAATATCAAGGTATCACGTTATTCAACTTTCTATGACCTCCATGCCCATATAGACTGTTTAGGAGGGTTGATCCTACTGACAGATTCCCTTTAATAAAACAGACATGCAAGAAGAGCTAGAAAAATGTGAATGACGACTTCTAGTTAGCTAGATGCACTTCTGACTTCAGTGATGGAAACACACACAAGACACAGTGCTGACAAATATAAATGAGCAGTAAATGAAAAGAAAATCAAGACTTTCTAATGACAACAGCATAAAAGCAGAAGTTTCATTGATGTCTATGTACACGAGGGTCTGGCAACGCCTCGGCTTGAGTAAACATGCTGAAAACACAGATATGTTGGGACCAGACGTTTCTGCCGGCATAGCGGCCACATTGCTGGCTCTCTATGGGGGTAATAAGATAGAATATTTGCAGAAGCCTCATATGCTTGATCTATTATTACATTAAGCAGCAGCCTGAATTAATACGGACTGCCCTGCTATTTTATGACATGATGCAGCTTGTTTGGACTTTAATCTGGGCTCTTTTCAGACGGATGGCAGTGACAACATTGCACAATCTCAATTTAATTCTCACTAACCTAATAAAAGTTGTGTAAAGTACGACAGCAGCGCACTATCTATTCATAGACACGTCTCGTGTTAGGGGGAGACAATTATCCAATATGTCAACCAAGACTGTGCTAAATATTGATGTCAAGTTTCAGACTGCTCTATGTACTGCTTGATAGAGCCCAGTGTGACCTCAGCGCTCTTTATGTCATTTCCAGGTAGTCCGTAACCTCAGAGCCAAAGAATAAGGTTACCATTTCTAAAAACAAAAAACAAACATTTTCAATGCTAATCTAAAGGAATCAAAAAGTATTAGCGCATCGAGAGACTAATGTGCATATGATCATTCTTGAAGGGAACCTGTCAGGATGATTTTTTTTTTACTTTTGGAAGTAGTGGTATGGCTGTAAAGGTGCTCTTTAGAGTAGAGCGAACCCAAACTTAAAAATTCAGGGTTCGTACCAGATAGTTAGTGTCTGGTGCTAAACGCCGAGCACAGACTTCTACTGGAAGTCCATTGCAATGTTCGGAGTTCCGGGGGAAGTCGAGAGAGAGAGAATTTTTCAGCTCAAAAGTTTAGGTCACCATTGTATTCAAAGGAGTTCGGGTTGTGGTTCAAGTTCGGTACAGTTCTGGTGCCCGTACCGAACTTTGGAGTAAAGTTCGGGTCAGGTACCAGAACCCAAACTTCCACGGGTCCACTCATCCCTAATGCTCTTCCCAAAATAATCATTACACTTTTTTTTGTTAACAACTGATGTGCCAGTCATGAGGAATCTACAGTAGAAGCCAATTAGTGATCATGATTGTGAAAGAAGACCAATATGGTTACTAGAAACTAACAACCAAAGATGTATGGTCAAGTCAGAGGATAGCACTGTGGCTTTGCAGCGCTGGGGTACTGGGTTCAATTCCCACCAAGGACAACATCTGCAAGGAGTTTCTATGTTCTCCCCGTGTTTGCATGGGTTTCCTCCGGGTTTCCTCCCACACTCCAAGACATACTGATAGGGAATGTAGATTGTGAGCCCCAATGGGGACAGTGATGATGATGTATGTAAAGAGCTGTGGAATATGATGGCGCTATATAAGCAAAGCATCATATTTCTAATTCAGAGGACCCACTCAGGGGTGTATTATATATAAGTTATTAAAGAGGTTGACCAGTAAATTTTTTGCATGACCAAAATAAATAAAATATATATGTGTGTGTGTGTGTGTGTGTGTGTGTGTGTGTGTGTGTGTGTGTGTGTGTGTGTGTGTGTGTGTGTGTGTGTGTGTGTATACAGATACTTCAGAGTTCAGTTATCTTACGGACAATTCATGGCTATAGCCATTTCCTGCCAGCAGCAGTGACGTATTGTCCGCGGCTTCAGCCACTTATTAAGCTGCAGCAGTCACTTGATCCCATTTGAAGAGATGGATAGGAGAGCATTTGAGCACCTGGGAAGAGATATGGAGGTTGACTGGCACGTAGACATATTTTGGGAGGTGTTTTTGTCCATGTAGGGATGTTTTGTGCAAAAAAAAAAAATGACTGGATAACCTTTTGAAGTTGGGCTTACCTGCAAGTGGATGTAGATACTATTATTAGGGACTTTACCAAATAACAGTTTATGCAGTAAGGGTTTGTGCAGAAAACGTCTTTTTCAGCTGGATTCCGCTTGGAATCCCCCTGAAGAAGCGCCGCAGAAAATGATAATACTGCACAGCAATAAAAAAAACAACAACATTGCTGTGCACATGTTCAGTCTTTTATTACTTCTTTTAAATGCTTCAGGGTTCAGATCCCACGCAGTAGCTGCTCGCAGGATATAGTAAAAATAATAGAAAAAAAGATGCCAGCAACAGAACTTCCAGACATACAGAGGTAAGACTACCAGCGGAGCAGCTTCAGGAAAACGACCGCTTTTTTTTCTTTTTTTTTAAAGCTGCTTTGCCTAGGAAAACTTTAGCAGATGCTCCAGTGTCTCCAAGACGTCTTGTGCACATAAGGCAGTGCCAAGTGGTCATAGAGTGACAGTATGAGGCAGCAGGGATACTAATGTCAAACAATCACAGATGATTACATTTCAGTAAAAGCTAAGTAATCTCAACCAACAGTCTACAATGGTGGGATTTTCGCCCTGTAACCTATAGTGGGTATCACTGTACAATTAAAAAAAGATTTTCACCAGGTTAAAAGTGAGCAGTTTTGGCTCTTATTTAATTCTCGCTGCTCCCCCGAGTATTCCGTTTTTTATTAATTCGTCATATGGTTTTATTTGACCCAAATTTTCATAATCATTTCTAAGGGGGCGTTGCTCACAGGGAAATAATGCAGAGTAGACTAAAGACGGGCTCCTAGATAATGAACAACGCCCCCTTGGTAAAGACCATAAGAATTCATACAAAATGAAAAAGCCCATATATCTGGAACTGTATGGTGGATCTAAAAAAAAACAACAAAAAAAACAAATATGGATTGCTCAGGGGAAAAACTGAAATAAAATAATACAATTTAGCCACTTTTTATCTGCTAACAGGTTGTCTTTAAGCAATAAATAGAATTTGAAAAATAAATACTTTCCATTACTAGACAATTTCTTCCATAACGTTTGCAGCCCAATAAAGGAACTCATCAATATGTATAAAGATAACGCATGTAGCTGAGGAGGATTGTTGATCACTTGTTTCATGATAGTTTATTGCATTGTAAAAAGGGTCAGCTTAACCTCGGCTTTTCTAAGGATTTCAATTTGTACAAGGAAATAATGCTTACTTCTGGGATTACTTCATAGAAAAAGGAATTCTTTCTTAACAAAAATCCCTACTGATAAGAGCAGTTACAAGCCAGGTTTATTAAGGAAGCTTTGCAGGCCTAAAAGCACAGGTCATGAGACCATAGGCCTCAGGTCACGGTAGACCTAGTGATTACAATTTATCACAGTTTATAGAGACCACTCTCTTCTTACATCTATAGCGACATCTACACTTTTCTGTATTCAGATCTAAAAACAATATATTCTCCTTTAATATTCACTGTGCCAAAAAGTAAAACAAAGGCATCTTAAAACATAAGGCCATCACAAAACACATTGTCCATCATATCTCGAAAAATGAGGAGACTAACCCTAACTTAATTATAACTGGCAAAATCAAATATATTGTTCCTTTATGCACATCACAGACATAGCCTGTAAGAGACATTTATTTCTAATTGCATGCAGCAATTTCAGGTTTCTTAGAGCTCACTCGTACAAGATACAGAAAATACGTCCCATGGAGCAGGACTAAGGCTGTGTGCCCACGTAGTGTTTTTCATGCGTATATGCTGCGGAATTTCCGCAGCGTAAACGCATGTGAAACGCTAGGTAATCCGCCCCCCATGGTCCCCAAGGGGATTCCGCAAGTTCTATGCACATGCTGCAGATTTTTCCGCAGCGTTTATGCTGCGTTCAAAAATCCGCAGCATGTCCATTAATTTTGTGTTTCCGCAAGCGGAATTGCCTTGTGCAATGCATTAAAAACGCAAGGCAATTCCGCATGTGGAAAACGCGCGATAAACGCGCAATAAACGCATGCGGAATTCCGCATGCGTGTTTCCGGGAGAGGACTTGCAGAAATGAAGCAGAAATTTTCTGCTTCATTTCTGCAACATGGGCACATAGCCTTAGAGAGCACCATCAACGTAAGTCCTGCAAGTTTAACAGGTGAGCAAAATTAAGAAGCTCTCTACTATAGATCTGTATCTCTTTGATTTAATACAAAAGGTATATAGAGGCTTTTTCGTCTTTCACCCAAAAAATCTGTGAGAAGAAAAAAATAGTGGCAAGTTCCGTTAGAAAAAGGGAATATATTTGCCAATAGCTAGTAAGTATTTTAAAAAAAATATATATATATATAGATATAAATAATTTAGTATGGTATTCATAATATATATAAAATGTATGTATATATATATATATATATATATATATATATATATATATATATATATGTGTGTGTGTAGGTGGACAGAAAGTGTAATAAGATTATGAAGAGGGAGATTTATCAAACACTAAATAGCAGCCGTCTGTCTGGATCATCCTCCAATAAACCATGAATTAGACGTGGACGATAAGCTTTCCACCCAATAGATTTCAGGATTCGCATGATAGAAGCTCATGTAATTCCCAATTCCAGAGAGGCTCTTCTGTGGACTTTTTTGGACTCTGAACAAATGTTTCAGCAACAAGTTGTTTATTATCTTCTGTACAGACAGTTTTGGGTCGACCAGTTTTTGGAGCATTAAGGATTGAGCCAGTGGCATTGAATTTGTCACGAATGTGGTAAATGGTTTGTCACTTTGGGGCTTGAGTACCAAATGTTTCAACCCAATTTGCTCTAACGGTTTCAGCATTTTGAGATTTCCAGATCTATCTGTGAAAACTAGATCTGTGAAACTGGCTCAGTTGCCCTTAGCAACCAATCAGATTCCACCTTTCATTTTCCTAAGAGTCTGTGAGGAATGAAAAGTGGAATCTGATTGGTTGCTAAGGGCAACTGAGCTAGTTTCACTTTACACCATGTTTGATAAATCTCCCCCTTCATAACCTTATTACACTTTCTGTCCACCTACTTTTGGACCACCATATGTATATATATATATATATATATATATATATATATATATATATATATATATATATATATATATATATATATATATATATATATATATATATTACACAGAATGAGACACCCGCCTAGTAACGCATTGGACCATCCCATCCTTTTCACAGTTGCAGCTGTAGATAAAGCTACTGATATACTCTCAACAGCCATTGTACCTGATTAAAAAGAGACTATAGGATTAAGATCTGGGACTATGAAGACCAGAAAAGCAAGAAAAGCACATTGTCAAGTTCCTGGAACCAATCCATTACTATATAACCTTTAGGGCTCTCTCCCACTTGCGATTAAGTCAGGCGAATGCAATCCGATTAAAAATCGAATTGCAATCATACCAATTTAATTCTATGCTTGTGTTCTCAGTGGAGTTTATTTTCCTGCTCCGATTTGATCGCGATGAAATGGAAAAAAAACGCAGCATGCTGAGATTGCATGTGGAATTCGGATCGCAAGCACCCATACAAGCCTAAGGGTGCATGTGAAACATCGCAATGAACTTGGATATCACCCTAATGTAGTGCACTTCCCACTGACGCCAGCAAAAGAGGAGAAGGAAAAATTAAGTTTTCCGTCTCCTCTGCACCTGTGCGAGAAGTCCGGAGCACAGAGCACTGACACTCAGCTCCTGCTCGAAGCAGAACAGGAGCTGAGTGTCATTAGAATATCGCATCCCATGCTCTTGCATCAGATATCATACGCTATTGGGACCCGGCCTTATGGTATGGTGCATTGTCCTGCTGAAAGTGTACTACTCACATAGGGTAAGCAGCTACTATGAAGGGGTGAAGATGGTTGGCCACAATACTTAGGAAGACCACACTGTCCAAATGTCTTAATTATTCTTAATGTTCTCCTCTTCTGACATGATCCCATTCTGCAGGATGATTTTCCTTGGTCCAACCATTTACGGTACACTCTCAACGCCGTTGCATAAGAAAATACCACAAGGGCAGCACGGTGGCTCAGTGGTTAGCACTGCAGCCTTGTAGCTCTGGGGTCCTGGGTTCGAATCCCACCAAGGACAACATCTGCAAGGAGTTTGTATGTTCTCCCCATGTTTGTGTCGGTTTCCTCCCACCTCCAACACTCCAAAGACATACTCACAGGGAATTTAGATTGTGAGCCCCAATGGGGACAGTGCCCATAATGTCTGTAAAGCGCTGTGGAATTAATGGTGCTATATAAGTGAGTAAAATAAATAAATAAAGATTGGCAATTTTTTAAACACAATCTCCAGCTAGTCAAGCACAAATGTCCATAACTTTGTTGAATCTGTTGAGATTGCTTAATTCTACCATTATAATGCGAATTCACAAAAACTGATGTATGGAAACTTGTGCACTTCATTTTATGTGGTAATCTGGCGTCATATGTATAACTTTCATAGAGGGAACATAAATCGTGAAAGAAGCGTTGTCTTTAGTAAGGTGACCATTCAGTGTACTGTATATACCAAGCAATATTAAGAGACCTCTTTCTGTCTCTAATCTCTTGGAAGCTTTTGTCTAGAGAAAGTAACTAAATTTTCCAATTTTTAGTTCCTGGAACTTCGGCGATTATTGGAAAGGTTCTGACCTGGGCTGTCCGGGTAATACTTAGACAGTCAAGGTCCACCAGAACCACTCTCAATCTCATTTAATAAACGGGGTCCCAAGTGGGAACCACAGTCTATAACTTCTTAATTGAAAGGAGGTATCTTGATGTGAAAACTCACATAACACTGAAAAGTATTTGTGTAAACCCAACCTAGGGGGTCCTTTTATTAATTTCTTCTGGTAGGTCTCCCTTAAGTATGACCTCTCTTTGTAAGCTTGCGTTCTTTCCCTTTGCTAAACAGATTACATTTCTTTTAATTAATGGAAATCTGAACTTATATGACACAGGGGTGTTTTCTTCTCACTGAAAACAACATTCTTTATTAGCAAAAACCCTGTGAGTGAGTGTTTATACACAAAATAGTATAGTAATAATTACCTCCCCAAACAATTTAGGACTGATTTTACTATAAGCCAAGCATGTCTAAATACACAGCCTATAAAACCCTGAAAACTGCTCTTTACCTCTCCAGAAAGCAATGTGCCCAATTGTAACACGATCTCCTGCCAATCTATTTATGTGGTAGCATGCCGTGCCATTCCCTTTACCTAGGATTACATTATCACAGTTAATCTTGTTCACCCAGAAGCACAACCGTCTATCGCTGAAATCTTACAGCTTATAGGTTGTAAAGGGCTATCAACGGCAGCAAAGAAAACAAAGGATGCCGTTTAATACACTGCCATGTGAGGATATGGACAGGTTCATTACTGGAACTCTGTGCTTACAAGTCGCTGATCCAAGCCCCTCAAGAACATTTCTACTGACATGACTAATTTAGTAAATACTTTTATTGTCCATAAACAACTCCAGAGCATTTTTTCTTAGAAGTAGCTTTTATGTTAGAAAAAAATTAAACATTGAGCATAACTACTCCGATGGTTGTGTCCCAATGTGTTCTGACACTGTCAATCAGCGGTGAAAGTCTCAATGACCAGGGAAAGTGAGATCAGGAACTATCACATAGTTCTTTCTATGATTCGGCAGAAAGTTTCATAAGAACTCCTACTAATCATCAGAGAGAGAACTCAGGACGGAGTTTTGTGGCTGCGCTGCCCGACAGCTAAATGTGACCAATGGTGGCGATGGGATCTGATCACCTCTCAAGCTTTAGAGGCTCAGTGGTAACCTAGAACAGAATTAAGTCAGGGAACAAATCAAATCAATGGTACAACCAGGGCTGTGGAGTTGGTAAGCCAAACCACCGACTCAGACTCCTCAGACTGCCTGACTTCCGACTCTGACTCCACATCCCTGCCTCACTACTGAGCAGGTACATAAAGTGCAGCACAGATTCATCTCAACTAAAAGCAGAGATCCTTAGATCAGGAACAGAACAGATATTTATAGGACATTTCATACCGACTCCTGAATCCACAGCCCTGGGTACAACCCATCTTTACTACATTCACAAGGGTTAATCTAGTTTGTAATCCGAAAATACATTACTCATCCACATGTATTCCATTTCTGGATCCCATATTGTGTCTGCATAAATCTATATGTCACAGACGGAAAGTCTATGCTTCCTTCTGGTAACAACACTTTTGAAAGACCAAAATAAAATTTAGCAGTCTCCAAAAAGGCTCAACAATTTCATTTAGGAGTTGTATGCCACGTGAACTTTTAGAACTTTTTTTTTTTTTTTAAGTTGTGGTTTTTATTGCATCTACAATGAAAACATGCCACAATGCAGGGATTATGGCAAAATTAAATGTTAACCTGTTTTTGCTCTACCAAAGCATGTACTGTAAAATATATGGCTTTATAGCTATGTATGTATGTAGATTTACCCCAGATTTCCACTTATGGTTCATAAAAGAAGTTGGCCATGCTCTTTCTTTTATACAAATTAATTAGCGACAAAAATTTGTGACACAATACCGCAGTGCTTTTGTTCTCAAAACGACTTCTGAGAAGTATGAGACCAGATCTGTCCAACATCCTCCTCCAATTAAAAAATGATTGATCCATGCTAAGGGTTTTCAACTGGAGGAGGATGGTGGTCAGGTCTGGTGAGGAAGGCCACAATAACAAGTGAGGGGAACAAGTAATACTTATATAGTGTCACACAAGGACATCACCCAACACATTTTATTTCCCCCAGAGTATAATGCAGCCACCTCCCCCAACAGAGTATAATGCAGCCACCCCCACAGAGTGTAATGCAGCCACCCCCCCACAGAGTAAAAATGCAACCCCCAGAGTATAATGCAGCCACTCCTCCACAGAGTATAATGTGGCCACCTCCCACAGTATAATGCAGCCACCTCCCACAGTATAATGCAGCCACTCCTCCACAGAGTATAATGCAGCCACCCCCCACAGAGTATTATGCAGTTACCCCATAGAATAATGCAGACCCCCAGAATATAATGCAGCTGCCCATAGAATAATGCAGCCCCTCCATAGAATAATGCAGCCCCCCAGAGTATAATGCAGCCCTCCCCCAGAGCATAATGCAGCCCCCCAGCTCTGCAGTATTATGGTGACCACGTACTCACTGATTTACAAAAAAATAAATACAATACTTACCTCTCCTCTCTGTTCCCCCGCTGCCCGCCGCGCATCTGCTCTCCTCTGTTCCCCCGCTGCCCGCAGCGCGTCTCAGCAGCTCCACTGCCCTGAACAGCGTGGTGCACGATGAAATTACATCATCGCACTCGCTACGGCATCACAGATACCGATACAGTTGAATGCGCGATGCGAAAGGAGGGGAGATGGGCCGGCGCTGGAGTCGGGCCCCCCTGACTAACAGGTGGCGCGACACTGGCTGGGGGCCCCTGGGGGAGTGGGGGCGCAGGCAGATGCCTAGTCTGCCCGTCCCTAACGTCAGCCCTGACTCCAGTTCAACACCCTAACCATGGCATACAAAGCCATCCGCAACCTGTCTCTTCCATACATCTGTGACCTAGTCTCCCGATACTTACCTGACCACCACCTCCGATCCTCACAAGATCTCCTCCTCTACTCCCCTCTTCGCTCCTCTTCCCACAATCGCATACAAGATTTTTCCCGTGCATCCCAACTACTCTGGAACTCTCTACCCCAACATATCAGACTCTCGCCTAGCGTGGAAACCTTCAAAAGGAACATGAAGACTCACTTCTTCTGACAAGCCTACAACCTGCAGTAACCACCGCTCCATCATACCGCTGCACGACCAGCTCTACCCTCACCTACTGTATCCTCACGCATCCCTTGTAGATTGTGAGCCCTCGTGGGCAGGGTCCTCGCTCCTCCTGTACCAGTCAGCGACTTGTTTTGTTCAAGATTATTGTACTTATTTTTATTATGTATACCCCTTTTCACATGTAAAGCACCATGGAATAAATTACGCTATAATAATAAATAATAATCATAGACAACCTTTATTTTACTAAACCACCAATTAAATTTTCTACTATTTACCCATTCCTCCACCAAAGCAGCTAACTCCATTTTCCTGCACCTTTTTTAAAATGTGTATGTCTTGCTATGTTATTTTAGATGTTTACGGGTGGGGAGGGAACGTATGTTTTTTTTATCAAGTTAGCTAACCTTAAAAATTCTACTTGGCTAGATAATGAGAATGTATTACTTGCCTATTTTTTTTTTTTTGTAGAAATAAACTCTAATAATTGTTTCCAAGATTTAGTTAATGAGTTTATTCAAAAGCATTAAAATGAAATGTAACAAAAATAGAATAAACATTAATTTCCAGTAAGCAGAACACAAGGGAGATGGGTAATTTTACCTTCATTGTCAAAAGAAAACTTTGCCATAATGCAATTCCACAGTGTAGTAATTAGAGGGATGCAAAAGGAAATGGCCTCCCCAAAATTAGGTAATTCCTAATTCCTGTCTTACAGGCATTTGCAAACAAATCCTTATATATCTGAAGATATGAATCATAACATTATGTTGTATTTAGCCTACAATTCACTACATAAAGCCAGACGAGCAGTATTGTCAAGACTAACAGAAGAGCATCTGGACAACGCATTATCTCAGTCTATATAATCCTCGGTATTTTATAGAAATAATGATGGTGCACTGGGACCATGGACGACTTCTGATGAGCAATGTGTGTTGCTTGGGTATGTAGCCATCTCACCTGTGCATTTGATTAGCATGTGGATTGGAAGCACATGTGATGGTCACAAAACCCTGATCATAAATGAGAAATGTTGCGAGTCACAGACACATCAGTCTATAAAATAGAACCCCACGCAGAGCACAATGTGCCGTGAACTCGGAGATTGGAAGCATGTGCAGACCTAAAGACAGGGGTATGTCCGAACCACCGCCGCTCAAAGCTTTCTGACAAAGGACAATGGTAACTCAAGGGAACAATTTGAAATCATGGCAACTACATATTTCAGATTCGATTCTTGCTTCTTTCTTAGGTTATATTAGTATTAAAAAACAAAAATATACTATATTAAAATATTTATTTGTTTGAAAGCTGCACAAAGTGAGAATGAAATCATTGTTATAACATATTTTTCCTGCAATTTTGTTTTAAATCCAAGGCTTCACTTATTTGCACATAAGGAAATATGTTATTTAAAGGGAATCCATCCCCCAAAACGGTTTATATGGCCATGCTATTCTCTGAAAAGATGTTGTTATCCATATCTGTTACTTATGCAATCTGTTGCTCCCAGACTGAAAAATAGCTTTAAGTTTAGGTTTAAGTGCTCTGGGTGTGATAAAAGCACTTCTCAAACCTCTTAATTCCCTGGAATTATTTCCCACTCAGCTCCACCTTTCTCTGATTGATTGACAGCTTTAGTCCAGTCAAATACAGGAAGGTGGGACTTGCAGGGAAATAGAGCCAGGGAGGCAGAGGCTTGGGAACTGCCCTGACCTCACACCGAGCACTTAAGTCTCATTTGCATATTATTTAAAACAGCAACTCTTCAATCAGGGAGCAACAGAATGGACAACTAAAGGAATTATCTTTCAAAAAGCAACATAACCATATAAACATTTTAGGAAGTTGGATCGATCTGACAGATTCTCTTTGAAATACCCTTAAGCTTGCAGTTTATTATGAGACCTGTCCATCAGTGGCCTTAATGAAATAAAAATATGTATGGCATTTTAATGTTGCACTTACACAGGGTTACTCCATGGAGGCCGGTAATAGACAGATCCGGCCACATGCTCCTCCATAGGCAGCCATGTTCCACACCAGAGAGACATACTGTCAGTTTAGAAGATTGTACTGAATGAGAGGTAAATAGTTGTCAGATAGGAACAATGGCACTAATAGGTTACTAACAATATATTAGAAAGTTGCTTTTAGTGGTGTTTACAGCACATTTGCAAAAACAAGGGTAAAGCGCCAACCATTCAAATAGATTTTTTTTTCTCTTGTAGTTAGAGCTGATGTAATATCACTGGGTAATATAAGAAAGTAAAATATTTTTGTAACTACCAGATTGTTTAGTACAAGACATAAGCAATGTGATTTCATACTCTTTGAAAAAGGGAAAATGAAGGGTGATGCTCAACTGCAAGCACAAGGAAAGCCACTGCCCTTGTAAATTGTAACAGGCATTGTTAAAGGAGTTGTCCGATACCTAAAATGTTTTTCTAAATATCTATTTCTACACCCTAAGTATTTTTGTAATTAGCATTATTATAAAAAATACCCTACATGTCTCCTCATCTAGCTAATCCCTAAATGTATTTTTACACTTCTCTTGTGACATTTTGTTTGAAAAGGAGCCTCAAATGAAGCGTCACCAGGAAGCTGGGGCTGCACTCACTTTCCCGCAGCTTCTATCAGCTCTACAGGAACAAGACGTCATCAGGGGCAGCGCTGCTGTAACTTATTACAGTTTGTTTCATCACTGTCCTCTGAAGATGTCCTGAATTCATGCTGCTGATAGAAGCTGTGGGATAAGTGACTGAGGTGCTGGCACTCTGCTTCAGTCTCTGCCGCAGCTTCTCTACTGTGAAGGGAGATGTCAAGGGGCGGTTAATGAAGTAGGGTGAGTGACACCAGTATCGTCCCACAGCTTTTTATCACCGCCCTCAAACAAATCATCATCGGGGGAGAGGCGCTGGTGTCACTCACTCTGCTTTAATCACCGCCCCCTGACATCTCTTTTCACAGTAAGAAGCTGCGGTGGAGACAGAAGTAGAGTGCCTTGAGTATTTCTAGCAGATCAACTTTGACAAGTGCAAGTACTAAGTTTTAGCAGAAACGGTTAAGTCATGTTTTTGCAGGTTAATATGCCTGATAACAAGTCTCATATGCAAAAACTCAATGAAATTATGCCTTTGTATCTTCTCCAGTTCCTCTTCCCAGCCATCATTACCCATCTAACTAAAATATTTAATTTCCCTTTGTATTTCTTCCGCTAACTTTCCCTCATTTTTAAAACATGCCATCATAACACCATTACGGTACTTAAAAACAACCACATCTTGACCTGACTTGCTCTGTTAAATACAAAAAGGTCTCTAATCTCCTTCATCTCTAAACTACTGGAACGTTTCATTCCCTATATCTAATCACTTGCACGCTCTTGTCAAATGCACTTTAAAAGCATCTCATGAATCTGTACTTTTCTTATCATCAAGACTGCAAAAACTCTTACGTTCCAATTCATTCTCATCTCAACTACTGCAACTTGCTACTAATCGGTTCCCCCTCAACTAAACTCTTCCTTCTCAAATCTATCCTGAATGTGGTAGCCCGCTCATATTTCTGTCCACCCACCACACTGATGCCTCTACCCTTTGCCAATCATTGCACTAGTTATCCATCTGCTATATAATTTAATAGACATTTATCATTCTCACACACAGAGATGACGCTGTGCCACCCTCCATCTCCTCCCTCATCTTTGTATGCCATCCTACCCAAGCTCTTGGTTCCATTTTCTCACACTCCCATCTCGAAGACTTTTCTCATGTTGCACCAGCTATCCAGAATGTACTACCCAAGACAATCAGGTTAAATCTTAAATCCCTGTGTCAGTAGCATTAAGTGCGTCCTAAAAAAAACATTTTAGGCATGACTATCACATCACCTCACTAATCTATCTCAGGAACTGGTCCCTTCTTTCAACAGTTTACCTACACTTTATGCATTTATAAGTACTTTTTTTTATTTGTATGGACATTGATATTGGCTGGTGATCGATTCATGCAGCTTCACATGTATAACTTTATTTCTTATAAAAGATGACTGGACCATACACTACAACCACTTTTTCCTTTGCATCACTCCTACTTCCTCAGTGATGGCAAGCTCTTGCGAGCAGGGCTCTCCCTTCTCTTGCTTGAGTTCTTCAATTATCTGTTACTACTTGCAATACATTAATGAAGATTTTTTGGTACTTAAAGTAAAATATTTTTCTCATAGCCTTCAGTTGGGGACAAAAAAACATGTGTTATATGCTGCCACCTGGAGGCTGACACTAAGAATACATCTTAGAAAAAAAAGCTGACTCCTCCCCAACAGTCTACAGTTGGCCAGCCGACACCCAGCTATTCAGTTAGTGCAAAAGCAGTAGGAGGAGCAAAACCAAGACCCTTCCCACAAACAAGGGAGGGAGCTGTGCCCCCCAATGAAGGATATGAGAAAGATTTTACAGTAAATACCAATAATTTTCATTTTTTGGAAGCTTCATTGAGGGACTCAGGATGTCCTAAAGCAGTCCCTGCGGTGGGAAAACCAGTGATAGAGTGATACAGCTGAAGGAGCACTGCTAGTGTAGGTCACCCAGCCGACTTACAGCATACCCAGTCCTGGAGCGTAAATGCTTAGCTGTGAGCAGCCAAAGATGGGGCAACAACAACAATAATATATAAAGACCAAGCTCAACTTATGAAGAGGGGTGCCAGGAACACAACATACTCGTCAGTGTAGACAAAAATTCCGGCACACCAAATGAATTTAAAGAGTCAAACGTATGGATACAATAATAGGTGCTTTAATTATTTCTCCGATATATACTTGCTCAAGGTGTTGTCAGTATAGTTGCCCAACGTTTCAACCCCACAGGGGTTTTCATCAGGGGCTTCAGATAAGCTAAATCATATAGTCTGTATGATACTGGGAATCTTCACTCGTGGCCTACTGTATATCGGCATACGGACCACCCGAACACACTAAGTGACGGCTATACCTGCCCTCACCAAGGAATATCACCTCTCGGCCACGACTAATTATGCTGCCTACTGCTATTATTGCCGGTGTACATTTCACCTCTTCTTTGCACCTCTTGGCCACGACTTATTTAGGCTGCCCACAGCCATTACTGCCGGTGTATACCTTACCCCTTTTTTGCAACAAGCAATTTCTGGTCATACCTGGCATTCATTCCCGATATACAGTAGGCCACGTGTGAAGATTCCCAGTATCCTACAGACTAAATGATTTAGCTTATCTGAAGCCCCTGATGAAAACCCCTGCGGGGTTGAAACGTTGGGCAACTATACTGACAAGACCTTGAGCAAGTACAGTTATATGAAAAAGTTTGGGCACCCCTATTAATCTTAAGCTTAATGTTTTATAAAAATTGGTGTTTTTGCAACAGCTATTTCAGTTTGATATATGTAATAACTGTTGGACACAGTAATGTTTCTGCCTTGAAATGAGGTTTATTGTACTAACAGAAAATGTGCGATCTGCATTCAAACAAAATTTGACAGGTGCATAAGTATGGGCACCCTTATCATTTTCTTGTTTTAAATACTCCTACCTACTTTTTACTGACTTACTAAAGCACTTTTTTTGGTTTTGTAACCTCATTGAGCTTTGAACTTCATAGCCAGGTGTATGTAATCATGAGAAAAGCTACTTAAAGTGGCCACTTGCAAGTTGTTCTCCTGTTTGAATCTCCTCTGAAGAGTGACATCATGGGCTCCTCAAAACAACTGTCAAATGATGTGAAAACAAAGATTATTCAACATAGTTGTTCAGGGGAAGGATACAAAAAGCTGTCTCAGAGATTTAACCTGTCAGTTTCCACTGTGAGGAACATAGTAAGGAAATGGAAGAACACAGGGACAGTTCTTGTTAAGGCCAGCAGTGGCAGGCCAATAAAAACATCAGAAAGGCAGAGAAGAAGAATGGTGAGATCAGTCAAGGACAATCCTCAGACCACCTCCAGAGAGCTGCAGCATCAACTTGCTGCAGATGGTGTCACTGTGCATCGGTCAACTATACAACGCACTTTGCACAAGGAGAAGCTGTATGGGAGAGTGATGCGAAAGAAGCAGTTTCTGCAAGCACACCACAAACAGAGTCGGCTGAGGTATGCAAAAGCACATTTGGAGAAGCCAATTTCTTTTTGGAAGAAGGTCCTGTGGACTGATGAAACCAAGATTGAGTTGTTTGGTCATACAAAAAGGCGTTATGCATGGCGGCAAAAAAACACAGCATTCCAAGAAAAAGACTTGCTACCCACAGTAAAATTTGGTGGAGGTTCCATCATGCTTTGGGGCTGTGTAGCCAATGCCGGCACCGGGAATATTGTTAAAGTTGAGGGACGCATGGATTCCACTCAGTATCAGCAGATTCTTGACAATAATGTTCAAGAATCAGTGATTAAGTTGAAGTTACGCAGGGGATGGATCTTTCAGCAAGACAATGATCCAAAACACCGCTCCAAATCTACTCAGGCATTCATGCAGAGGAACAATTACAATGTTCTGGAATGGCCATCCCAGTCCCCAGACCTGAATATCATTGAACATCTGTGGGATCATTTGAAGAGGGCTGTCCATGCTCGGCGACCATCAAACTTAACTGAACTGGAATTGTTTTGTAAAGAGGAATGGTCAAAAATATCTTCATCCAGGAACTCATTAAAAGCTACAGGAAGCAACTAGAGGCTGTTATGTTTGCAAAAGGAGGATCTACTAAATATTAATGTCACTTTTCTGGTGAGGTGCCCATACTTATGCACCTGTCAAATTTTGTTTGAATGCAGATTGTACATTTTCTGTTAGTACAATAAACCTCATTTCAAGGCAGAAACATTACTGTGTCCAACAGTTATTACATATATCAAACTGAAATAGCTGTTGCAAAAACACCAATTTTTATAAAACAATAAGCTTAAGATTAATAGGGGCGCCCAAACTTTTTCATATAACTGTATATATCGGAGAAATAATTAAAGCACCTATTATTGTATCCATACGTTTGACTCTTTAAAGATGGGGCAACGGCATGAGGTCAAGCCGCGAGCTGAGACCAGGAGAGACCAAACTGAGGCTGAATGGCAAGGCTGGATAGTTATGGCGTACAGTGAACCGACACCGGCCTGCCTGGCAACGCTGGACAGTTGCCTGGCAAGACCAGATGGTGCCTGAAGACAGGCTGCAATAGTGAATTGCAAATAGGCCAAAAAGCAATTATGGAGATGACAGCGGCGAGGTGCACCCAAAAATCTACAGGTGTCAGTGGAAGTGCAGCCCATTGCATGGCGTGACCACCGACGGAAAGAGTGAAGAGCCGAGGAGACATCGACAGCATCCAGCACTGAAAAAAGACTCTGGGAAAATAGCTCCACCCAGTCAAAAGGAAGTGGAAGGGGGCCGCTTCTGGACACAGGAAAACACGACTCAAGGAGAAAGCACCCACATTACTGCCGAACCAAGACCTCAAAGCCAGAACATCTGAGACTCCCCAAAGCAGCTGCAGGAGAGAAAGTGCATCACAAGACCACAGCAACAGACATACTTAACTATCCTGAAGAAACATGATCCTATGGCTAAGCACCATCTTTTGCTCTGTGCAACGCACACCACTATGGAGGGCAGGCAGGCATGAGTTAAAAAGACCAACCGTGCAAGGTACCTGATCGCCATGGGCGTCGAGGTACAAGGTCTTACCATCCAGAACCTACAGGCTGTTCTCTCTATCATTCAGTGGGGTGAAACAGAGCAGCACCATTCCACTCTGTTACCCGTACTAAAGGGAAAAAAGAGAAAACGGCTCCTAAACTAACAAATCCAAGGCAAAGACATATATGGAACGCAGACCCGTATCTGCTTCCAACGTGACACTAAGCTCAACTGAAAAGCTGGGCGTCAGGTGGACAGGTGTAGGCTGTTGGGGAGGAGTCCACTTTTTTCCCCAAGATGTATTCTTCGTGTCAGCCTCCATGTGACAGCAAATAACCCATGATTTCTGTGTCCCCCAATGAAGAGCGCAAGAAATAAAAATTATTATACCTTCTACATCTGCAAGGTGCCAACATTGAACTAGCAATACATTTATGTTTGTCAATTGCCATTTAGTAGATTATATTTTCTTTAAATTCTAAATAATTTTCTTTAAAAAGAAAAAAAAAAATCTAGTGCTAGTAGTAAAAACTCTTGATAAGATACCATCCAGCTAAACTCATATTTCACTTTGGCGTTATAAGAGCCTGAATAAATTGTGGACTCTGACATATTCTTTTTAGGGCTTCACTGTTTGTTCTTCCGTAGGTCACACTGTTCCAGTAGACAATGGTGCTTCTATGAAATTTATATAGGAATCAGAACAAGGGCTATCGGCCTCATCTCCTCTTGATGATAAAATGAACTGGAGGCATCTACTGAGTTTATGTTTTGAGGTCCCCCTGACACTTTCCTATTCAATCTGCTGTAAAAATTACAAATGACCTAATAAAGCGATTAAGAGGTAAATTCCATTCCCGCTGCCTTCTGCCCACCAACATTGCTAACAGCTTAATTTTACCTGTCTCATATGGAAATGCTTTAAAACGTGATAGTGTGACAGTTCAACTGATTTAGTTAAACAAACCACAAATCTGTTTATTTTCATGTTTCGCTGCTGTCCATTCATGTACCCGGCCTGGATTTCCTTAAATTTTTTTTCTATAAAAGAAGGAATATGACAAACACCCCTAAAGTATAAATGGAATATAATTTACTAATTACTAAAACCTAGTAAAAAGTGTCATTAAATAATAAAGTACCTGCTGAATTGTCTATAGATTGTCATTATTCAAAAAAGCCTAATTTCTACATTTGAATAATAAATGTGTTGCTATAGTTTTTTTTTGTTGTTTTTTTTTTAAGTGAATGACTTTTTTGACATTATCGCAATCGCACTGCAATGATAAACAATGTGCTGTATTTCCTAGACAAGATGCATATTCATAAGCGTTTCCGTCATCAATATTTATAGAATATTCTTAGTGCCTTCGCATGAAATTTTACAATAACTTTCACCAAATGTGACCAATCCGATACAGCAGTCTAGTGGGAATGTAGAGGGGAATACGCAAATTGCACACTAGCAGTCATGTGACAGCCCGCTCCCGGCGCCAGCACAGGAGAAACCTCACAGCGTTCAGTGAGCGCAAAATGCAGATTCAAATGTCTATAGTCAAAGAGGGACTGCAGACTTTCATCTCAAGCCTAGACAACCCCTTTAATCTGAAAGGGCCCAGGTTGGCGGAAGAAAAACAAAGTAAGGCTGTGTGCCCACGATGCGTTTTTTAAGTGTTTCCGCAGCGGCAAAAACGCTGCAGAAAGGCTTAAAGAACGCATGGTAGAAGGTCTGCCATGTTCCCCAATGATAATCCGCATGTGCTATGCACATGCTGCGGAAATTTACGCTGCGTATTATCATTGCGGAAAAAAACGCAGCAATTATTTTGCGGAAGAGCTGAGTTTTCGCCGCCATTGACTTGCATTAGAACGCATGCATTCCGCTTCACTAGATATTCACATGCGTTCAATGTGCGGATGGTACCCAGGTCTAGAGGAGAGGAGACTCTTCTCCGGACCTGGGTACCATAGAAAACTGTAAAAAAAAAAAAAGAATAAAATAAAAAATATACATTATACTTACCTTCTGATGGCCCCCGCTGAGCTCGTCCTCCCTTGCCAGCAGATCGCGATGGACTGGAGGACCTGCGCTGACGTCATAGTCATGTGACGGCAGGTCATTCAGTGTACCGCGATCTGCCGGCAGCCAGGACGGAGCGAAGCAAGACTCCGGGGGCCATCGGAAGGTAAGTATAGATTTATTTTTTAATTTTTAAACATTCTTTCGGTCACAGTATATAAATCCATGCCGGATGCATGGATTTATTTAGTGTGACCAAGTTGTCAAGCACTTTCCAAGTGATGATAAAATCGCTTGGAAAGCACTTGTCAACCCGCATGCAGAAATGCATATGAAGAACGCTTCACATCCGCATGTCCCTGGCAGGAAAAACGCATGTACAATCCGCATGTGTTTTTTTCTGCCAGGGAGATGCAGAAACGCTCAGGAAAAATCCGGAGCATTTCTGCATCGTGGGCACATAGCCTAATACTCACTTCCCGAGTCAGCTGTGCCCCCTGCAGGTATCAACATACAGTTGGACTTATTAGGCTATGTTCACACATGTTGTGTTTTTCAGCGTTTTTTCCTGCAGATTTTTATGCAAATTTTCAGCTGCATTTTGCAGTAGCAGCAAAGTCTATGAGAAACCAGAAATCTCTGTTCACACTTTTTTTTTGTAGCGTATTTTGTGCCTTGATTGGGTTATTGGAAAACAGAGCATGTCACTTCTTTCAGCATTTTTTCATCCATAGGAAGTAATGGGTGTTGAAAAAAACGCATCAAAAACGCACCAAAATTTGATTGTGTTTTTTTAGCGTTTTTGAATGCAAAATAAAATGGGATTCTTTTTTTCCACAGAACTATACGTACAGTGAGTATGGAAAGTATTCAGATCCCTTTAAATTTTTCATTCTTTGTTTCATTGCAGCCATTTGGTGAATTCTAAAAAGTTCATTTTTTTTTCTCATTAAAGTATACTCTGCACCCCATCTTGACTGAAAAAAAAAATGTAGAAATTTTTGCAAATTTATTAAAAAAGAAAAACTGAAATATCACATGGTCATAAGTATTCAGACCCTTTGCTCAGACACTCATATTTAAGTCACATGCTGTCCATTTCCTTGTGATCCTCCTTGAGATGGTTCTACTCCTTCATTGGAGTCCAGCTGTGTTTAATTAAACTGATAGGACTTGATTTGGAAAGGCACACACCTGTCTATATAAGACCTCACAGCTCACAGTGCATGTCAGACCAAATGAGAATCACGAGCTCAAAGGAACTGCCCAAGGAGCTCAGAGACAGAATTGTGGCAAGGCACAGATCTAGCCAATGTTATAAAAGAATGTATATGCATAAATAGAGACAGGACAGTGAAAAAAAATGCTGAAAGAACAAACAAAAAAATGGATCAAACACCACAATAAAACCTGCGTTTTTGATGCAGCTTATTTCCTGCCAGATTTAAGTTTTTCTGCATTTTTGTGACGTAAAAAGAGCCCAACATGTGTGAACGTAGCCTTAGGCTATGTGCCCACGATGCAGAAATGAAGCAGAAAATTTCTGCATCATTTCCGCATCTCCCTGGCAGAAAAAACGCATGCGGATTGTACATGCGTTTTTCCTGCGGAATACATGCGGATTCACATGCGTTTCCGCATGCGGATTGACAAGCGCTTTCCAGGCGATTTTATCATCATCTGGAAAGTGCTTGACAACTAGGTCACACTATATAAATCCATGCAACCGGCATGGATTTATATAGTGTGACCGTAAAAGAATGTTTAAAAATAAAAATATAAAGCTATACTTACTCTCCGATGGCCCGGCGTGTGCTGCTGCGTTCGTTCCTGGCTGCCGGGATATCGCGAGACACTGCGCTGAAGGGCCTGCGGTCACATGACTGTGACGTCACCTCAGGTCCTTCAGTCTTGCACGCAAGCAGAGGGAAGGAGACCGGGGGCCATCGGAAGGTGAATATAATCTTAAGTTTTTTATTTTATTCTTGTTTTTACAGCTTTTATTAATGGTACCTGGGTGTGGAGGAGAGTCTCATCTTCTCCACACTCTGGTACCATCCGCACATTAGAACGCGCAAATTTAACGCAAGTACAGATGCAGTCTTGCGGTATTGGTGCGTTCTAATGCAAGTTAATGGCGGCGAAAACGCTGCTCTTCCGCAAAATTAATGGACATGCTGCGGATTTTAGAGCGCAGCATAAACGCTGCGGAAAAATCCGCAGCATGGGCACAGCACATGCGGATTATCATTGGGGAACATTGCTGCCCTTCTACCATGCGTTTTTAATGCGTTTCCGCAGCTGCAAAAACGCATTAAAAACGCATCGCGGGCACACAGCCTAAAGATCAACTCTTACAATAGTGGACAATCCTTCTTAATACTACTGTGTCAAAACCAAACAAAACTTTTATAGGAGAGATACTTTTATTAGCTAATTAGAAAAATCACTCTCACTCCTGTAATACTTCTGTCTTTTTTTTTTTATTTAATTTTTTTATTACATTGCATAGGAAACAACAAAGACCTAAGGCACAGAGTGTGCCACATTCGTAAACTACAGTACAATATTCACATAGATTGTCGTAACTTTTG
Organism: Phyllobates terribilis; assembly: GCF_046119375.1. NCBI lineage: Eukaryota > Metazoa > Chordata > Amphibia > Anura > Dendrobatidae > Phyllobates > Phyllobates terribilis. The sequence goes on along the minus strand of NW_027362764.1, from coordinate 702,629,625 downwards.
TCTATCTTGAAATTAAATTTGAAAACAAAAATTGCAATAAAACGCAAAATGTGAAGTTCCAAAAACAAAACTACAGATGAGAAACCAATAACCAAAAAGGAAATGCAATGACTGAAAAGATTACAAAACAGTAAAAAATTTTTTTATTGAGTATCAATTAAAAGATATACAGTCATGGCCGAAAGTGTTAGCACTCTTGAAATTGTTCCAGAAAATGAAGTATTTCTCCCAGAAAATTATTGCAATTACACGTGTTTTGTGATTGTCAGGAATGGTTGCTCAGTACCCGAGTGGGCCCCTCACGCTTCTGGGTGGGCTCCGGCTCTTCCGTCGCCCTTCACTGGCCATGGAGGGGAGGGGTGTCACCTATGGGGGGGGGTGATCTCTAAGTCCGGATATCACATTCCAGGAGATACATTCCTAGCATCGCTTTGAAGTGGGACGCTGCTGCTCCCAGCGATTATGCTGTGCGAGAACCCCGGGTCCCCTGGTGTTAGCTGCTGCCAGCGGGTGAGGGACGCAGTATTTGCTGGGGCAGTCAGATGGTAGGAGGTTCCCCCTCCAGTCTTCTTTCCCCTCCTCCGATGTCTTGGTGGGTGGATATTGGGCGTAGCCCCAGCATGGACAGGTGACTGGTGGGAGACCGCTTTAAACCTTCCATTTCCTCTTTTCAGAGCTGATTAATTCAGTTTTGGTGGGTGGTTAAGGTAAGCTTTTCTGTGCTTCTGAGGTGGTTCATGCTTTGGTGTCTGTGCTCAGTTTATTATTGTTCACCTTAGTTAATGCAGTTGCACTGCTGTTTTTTTTTTTGTTCTGGTGTGGTTGCCCTGTCTGCTGTTTGTGAGTCCGGTCACCAGCCGCCGCGCTGCTCTCCACCTGGGAATAGCTCTGCTAAAGCTCCCCCTTGCCAGGACCGGGAGGCGGGTGAAGAGTATACCTGGCCCTCAAGGGTGCGTGGCAGTATGACCGACACACTGTTCTTGCTGGCTAGCAGTGGGTCATTTCGCCATCATCCAGCATTACTGTTATACATGTTTATTTCCTTTGTGTGTATTGGAACAACACTAAAAAAAAACAAGAAAAAAAGGCTAGTTGGACATACTTTCACACACAACCCGTAAAATGGGCAGGAAAAAATTGTTGGTACCTTTCCAAAAATGTGGGTAAATAACTTTGTTTCAAGAATGTGATGCTAGTTCAAACTCACCTGTGGCAAGTAACATGTGTGGGCAATCTGAAAATCACATCTGAAACCAGATAAAAAGGGGAGATGTTGACTCAATCTTTGCATTGTTTGTCTGTGTGCGCCGCACTAAGCATGGAGAACAGAAAGTGGAGAAGAGAACTGTCTGAGGACTTGAAAATCAAAATTGTTGAAAAATATCAACAAATTCAAAGGTTAAAAGTCCATCTTCAGAGATCTTGGTTCCATTGTCCACAGTGTGCAACATAATTAGTTTACAATTCATGGCACTGTAGCTAATCTCTCTGGATGTGGATGGCAGGGAAAAAAATTATGAAAAATTGCAACGCAGGATAGTCCAGATCTTGAATATGCAACCCCAATCAAGTTCCAAGGAAATTCAAGCTGTCCTGCAGGCTCAGGGTGCATTAGTGTTAGCGCAAACTATCTGTCGACATTTGAATGAAATTAAACAATATTGCAGGAGACCCAGGAGGACTCCACTGGAGACACAGACGTAAATGCTAGACTGCAGTTTGCCAAAATGTACGCGAGTAAGCCAAAATCCTTATGGGTAAGAGTCTTGTGGACAGATGAGACCAAGATAGAGCTTTTTGGTAAAGCACATCATTCTAATGTTTACAGAAAATGAATGAGACCTACAAAGAAAAGAACAAAGCATTACAGTCAAACATGGTGGAGGTTCAAAGATATTTTGGGGTTGTTTTGCTGCCTCTGGCACTTGGTGCCTTGTCTGTGTGCAAGGCATCATGAAATCTGAAGATTACCAAAGGATTTTAGGTCGCAATGTAGTGCCCAGTGTCAGAAAGCTGGGTTTGGAACCTAGGTCATGGGACTTCCAGCAGGACAATGACCCCAAACATACTTCAAGAAGCACCCAGAAATGGATGGAAATAAAGTGCTAGAGAGTCCTGAAGAGGCCAGAAATGATTCCGGATCTAAATCCCATAGAACACCTGTGGAGAGATTTTAAAATTGCTGTTGGGAGAAGGCACCCTTCAGATATGAGAAACATGGAGCAGTTTCCAGAAGAGCGGTCCAAAATTCCAGTTGAAAGGTGTAAGCAGCTTGTTGATGGTTATAGACAGCGACTGAGAAGTTATTTATTCCAAAGGTCGTGCAACCAAATATTAAGTTAAGGGTGCCAACAATTTTGTCCAGCCCATTTTGGGGTTTTGTGAGAAATTATGTCTAATTTGCCTTTTTCTCATTTGTTTTGTATTGTTCCAATACACACAAAGGAAATAAACATGTGTATAACAAAATGTGTTTAATTCCTATAATTTTCTGGGAGAAATACTTCAATTTCAGGAACAATTTCAAAGGTGTCAACACTTTTAGCCATGACTGTATATATGGCCAACAAGACAGAGACACACAATGAAAGAGTACATCATCAAGCATTAACGATATAGAAGTTCATTAAGATTGGAGTGTTATTGTTATTTGTGATTCAAAGATATTTAATAAAAACTAATTTTTATTGTTTTATAATAACTTCAGTTCTTGGACGATATTTTTGGTGGTTGGTTCCTCCCCTGTCCTTACACTAAACTTACTTATCTCAGCTTAACACAGTACCACATTATATTCATGTATATTAAGTAATGCAAAAATGTAATTTTACTATGATTGATTCTCATATCACAGTTTTCATGTACTCAACTTTTCTTTTTGCATTTGTTGAGATTTTTACATGTCATGAAAGTTTTTCTTACTTTTCTTACATTTGTTCAATAATTACACTTTAGAAGACAGATTTCACAGACCTCACACAGTTTTCAAAGGGTGAATAGAAACTTAAAACGTTAAACGAAGTGAATGAATTGCCAATTAATAACAGGTTCCCTTTGATGGCTTCTCAGCAACTTGCTGTCACAACCCACTATAAATTTACTACAACTTCTGGGGTTTCCGTGTATACCAAGTGACATGGGAAAATGTGATACAAAACTGAGCCACTGCCAATAAACCAATCAACCTAACGGACTGATAATCTCCCACACTTGGCTGTTTAGCTGCATGCACCCAACCAGAAAGACTTTAATTTGTTCCGCTAATGACAGCGGGTGGGGGGCGTAAATGGAGATTTGCTACAAAAATTCACTTTGTGAAATCTGAACTGAACAGGGCAACTATTACATCATACTACACTTGAAATCTAATGTAAAACTTGAAAAAGTAAAATATCTTAGAAGTAAAATTCTCAAAAAATGACCTGTCAACAGAAAAGAATATAATCTCAAGGCTACGGCACCAAAATATACCACCAGCTGGTTCATGGATAACTTTCGGCTGTTACCTATACAAAGGATGTGAACCAACAAAAATGAAAAGAAAAAAAAATCACTTTTTGGGCAAAAAAAGATAAAAACCGTCACAGGTCAGCAATGAGTATAAACAATTCAAAAATATACCATAGCACTAAATTCACATATTTGTAATGTCTCAGAGCATGATAAGTGAGTTACCACTGGGATCTGGCATTCTACATATTCTATTATGCTAAAAGATGCTGATAAATTTCTATCTTTCAAGTTGTGAAGAAAGGGGGTTCCTCCAATCTTGTCCTAAACCCCCACTATCACTGTAAAGCAGGTTCCCAACCCTAATAAGAGAGAACACACATCAATGCTGGAATGAAAAAACATATATATGGTCTATACAAATACATTTCACAGCGTCACATGTCACCTACGTGTCTTGTCCTTCTTATAGACTCACGTCAGGGAGAGCATTAGAAAGCACTGTATGATGCAGTGGCCAAAATACTGAAAATACAGAATGGTGCACAAAAAAGTTCTGCAAGAAAAGCATGTATGACAGAGTTACTAGTGTCGATCTTTATATTAAATATTTTGGGCAGCACGGTGGCTCAGTAGTTTGTGCTGGGGTCCTGGGTTCAAATCCCACCAAGGAGAATATCTGCAAGGAGTTTGAATGTTCTCCCCGTGTTTGCGTGGGTTTCCTTCAGTTTCCTCCCACACTCCAAAAACATACTGATAGGGAATGTAGATTGTGAGCCCCTATTGGGGACAGTGATGATAATGTCTGTAAAGTGCTGTGGAATTAATGGCGCTATATAAGTGAGTAAAATAAATATCTAGGGCAGTGTTCCCCAACCTGTGGTTCAGAAACCAAATGTGGCTTGCAGGCTTATGATGTGTGGCTCACGGCTGTCAGCCAGCAGTGAGACACACAACTATTAAGAGCAGAAGTCCAGACGGTGACTTTTTTGTGTAGCCCCGACGAAACCCCTAAACTTAAGACCTAAATTAAAAATTAACTTATCAACAATGGCATTATGGGTTACAGACAATTTAGTGACAAAGAATTTATAATTGGTGGAGAAAGGTTGAACTTGATGGACCTTGGTCTTTTTTCAACCTATCTTTGAATATATATATCATATTCTTTAAATTACTAGTTTGGATTAAGTACCGTATTTTTCAGACTATAAGACACACTGGACCATAAGACGCACCTAGGTTTTAGAAGAGGAAAAAAAAAAAAAAAATGTAAGCAAAAAATGTGTTCATTATGCACTTTTAAGGGGGAGGGGGTCTTCTGCTGACACTGGTATAGGGGTAATGTCCCCCAATTCTGACAATATCCCCCATCCTGGTATATATGCCCCCCTTCCTTTTATACGTGGTCTCCATCCTGGTATGCCTGGCATCCCTCCATCCTGGTATGCATGGAACCCCTCCATCCTGGTATGCATGGCACCCCTCATCCTTATCCTGGTATGCATGGCACCCCTCAAACTTATCCTGGTATGCATGGCACCCCTCATCCCTATCCTGGTATGCATGGCACCCCTCATCCCTATCCTGGTATGCATGGCACAGCAATCCCCATCCTGGTATGCATGGCACACCTCATCCCTATCCTAGTATGCATGGCACAGCAATCCCCATCCTGGTATGCATGGCACCCCTCATCCCCATCCTGTTATGCATGGTACCCCTCATCCCTATCCTGGTATGCATGGCACCCCTCATCCTTATTCTGGTATGTATGGCTCCCTCATCTTTATTCTGTTATGTATGCCCCCTTCTGCATTATCCTGGTATGTATGGCCCCCTCATCTTTATCCTGGTATGTATGCCCCCCCTCAGCATTACCCTGGTATGTATGGCCCCCCCCTCATCCTTACCCTGGTATGTATGGCCATGCGCGGCTCACAAGGAGAGATCAACTGCCTGAAGTCACTGCTCCCCACGCCGGGACTGTGTGCGCGGGGAGCAGTGACTTCATGCTCCTTCATAGCTGGCACACAGCGTAGCCGCAGCGCGGCTCCTGCTGCTGCCGGGCTATCTCGTGTGCCCGCTTATTAAAGGGCATGAATATTCACCCCCTCCCCAAGCCCATGGGCATAGAGAGAGGTTGAATATTCATGCCCTTTGACAGCGGGCACAGGTGATTCCAGAAACAGCAGGAGCCACGCTGTGGCTACACTGTGTGCCGCTATTAAGGAGCATGAATATTCAGTGCTCCCCACACCCCATGGGCGTGGGGAGCACTGAATATTCATTTTCTTTAGCAGCGGGGACAGTGTAGGTAGCAGCGGGTGGCTGCTGCCTCCTGTGCCCCGCTCCTCCACCGCTACCGCTCCCCCCACACCCCACATATATATACACACCCCCCAACATTCGGACTATAAGACGCACCCCCCCCCCATTTTCCTCCAAAATTTTGGAGGAAAAAAGTGCGTCTTAAAGTCCGAAAAATACGGTACATTAATTGTAAAAACACAGTGCGATGGCTAGGCGTCCTATATAGGGATTAGTTTATATTTTATAGGAGCCTTCCCACTGTAATAGTCCCCAAATATAGGAAGGTAATTGCTCATAAAGCCTGCCATCACCTATGCAATGTACTGCAGTGCGCATGCGCCATCGCTCTTTTGACCTTGCTCGATGCACTGCACTATTTTTATCTGTCCTCAGCAGGGCAGAGAAAAGCGAGCCTGTGCAGAGGCGCGAAGGGGAACACTGTGGATGACGTAAAATGCATCATCCACACGAAGCAAAGGAGGACGGCGGCATCGCAAGAGGAGAGGAGGCACAGGTCCAAGACTAGCAACGCCCATCGGTTCGGACCGCCCTGTAGGCGAGTACAATAAAAGGTATTTTTTTTTTGCCTTGCAGGGCAAATTGGAGTCACATGAGGCTGTAAAGTGGTGGCCGTAGGTTATATTGGAAAAAAATAGTGACAGGTCTCTCTTTAATGCACTTTATCCGAACTATTAATTGATAGAATAAAAGTTAATATTTAATTTAGGCTTGTAGTTTAGGGGTTTCTTTTTGTCTTTGCATTATGTAATTGGATAATGTGTGACCTCTACGCTGACTGAGGAACAGTACTTTGTCTTTTTCTGTGTAGCCCTGCTCAGAAGAGCAGATCTGGATGCACATATACTGGAAGAAGAGATAAGTATGGTAAGCTGCTGAAAGGATGATACTGGCAGTTAGCGGGGTGCTAGAAGCTGGATGCTACAGAATGGGAGTAGCGTGGGAATCCCTAGATGTAAGTGCCTTACCTGTAAGGAACGGGGACAAAAGATTATGGTCTGCTTTCTGTCTTTATACCAGTAATGAGGGGCTCTGAGTGTCACTACTGTGAGGTAGAGGGGGCTTGGATGTAGCTCACAATCATCTCTCAGAGTTGAATGTGGAAATAAAGGATGTGGACCACTGATCAAGAGAATGGTTGTAAACTTTTTTTTTTCATGAAAGCAGGCTTTAATACAGAATGTAAAACCTTCAGGCAGCTGTCCTCACCCAGAAAATCTGTTCTAACAAACTCCCACCATGGAAGTTATTAGGTTATAAAAAAAAAACATCCTGAACAGACTCATTAATGGTAGACTTTGCATAACCTTAGAAAATTCTAGATTTTTTCCCACCTTAGGTTGTAAGTGTGCATTATATTAATGGCTCACACTTTTTGCATTGTAACTCCATGAAGAATGCAGTAAGATGATGACTTCGCACAACTCTTAGTAACTACCATGCATTCCATTCATCTGACACAACTGAGTCAGCACTGGGCACGGCTTTCCAAGCAGAGCCTGTGTACCCTGCACACAGTGCCCAGTACTGGTTACTGTGTAACAGTGTAATACACTGAGGTGGCGTAAAGTCTAAACTGGTGCAAATCAGAGGCATGAATAGTTAACAAAACATCATCCCATACTGTCATGGAAGATAAAGCCTGCAACTGATAAACAGAGTCTTGGCAAGATGAATGCAGATAGTGGCATCCTGCTTCTCTACTGCTATATGTCTCTGAACTTTTATACATACATTTATGTATATCGTATTTTTCAAGAAAACAAACCTCAGCATACACAGTGTTATTTCTTTACCAAAAACTAAGCCAGAATGCAGAAGCAGTGTGTGAAAAATGAAGTACACCCTTACAGCTTTCATGGGAATTATTCTGCTACTTCAATGCCCATAATTAGAAGTACATCAGCAAGTGTGACCACCTCCAGAAAAACAGAAGTTAATTATTATTTATTATTATATCGCCATTTATTCCATGGCGCTTTACATGTGAAAAAGGGGTACACATACAAAAACAATTACAATAATCTTGAACAAAACGTGACGGCGACTGGTACAGGAGGAGCGAGGACCCTGCCTGTGAGGGCTTACAGTCTACAAGGGATGGGTGAGGAGGATACAGTAGGTGAGGGTAGAGCTGGTCGTGCAGCGGTATGGTGGAGCGAGGGTCACTGTAGATTGTAGGCTTGTCCGAAGAGGTAGGTCTTCAGGTTCCTTTTGAAGGTTTCCACAGTAGGCAAGAGTCTGATGTGTTGGGGTAGAAAGTTCCAGAGTAGGGGGGATGCACGGGAGATATCTTGTATGCGATTGTGGGAAGAGGCGATAAGAGGGGAGTAGAGAAGGAGATCTTGTGAGGATCGGAGGTTGCGTGTAGATAGGTACCGGGAGACTAGGTCAGAGATATATGGAGGAGACAGGTTGTGGATGGCTTTGTATGCCGTGGTTAGGGTTTTGAACTGGAGTCTCTGGGCAATAGGGAGCCAGTGAAGGGATTGACAGAGAGGAGAGGCCGGGGAATAGCGGGGGGATAGGTGGATTAGTCGGGCAGCAGAGTTAAGGATAGTTTGGATTCGAGAGTGTTAGAGGGGAGGCCACAGAGCAGGAGGTTGCAGTAGTTGAGGTGGGAGATGATGAGGGCGTGCACTATTGTTTTTACAGATTCGTGGTGGAGGAATGTGCGGATCCGGGAGATATTTTTGAGTTGGAATCGGCAGGAAGTAGAAAGGGCTTGGATATGTGGTTTGAAGGAGAGATCAGAGTCCAGGGTTACCCCAAGGCAGCGAGCTTGCGGGACTGGGGAGAGTGAACAGCCATTGACGTTGATAGATAGGTCAGGTGGGGGGGATGAATGAGATGGTGGAAAGATGATGAATTCGGTTTTATCCATGTTAAGTTTTAGAAATCTAGCAGAGAAGAAAAATGAAATAGCGGACAGACATTGTGGGATTTTGGTTAGTAGGGAGGAGATATTGGGTCCAGAGAGGTAGATCTGTGTGTCATCAGCATAGAGGTGATACTGAAAGCCGTGAGTTCTGGCAGTTTGCTGGTCTGGAGAATTCAGGCTTGAGTTAACACAATGCCAAAAAGGAAACACATCAGCAATGATCTAAACCAGGGGTCTCAAACACGCGGCCCGCATGCGGCCCCTGAGGCTGCTTTATGCGGCCCGCAGGCACAGACCCCTTGACGATCCCGACCTGGTCCAGGAGGAGCCGCCGACAGCAGCGCTGAATTGCCACACAGAGACTGTCTCCCAGCACTGCATTTCCAATGCCAGCCGCTGGCCAATCAGAGGCCAGCAGCTGATATCTGCGTGTCGGCGCAGCGAGTATGACGTCATTGCCATATGCAGATGTCAGCTGCTGGCCTCTGATTGGCCGGCGGCTGACATTGAAAATGCTGTGCTGGGAGACAGTCTCTGTGCGGCAATGCAGCGCTGCTGTCGGCGGCTCCTCCTGGACCAGGTCGGGATCGTCAAGGGGTCGGACTCTGTGGTGCCTGCGGGCCACATCTGCAGGAAGGCCGCCGAGGGAACGGAGGACAGGTGAGAATAATCTTTTTTTTTTTCTATTTTATGTGTGTGAAGAACAGCACAGGGGGCACATAGCCACAACATGGGGACCGGGATGGGGCACAGAGCCACAAGAGGGGACCTGGATGGGGCACATAGCCACAAGAGGGGACCTGGATGGGGCACATAGCCACAGGACGGGGACCTGGATGGGGCACAGAGCCTCAAGATGTGGACCTGGATGGGGCACATAGCCACAGGATGGGGACCTGGATGGGGCACATAGCCTCAAGATGTGGACCTGGATGGGGCACATTGCCACAAGATGGGGACCTGGATGGGGCACAGAGCCACAAGATGGGGACCAGAGCCACAACATGGGGACCTGGATGGGGCACATAGCCACAAGATGGGGACCTGGATGGGGCACATAGCCACAAGATGGGGACCTGGATGAGGCATATAGCCACAAGATGGGGACCTGGATGGGGAACATTGCCACAGGATGGGGACCTGGATGGGGCACATAGCCCCAAGATGGGGACCTGGATGAGGCACATTAGTACAAGATGGGCGCCAGGATGGGGAACGTTGCCACAGGATGGGGACCTGGATGGGGCACATAGCCACAGGATGGGGACCTGGATGGGGCACATTAGTACAAGATGGGGACTTGGATGGGGAACATTACTACAAGATGTTTTCCATTATTACTATATGATGCTAATTGTAAGACAATATTACTGTATGTGGCCAATTGGGGGAAATAAAATTGTAAAAAAAAAATAAAAAATAAAATAAAGCATGAAAAAATATTGGGCACTAAAAATGCTGTTTTATATGTAAACTAAAGTAAACACAAAAAAGTGCACGTTTATTATCGCCACATCCATAACGACCCAAGCCATAAAAAAATAAACACGGAAAAAATGTTCAAAAGGTGTATACAAAAAAAATGGTATCACTAAAAATGTCACATTGAACAAAGAATGCGGCCCCCCAAATTCAAATTTTTTCCATGTGCAGCCCATATACCCAGCCGAGTTTGAGACCCCTGATCTAAACGATGTCTAGCTTGACAAAGGCTCCCTTGCTCATGAGCCGAAACATCGCCACCTATTCACATAGCCCAATAAATACACCAGTTTTTGTATGGAATTTGCTAGTGAGTGCTGCCCACCTTTTTTGGCTTTTTTATTTACCATCATCATAGCTATTGGTCAAACGAATTGATTATTCACAAAATATTGGTCCATGATATGGAGATATGGCAGGTACAGACCAGTGTATTTTCAGTCAAATTGCAATCCGCCAAAACATCAGATCGCACAAGGACCAATGAAATGTACATGTAAGATTTATTTCTCGAACAGAGCCAGTCTGATGGAAAATAAAAATCGCTGCATCCCCCAGTTTCTTCCGATATTCGGCTCACACTCGGCCATACAAGTCAATGAGTCCATGGAGACCATCAGACTGCACTTGGATGACATCTGAGTGCAGTCTGATTTCCGGACTTACACAATTTAGAAGATGGAGAACGTTTTTTTTCTCCATCTGCTCCTCAACCAAGAGAATGGGATCACACTATGCTCACACTTTGATCAGTTGCACAATTGACCCGATTCCCTCGGATGTGACCCTAGCCTTAAGAAATGTGTCCATCATGATTAGTAGGTTGTACCAAATTCATCATACTATCTGACCAAAGACCTGCATCCAACAACACTCGTTTCCCCCATCCCATCAACAACTTTGGTACAATTTATTTTGTGTACAGCTTTCATTTATAGGAAAGGCAAAATATAAAGCCACCCAGAAAGTACGTTTTTCACACCTCCAAGAGGTCAGTGGGGATTACCATGAAGTGACTGCAGCTACGGATATTAGCAGAGATGTAGCATTTCAAAAATAGCTTAAGGAAGTAACTTTGCCTGTACTTCACACATGGATATCATAGAGCATTTCAAATCCTTTAGCATTCCAATTTTCCATGTATCGCAATGACACATGTCCTGTGCTGTAGCCGGCTTCCTACCAGAAATGCCGCTGTCTCCAGCTTCCATTTGTTTTCCAGAGTGTGCCTGGGATCATCTGCCAGTATCTGGCATCAGAAAAAGTGACTAATGCTTTAGTTTAGACCAACCTCAAGTTGAAAACACAGTGGTGTCCAATAAAGCATCTCATACCATTCATAAACTACTGAAGCACAATGGAGCTGTCCTGGATAGCTAATCCCACTTTTATGCGAGTGCTATTTCTAACAGTGTGTTAAAAATAAATGCTACTGGAACAGAGAACACACTTTCCACTGTCAGAGCTATAAAAGAGAAGAGGATGAAACAGAACGAGGTAATATGGTCAGATCAGGTCATTTTATTGAGCTGCCAAGTCGAAAAGAAACTTCCAAACAACTCACAAAGTCATTTATTTATTTGGATAAAGCAAAACTAGAATGCGGCCCCTTAATTACATCCGGAATACAATTTAGAGCTCAATTAGATGTAAATAATATAAAAAAATAAATTATAACAGTAGCATTGATGAAATGTGTTTTTTGGCATAATAACTAGTTGCAATTTTCTTCTAGCTGACAGTGAAAGTCCTCCAAAAAATCTATATCACAATTAGGTCCTATATGATATACATATTAATTTGATGCTTATTCTTCATAAGGTAAGAGCTTTTGTATGTCTCGAGTTAAAAAAAACATATACAATCATAATTAAAATCCTTTCCAAAGCAAACCTGGGACCAAATTTTCTTTTTTTGTGCTTTTGTTTTTTTCCTTAACCTTCTTTAAATACTCAAACTTTTTTCTCCTGGCGAAACGCCCGCAGGAGTGCTTGCTTTTTTTGAGGGGCAGTTCTGAATGATACTATTCACTTTACCATATAATGTATTAAAAGTGGGGTAAAGTGGTTAAAAAAATAAACTGATTTCCAGGTTATTTATGAATACAATGATGCCAAAATGATCTCTCTCTCTATCTTTTCCAGATGTTAACACTTTCATAACTCTAAGAAATAAATTGGCTGCATCACCATTTTCTAACACCCATAACTTTTATATTTTATTCTTCTATTTTGTCCATAGTTTGTGTGCGGTATCAAGGCTCTATCCTAGTTGTATCAATAAAGCTGCAATATTGGAGATAGTGATTCATGGATTGGTGTGGCGCTGTTTCTGGAAAAAATAAAAGACGCCATATTGTTCTAATCCTTTTTAACCCCTTTAAGCAGTGAGCTACTTTCTAGTCTTTCTAGTCTCAGTTACCTATCTCTGTGCAAGCAAAAGAGAAGAACTTGATGCTATTGGGAAGTGGAAATTAATATTTACTTTGAAGGTTTTTTTTTAGCTAATGATTTCAGCATTTATAGCCATTGGAACATGTGCGTCAGTTTGTAAAACTAAAGTGAAAAGTGGGAATAGATTACTGTTTGGCCAGAATTTAGACACTTTTATAGGACTTTTTTTTATAGGTGTGACTTTCTTAGTGTCACAATATACGTATTTTGTGCAATCTCACTCCACTAAGGAGATGGCATAAAGAGTTAAACTTGCCAATGACGTTTTTTTTAAATTGGACGATTTAATTGCAAACAATAATAGTTGCTGTCGGCAAAACGGTTTTCAAAAATAACGAACATAAGTTGATTCTAGTTTCTAAAATTGCTGGGGAAACACAGTATAACATTGTGCACATACCATTAATAATTAGTACTGAGCTTGTAGACGTCTGACATCATACGAAAAGGGTTTATCATGGTGAGATAACCATTGTAAGACATGAATCAAGCCGCTAAATAATATCACACATACAGGAGAAACATGTCGAAAAGGATTACTGGGAAAGAATGTGTGTGGTGTTTCGTGCTACCAGCTGACAAGGATACTGGCTTATAACGGCTCAAAATATTGACCCCTTTTCCCAGGATGTCAAAGTGGAAGAACACACTGCTCCAGAGTTATTATAAATGAGTAATTCAAGGAGGGCAGTGAGCGGTTCTTGATTTGACCTGTTCAGTAGGTTTTGAGGAGTCATCTTTCCTCCTGGCTGGCTTGTGCCATGCTTTGTTAGCAACATAACAAACAGAAAAGCTTAATTAACTTTTACACTTGTTACTTCACTAAGTGGGAATAAGAGACTTGATATGAATGATTAACTCTGCAATCGGTCAGGTGAGAAGCATTTAATTCAATCACTGAGAATGAGCACACAAGGGTAAGTCCAGTTGTGTTTTCACACTGAGGTTAAGGGTAACATAGTAGTAATAATTTTTCCTATATAGTGCCAACTTATTCTGCAGCACTTTATAATTGAGCGGGGACATGTACAGGCAATAAAAGACTATACAAAGTAACACACAGTTCAATAGTTACAGGAGGAGTGAGGGTCCAGCTCACAAGCTTACAATCTATAAGGAAATGGGGGGACACAATACATAGATTGTGCTGGTCAGGTATGGTCAAGCGCCGGCATCAGGGGCAGGCAGACTAGGCATCTGCCTAGAGCTCCAACTCTCCCAGGGGGCCCCAGCCTGTTACCGCCCGTCATCGCTCCCCACGCTGTGCAGGGAAGTGGAGCTACTGCGACACACTGCAGATACCAGAGGTGTGGGGGAACGAGGAGGAGAGGTAAGTATTATATTTATTTTTTAACTCACTAATGCCATAATACCGGAGGACTGGGGGCTACATTTTATTTTGTATGACTGCTGCATTATACTCTATATGAAGGCTGCATTATACCCTAAATGGCTGCATTATACTCTATGGGGGATACATTGTACTCTATGGGGGATACATTAAACTGTATTGAAGACTATGGGGTGCATTATACTACATTAAGAACTAGGGGGGTGCATTATACAACATGAAGGGCTATGGGGAATGCATTATAGTATATGGAGGACTACGGGGAGTGCATTATACTATATCGAGGACTACGGGGAATGCATTATACTATATGGAGGACTACGGGGAGCGCATTATACTATATGGAGGACTATGGGGAGTGCATTATACTATGTGGAAGACTATGGTGAGTGCATTATACGATATGTAAGACTATGGTGAGTGCATTATACTATATGGAGAACTATGGGGCGTGCATTATACTATATGAAGGACTATGGGGCTTGCATTATACTATATGGATTACTATGGGGAGTGCATTATACTATATGGAGGACTATGGGGAGTGCATTATACTATATGGAGGACTATGGGGAGTGCATTATACTATATGGAAGCCTATGGGGAGTGCATTATACTATATGGAGAACTATGGGGAGTGCATTATACTATATTGAGAACTATGGGGAGTGCATTATACTATATTGAGGACTATGGGGAGTGCATTATACTATACGAATGACTATGGGGCGTGCATTAAACTATATGGAGTACTATGGGGAGTGCATTATACTATATGGAGGACTATGGGGAGTGCATTATATAATAATAATCTTTATTTTTATATAGCGCTAACATATTCTGCAGCGCTTTACATACATTATTGTCGCTGTCCCCATCGGGGCTCACAATCTAGATTCCCTATCAGTATGTCTTTGGAGTGTGGGAGGAAACCGGAGAACCCGGAGGAAACCCACGCAAACACGGGGAGAACATACAAACTCCTTGCAGATGTTGTCCTTATATATGGAAGACTATGGGGAGTGCATTATACTATATGGAGGACTATGGAGAGTGCATTATACTATATGGGGCACTACGGGGAGTGCATTATACTATATAGAGGACTATGGGGCACATTATAGTATATAGAGGACTATGGTGGTGCATTTTACTATATGGAGTACTATGGGGTGCATTATTGTATAGGACTTTGGGGTGCTTTATACTAAACTAGCAAAATGCTGCCTATTCATCGAATGATTGGATTGTTTATGCTGGAACAAAAATCACTGTTCTCAGCAGCACATTGCCTGGTGAAAACTGCAGATATGCTGCTAACAGGATATGTATGGGGACGGATCGATATATTAGTGATTGTTCTGTCCCCATTATTCTTCCTCAGCCGGAAAGAAGCCAGAAAACAAGCACCGACGACTTCAATATTGTGAATCACGGACGTTTAACGGCCTGAATTCAACATGTAAATACAACCAAAATGTTTCTATGTGATGGTGCAATATGTGAGCATTTGGGGACCCACTTTAAACTTTTGACTAGGGCCCCTCTTTGTCTAAAACAGGCAATGGGTATGGTTCACCCATCAGAATAATAAAACGACATGAATCGGTCATCAGCTAATATCTGACCAAGTAGAGTAATCAAGGGCTATGGGATGCATGGAAGATGTGGAGACAGATGAACAGGATGTTCTGAGGAAAAATTAGAAAGGGGGAATAGGGTAGCTTTAGATTAGTGAAGTGAGTTAATTGGCTTTTCTAATCAGAGGTGTTTTTAAAGCACGCTTAAAAATGTGAGGGCTACGTATTAATCAGATTATCCAGGGTAGTGCATTCCTGAAAACTGGCTCAGCACGAAAGAAGTCTTGGAGACGGAAGTGGGAGGTTCCGATTATGGAAGGTCTAGCCTTAGATCAGTTGCAGAACAGAGAGCAAGGGCATGGTGATAGACAGACATGATAGAGGAGGTGTAGGCGGTGCAGAACTGTGGAGAACTTTATGGGTGAAAGCTAGATCTCATATAGGTAGGTTAGTAGAAGGAGAAAAACGAGAAGTTCTGTGTTGGAGAAATTCAGTTTAAGATAGGAGGAGGACATCGTGTTAGATACAGCTGACAGACAATCCCTGGTAATTTGTATTAAGGTGGGGTAATGTCAGGAGAAAATGTATACCATTGTGTGTCATCAGCATAGAGATGGCACTGAAAACCCAATCTACTGATAGTCTGTCCAATGGGGGCAGTATATTGGAAGAGGAGGAGGGGGCCTAGAACTGAGCCTTGAAGTACCCCGACGGTAAGGGGAAGATGAGAGGAAAAAGAGCCGGCAAACGATACAGTGACGGAGAGGTCGGAGGGCTCAGAGAGGCAGGAGGAGAACCAATAAAGAGAAAGCAGATTCTTAGAGGCCTACAGAGCGGAGCATAGTGAGGAGGAGCTGGTAATCCACAGTTGAATTTAGCATTCAGCTGAAATGTCTCAACAACTTTCTATTTCAAACTTTTCATTGATTTTTTTTAAAGAAAGAAAAAAGAAACAGTACATATAAGCATGCCAAAATAATGAAGGTTGCATAGTTAAATTGTACAATACAACATGTATAAAACTAAAGTCAAGGAACAAATCAGATGAATGTTGCATAAGAGTGCGGCAATAGGAAATACAAAGTAATATTGGGTTGATACAAAGTCTCCACATACAGGAGGGTAAAACTGGATAAATACAACTGAAGGTATGGGGAATAAAAGAAAAAGAAAGAGAAAAAAAAAGTTAAGGAGGGTTCACTCTAAATGGGCGTTGGATATGAAAACTATAGGATTTAACATTATTATGGACTATGTCAGGGCAGCTTGGATAGACAAATTCTATCAAAGGTGTCCAAATCGTGACAAATTTGTGTTTGTCTACGCGAACACTGGACAATTTTTCATGAATCAGTCTATCCTAGTTCTAATTTCTTTTAAGGGGAAAGATGTTTTTCTTCCATGCAGCAAGAAGTAAAAAGGGGAACTTGAAGTTGAAATTATGTGTAGATGAGGTGCTTTGTGATGTAGGAGAACAACCCAAGGAACATGGAGTAATACAACATTAAAGGAGGTTGCATGATATGATCAATTCTGGACCAAATTCTGCTTACTTTAGGGCATGTCTACCAGGTATGAAACAAAACAACTGATTCTGGGCATCCTCTAAACAAGAAGAGGGGTAGCTTGGTATGCAGTGGGTGATCTGGGTGGGAAGAAATTACCACTTCATTTGTACTTTAGGGGCTGACTCTAGTTAAGTAATATTAATTAAGCGTTTAGCCACATTTTCAACCACTACAAAGGGTCCCAGCTACCTTATAGATCCAGCTCTCAAATGCACATATATGAGTGTTGTTTATGGGTTTGTGGTTTCTTTAAAGTAGCATATAAAAGTGAAACCAGGTCTGGAGTATGAGGGTCGTTAACGCATATTCGTCCAAAGAATGGGATTTTTTTTTTTTTTTTTTTTTTAAACGTCACCTCCACTGTTGCAGTAAATTGCCAATGGATTATTAGACCTTACCTTATGTACAAGAGTAGGAGCTGCCATATCATTAACAGGTGTAGTTTACAAACTGTATTTACTTTGCATAGTACATGTACAGTGGCTTACGAAAGTATTTACCTCCCTTGGTATTTTTCGTGTTTTGCTACCTCACAACATAGAATTTCACTGTTTTTTTTAATGTTTGCATCAGTTCATGTAAATAACATGCCTACAACTGCGAACATTTGTTTTTCTTTTTATTGTTAAGCAAACAACAAATAGAACAAAAAAACTGAAAACCTCAGTGTGCATAACTATTCAACCTCCTAAAGTCAGTGCTTTGTACAGCCTCCTTTTGCAGCAATTACAGCTACAAGTCGCTTTTTATAAGTCTCTATGAGCTTTCCACACCTTGCCACTGAGATTTTTGCCCATTCACTCTGGTTAACAGCAATTTTCAAGTCTTATCACAAATCCTCAAATGGATTAAGGTCTCGGCTTTGACTAGACCACTCCAAAACATTTACACATTTCCCCTTAAACCACTCGAGTGTTGTTTTAGCAGTATGCTTCGGGTCACTGTCTTGTTGGAAGGTGAATCTCCGTTCCAGTCTCAAAGCACAGACAGACTGAAACAGGTTTTGCTCAAGAATATCCCTGCATTTCACACCATCCATCTCCCCTCGACTTGGACCATTTTCCCTGTCCCTGATGCCAAAAAACATTCCTACAGCATGATGCTGCCACCACCATGATTCACTTTGGGGATGGTGTTCTTGTGATAATGAGCTGTGTTGGTTTGGAGCCAGACAGCGTTAATCTTGGTGGCCAAAAAGATAAATTTTGGTTTCATCTGACAACACCACCTTCCTCAATACATTTGGGGAGTCTCCCACATATCTTTTGGCAAACTCAAAATAAGCCTTACAATTTTTGTGTGTAAGTAAACGTTTTATCAGACCACTTTCTATGGAGTGCACTCTTATTGTGGTCATATGGATAGATACTCCAGTCTCTGCTTGGGAACTCTGCAGCTCCTTTAGGGTTACCTTTGGTCTCTGTGCTGCCTCTCTAATTAATGCCTTCCTCGACCGAGCTAAGAGTTTTGGTGGGTGGCCCTCTCTTAGCAGGTTTGTTGTGGTAACATGTTCTTTCCATTTGATAATGGATTTGATGGTACTCCAAGGGATTATCAAATTGGTATTTTTGTTTTATAACCCAACCCTGACTTGAAAGTATCAACAACTTTGTCCCTAACTTATTTGGAGGTCTCCTTGGTCTTCATGGTGTTTTTTGGATAGTGGTGCCTCTAGCTTAATGGTGTTGAAGCCTCTTTGGCCTTTCAGAAAAAGTTAAGTATATACTGACAGACCATGTGACACTTAGATTGCACACAGATGGACTTCCTTTCACTAAATATGTGACTTACACTACCGTTCTAAAGTTTGGGGTCACCCAGACAATTCTGTGTTTTCCATGAAAACTCATACTTTTATTTATCAAATGAGTTGCAAAATGATTAGAAAATATAGTCCAGACATTGACAAGGTTAGAAATAATGATTTTTATTTGAAAGAACAATTTTCTCCTTCAAACTTTGCTTTCGTCAAAGAATGCCCTCTTTGCCGCAATTACAGCATTGCAGACCTTTGGCATTCTAGCTGTTAATTTGCTGAGGTAATCTTGAGAAATTTCACCCCATGCTTCCTGAAGCCCCTCCCACAAGTTGGATTGGCTTGATGGGCACTTAGTGCGCACCATAAAGGTCAAGCTGCTCCCACAACAGCTCAATGGGGTTGAGATCTGGTGATTGTGCTGGCCACTCCATTACAGATAGAATACCAGCTGCCTGCTTCTTCCCTAAATAGTTCATGAATAATTTGGGGGTGTGCTTTGGGTCATTGTCCTGTTGTAGGATGAAATTAGCTCCAATCAAGCACTGTCCACAGGGTATGGCATGGCATTGCAAAATGGAGTGATAGCCTTCCTTATTCAAAATGCCATTTACCTTGTACAAATCTCCCACTTTACCAGCACCAAAGCAACCCCAGACCATCACTTTACCTCCACCATGCTTGACAGATGGCGTCAGGCACTCTTCCAGCATCTTTTCAGCTGTTCTGCGTCTCACAAATGTTCTTCTGTGTGATCCAAACACCTCAAACTTTGATTCGTCTGTCCATAAATCTTTTTTCCAATCTTCCTCTGTCCAATGTCTGTGTTCTTTGTAATCTTTTCCTTTTATTAGCCAGTCTCAGATATGGCTTTTTCTTTGCCACTTTGCCCTGAAGGCCAGCATCCCGGAGTCACCGCTTCACTGTAGACGTTGACACTGGCGTTTTGCGTGTACTATTTAATGAAGCTGCCAGTTGAGGAGCTGTGAGGCGTCAATTTCTCAAACTAGAGACTCTAATATACTTGTCTTGTTGCTCAGTTGTGCAGCGGGGCCTTCCACTTGTCTTTCTACTCTGGTTAGAGCCTGTTTGTTCTCTCCTCTGAAGGGAGTAGTACACACCGTTGTAGGAAATCTTCAGTATCTTGGCAATTTATCGCATGGAATAGCCTTCATTTCTAAGAACAAGAATGCTGTCGAGTTTCACATGAAAGTTCTCTTTTTCTGGCCATTTTGAGAGTTTCATAGAACAAACAAATGTAATGCTCCAGATTCTCAACTAGTTCAAAGGAAGGTCAATTTTATAGCTTCTCAAATCAGCTAAACCGTTTTCAGCTGAGCTAACATACTTGTGCAAGGGTTTTCTAGGGTTTTCTAAACATCCATTAGCCTTCTATCATAGTTAGCAAACACAATGTACCATTAAAACACTGGGGGGGGGTGGTTGTTGTTGGAAATGGGGCTCTATACACCTATGTAGATATTGCAATAAAAACAAGATGTTTAGAGCTAGAATTGTCATTTACCACAATAACAATGTATAGAGTGTATATCTGATTCACTTAATGTTAGCTTCATTGAAAAAAAAAAAGTGCGTTTCTTTAAAAAAAAATGAAATTTCTAAATGACCCCAAACTAACGGTAGTGTATGTACCAGACATTTTTAGGGGTTTCAACGCAAAAGGTGTGAACACATATTCAAACACCAATTTTTAGTTATTCGATCCCACAAATTTAATTTATGCCTATATTTTTCTCACTTCACCAACTTAGACTATTTAGTGCTGATGCATCACACACAAATTGGATTACAAAAAATATTTAAACACAGGTTGTAATGTAACAAAATAGGAAAAAAGCCAAGGGGGTGAATACTTTTGCAAGCCACTGTAGTATTTAATGGGTATATGTATTGCTGAATCCTAAATAAAGAGTTATTAACCAGGGCTGTGGAGTCTGAGTCCAATTTGGTGGAGTCAGAGTCAGTATAAAATGGACTGACTCCGACAATATATAATAAATTGGGTACAGTAGTTCATGCAGTTTGTGGGGAATATTTTTCTCATAAGAATTTGGGAAAGTTATGAAATGTCCTATAAATGTCTGTCCTATTCCTGATCTAAGGGTCTAGACTTTTAGCTGAGATGAATGAGCTACAGTAAATTTATCACTTAAACATGAGCGGTGTATAAGGGAGTCAGTCGTGGAGTCGGAGTCATGGAAATTGAGGAGTCGGAGGTTTGGCTTACCGACTCCACAGCCCTGTTCTTACCAGACATACCTAGACAGCATTCATATCTACGTAGTGGTGTCCGTTCATAACAGAGACTCCATCCATCAACAGCGTCACATGGACCCCACTGACTTACAACACGTTCAGTCGTATTCTGGGGAGCAGTCTGTCCAAATGGAGTCTCCGACACAGATGTGAACACAATTCTGCGCACCATGGGTTTTATCAGATTTCTAAAAACTACAATTATATTCTTTCTGCACTTGGGATTTTCTCATTCAAACTACTGATACTTTGAAAAAAAATTTGAATAAACCAGATTTTAAAGTAATTAGGAGGATAAGAGCTTTATTCTGTGCAAATGCAAGACTAAGAAAAAAAAATGGGATCCTGGGTTCTGGCAACGGCAGTAATCCTTTTCAAATTGCTCATATTAAGATTAAAGATCACTTTGTTTCTGTATTCCCACAACTGGTTGGGTATGGTAAAGAAATCAGCCCGCTGCTTTTATACGTAACATCTTTAACATTTGCTCTGTTTTCTGTGCCTGTGATTAAATGTAACATTTTGAAATCCCAAAGTTCTGAGAAAAAGCATAAATCCTCATCTCACAGCTGCTGTTTGACTCCAAAAACACATGCAGTATTTTTTTTTCCAGCATCTACCATCAAATAGTCCCAGTGGACCAGCACTGGGGAACACCTGCATCTCTTCATTTCATTCCAATAACGCAGTTTCAACTTTTCAATTACAAAAATAGATGCTATATTCAGCTGCACGTTCACTTTGCCCTTAATTCCCGTGAACAAAAAACCTAGGAGCATGAAATCATTCGGGCAAGCTCTGTCATCAGGAGGATGAGGGATTTTTTTTTCTGTTGCACACCAGTACTACAGTGGGAATTCAAGAAAATATTGGCAACAATTGGAGATAAAGTATGTGGTCAGCTTGTAGGCGGTAGAAAAAAAAAATAACTCAATAGAGTAGGATCACCGTATCATCATGCATACGTTTAGCGGCCATTGCAGGCCTATGCACACAATAAGATACACAAAGGCCCTGATACATCAAAACTTTTATGCCAGAAAAATAGCGTAAAAAGCTTTGGAAAGTCGCAAAATGGCTGAACAATGCGAGGATGCATAGAAATTTTGTGATTTTTGGTGTTTTCACACAATTTTCACTTAATTCTTACAAAATCTGAGAGACGAGGCATAGAAACCCCGGCTCATCAAATTAATGCTGAGAGGCTGCGCTTTATACGCCATAAATCTTACTCTCATCTATGAATAGAGTTAGATTTGTGGAGCGACACACAAGAGGCACACGCCACTTCACATCTAACCCGATTCATTTTATCTCAGGAAAACGACTACAACATATAAGACTGGGTTAAATCCTAGCACTGCAGATCTTCAATAGATGCATGTGACTAGCTTAAACATAGAACCAGGGCGTGTGGAAGCTTTCAGTCTGCTGGGCATGTTGGGCAGAGTGAAGTATGTTGAAGCTGGTGAGTGACCAGCCAAAATGTGAGCTTTAGCTGAGAGACAGACAAGACAATCTCTCTCTCAATGGAGACTGTACGGGCCAGCTAGGAAAGCTAAACAGTCTGTGTGTTGGAGCTGCAGAGTAATGTGTAGAAACTGCAGCCTGTTCAGTGTAAGCTGTGCATGGAGTTGAAAACTTCAGTTTGGAGGCTGCTGGAGCTCAGGACCATAGGACAGTACCTCTTTTCTGTGTAAAGTTTGCTTCAAGAGAAACGACCAATTGGCTTGGATGAGCCAGCATGGACATAAAGTACAGACCAAAAGTTTGGACACACCTTCTCATTTAAAGATTTTTCTGTATTTTCATAACTTTGAAAATTGTATAATCACACTGAGGGCATCAAAACTATGAATTAACACATGTGGAATTATATACAGTGGTGGCCAAAAGTATTGGCACCCCTGCAATTCTGTCAGATAATACTCAGTTTCTTCCAGAAAATGATTGCAATCACATATTCTTTGTTATTATCTTCATTTAATTTGCTTGCAAGGAAAAAACACAAAAGAGAATGAAGCAAAAATCAACTCATTGATCATTTCACACAAAACTCCAAAAATGGGCCAGACAAAAGTATTGACACCCTCAGCCTAATACTTGGTTGCACAACCTTTAGCCAAAATAACTGTGAACAACCGCTTCCGGTAACCATCAATGAGTTTCTTACAATGCTCTGCTGGAATTGTAGACCATTCTTCTTTTGCAAACTGTTCCAGGTCCCTGATATTTGAAGGGTGCCTTCTCCAAACTGCCATTTTGAGATCTCTCCACAGGTGTTCTATTGGATTCAGGTCTGGACTCATTGCTGGCCACCTTAGAAGTCTCCAGTGCTTTCTCTCAAACCATCTTATAGTGCTTTTGGAAGTGTGTTTTGGGTTATTGTCCTGCTGGAAGACCCATGACCTCTGAGGGAGACCCAGCTTTCTCACACTGGGCCCTACATTATGCTGCAAAATTTGTTGGTAGTCTTCAGACTTCATAATGCCATGCACACGGTCAAGCAGTCCAGTGCCAGAGGCAGCAAAGCAACCCAAAAACATCAGGGAACCTCCGCCATGTTTGACTGCAGGGACCGTGTTCTTTTCTTTGAATGCCTCTTTTTTTTCTCCTGTACACTCTATGTTGATGCTTTTTCCCAAAAAGCTCTACTTTTGTCTCATCTGACCAGAGAACATTCTTCCAAAACATTTTAGGCTTTCTCAGGTAAGTTCTGGCAAACTCCAGCCTGGCTTTTTTCTGTCTCGGGGTAAGAAGTGGGGTCTTCCTGGGTATCCTACCATACAGTACCTTTTCATTCAGACGCCGACAGATAGTACGGGTTGACACTGTTGTACCCTCGGACTGCAGGGCAGCTTGAACTTGTTTGGATGTTAGTCGAGGTTCTTTATCCACCATCCGCACAATCTTGCGTTGAAATCTCTCGTCAATTTTTCTTTTCCGTCCACATCTAGGGAGGTTAGCCACAGTGCCATGGGCTTTAAACCTCTTGATGACACTGCGCACGGAAGACACAGGAACATTCAGGTCTTTGGAGATGGACTTGTAGCCTTGAGATTGCTCATGCTTCCTCACAATTTGGTTTCTCAAGTCCTCAGTTCTTTGGTCTTCTTTCTTTTCTCCATGCTCAATGTGGTACACACAAGAACACAGGACAGAGGTTGAGTCAACTTTAATCCATGTTAACTGGCTGCAAGTGTAATTTAGTTATTGCCAACACCTGTTAGGTGCCACAGGTAAGTTACAGGTGCTGTTAATTACACGAATTAGAGAAGCATCACATGATTTTTAAAACAGTGCCAATACTTTTGTCCACCCCCTTCTTTAGGTTTGGTGTGGAATTGTATCCAATTTGGCTTTAGGACAATTCTTTTTGTGTTTTTTCATTGAAGACAAATTAAATGAAGATAATAATACTAAAGAATTTGTGATTGCAATCATTTTCAGGAAGAAACTGAGTATTATCTGACAGAATTGCAGGGGTGCCACTACTTTTGGCCACCACTGTACTTAACAAAAAAGTGTGAAACAACTGAAAATATGTCTTATATTCTAGGTTCTTCAAAGTAGCCACCTTTTGCATTGATGACTGCCTTGAACACTCTTGGCATTCTCTTGATGAGCTTCAAGAGGTAGTCACCGGAAATGGTTTTCACTTCACAGGTGTGCCCTGTCAGGTTTAATAGGTGGGATTTCTTGCCTTATAAATGGGGCTGGGACCATCAGTTGTGTTGTGCAGAAGTCAGGTGGATACACAGCTGATAGTCCTACTGAATAGACTGTTAGAATTTGTATTATGGCAAGAAAAAAGCAGCTAAGTAAAGAAAAACGAGTGGCTATCATTACTTTAAGAAATGAAGGTCAGCCAGTCCGAAAAATTGGGCAAACTTTGAAAGTGTCCCCAAGTGCAGTTGCAAAAACCATCAAGAACTACAAAGAAACTGGCTCACATGAGGACCGCCCCAGGAAAGGAAGACCAAGAGTCACCTCTGCTTCTGAGGATAAGTTTATCCGAGTCACCAGCCTCAGAAATCGCAGCTTAACAGCAGCTCAGATTAGAGACCAGGTCAATGCCACACAGAGTTCTAGCAGCAGACACATCTCTACAACAACTGTTAAGAGGAGACTGAGCAGCAGGCCTTCATGGTAAAATAGCTGCTAGGAAACCACTGCTAAGGACAGGCAACAAGCAGAAGAGACTTGTTTGAGCTAAAGAATACAAGGAATGGACATTAGACCAGTGGAAATCTGTGCTTTGGTCTGATGAGTCCAAATTTGAGATCTTTGGTTCCAACCACAGTGTCTTTGTGCGACTCAGAAAAGGTGAATGGATGGACTCTACATGCCTGGTTCCCATCGTGAAGCATGGAGGAGGAGGTGTGATGGTGCTTTGCTGGTGACACTGTTGGGGATTTATTCAAAATTGAAGGCATACTGAACCAGCATGGCTACCACAGCATCTTGCAGCGGCATGCTATTCCATCCGGTTTGCGTTTAGTTGGACCATCATTTATTTTTCAACAGGACAATGACTCCAAACACAACTCCAGGCTGTGTAAGGGCTATTTGACCAAGAAGGATAGTGATGGGGTGCTACGCCAGATGACCTGGCCTCCACAGTCACCATACCTGAACCCAATCGGGATGGTTTGGGGTGCGCTGGACCGCAGAGTGAAGGCAAAAGGGCCAACAAGTGCTAAGAATCTCTGCGAACTCCTTCAAGATTGTTGGAAGACCATTTCCAGTGACTACCTCTTGAAGCTCATCAAGAGAATGCCAAAAGTGTGCAAAGCAGTCATCAAAGCAAAAGGTGGCTACTTTGAAGAACCTAGAATATAAGACATATTTTCAGTTGTTTCACACTTTTTTGTTAAGTATATAATTCCACATGTGTTAATTCATAGTTTTGATGCCTTCAGCGTGAATGTACAATTTTCATAGTCATGAAAATACAGAAAAAAATCTTTAAATGAGGTGTGTCCAAACTTTTGGTCTGTACTGTATATATACATATATATATAAACATTTTTAAACATTACTTTTTTCAAAGTGGATTTTCCTTAAAGCAGATCTGTCTACAGATTTCAAAAAACTGCATACATTGTTCAACAGATCTCTTAACATTATTGAATAGATCTCTTATACCTGATGAGGCTGGTGTACTTAGTGTAAAAATCCATATCTGAATGGCTGCATATAATTTTTTTGCAATTTTTATCTTAATCTCTACCCATCTACCTTGATTGACAGCTCCTCAGTGTCCCTCCTTCCTGTTGGTACTGACACCACACAATGCACAGAACAAGTTGCAGCTGTCAATCAGCCAGGGTGGGCAGACTTTGAATACACTTGGACTCCCTCAATCTTTAGCTGAATCTTAAACAGACTAATTTTAATATCAGAACTATATAGCATGACATGCTTTTCAATATAAACACACCAGCCCCATCAAAATCTAATGACATATTTGCTTAAAAGGGAATGTGCCCATCGATTCATGTGGCCCAACCCACAAACGGAATGAATTATCTTCTGACTGCATCCATGTATAGTTAAAAATTTGGCAGGAGACCAAAGGCAGAGATGAGACTCATCACTGCGCCCGGCTAGCTTCTCCCCACCCTGCTGCAGCTGATTGGGTAGTCTGTCCTTGTGTATACACGTGGGAGGTACCTGTCAATCATCAAGGAGAAGCCAACCTATGGTCCAGGCCATATCTTTATATACTATGTTTGCTCTGAAACGCCAGGCTCGGATTGATGCTTTCCATGGTTTGGACAGCATGAATCGACTGACAGGTTCACTTTAAGACATGACCTCTATGGGTAATATGATTAACATGATCAGACCATTGTGAGATTCCAGTTGCATCACTTTCTATTTGTACACACAGTAGTCAGTGTAACTGTGTTGTTCAACTATGTGACTTTTATGGAGTGCTACTGTCACACAAAAGTTGCTGTCACCTACAACTTGTGGCAGCTGCCGTGTCACAGAAACTTTGAGTGACATTCATTGAAAGACAAGCAAGGGCTCCTGCCAACTTCCAGCTCTTGGGTACTGAGCAGAACAAAAAAGCATACATCCCATAGCAGCGCTGTCAATATGTCTCGAGAAGTAATTTCTCAAGTTAAACCAGCAGCAAAGGCTAACCGATTGACCATGCTTATATTAGCTTAAGAAACATTTCAAAGCAGTGAACCAATGCCTTACTGCGTGACTGTGGAAGTAATATTACAGCAATATATATGTGTTCTGTATGTGAAACAGGAACAGTTTGTCACTTGGCACATTTTATATTAAATCTCCCAAGAGAGCAGCATTGGATAATTGGATGTAACATGATCGCAACGTTATAGAGATTTTACACTTACCAGAGCTGTGGCAGTAGTCCATCTGCTTGGGAACCTGGATTGTAAAGGCTATCAAATCGGGCCCAAGCAAAGAGTCAGGCTTCCTGCTCTCCTTCAACCATTTACTCATGTGGAGATCTGTTGTGTCAGAAGGGCCTTGTACCAAAGGAATTAACTTCTCTTTCCCAATATCACCTTTACAAGTACAGATGGGAAACGGTCACCACAATATACAAAAAACTTAGTTTAACAAACAAGTACATAGTTCCAAGGGGTCATGTTTTGGAAAAAGGTCAAGAACTCTAAAACATAAGGATGTACAATTTAAGAACTATATTTATTTTTACGATTTTTTTTGCATGTAAAGAGCAAAAATAAAATTTTAAAATGGGAAAGATCTATCTATATCTATCTATCTATCTATCTATCTATCTATATATATATATATAACTTTTTTAGGAAAAGAAATGCATATCCAAAAATTACACTTGCACATCTTTAAATGGGTAACAGAAGACAGGAAAATCTATTTGTAGGATTCTGGGTTCATTGGCCAG
The DNA here is from genome assembly GCF_046119375.1 of Phyllobates terribilis. Classification (NCBI taxonomy): domain Eukaryota; kingdom Metazoa; phylum Chordata; class Amphibia; order Anura; family Dendrobatidae; genus Phyllobates; species Phyllobates terribilis. The sequence continues at coordinate 702,601,583 of NW_027362764.1, read as the reverse complement.
GTGATTATTCTGTGACTGCTGGTAGGGAGTCCTGTGAATCTCCTTTTAGCTCCCGGCATTGCTGGCTCCTTTTTTGATCAACTGGGCTGGGGCAACAACAATAGTGCAGCATGACAAGACACACACGACTAATCAAAGGAGGAGCCGGAAATACCAGGAAGAGGAAATTCACAGGGCTCTCGACCAGTGGTCACAGACTGACCTTGTCCGATGGACTGGAGTCCTGCGAATCGATTCACCTATCTCTAATGAGTAAAGTAATGTAAAGAGTAAAATAACGAAATACAAGTACAATAAAGGAACAGATACAGGATCTTTAAAACTTTGTGATCGAAGGGTTAACAACTCTAAAACAATGACTTAAAGGTTGACCACTCTAAAACAAAAACTTATACAACGGACACTATGACCCTGAAGGTCCTTTCCTACATTCTAGGATAATTCTAGTATTTTTTTTTAAATTTTGCAATTAAACAGCTAAAAGGTTTAAAAAGAGGAAAAGGTAAATCTCAACAAACACTATGCTGAAACGCTGAAGAGGGGAAAAACTCGAGCTGTTTATTAAACAGATTTCATGAAAGCAGCTTATGTGGTAAATGATCCTTCCAGGCTGAAATAGTGCGATTCAATTTCATACTAAATTAAAAAAGGAAATAAACTCAGGATTTTACAGGGCTCATAAAAACATATGATTGGTCATGCTCTTTCCCGATAATATTCCCAGCTCCATCGTACGAGCAAGTTAAAAAATCAGTCATGGGCTTATCATCTTGGCACCATTCCAAAATGGCTTTATCGTCTATGAAAATAAATTAGCAAGTAGCCGCGCTACTAATGAGTTTATAGTTTAATTTATTGAGATTGTCATTGTTTTATTAACTGTGAGGAAGAACTACATTAATCGCTGGCTTCAAACCAGCAGATGTGATCAAGGAGGATACCTGTTTTCATGTGGAGATGCAGTTGTAAAAACTAGCGTCAATCAACAATAAAGTGATTTTAAAATATATTTATAGATAACAAAAATAATATTTTTCAGCCATTTTGATCGCTTTATAATTTTTTTCTCTTTTCTTATGGCTATTTTATACACTGCTCAAAAAAATAAAGGGAACACTTAAATAACAGAATATAACTCCAAGTAAATCAAACTTCTGTGAAATCAAACTGTCCACTTAGGAAGCAACACTGATTGACAATCAATTTCACATGCTGTTGTGCAAATGGAATAGACAGTAGATGGAAATTATTGGCAATTATCAAGACACACCTCAATAAAGGAGTGGTTATGCAGGTGGGGACCACAGACCACATCTCAGTACCAATGCTTTCTGGCTGATGTTTTGGTCACTTGTGAATGTTGGTTGTGCTTTCACACTCGTGGTAGCATGAGACGGACTCTACAACCCACATAAGTTGTTCAGGTAGTGCAGCTCATCCAGGATGGCACATCAATGCCAGCTGTGGCAAGAAGGTTTGCTGTGTCTGTCAGAGTAGTGTCTAGAGGCTGGAGGCGCTACCAGGAGACAGGAAAGTACACCAGGAGACGTAGAGGGGGCCGTAGGAGGGCAACAACCCAGCAGCAGGACCGCTGCCTCCGCCTTTGTGCAAGGAGGAACAGGAGGAGCACTGCCAGAGCCCTGCAAAATGACCTCCAGCAGGCCACAAATGTGCATGTGTCTGCACAAACGGTTAGAAACCTACTCCATGAGGGTGGTATGAGGGCCCGACGTCCGCAGATGGGGATTGTGCTCACAGTCCAACACCGTGCAGGATGCTTGGCATTTGCCACAGAACACCAGGATTGAAAGATGAAAGCAGGTTCACACTGAGCACATGTGACAGACGTGACAGAGTCTGGAGACGCCGTGGAGAGCGATCTGCTGCCTGCAACATCCTTCAGCATGACCGGTTTGGAGGTGGGTCAGTAATGGTGTGGGGTGGCATTTCTTTGGAGGGCCACACAGCCCTTCATGTGCTCGCCAGAGGTAGCCTGACTACCATTAGGTACCGAGGTGAGATCCTCAGACCCCTTGTGAGACCATATGCTGGTGCGGTTGGCCCTGGGTTCCTCCTAATGCAGGACAATGCCAGACCTCATGTGGCTGGAGTGTGTCAGCAGTTCCTGCAAGATGAAGGCATTGAAGCTATGGACTGGCCCGCCCGTTCCCCAGACCTGAATCCGATTGAGCACATCTGGGACATCATGTCTCGCTCCATCCACCAACGTGCACCACAGACTGTCCAGGAGTTGGCTGATGCTTTAGTCCAGGTCTGGGAGGAGATCCCACAGACGACCATCCGCAACCTCATCAGGAGCATGCCCAGGCGTTGTAGGGAGGTCATACAGGCAGGTGGAGGCCACACACAATACTGAGCCTCATTTTGACTTGTTTTAAGGACATTACATCAAAGTTGGATCAGCCTGTAGTGTGTTTTTCCACTTTCATTTTGGGGGTGACTCCAAATCCAGGCCTCCATTGGTTAATAAATTTGATTTCCATTGATGATTTTTGTGTGATTTTGTTGTCAGCACATTCAACTTTGTACAGAACAAAGTATTCAATGAGAATATTTCATTCATTCAGATCTAGGATGTGTTATTTGAGTGTTCCCTTTATTTTTTTGAGCAGTGTAATTTCTCTTAGATGACAATTTAGAGATGAAACATTGACAAACGAAAATGTTTAGGTCATCATAATAGATAAGATTACTAACTATCAAGTGAATTTACATTGATTGCTCAATCCCTAGCGCATACCACTATAAATAATAACATTTAAATACTAGGGAAGAGAAAGGGGTAATAAAATGTAAATAAAATCTAACAATTAATAGTCTTAAATACAAAATTCCTTTGTGAAATAGCTCTTGTTAATATAATAGTGCTATATCCTGGTTTTTAGCTCAGGTAAAGCTGATGACTGAGCTGTATTGTTAAGCCTAAATAATGATTTACTCAACGCGAGTTTCGCTGGTATTACCGGCTTCATCTAGGAGCAGGATCCGCAGCACTCACAGTCTATTTAAGGGCGGTGCCTTAATTGACAGCTATATCAGCCAACGAAAATTAATCTACAGGCAAAAGGTGTTGCAATAAATTTTACCGACAATCTTTATAAGTCTGAAACAACAGCACAGTACATTAAAATGCGAAAGAGTCAAATATTTTATTGAATATTTCATACTTCGGCAACAATAGAAAATTCAAATTGGCAACACATCAATACAATAATAGGAACAAAAAAGAATCATGTTCTTTTATATTATTATGGACTATTATTAGTGATGAGCAAGTATGTTTTGTTAACCTGTTCGCCGAGTATGCTCGGCCGAGCACCGAGTATTTATAGCTGCTCGGTGTTATGTTTGAATCACTCCCGTGTGCATGATTTGCGACTTTTTGACAGCTTTTATACATGTGAGGAATGTCTGCTTCTTACACACTTCTCACATGTATTAAAGCTGCCAAACCGTCGCAAATCATGCACACGGGAGTGATTCAAACATATCACCGAGCACGCTATAAATACTCGGTGCTCGGCCGAGCATACCTGGCGAAAGGGTTAAAAAAAAACATACTCACTCATCACTAACTATTATATATTTATCAATTATGAGCTCCTACATCATTATAAATTATAATTATGTATTCCTAAGTTGGATAGTGTTCCAAATTATTATGCAAATGCTATTGTTCTTGGACAGATGTTCCTACATGGTCGATGCAAAGGATAAGTCAGACAAGTCAGTATAATGTTCAAATCAACAATTCTCAGCGTATAAACCAAATTTTATTGGACCAACCTCCTAATGATAACAGTATTAACTTAAAAACTTAAAATAACTTAAAATGGACTGTTCCAAATTATTAAGAACACAGAGTTTACAAATATTTTATAGGTTGTAATGAATGTAAAATGATCATTTGATGAATTTAAGGCATTAGGCCACGGCTCCACTATCAGTATTCGGTCAATATTTTTTCCCAGGAGTGGGAGCCAAAACCAGGTGAGGAACAATGAGAGAAAAGGTCGAATAGAAACAAGTCACCAATTCTGCATTCATCACCCACTCCTGGTTTTGGCTCCCACTCCTGAGAAAAAATACTGACCGAATACTGACAAAATACAGATAGTGGGGCCGTGGCCTTAAAAACATTTACTGAAATCAATGGTGTACTGCAACACTGTTTGCTGTGGAGTAAAACCAATTGCCTGAAATTGCTGTCAATTCAGGTACCGCCGTTAAATAGGCTTAGAGTGTAGCAGATCCTGCACCTAGAAGAAGCAGGTAATACCAGCGAAACTTGTGTCAAGTAAATAATTATTTTGGCTTTAATTATTTGGGCTTTACAATTCAGCTCAATCAACAGCCTAACCTGAGCTATCACCAGGATATAGAAATATTACTTTAAAAAGAGCACTTACACTAAAGAATTTTATAAATAAGACTAATACATCATATATTTACATTATATTACCCCTTTCCCTTCCCTAGTACTTTAATGTTAAAGTTTCGCAAGTTACATTCAAGCAATGAAAATCCAACAATATTGTAAATGACAGATGGTGAAATCAAAATCCTAACAAAATGCTTTTATTTGGTGTGGACATTAGACATTAGAGCCAAATTCATTAAAACTTGCATTTCATACATCAGTCCTAATGAAGGGCATGAAGGAATAAAGTGCGCTGAGTTCATTAACCACGTACCGTCACTGTACTGACAATTTCCATTAGGACATGAAAGGGCAGTGATTATACACCTGGGAATTCTGATTTTTCTGACTTTGTAGCATTCATTCAATCACCCCTGCTAGCAGAGTAATTTGAGTGCTGCCAATTTTGCATAGCTTAATTAACTGTTTACATGCCATGATCAAAGTGACAGCAGCATGTATACAGTGAGACAGAAGGAGATGCTCCCTCTTATCTTTCCATGGGCTCTCCGCAGTGCTATCACAGAGAGATGGTGATTGCTATGGCACTGGAGACCTAAGGATGACCTCCGGGTATGACATAGAACCTAGTAGACCATGATGTGCGAAGAAAACAAGAATGCAATGAATTAGATGTCTCTTATAGCCATACTTTATTCACAGCAGAGCATAGAACACAAATCAGAAGAAGAAAAAAATATATATTTTTCAACTGAATGGAACAAAATTAACCCATTTAGAACTTGATGGCAGCAACACATCTCAAAAAAGTTGGGCCCAGACAACAACCCAAAAATGTCTGGTAAGTGAGGAGACCAATTGCTGGAGTTTTGAGAGAGGAAAGTTGTTCCATTCTTGTCCGATACAGAATTCTTGCTGCTCAACAGTCCTGCGTCATCTTAGCTGGATTGCTTGTCTCATAATGTGCCAATTTTTTGAGAAAGGTCATTGACTACAGTCAGCGGGTTCATCACCCAAACTCTTCTTCTGAGAAGCCATGCTGTTGTGATGGATCCAGTATGTGGTTTAGCATTGTCTTGCTGTAATATCCAAAGAAATTATAGTACAGCTCAAAGAATGTATATTAACATTTCTTCAGTGCTTTGTTCCAAAATATTTTATATTAATGTTAAACATTTTGAAAAAAATGTTAATATACATTCTTTGAGCTGAACTATTCTTTCTTTGGACTTGCAAAGCGTGCTAGGAAAGCGGTGAGGTTCCAAGCCACCGTCTATGGTGAGCTAGCAATTCTCACCTTTACAAACATTGCTGAAATAACCATGTCCTTCTCTGAAATGGACATTGTCTGGATGGAGCATATGTTGCTCTAAAAATCTGAATAAAGCTCAGAATTGATAGTGGCTTTCAAGAGAAGTAAGCTACCCAAGCCATAGGCACTGCACCCCCCATACCATCAGAGATGCTGGCTTTTTAACTGTACGTTGCTAACAAGCTGGATGGTCCCTCTCCTCTTGAGTCAGTAGGACACTTCATCAGTGATTTCCATAAAAAAATATTTTAATTTATCTGCTGAAAACAGAACAGTATTCCATTTTGCCGCAGATCATTTTAAATGAGTTCTGACCCACAGAAGACGGCAGCGTTTCTGAATTGTGTTGCTATATGGCTTCTTCTTTGCATAATGCAAAAGAGGTTGTTCAAGTTTGGCACGAAAATCTGCAGTCACTCTAAGTGACTGCATAATTGCGAATCCTTACATCGTGCACAGCACGAGTTGTCAAGATTCTCCAGTGCTGGCAGTGAGACTATGTGGGCAAGTGACCGCAAGTATAAGCAAGGCTGCACACGTACAATTGGAATGTGGCAAGGAGTATCCATATTTCATACTTGTTTGTCATGACTGCCCACTTCTGGCGCTGGCACCAAAGAACTCTGACAGTGAGCACTGTGCAAATTCTCAGTATTCACATGTTGCTGCCAAATACAGACTACAGGCTTTCGTGACATACCTGGACAACTACTTTAATTTGCATTTGTGGACTGTATGCCAATCTGTGTTCACAGACAATGATTAAGGCTAAGTGCCCACTATGAGTTTTTCAAGCTTTTTTGCCGCGTAATTTCCGCAGCGAAAATGCTTAAAAAAAGCTTGGTAATACGTGCCCCATGGTCCCCAATGATAATCCGCATGTGCTGTGCACATGCTGCGGAAAATTGCGCTGCGGATTATGATAGCGGAAAAATAAGCAGCATGTCCATTAATTTTGCGGACACGCAGCCTAATTGCCGCCATTGACTTGCATTGAAACACTTCATATCCGCATCACTACATGAGCACACGCGGATATGAAGCGATTCAATGTGTGGATGGTACCCAGGTCTGGAGAAGAGGAGACTCTCATTCAGACCCGGGTACCCTTAAGGAACTATTCCTGAGCCCATGCAGTGACATGGCTGACTGAATCATGCCTGTTCTAAATACAGTGCTGTTTGAGGAACTGTAGTTCAAGAGCATTCAATATTGCCCATTGGCCTCGTAACATTGTGAACAAGGATTTCTCCAAAATCTCTTGATGATACTACTGTACTGGAGATGGTAGGATATTTAAAGTCTATGCAATTTTACGTTGCGGAACTATTTTCTGAAATTGTTAAACTATATTTAGAACCAATTGATCACAGATTAGTGAACCTCGGACCATCTTTGCTTCTCAGAGACTCTGCCTCTCTAACATGCTCTTTTTATAGACAGTAATGTTACTCAGTTGAAAATTGATTGTCCAGCTGTTTTTCAATAGTACTTACTTTTCCAGCCTTTGGTAAACCTCATCTCAATTTATTTCATGTGTTGCTCAATCAATTTCTAAATCAGTTAATTTTTTCAAATGAAATGGAAAAATTTCTAATTTTCACCTTCTGATGTCTATGTTACGGTGTGAATAAAATACGGCTATTAGAGATTTCATTCTTTAAGTAGTTACAGTTGAAACCAGAAGTTTACATACACTATATATAAAAAAACACATGCATGTTTCTCAATATCTGACATGAAATCAGAATAAACCTTTCCTGTTTTAAGTCAATTAGGATTATCATCATTTTTAATATTTGCCAAATGCCAGAATAATGAGAGAGAGAGAATGTTTCAAAGCATTTTTATTACTTACTGCATACACTAAGATTACTATGCCTTTAAACAATTCTGGACTGCCCATATGATGATGTCATGTGTTTGGAAGCTTCTGAGTTAATTAAAGACACACCTGTGGATGTATTTTAATGCACACCTGAAACACACTGATTCTTTGTGTAGCATCATGGGAAAGTCTAAAGAAATCAGACGAGATATCAGGAAGAGAATTGTGGATTGCATAAGTCTGGCTCATCCTTGGGTACAATTTCAAAATATCTGAAGGTGCCTAATTCATCTGAACAAACAATTGTACTCAAGTACAAACAAGATGGGAATGTCCAGCCATCATACCGCTCAGTAAGGAGACGGGTTCTGTGTCCAAGAACGTGCTTTGGTCCGACATGTGCACATCAATCCCAGGACAAAAGCAAAAGACTTTGTGAAGATGATGGCGGAAGCTGGTAAGATTGTGTCAATATCCATATCCACAGTGAAAAGAGTACTGTATCAACATGGGCTGAAAGGCCACTCTGCCAGGAAGAAGCCATTACTCCAAAAGAAACATAAAAAAGCCAGATTAATGTTTGCAAATACACATAGGAACAAAGACCTTAATTTTTGGAGGCATGTCCTGTGGTCTGATGAAACTAAAATTGATCTTTTTGGGCATAATGACCATCATTACGTTCGGAGGAAAAAGGGAGAAGCTTGGAAGCCTAAGAACACCATCCCAACTGTGAAACACGGGGGTGGCAGCATCATGTTGTGGGGTTATTTTGCTGAGGGACTGGTGCACTTCACAAAATAGATGGCATCATGAGAAAAAAAGATTAAGTGGCAATACTGAAGCAACTTCTCAAGAAATAAGCCAGGAAGATAAAGCTTGGGCGGAAATGTGTCTTCCAAATGGACAATGACCCGAAGCATACTGCCAAAATGGTAACAAAGTGGCTTAAGGATAACAAAGGCAATGCTTTGTAGTGGCCATCACAAAGCTCTGATCTCAGTCCTATTGAAAATTTATGGACAAAGCTGAAAAGGCAGGTGCGAGCAAGGAGACCTACAAACCTGCATCAGTTACACCAGTTTGTCAGGAGGAATGGGCCCAAATTCCAACCAACTAGTGTAAGGATATCCCAAACGTTTGACCCAAGTCATTCTGTTTAAAGGAAATGGTACCAAATACTAATAAAATGTATGTCAACTTTTGACTTTGCATTAAGTAATAAAAATGCCTTAAAACATTCTCTCTCTTTATTCTGGGATTTGGCAAATATTAAAAATTATAGTAATCCTAAGGACAGGTTTATTCTGATTTCATGTCCGATATTGAGAAAAACATGCATATGTGTCTTTTTATATAATGTATGTAAACCAGGGCTGTGGAGTCGGTAAGCCAAACCTCCCTCTCCAACGTCTCAATTTCCATGACACCGACTCCAACTCCGACTCAGACTCCCTCCTACATGGCTCATGTTTAAGTGATAAATTTACTGTAGCACAGATTCATCTCAGCTAAAAGTCTAGACCCTTAGATCAGGAATAGGACAGACATTTATAGGACATTTCACAACTTTCTAAAATTCTTATAAAACATACTCCCCACAAACTGCATTGAACTACTGTACCCAATTTATTATATAGTTTAGGAGTTGGAGTTGGTATATTTTATACCGACTCCGATTCCGACTCTGACTCCACCAAAATGGGCACAGACTCTGACTCCACAGCTCTGATGTAAACTTCTGGTTTCATCTGTATGTCCCTCCCTGTTATGCATGCTTGATGTGAAATCTGTTTGTCCAGGATGTTGTCTTCACTTGCTCTCAAGTAACAGCCCAGCTTTATTCCTGAAGCAAATTTCCTTCTACGGCACATGAAAGATCATACACTTTCCTCCCTATGTTTGTAATTTCTAATATTTTGAATGCCTACTCGTCTCAAATGTGTAGTTTCCTCCCCCTACCTGTTGAGAGTTGTCAAAACCAAGTGCAAATCTCTGATGAATTATCATATCTTGTAAACCCACTTGCTACATGAAGGACTTGTATACACATTAATCAGCAGCAAAGTGATGACATTTTTTAAATAGACAACTTAGAATATTATCTAAAGCTTATCTCTGCACGCCTGGTATTCTAACAACACACTGACAGTGTGCTCTGTTGCCGGCCCATTGCTACTGATCTGAGCCGGCAAAAGTGTGCGCGCTGTCATTGTGCACATCGTGCAAATGCAGCCCCTGAAACAAGCGTCACTGATGACTTGAAAATAAAAATAAAAAACTTTGCAAAATATCATATTACAGAAATCAGCTACACTGTCCTTCCGAACTGATCTTTCATTCTTCAAATTCTTAATTCACGAGCAAAATCTATCTTCAGAGAATAAAGATTTCCCATTACTGAGAAAGGAAATGACAGTTGGTGCTCATGAAGTTCTATGGAGAACTGTAACTGTTTCAGAACTTGCAGCAGAATGTTGGTGTCTGCCTCTCCATAGAACTTTAGGAGCACTGTAAGGTGGCGATGTTCACACCGTGCGGTAACTGAGGCAGTGACCCAAGCAAGTCCAACATAAACAGCTTTTATTCAGCAACTTATGGGTAAACAGAAAGTCCTCCGGTTCGCAGCCGGGTTAACACAAGTCCATAAATAGCAGTTGCCGTGGGCAACGGCAGCGCCCGGCCGCTTAGAGCCTGACGGGTGCAGAGCCTTCCCAGGTGTGGGTTCAGCTACACACAGGCCTGCCAAGCTTTCCTGCTATACTCCTAGCAGCTCCCAACACTTAACAACCCTAATCCTTAGTGCAGGGGTTTTAAAGGACTTGTGGCAAGAGCCACTGGAAAACCCGGGTTAGAAGGAGGAGGCCGCCCCACTGCCTTCCTGTAGCCTCCTCCAAGAAATGAAGGCCCTTCCGGGTTTTACTAATCTGCCTTAGCCAGACAGCCTGACCAGGTCAATGCTCACCTTCATTCCTGCATTGCAGTTGAAGGCGAGTTTGTGACTGCAATGCACTTCAATGGGTTTAATAGGTCTGTACTTATTCTGGGTGATATATAACGTCCCTCGTATACGATCCCCATCACGGCCTCACAGCACCAACTTTCATCTCCTATCTCAGTAATGGGATAATCAGTCTTCAGTGAACACAGACATTACCCATGAATGAGAGTGAAGGATCAATATAGAAAGAAAAAGAAGCAGATTTCTCTAATAAGATATATTACAAAGTTGCTTACTTTCATGTGTACTATTGATTTATGACAAAAACTAAAACAATGGTTACTTTTTAAGCCTCTGATTGTACAACCAAACAACCAAAAGTCTCAAAAATGTTACATTAAAACACATGGTATTCTAGCAAGTGGCATAACAGTCACTAAACAGCTTTACTTATAGGGAACCAGACAGCTGATACATGCTGCCGATCCACGGGCAGTGTGTATCAGACAAGTGCTTGCACGAATCCAACCACATATGTTCAACTCTGAAATGCTGAAGCCTTTTCATAGAAAGACAGTTTAATAATTGGGACCGAGCTGCGCAGGAGACTAGTCTGACAGGTTGATCCCCGGCAGCTTCTCCCAGTCTACTGCCTTTGAGTGATAGGTCTCTCCTTATACACGCATGCAGGGAGAAACCGGTCACTCTATGGCAGTAGCAGGGAGAGGTTGTCGGGGATCTGCCTTTTTGACTAGTCTCCAGCATGGCTCGGTCCCTGGCGGCTATTAAACTATTACTCTCTGAAATATCAGAGCGTTTCAGCGTTAAACATTCATGGCCAGTGTCTGATACATGTTGGCGATGGATTGGTCAGCATGTATCAGCAGTCAGGTTCCCTTTATTACAAAGAACTGAAGTTTGGAACATAACTGTTGGATGCAGAGGATGGTGGATGATCTGACTTCCCGAGAGACAATACACATGTGCGCTTCCAATGAAAAGCTAACAACTGGCACATGAAGCTAATGTGTTAATTAACTCATTGAGTAACATTAATGTTTTTCAAGCAAAGAATTTGTTAATCCCTAGAGGTACTAAGTATTACATAATGTTATGTTTGTGCTGAAATGTACTTTTAGGAGTGCCATGCACTTGGCAGCCTAATCAATTTTTGCTTAAAGAACACAGAAGAGGATAGTGTTAAAAATACATAAATCTCATCTTGCCTTTTTATTTAGTATGGCCCTTCACATTCTAAGCAGAGATCTTTGCCTTACTAGCACCAACCAGATCTCCCAAGTATTACCCAGAATGACCTAGAATGCAGTTACTTGGCAAGAAGTTTACATATCATGACTTAACTGGTAATTGTTGTGCTGTTAGTACTGTACTTTATGATCCACCGTACAGTAACTGCTCGAATATGGGACAGGGGGGAGGGGAAAACTACAATCAGAATACGATTATAAAATTAAAACTACACTTTAGTCCGATGTAGTTATAATGTATTATCTTGGCATGATAAAATTAAAACACGCTAAATCTCTGATTCATAGGAACAATGAATAAATTCTTGTTTCAGTAACTCTCCTTGTAAAAAGTAAGGCCAATTCTCCTATACAGGCAATAAACTTTTATACGGTCCAGCTGCACATACCTGGGGCTTTGGCACAAATTTTTATTGATCCCAGGGTCCCGGAGACACATTTGACCAATGATGTGCTGCAGAATCTCAGTTCAACATTCTGGATAGAACCCTCCAGAGTTGGCAGCGCATTCTTGGATTTCACACCTAATAAAAGAAAGCTGCAAATGTACTAGCCTGTTGAATTGTAATATACTTTAATATTCATTCAGACAGTAAAACAATCATTTCAGTTCTTTTTGCTTTTTGTTTTAATTAGCAAACATCAGAAAGTGATTTGGATTCACATTCAAACACGATTCCTTTTAACGCATTCACATGATGTTCTGCAAAAATCCGGTTTGAAGTTGTGCTGTTCTGCAGGTGTCCAGGATTTGGCAGGAGGGTCTATGGCATAGTCCTCCAGCAACAGCAAAGAATAATACTGAGTAACACCCAGCACACGCAATTCATGCACCTTCTATATGTTTGGAATGATCTAACACCCCATATAATCCGACCATGAGCATTAAGTGTAATGAGCAATAGTGTGGCTTATCAAAAGTGCTATTAGGCATGAAAGGGTTGACAGATCCATTGTGAAACGGATACTAAAGGCTCCTGACGCATCCGATCAATCGGTCAGGACAAAACTAATGTTCATGAAAAGGTGGTAAATATCACACACTATACTGTGAAAGGGGGTTTCCAGTATTTAAAGAAAATCATCAACTAGGAGGAAATACTATAAAGAAATATCTAGTGATATCAAGTGCTCGTTACTCGACTTTGCATCCAGTATCGTGGGTGCTCGAGTGACATGTTCGAATCCATGCGGCTGCATGTTTCACGACCGTTCGACAACCAAAAAACATGTAGGGACTGTCCGTGTTTGTCAGGAAATCTCTGCATGTTTTGTGGCTGTCTAACGACCGAGAAACATGCGACTGCGGGGACCCGAACATGTCACTTGAGCATCTGCGATACTTGGTGCATACCCGAGCACCTTAGGCAAACTCGAGTAACGAGCCCTTGAGCTCATCACTAGAAGTAACCTATGCATAATCATACATCATATTTCCTGCCCCTCTGACCAAACGGAAAAAAATAAGGAATGCACTTTTATGTGAGCACTTCCCATGAAGTAATAATGCAGGTATACAAAGAAATCAGGTGACAATTTGGTTTTTAAAATTTTTCTTGTCAACAGGACTTGTACATGCACACTCGGGGTCAGACTGTGAATGGAATCACCCCACAGAAAAGGAATGGCAATGGGGTCAACATACTCATACTATTTCCATAATGAATTACCAAGGGAAAGTACAATGCAGCGCTTCGAGAAAATGCATAGACATATTATACATATATATACACATATATACACACACACACAGGCGTGGAAAAAAGCTGCAACGTAAGACTGCTTGAAATAGAAATATTAATAGTCTATGTTTATCAATTAAGAAAATGCAAAGTGAATGAACAAAAGATAAATCTTAAATCAATATTTAGTGTGACTACCCTTTGACTTCAAAACAGCATCAAAGCATCAATTCGTCAAGGTACACTTGTACATAGCTTTTGAAGGAACTTAGCAGGGAGGTAGTTCCAAATATCTTGGAGAGCCAACCACAGATGTTGTATGGATGGAGGCTTGTACAAATCCTTACATTTCTTCATATAATCCCTGACAGAATGGATGATGATGATGGGGCCATATCATCAGTTCCAAGACATTGTTCTTCTTCATGCTTAATTGACATTTTCTTTATTCTTAGTGACATTTTATATATGTTTGGGGTTGTTGTACTGTTGCAGAATACACGTGGAGGCAATCTGACGCCTTTCTGACGGTGTTGCCCCATGGATACATGTCTGTATTTTTCATTACTGCAGACATTATTAATCTTAACCAAATCCCTAACCTTATTTGCTGAAATGCAGCCCAAAACGTGCAAGGACCCTCCACCATGCTTCACTGTTCCTGCAGGCACTCATTATTGTACCGCTCTCCAATCCTTCAGGGGCTTTTTGTTACAGTAAAATAGTTTAAATTTTGACACATCAGTCCATAGCACCAGCTGACATTTGTCTGCACCGCAGTTCCTATGTCTTTGAGTCACTTGGCCTTTCTTTCATGTGTTAGATATGGCTTTTGCCCACAATTCTTCCATTAACACTACTTCTGGTCAGACGTCTCTAAACAGTCGATTCCGAGCTGCTTGCCATTCTAAATGCTAGATATCTTCCGATTTTGAAGGGAAGTAAGCAAGATATGTCTTTCATCTGCAGGACCAAGTTTCTTTGGCTGCCCACTGAGTAAATGGTCCTCAACGTTGCCCATTTCTTGATGTCCTCAGTTGATGATAAACACAGCCAGATACTTATCCATTGTGTAATACCATCAGGGAAGCGTCTGATTGGCTCCAAATTTATTCTGTAGCAGAACACAGACAGCAAACATACAGCCATTGTCATTAAGAACTATCTTCAGCGTAAAGAACAACACAGATTCATTGATGTTATGATATGGGTCCCACAAAACCCTGATCTCACCATCGAGAATGAAAATATATGAAGCGATAGAAGGATTTGCACAGGCCTCCACAAAGGATCTGTGGTTAGTGCTCCAAGATGTTTGGAATAACCTTCCAGCTGAGTTCCTTCAAAAACTGCTAGGCAAGTAGTCACACCAAATACTGATTTAATTTAAATTGTTCTTTTGTTTATTAATGTGGCTTTTTTTAGTGGCTAAAAATAAACTATTAATACATTTCTTAAGCATTTGCTATGCAGCATTATTTCCAACACTGCCTAAAACTTTAGCACAGTACTATACAAATACACATTTATTCTTTCCTTTTTTTTCTTACCATCTCAAACGGATTGTGCCAATATAATTAGTAGAAACACATTACATGTGCATGGTGCTTTGTGTATCTAAATAAAGCTCATCTCAATGATGTGATAAGTGGTACTTTTGTGTATCGGAATAAAGTACATCACAATGATGTGATTAGTGGTACTTTTGTGTATCGGAATAAAGTACATCACAATGATGTGATAACTGGTATTCTAGCTATGTTGACAGGTCAGCAATAAATGAAATGAAGGATTTGTTTTATGACACACAATACAATAGTTTACACTGAACAAGCTGAACATCTTTGTGCTTTGTATCTAGTCCAATCTGCAAGTCTGGCCAGCCACTGGAGAATAAGTTGGCTGGCGTATAAAGTCCGTCACGTTCTTGTTATACTCCCTGCATGTGCCAGCTTTTATCAAGTCTGAGTCTTTAGACAGCATGGAAGTGATGCTTAATACAGCAAAGTATGAATTCACTTTCAAGCTTTCCTCCTCCCGAGGGAACAATCCTATTGTCAGACAGCGCACGGCAAGCCTCGGCTGCACTGATCTGAAAACATAAAATCTGATGGCAGATCAGAAACACTTGGCCCACCTACATTACCCGCGTCTCTATCTAAATTCTCACAGTCTATTAGATCATTCCTCTTCTGTCTAGCAATGTGGACAGACCGAGAGACTCAATTATTTCACTTAACAAGTCTGTATCATTTCAAGTCTCCATATCACCAAATTTTCCAGTGAGACGTTCCTTCTTGAGCTCCGCACCTGCCCAACTCGGCGAGGTGTTAACAGCAGAGCCCAAATTGAGGACAAGCTCCTGGCAAAGCTTATCAATAACAAGAACAAATAATCCTCACCTAGCCATCCATGATGAGCATAATTCACAAACTAAGCATAGAATTACCAGAATATATTGCTTGCCCAGAGTGATATGTATAATTTAATTATTCAAATCTGTCCATTGCTTACCAATAAAACCTTTTTAACACCCTTTTTAAAAAGAAATAACCTTATTTGATCTTACTGAATTCTATTTAAAAGGAAATGTATAGTCATAAAATTGACATTTATTTAGATCACTTTTTTTTATTATAGATATATTTTCATTAAAAGAGTTATCCCCCATTGCTGCTCTCGTAGCATTACAGTCTTGGACAGTCCATAGCATCTTGGATTCTTTATTTTTTTATGTGATTATCCATATAAAAAATCCTTAACATTGAAGTTTTCACACTGGCGCGGAGAGTAGTCACTGGCTGATGCTTTTAGTCTTCAACAGCTCACACAGCAGCTTCGCTGTATAGACTAGGTCAGAATGAGCGGATTTATCTCATTGCTATCGTTCATGAACACAAAACCTGTAGAAGACCGTGATGATCCCCTCATCTCATACAAAGTTAAAGGGCCTTTAAACAATGATGGTTTATCCCTAGGGGGTCAGTGGCACTCCTTCAGGTCAGCTGTCTGAGCACCGCAGCCTTGTCAATGCTTACAGCTCCTTGTAGGCTAGGTCGTATTTGGATGCACTGTACCTTTCACAGCAGTGATGAAATGGTGTCTGGTTCACTTCAATGACAATGCCGCAATATCTTGTATCACTTGTTGTGAAGACCAGGACAAATAAGGCTTCAAGTTGCTGTAAACACTGAAGAGGTCGTGGTCCTCGTACAAGCGCCGCAACTTGTTTAAACAGAACAAGGTGGAGTGACGAAAGTCAGACTTCAACCAATCTAAAATTGATGGCGTATCCTAGAGATAAGCCATGGATTTTAAAAGTCTGGATATCCATTTAAAATTAGCTTTTGGTGCACATATTAGTCTAATATGTCCATAAACTATCAATTAAAGGGATGACCACTGCACTACTGTTTAATGGTGCACAAGTAGGATCCAATCCCCTTCAATGATACCTAAAAAATCTTGACCGTCAGAGTAGATGAAATTAATGATTCAATATCCAATCCAACATTAAAGGTTCACAAACTTTTCGATCTACATTGGACCTTCCTGAGTGTGCCTACTGTCCAATTGAAAAGATACCAGATTTTTTATCCCCTTGGTCACTAGGAAGCGCTGAACACTGTGTCCACCGCTGCTTAAAATAGATGTTCTGTTTCAACCAGCATGGACACCATGATCAGTGCTTCCTAGCTGAACCAGGGGATAAAAACCAATTTGATATCTTTTCAATTGGACAATATGCATATAGAGGAAGGTCTAACGTAGACCGAAACGTTTGTGAACTTTTATTGTTGGGTTACATATTAAATAATTTATTTAATTACATAAACTTTCTATTATCATTCTCAGTAACTTGCCATCCACGCCCTTTTAGTGGATGAATCCTCCTTATCAGAATTATTCATTGGGGTATTCAGCTACACAACCAAAATTCAGAGGAAGGGGCTCTGCAATAATTCTACCTGGGGCAGAAGGATAGAGCAGTTAAGGGTATATCAATCACTGTGCTCTGAAACAATCAGCAGTACAGCCAGGCTTCTCACCACTGCTGACTGGCTTAGAATAGGGATTTACTCTTTAAATATTCGTATAAGTGTAAGCTCTTGGGTTGAGATGGTTCATATACTTAAAATGTCCAACAGACTACTTCTCACATTGTTATCAGTCGTCACCATGCTTAAGCAAAATTGCCATTATCTTTGGTTTTGCAGTAGCCAGATTATTCTTATTTCGGAGGTTTGCAATAACTGTGCTTTAATGTCTGCAACTTCCTCAAATAATAATTTAAGGTCCATCTGTCGTATAACAGATGTACTTTAATATACTCCTGCTTGACAAAGGCAAATATAATGAGGACTTCTCAATTACAGTATGCTTAATCAATTGTTTGTAGCATTACAGATATCTAGTTACAAATGTATCAGCACATATGAAATATCAATGGGTGTCTACAGAATGAAGCTGCCAGTCTGGGACACTTCTGCTTAATAATAAAACTATTATGTACCATTAAAAAAAAATGCTATTTTCATGAAGCATTGGAATGCATGATCTAATATTTGATGTCCCTGTACAGGCTTTCATATATTCCATATACTTACAAACACAACCCCTTTATAAATGGAAGAAGTCTGATGGCCGAAGGTTTGACGTCATTATTTCTCTACTACAGTTTCGGATGCAGGAGTAACACAGCAGTACACAAAGGGCCTTCTAAGGATTGGACAAGCATAAGAGTTGATCGAATCTTTTGAACTAACCAGCTTTAGCAAATTTTAGCGCAAAATTTTTATTATTCATTTGTGAATCTCAGTTACTCCAATTACCCTGAAAAGATGTGTAACACTCCAAAATCTCCTAGGACTGTATCCAATCCCTTTTAATCTTTCTTTATGCAAACACAGCCTTTGTGATGCCAAAGTGACCTCCACATATATGACTATGGTGAAACAGATGATAACTGTTGTTCGCTGTTTTGTCACACACACAATCTGTATAATTCAATTCAGAATTTTTTTGGAGGAGGAGGGAGGACTTTTCCTTCCTATTTCTATTACGGAGCTGTGACATCCGCTCTATAGATTCAACGGAAAATGGCTGAGGAGCTGCATTCCCTGCCTTGGCTTTTATACAGATTATGATAGCTTGAGTTAGCCTCAAAGCTTTATTGAAAATCCCGCGGTGTCGCGGCCAACGTCATGTCAGCCCTCTCTGGATGATGCAATCGTCTACATTGTGTAAAATAATGGAGGCATTTCTGGCGATTTGGTGAATCGAATTGCTAACTCTTCAAATTCATGGGGTTCAGCCTATTTCCATAAATTCTACACAAATTCAATGTACATCCAATCAATCTTTTCATTTTTACATATAAAACAGATTACTGTATTTTAGGTAAGGGAAGACCCTTCTTTGCTTCCACATGTGCCTTTCACATAACATAATTAATAAATTCTTAACATATACCATGGTGTGGTAAACAAAAATAATTTTCTAACAAATTAATTTATGAATCCCACTGGAATGTTATGTAAAGTTGCACATAACCTATGCTTGTTTTGGTTGAGCATTATTAGCACTTGAGATGGTCAACGGCCTAACTTGCCAATTTCAGTGGGACATGCCAACCATCAAATGTGTATGGGGGCCATCAGACTTTCTACTTGTGGCAGAAGTTATGTGATAGATTGAGTATTTTTGATTTCAGCATACCTGATGACTTGTTCTCATGGGATATAAACCGCTACCAGGGATAAAGGCTTACAAGGCATTTAGACCCCACCAATAATTAACAGTTTACCGTGTACACTGTGCATAGGCAGAAAGCTGCCAATCAGTGGTGGGGACGGGGTTATACAGAGCACATGAATATGGAGGACTACATAGCCAACTAGTCCTCTAGTCATAAAATCACTGTTTTATATCCAACAGATTATCAAAACTACAGCAAGCAGTCCAGTAAGTGATATATTGCTGGAATCAGGGTCTTTGCCCCTGCATTATGCTGTTCTCAGTTAAAGTAGCAATAGTGACAGATTCCCTTTAAATGAGCCAACTGGCTTCTATATAGCCCAGCAGTGGGTTTTTAATGGCTGATATTGTGTAGTGTAAAAGCACCCTTACTGTATACTCCCTTGTAAGGTCAGAAGGAATAGCTATAGCTTAGAAAGCATCCTGCACACATATCTAAGGTGTATAGCCTTCTTGAGTTGCAGCCAGGATCTGCTGGTAGTCTTCATATTTCTGGGGAACAAGGATGTACAAAATTCAATATGTCTGATCCTTGTTGGCCCGCACGTTTGGATGTAAGAGGGCAGTAGGGTTGTCAAATTACACAGTAGATTATTGGCTGTTCCCACTGAACGCAGAAAGATGTGCCAAATGGTGTATGCCCAACTTTGGTCCAGAGTTTATAGATTGCCGATTGATCTATAATATATCCGGCTGTAAGAGGTAACAATCAGCCATCATTTCCCCTGACATTTTAAATACATTATAGTCAGCAACACTGAAAACTCCAGACTTCTATTTTACAATTATTGAAACGCTTCAATCATGTGTTTGGTGCGATTTATGATTTAAGTAGAAGCAAACCTCTTGCATGTCAGTACAGTTTTATGCATTCAAGAAATCATCCTACAGAACTGGGAAAGCTTTACTGATGAGGTGTGATCTTGGGGAACACATAAAACCTGCAGTGGTAAAGGTTACTTTAATTGGACTAGGTAGTGAATTCCAGAACATACTGTAGGTATTGAGTATAAGGGTGAAGAAACACGAAGAAAGATCAAAAATCAACAATAAAAAAAAAGAAGGCAGCAATACATCATGAAAAAAGGAATATACTATGTATAAGATGGTTACTCTGTGCATTTGCATTGTAAGGATCCATAAGGTGGTGTGTTGCTGAGCGACAAAGATTTTTATGACCTCCTAAAAAAATGTGTTCAACGACAAACAAGCAAAATTAACTTTTTATTGTTGGATCCCTGGAAAAGTTTGAACTGGGCTTTGATACGAAGCGATCCTTCTAATGGATGAGCATTTTCCCTGAGGAAGCCTAATCTCGGCACTACGTGTTGGGATTCCTCTGTTCCCCCACAGGGATTTTTTTCTACTACTTATTCCTTTACTTCTTTCCCCTGGACTGGTATTTACCTAATGTGCTAATATTATTGGTACTTTTCATGAGATTTCTGATGCTGTGCTATTTCTTCAGTGCTGATTTTTATATATATACAGTGGGTACAGAAAGTATTCAGACTCCTTTAAATTTTTCACTCTGTTTCATTGCAGCCATTTGGTAAATTCTAAAAAGTTCATTTTTTTCTCATTAAAGTACACTCTGCACTCTGAAAAAAACAGAAATGTAGAAATGTTTGCAAATTTATTAAAAAAGAAAAACTGAAATATCACATGGTCAGAAGTATTCAGACCCTTTGCTCAGTATTGAGAAGCCCCTTTTGAGCTAGTACAGCCATGAGTCTTCTTGGGAATGATGCAACAAGTTTTTCACACCTGGATTTGGGGATCCTCTGCTATTCTTCCTTGCAGATCTTCTCCAGTTCCGTCAGGTTGGATGGTGAACGTTGGTGGACAGCCATTTTCAGGTCTCTCCAGAGATGGTCAATTGGGTTTAGGTCAGGGCTCTGGCTGGGCCAGTCAAGAATGGTCACAGAAGTGTTCTGAAGCCACTCCTTTGTTATTTTAGCTGTGTGCTTAGAGTCATTGTCTTGTTGGAAGGTGAACCTTCAGCCAAGTCTGAGGACCAGAGCACTCTGGAAAAGGTTTTCATCCAGGATATCTCTGTACTTGGCCGCATCCATGTTTCCTTCAATTGCAACCAGTCGTCCTGTTCCTGCAGCTGAAAAACACCCACATAGCATGATGCTGCCACCACCATGTTTCACTGTTGGGATTGTATTGGGCAGGTGATGAGCAGTACCTTGTTTTCTCCACACATACCGCTTAGAATTATCATCAAAAATTTCTATCTTTGTCTCATCAGACCAGAGAATCTTATTTCTCATAGTCTGGGAGTCCTTGGTGTGTTTTTGAGCAAACTCTATGCGGGCTTTCATATGTCTTGCACTGAGGAGAGACTTCCGTCGGGCCGCTCTGCCATAAAAGCCCGACTGGTGGAGGGCTGCAGTGATAATTTACTTTGTGGAACTTTCTCCCATCTCCCTACTGCATCTCTGGAGCTCAGCCACAGTGATCTTGGGGTTCTTCTTTACCTCTCTCACCAAGGCTCTTCTCCCATGATTGCTCAGTTTGGCTGGACGACCAGGTCTAGGAAGACTTCTGGTGGTCCCAATCTTCTTCCATTTAAGGATTATGGAGGCCACTGTGCTCTTAGGAACCTTGAGTAATGCAGAAATTCTTTTGTAACCTTGGCCAAATGTGTGCCTTGCCACAATTCTGTCTCGGAGCTCCATGGGCAGTTCCTTTGAGCTCATGATTCTCATTTTGTCTGACATGCACTGTGAGCTGTGAGGTCTTATATAGACAGGTGTGTGCCTTTCCAACTCAAGTCCTATCAGTTTAATTAAACACAGCTGGACTCCAATGGAGGAGTAGAACCATCTCAAGGAGGATCACAAAGAAATGGACAGCATGTGACTTAAATATGAGTGTCTGATGAAAGGGTCTGAATACTCATGACCAAGGGATATTTCAGTTTTTCTTTTTTTAATAAATTTGCAAAAATTTCTACATTTCTGGGTTTTTTTCAGTCAAGATTGGGTGCAGAGTGTACTTTAATGAGAAAAAAATGAACTTTTTAGAATTTATCAAATGGCTGGAATGAAACAAAGAGTGGAAAATTTAAAGGGGTCTGAATACTTTCCATACCCACCGTATATATGTATACACACATAGATGTATATACATGTATGTTATTATAGTCTCAGGGGGTTTCTTTCTGGATATCTACTAACACTCCGTGTGAGTGGGTCTATAGTCTCACTATTCATTATTTGAGCCTAGCCTATTATTTTCATTGTGACACATTGTTTTGTGCAGATTTTTTTTATTAGTTTTAAAAGTATTGTGTTTTTCGTATATTTGAATTTCAATAAAAATATTGCCTGTATTTCTTTTGGGAAGTGTCTGTTTAAACATAGTTTCTTTCTTCCTATCTAATGTGTATTTTAGCGATTCATACTTTCCCTTGCAAAAAGTGAAACGGTCACATCATTTTGGCCTACTAAACTACCAAAATAAGTCATGTAACCTCAACTTCCAAAATGGTGCTGTAACACTAAAAACCCTAGATATCCCTTAAAAAAAACAAAATGTTGGTGCCTGTTGTGTAAATTACCTTATTCCAATTAAGTGGAGGTGCAGGATCTCCACAACAGTCAAGCTTTGGAGCCGGTATTCGCACCTACCGGGTTTTGAAGGATGGGAAAAAGCGTTGAAGGTCACTGTAGAAAGTCAGCAAGTGCGTGAGATTAGTACAGTGAGTGTATTGACTTTGGACAGTGTTCAGCCTATCAATGAAACCACGGTGAATGTGAGTAGGAGAATAGAATAGGATGCAGCACCTCCCACTTGACTAAAAGCCGGAAAATGTAAATACGCAGCCACTGAATAAAAGTGCTTTTTTTTTTTCAATTATATACTTAGGAATTTAGCGGAGAAAAACGTTACATGACTTATGGTCCTGGGGGAGGTTTAGGAGGCCAAAATGACGACAGGTTCCGTTTCAGTTCACTGAACACTGAAAAATGACAGTGGTCATAAAACTATATATTGCAAAGGAGAACTTTTACTTTCAGCATTTGGTGAGATGACAATTACGAAGACCCAAAACATCTACATGTGCAGAATCACTTCTTATACAGAAAGGAGTTGATTCCACTTTTATCAAAACCATTGGTACGGGAAGCAGTCTTTTGGGCTTGCCATTATAACCAGATATAGTTTGCGACCAAATTATTATAAAGGAAACTTGTGAATTCTGAAAGCCATTTGATCAATACATGAATGCAGAAATTGTATACAAGATTTCTCTCTATTAAGGTACGTATATTTGACTTCGTTGGCAACATAGTGAAAAAATGTGGGCAAATGCAGCTGAGTCCAAGCCCATGCCACCACAGAGGGATACATAAAGCCTGATGAGAGTCTGTGTAAAGCAATCATTTCACCAGCAGCTTTATACTTCTTTAAAACCTCATATAAAAAGCACCTGCTTAAAGTGAGTAATGGAGTTTTATTTTAATCGCACTTAGGAACAGTGTATGTAACCTATTCCGCCTTCCTCCCCAGTGGAATATATTTCAGCTTATATAGTAGAGCACATTACCAACACACAGAAAGACCCTGTGATCAGTAACCTGGACAGAAGAAAGCAACCTCTACCCCTCCCCAATCCACCACACCATTCCCTCCATCTCCAGGCTCAATTACACAGTGATGTCACATCAAGGGAAAAACTGAGAACACAAACAAACTCATGTCTTTAATATCTGAATACTTTGACTACTCTGTACAGTCAATATTAGTGCAAAAATGGAAATGTAATAGAGCCTAGGGATTTGCATTTCAGCTGTAAAACTGTAAAACAACTGCATGGAGATTTTGAAGAGAATCTTATCAGCAGGTTTTGCTATGTAATCTGAGAGCAGCAAAATATAGAGCATGAGAGCCTGATTCCAGGGATGTGTCACTTATTAGGCTGTGTGTTGAAGTTTTAATACAATCAGTGTTTTATCAGCAGGAGAATATTACTAGACTAGGTCTCACGTTCATGGCAGTACAGTCAATCTATGTAGTCCCGCCTCCACCACTGATTGGCAGCTTGCTGACAATGTACATTGGAGGTATGGGTGGAGTTACAAACAGCTTAGCATTTTGACCACTGCTATATCTATAAAACAGGGATTCTATCAAAACTGCACCAAGCAGCCCAGTAAGTGACAAATCGCTGGTATCAGGCTTTCTTGCCCTATATTATGCTACTCTCATATTACATACCAAAAACATGCCGATAGACTCCCTTGAAGTTCTTTTGGATCTTCCACCATCGCCCAAGACTTCTCTTGGTATATATCTCCAAAAACAATACGGTAAATTAGCTTTGAAATTAAGGATAGGGCCACATAGTGATTGGTTACAAGTCACAAGCGACTCACCCGGTCTGTGATATGGCTGTTTTTTTCATCAAAAGGAAGGCCACAAAATAGTTGCACGACAGCAAGTCACAAACAACTTAAACAAATCTTTTTGGTCACATAATTTGTCTGAGAATTACTGTCACGCAACACAGGTCTCGTTTACCCCAAGCCTTAAGTGTGGATACTTGCTCAGCAGATGCGGTAAACCTTTATTTAAAGCAGATCTCTCTCCTGATTTCATAATACAAACAGTATACATTTTCAGGTAGAACTATTCGACCTGATGAGGCAGGTGTACTTACTCTGAAATCCATATCAGAATGGCTACATGATACTTATATTAGGATGAGCATTTTAGGAGATCACCTAAAGGTATTTTTTTTGTTGTTTTTTTTAGATTATGGTAGGAAACCCACAAAATAACAGGAAGAACAAACAGGTCCCAGGCCGAAGTTGCTCTTGGCTAGATTCATACCCAGGACCCAAGCTCTGAAAGGCCACAGTGTTAAACAATGAGCTGCCATGTTGCTTCATTAATGTTTAAAGGGAATCTGTCACCCTTTTGAGCTATCAAAATGGGCATACAGGTTGTATAAAGCTGAAATTAGTTACACCTGTATGTCTCATATCAGATGCCTTGTTTAGTAAAAAATAACATTTTATAGCTTTGATCTTTCAGGTTATGGGGCGTAGGCTGCCCGGCAGATAAGACTGCCTCCAGTCTTCATTATAAAAGACTAGCTATTGAGCCCGTTCTAAGTCCGGGTGGTGAGCATTTTTATTGGTATATGGTGTCCCATATGCTGGTATGTGCTGCCCCCATCCGGGTATTTGTGCTCCCCAATCCTGTTCCCCCATCCTGTTATGTGCTGCCCTCATCCCTATCCAGGTATGCATGCACGCTTCATCCCTATCCTGGTACGCATGGCACCCCTCACCCCCAATCCTGGTATGTATGGTACCTCTCATCCCCCAATCCTGGTATGTATGGTACCTCTCATCCCCCAATCCTGGTATGTATGGTACCCCTCATCCCCCAATCCTGGTAGGTGTGGCCCCCTCATCCCCCAATCCTGGTATGTATGGCACCCCTCATCCCTTTCACGCTGCACACATACAAAAAAAATAAACACTTATACTCACCTTTCTTCCCTGTGCCCCAGCGCTTCTGTGTCCTGTTCTGCTGGAGGCCGGGAGAGGAGTGCGGGGCCGGAGCACCGCGCTGTCCGGCGCCATTTTGCTGAAGACACACTGTAAATGTGTCTTCAGTAAAATGGCGCCGGATAGAACTAGGCAAATGCGCCGATTCCGACACCTTCACTCCGCACCCGGTCTCCGGCCAAAAGAGAGGAGCCGCGGCAACGCTCCTCCCGGTCAGGTAAGTATGTAAGTATGGCGCCGGAGATGGCGGTATGCGTTCAGTGTCTCCGCATACCGTGATCTCCAGCGCCATACACTCCTCTTACCTGTAACAGCTCCAAGCGTTCTTCTGTCTTTGAGTCGCGCATGAGCAGTCTATAGATCCTTCAGACAGAGGGATGCTTGGCCGATTATATTATAGATTTCTCCACCCCTTCTCTTCAGACGTCCCTTTGACCTCATCTTTGGGGTCGGAAATCCCACGCCTGCACATTCTGCCTGTTGTCGGGAACATTTCAGTCAACTGCACATATAAAACATACAATATAATACCATATTGCAGATATTTACCTAGATGAATAGAATTCATATAAATAATAATAATAATTTTTATAGTGCCAACATATTCCGCAGCACAAATTCATATGTTATATGAAATTTAAAGAGCTGGATTCTATTATTTATGAATTTATATGAATTCTATTCATCTAGGTAAATATCTGCAATATGGCATTATATTTGTATGTTTTTTATCTGCACTTATACTAGTCCTTTTTGTCAGGTTTGCGCTGTTAATTATCTATAAGTACATCTTGTTCTTTTACTGTATATCTGATGAAGGTCAGTTACTTTCTATTATTTCTGTCTACTATCCTTAAGAAGCTAATAAAATTCAACTAAAAGAGCCAAATTGCACTTTTTTTTTTCAATCTTAAGCGTTGGGACCCTATCCGTGCACCTACATTTTTTAAGGAGTACCGTTCTTAGCTTCAATTCTGAATTCTCCTATATCTTGCATGCCCTCACTGTTATGCTTATATAAAGTATGACAGACAGGAGAGCAAGAGCAGAAATACAAAGTCCTTCAATTCGTCTCGGCGTCTCTGCTGATAGAGACGGATTACACTTTACAACAGGCAGTGGACAGCATGTTACAAGGTAGACATCTACAGCCCAGTACTTGAGTTATTTTTCAGAAAAAAATGGAATAAAAAAAAATTGTTTAAATACATTTATTTAAATTGATTATTTATCACATTATTCATCAGAGCAAGTTGCCTGAAAGTACAGTGAATGTTAAAGTGGCGTGTGATCATATCACTGCAACTTAATATTCAGGGCATAGATCAGCAATATATTTATTCTAGAAAAGCTTCTAAATGTTTCTAATGTCATAGTGTTTGCCCTATATTGGCATGTTGCATAGAATATATGGACACAGAATGGATTTTTGTCAATATCATTTGTATCCAAGCCTGAAGGCATTCTACCACAACAGAGATTGTCAGCCAACAGCCATTCAGTATGTATCTACCTCTTGGGACCTTATACGCTTTTACGCAGAGAACCTAACAAACCACATCACAGGAATCAGTGACCAAACACTGGGAGGTTGTCCTGCAGAAAGATCAAAGCCAAATCACTGCTGAACCTAGGTGCTGAAAGGACGAAAAGCTTCAGAAAAGGAAATCACTGTTGTTAATGTGTTTCCAATCATGGTATCCCAGACAGGCAATTGTGGGGTTAATATCCTCTTATTTTATAAAGATGCAAAGGATATTACTGATCTGCACAATAATCCTTTTTACAGTCACATAAGAAAAACCAAACTTTGAAGTATAGTTCCAATGCAGACACTTGAGAATTGGACTTGACCAAAAATGCAATGAACATTTATTTCAAAAGATTAAATGGAGAGACAGATTAATAGATAAATAGGCTGAAGTCTCCAAGAAATTGTATTAAAGAAAAGTATTTTTTTTCTTTTTAGATCACTTTTTAGGTCAAGTTGTTGCCAACAAATTTGCAAATATCAGGGCCATTTTTTCTTGAAGGCATATAGACACTTGAGAAAATTAATGTATGGCTCTACTGAACTAAAGCAAGTGTTCATATGTAAAGTAAGGATATTTATATGTTCAATAGGTAGTCACAAATGTGAAAATGAGAAGTCAGTTAGGGAAATACAATCGGAGAGCGTGCTAAATCTTGCAAAGAGGGCACATATTAAAATAAAATCATATCACATAAAATAGAGGGAAAAACAAAAGTAAAAGACATATACTCCATTATTACAAAGTGAGGTTTCAAGCACACAACAAACCCTGAAAAGCACACCGCAAAGTCTATTAATCTTGGAATTATTTGCACTGGGAGAGTTAGTTTTTGTCTGGTCCAGGTGGGGCCTGCTGCCTATCCGAAATAAAGATGGTCTGTCTTTTGTCTGACAGCCACCAAGCCGCACAAATTACTCCCTGCACCATCACCTGCTCCCAGCTGTGTCTGCACTGCAAACTATTCCACCACTTGACATTAGGAAACTACTTCTTGGATTGATGACATGCTTGGATGATAAAGTGGGCAATTTTGGAAAATTACTAGCTAGTTAGACACTTGCATCTAACTACATATTTCCCAAATTGCAATGGGATTAAAGTTAATAATTTTACCAAATGAATGTTATGATCTTTATATTTGCTGGAATATATAAAAGTACAAACAATAATAATTCAAATAGAACAAAACAAATGGTCAGACAAAGCATTTGCAGTAAAATATGTTAAAATCATTCCTTAAATTTCAATGCTAGTCATGTTGTTGAAATATTAAACATGGTATTATGAGATTTGGAAAGCTCAACTCCCAACCCTTCTCTCCCCTTTCTTTTATTTGATAAAGTTTTAAAAAAATGTATTCTCATAAGATGATGGCATATTGCTAAAGAAAAAAACTTTGTGATTGATTGGTGGCTATTATCCAACAGATCTTCAAGAAGCCTATATTCTAATCCTTATTGGCAGACCTACTCCCTGTGTAATCAGAAAACGTGCTGCCGGCAATAAACAAACAATATAGGAACAGAGCTAGTATAATAATGACTGTTCGTCCATACACAGTTTTCAGCAGCCCATGTAAAAGTCCTCTAAACAAGTGAAAAATTAGAACTAGAAAGTTGCAATCCGGCACAAATTGAAAAAATCAATAAAAATGATTTCCATGTCAACTAAAAATAACATGAAAAAAAAAAAGTAACAGCCTTACGCGTATCAAACTCCCATGAGTCTTTAATCATAGTTGTCCAAGTATCGTCCGATGGATCTTTAATTGTGACGCTGATTCACTCCTTAAGGACAAGTCGTGAGTTGGGGAAGTCAAGGAGTCCAAGGTCACAAGCCAGGAGGGTACGTCATAAATAGAGGAGTGAGACAAAGACGTAGTAAGGTCACAGCACGGGGACAGAATTCCAAGAAAATAGCGGATCAAGTCAAAGGGGCTAAGAAAAAGGATGGTCAAAGGCAAATCCAAGGTCAGGCAACAAAGATCAGAATATAAGAACTCAGATCAACTTGTTATATCGTCGAATGGTGCTCATTTGTGCAGGACATCTGTCCATGCTCAAATGCCTTAACCCATTAACTGAGCTCATGTGTTAAAGAATTAGCTTAGAATAGGACATAATGACTCTTCATGCCTCCGATCTCTATAAGGAGACAATCACTCTAAAATACTGGAGGAATAAAATACAACACAGGCACGATGCTGATGGCTTATCACCTTAATACATCATTTAGCCCTAAACAAGGCGAGAGCACCCAAAGACAGTACTGGTGGCTGCTGTCAGGTCACCTCTGGAAAAGTATTTGTAAATTTAACAAAGAGGAAAAGTGGAAGCCTCTTAAAGTTGCTGGTGAACTATATTTCAAATCATTCTCTTGAGCAGCTATTGACATATTTTAGGTTCACTATCATTTTTGTCTATAGCGCTAACTATATTTATTGAATTTTTTTTTAGCCATTTTCTTCTTAATTGGGTTTCATTATATTACGAATTATGTCTGAAGTCTCCTTGCTTTTCATCTTTGGAAAACTATTATAAAAAGCTAGACTAGTCAAACTGATGGCAGAATCTCTTTTTAGAGAAGATGATACTGCCTATGAATGCCTACATAGTCTTTTTTTAATTTATTTTACTCACTTATATAGCATCATCATATTTGACAAAGCTTTATCGAAAACCATCATCACTGTCCCCATTGAGGCTCATAATATAAATTCCCTATCAGTATGTCTTTGGAGTGTGGAAGGAAACCGGTGAACCCGGAGGAAACCCACGCAAACACGGGGAGAACATACAAACTCCTTGTAGATGTTCTCCTTAGTGGGATTTGAACTTAATACCCCAACGCTCCAAAGCAACAAAGCTTACCACTAAGCCACCTAATAACCTATCACATGGATAGGTCATCAACAGTTCAGTCCCAAACAACCCCTTTAAAAGTATGGTGAGCAATCATCCAACTGCAGCGAAACAATCATGAACTCGTGACAGTGCTAATCTCAATTTTACTAAATGGCACACAGCTAATCCGCTTGTCCTTGATGCAGACAAGCAGATGAAGCCGCACGAGTCCGCAATTTGCTCCCATGACTGGCTCGAGAATTTACACAAGTATGAACTTGGCAAAGTTTAACAAAGTAAAGTGAAAATAAAAGAAAAACTAGTAAAGCACAGTTTTTGTAGAACATATAAGGTTGCCATAATGAATGCAATATTGTAAAACGTCTGAGAATACAAACTTTTATTTTAATAGAAAGTGTAATTCTACAATTCATCTAACGTTAGAAATGGGATCAATAGGCATTACACCATCATTTGTTTTTGTAAATTTATTATCCTGCTCCACATCAATCAGAATGTCTGCTGTTCCTATCCACTAGTTGAGAGGTCAGGGGAACATCTTCCCACAGTGATGTTACTCCCTTCACCAGTTAAACATTAAAGTAACAGTCGGGAATTCTTAGCCAACATTTAAAAAATTGTAAAAAGTTCTCATGTACTCTATCAACAGACGCAAGGGAATATTTGGACCAAACCTAAAAGTCAATTACTCATTAACCTTGTTATATCTGCAGGAGGAAGACTAAAGAGATGGATGAAGTTTGTTCATGACAATGGGCTCCAGTAGGAATCTGAATGCAAAAGTCAAGCTCTGTACACTTTTGGGGGTGCTGGTCGTTTAATCATCTACAATAGGGGATGCTTATCAGCATGTGCAGTCTTTAATTTTGTGTCTGTAAGATCATTATTTGCTGAACTAGTCATTTATGTCTATATTTAAGGTGCTTAGCAAGGAGTGAAAAAGAGACAAAAGCAGATTACATATAACCCTAATCACAGCTGATAACGATCTCAGGAAGTAGATCTCATTGAGGAACTAAGTTGATATTCATTACTTCCTTAGATTCTCCAAAGATAACGTCAGTAATGCGACCACATGTGTATCGAACAAAGGAAATGCTCTGTATACGATTATTTTGCAATGCAGCCACCAAAATTAGCACAGATAATGCAACACTCTCCGATGCTGTGAAGCCCAGCAGCAGCGCATGTGTCTTTCTCCGCAATGTACAACAACTTCAGTTATGGGTCAACCAGTATCAAATAGACATGCGCATTTACCAAGTATCAGACTTAACAATATGAATAAGTTATACACAAGCTATGTGAAACACACCTAGACACAGCCTATAATTAGGCCAGTTAGAAAAATAGACTATTAAATCTGATAATCAGAAAAGTAAAAAAAAATAAAAGGATGAAATACTCAACTCCTTAAATGGGCAGTAAAAACCTTATACTCACCTCCCACACCTGTGCTGTTCAAGTGAGGTCAGCGGTGGAACACTTACGCCACGTGAATGCTGCATCCAATCAGAAGCTGCTGACGAAACTCCAATGTCCGATGGAAGTGTGAGAAGCAACAGTGCAGAAGGAGCAAATAAGGTTTAGGTTTTTTTTTTTAATTAACACAGAGGACTAAAGCACGTAAGAAGAGGTTGGCCAAGTATTTTCTTTGTGTCAGTACTAAAAATAATATGTATATTTATTTAAAAAGGATGCTTTACAACGGGGGGTGGAGAACCTTCGGCCCATGTGACCGCAGTTCTTGGGCTGCCGGCTGTTAAATTCTTCCCTAGACGGTGAACACGCACATGCAGCGTTCACTACGGAGCACACAATAGTGGATTAGGCAGCGTCTCTGATGTGATGCATACACACTAGTGTTGAGCGAGTATGTTCTATTAACCCTTTCGCCCAGTATGCTCGGGCCGAGCTCCGAGTATTTATAGCTGCTCGGTGATATGGTTGAATCGCTCCTGTGTGCATGATTTGCGACTGTTTGACAGCTTTAATACATGTGAAGAATGTCTATTTCTTAAACACTCGCAACATGTAATAAAGCTGTCAAACAGTCGAAAATCATGCACACGGGAGCGATTCAACCATATCACCGAGCAGCTGTAAATACTCGGAGCTCGGCCAGAGCATACTCAGACAGAACATACTCGCTCAACCCTAATATACACCAGTCCCAGTGTATCCTATGTTATATATTCAGCAGAGTCTATCTATCTCCTATGCGATGTAAAAAAATAGAAAAAGCAGGCAGCACTCCAATAGTTACTAAAACATAGTGGACTTTCAGTAGCCCATGTGGCGTGGAGTGGCGAGGCCAGTTGGAAAAATAGATGACAATCTGATAATCAGAAAAGTAAACAAAATAAAAGGATAAAATACTCAACTCCTTAAATGGGAAGTAAAAGCCTTATAGTCACCTCCTGCACAGGAGCTCTTCAAGTGAGGTCAGCGCTGGAACACTCATGCCACATGAATTAGGATCTGACCACTGACTAACGCCAGCGTCAGGACGTTCTTTGTGGGTGGAGTTGGCACTCTCTGCACTCTCGTTCTGCTTCTATAATGAAGGCAGCAGTCGCTATGTCTCCTACATGATGTATTTGCAGCAGTTGGAGTGTCTCCAATGTGATGTATATACACTAGTAGTCACAGTGTATCCTATGTGATATATACAGCAGAGTATTGGTATCTCCTATGTGATGTATACACAGCAGTCTCGGTGTCTCCTATGTGATGCATAGACATCAGTACCAGTGTAACCTATGTGATGTATACAGCATGCTCATTGTCTACTATGTATATACAGCAGTCTCAGTGTATGCTATGTGATGTATAGACCAGGGCTGTGGAGTCGGAGTCGTGGAGTCTGAGTCTGTATAAAATGGACCAACTCCGACTCCTAAAATAAATAATAAATTAGGTACAGTAGTTCAATGCAGTTTGTGGGGAATATTTTTTTCATAAGAATTTTGGAAAATAAATGAAATGTCCTATAAATCTCTGTCCTATTGCTGATCTAAGGGTCTAGACTTTTAGCGAAGATGAATCTGTGCTACAGTAAATTTAGCACTTAAACAACAGCAGTGTATGAGGGAGTCAGAGTCGGTGACATGGAAATTGAGGCGTCGGAGGTCTGGCTTACCGGCTCCACAGCTCTGTTATAGACAGCAGTTTCTGCTGCACATATGTGATGAATATACAGCAGTTTCGGTGCATCCTTGTGATGTATACAGCAGATGAACCACTGCTTCAGTTCTATAAATGTTATGTGAATAGTGATGAATTTCCCACTTTGATGAGACATGCAGTGTTATATATAACCGTTTTCACAACAACTTCCTGCTACGACCAGTACGTTACAAAAAATTATAATTGCAATGAGTCGACTGCACTACAGACTCATGCAAACCTGGAAAAGCAGTTGCGAGTAGCAACATCATCCATACCATCTAACATCACAGTCACAGCAAAGAGAAGCAGTTACAGCCATAACATTAGGGGTGAATTAAGTAGATATTTTATCAAATATAGCAGCAACATTTTTAAGGTGTTAATTTTGTATGGCCGATGAACGCCGTTATGAATATATATATGGCCCTTGGCAGAGTAAAGGCTCCCTACCTCCTGTTTTACAACATAATGGCCCCCATTCATCTAAGTGTTTATTACAGAAAACTGGCTTAAAATAATTAAAAAAAGGCACAACATTTTTGTGCAACCAGAGACGGTGAAAGAGTTTTGAAACACACCAGTTTTCGTTCGTTCAGCAAAAATGTGAGGAGATGAGCGGAATATGACAAGGTAATGCCAGTTCGTTTAATTCATGACGACTTGTGGCGTACCTTACACCTTAAATTTTACTCCAGTTTTTTTTATTAAAAATTAGGCACCTGATTCCACCAATTCCCCTCATCAAGAATGGTGTGAGTGCCGGTCTTGCTCAATCGGGGACAATCTCTTTAAGATCCTGTCGCCATCCCCAAAGACCAATGCACCCAAAGTGATGTGTCATTCTTCTGATGTCATGACAGCTAGTCCAGTGGTTCAAACTTCTAATGCCATCAGCATAAGTAGAAATTCTTCATGGATAAATTATATCTGAGAGATTATTAAGCTGGCCAAACAGAGGCTAGATGCTAACTACAATTTTTATAGTATTTAGTTTCTATCAGGTCTACACATGGCTCTAAAGCTACCAAAAGAGAATATTATAGCTATCAAACAAAAGAAAATGTTTCCCCAATTTTTACATTTTTTTCTAAATACTTTTTGAAAATTGCTTAAAGAGCTGCTGGTAAATTACACTAGTGCACAAGACTAAAAGGCCGAACATGACCAGAAAGTAAGTGAAACAGAATCCAAAGTTTCATATTTTATATGTTTGGTGCATTTTACAGAATGGCTACATTGAGGGAAGAACTGTTTCTTGGCTATTCGGATAGAAGCCCCCAGAGAGCTGAACGGGCAGCTGAACGTAACCTGAGTTATATTATACATAATTATATACTGCTCAAAAAAATAAAGGGAACACTTAAACAACAGAATATAACTCCATGTAAATCAAACGTCTATGAAATCAAACTGTCCACTTAGGAAGCAACACTGATTGACAATCAATTTCACATGCTGTTGTGCAAATGGAATGGACAATAGATGGAAATTATTGGCAATTATCAAGACATCCTCAATAAAGGAGTGGTTCTGCAGGTGGGGACCACAGACCACATCTCAGTACCAATGCTTTCTGGCTGATGTTTTGGTCACTTTTGAATGTTGGTTGTGCTTTCACACTCGTGGTAGCATGAGACGGACTCTACAACCCACTGAAGTTGCTCAGGTAGTGCAGCTCATCCAAGATGGCACATGAATGCGAGCTGTGACAAGAAGGTTTGCTGTGTCAGTCAGCGTAGTGTCCAGAGGCTGGAGGCGCTACCAGGAGACAGGCCAGTACACCAGGAGACGTGGAGGGGGCCGTAGGAGGGCAACAACCCAGCAGCAGGACCGCTACCTCTGCCTTTGTGCAAGGAGGAACAGGAGGAGCACTGCCAGAGCCCTGCAAAATGACCTGCAGCAGGCCACAAATGTGCATGTGTCTGCACAAACGGTTAGAAACCGACTCCATGAGGGTGGTATGAGGGCCCGACGTCCACAGATGGGGGTTGTGCTCACAGCCCAACACCGTGCAGGACGCTTGGCATTTGCCACAGAACACCAGGAATGGCAAAGGCGCCCTGTGCTCTTCACAGATTAAAGCAGGTTCACACTGAGCACATGTGACAGAGTCTGGAGACGCCGTGTACAGCGATCTGCTGCCTGCAACATCCTTCAGCATGACCGGTTTGGCAGCGGGTCAGTAATGGTGTGGGGTGACATTTCTTTGGAGGGCCGCACAGCTCTCCATGTGCTCGCCAGAGGTAGCCTGATTGCCATTAGGTACCGAGATGAGATCCTCAGACCCCTTGTGAGATCATATGCTGGTGCGGTTGGCCCTGAGTTCCTCCTAATGCAGAAACTGCTGACACACTCCAGCCACATGAGGTCTGGCATTGTCCTGCAAGATGAAGGCATTGAAGATATGGACTGGTCCGCCCGTTCCCCAAACCTGAATCCGATTGAGCACATTTGGGACATAATGTCTCGCTCCAACCACCAACTTCACGTTGCACCACAGACTGTCCAGGAGATGGCGGATGCTTTAGTCCAGGTCTGGGAGAAGATTCCTCGGGAGACCATCCGCAACCTCATCAGGAGCATGCCCAGTCGTTGTAGGGAGGTCATACAGGCACGTGGAGGCCACACACAATACTCAGCCTCATTTTGACTTGTTTTAAGGACATTACATCAAAGTTGGATCAGCTTGTAGTGTGTTTTTCCACTTGAATTTTGGGTGTGACTCCAAATCCAGGCCTCCATTGGTTAATAAATTTGATTTCCATTGATGATTTCTGTGTGATTTTGTTATCAGCACATTCAACTTTGTACAGAACAAAGTACTCAATGAGAATATTTCATTCATTCAGATCTAGGATGTGTTATTTGAGCGCTCCCTTTATTTTTTTGAGCAGTGTATATTAAATAAAAACTGCTTGATAAAATGTTGTCTGTCGAATAGCTCTACTATGTCATATCTATAGTCACTGTTCAGTTATGCATTGCCCACGCTGAATTTTAAAAGTAGTTGTAGATATCTGAAACTTTGTTTGGAGACGATCCACAAAACTTGGCAGAGCCATGCGACTTGTTCATGCACATTACAGGACAATGCTTTCCAGGAGACAGTTCACCAGCCTCAATTTAATCCATTCCCGGCAGGCATGACATGGAAAGAGCACGAGCATTTCATGTGATTCGTCTACATGATACACTCAAATGTTGAAATAAGAACACGTGGATTGATGAAAAGTCATGTTTCAAGACTAAGTATCCTTGAACTTGAAATGAGACCTTAAATTGTCTATCGTCACCTTGACAAGTGATCTACTCATAACTAGGACATTTTCTATATTAGTTACAAGACAATTTTCTTTTTTATTTAGAGGTTCAAAACGACGGTCAATCTGAAAATAAAAAGTTGTGGTGGAAGGTTTCCTAGTTTTAGTCTAAGGCCACGGCCCCACTATCAGTATTCGGTCAGTATTTTTTCTCAGGAGTGGGAGCCAAAACCAGGAGTGGGTGATAAATGCAGAATTGGTGACGTGTTTCTATTCTACCTTTTCTCTGATTGTTCCTCACCTGATTTTGGCTCCCACTCCTGAGAAAAAATACTGACCGAATACTGACCAAATACTGATAGTGGGGCTGTGGACTAACTGTAGACGCCCTGGTATGATAAACATATAAAGGAGTAACAAGAAACATATTACCAAATTCAGATGTGGCCATTTTTTAGGTGCTCCTCTATATTCGGCTAACTCTTTCTATAAGTAAAATCTATATAACACACACAGATGAGTGATCGATAATTTGAAAGCCATTGAATAGGATTTGATGGATATTTCCACATAAGCGGTATATGACCCTTTCAGCAAGAGCAGAGGAAACTTGCCCCCATGCAGAAGGCAACTGTGGTCCCATAATTATGGCTGCACGGGCCCACCAAATATTAGTATTGTATGTACCTATGCATTTTTTTGAGGATTCGAGAATAACAAAACATCCATAAATCTCATTAAAAAAAAATATTTTTGATTATCTATATAAAACAGAAAAAAAACATTAAAATCAACATGTCATGGTTTGAAAATACATTGATATGTTTCTAGCGTCTCGGCGCCCTTATTTGACACTACAAATTAGAGTGCTGAAACGCGTCAAAATTTTCAGACAATGCCATGTCAATTATAATCTTTTTCTATTTCTTATGGATAATCAATAAAGTAATGTTTTGGGTTTTGTTTTGTTTTTAGATTTGTTTAAGTTTAGTTTTCCTCAAATCCTCAAAAAATTTACCAAGTTAGAAGTTTACAACAGGAGTGGCACCCATGGATATGGAAAGACACATGTGAAAATAGAGACATGGTGACCTTATATATGACTTTCTTTTGCATATCTCTATGTACCCATACAGTGATGACCGAATCAAATTTAAGGAAACCACACACAGGTGAGACTTGTGTGAGGATTAATTGGGAAGGTCTACACCTCACCTTCTGATGTACATGCTTTCTATGGAAGTGGATGGGTGGGAGGGCATGAGGCTATATTTATATGTAGTATTTAATGTCTAGAATTAACAGAGCAGATAAAATCGCAGGCCCCTTGAAGAAACACTGGTGGAGACCACATCTAGAGGAGGAGCTGCCACCACTACCACCGAACAGGAATGCAAGTTATTAAGCTGTCCATGAAGCAGGTGCTCAAATGATTACCATTCACTGAAATATGTTAAAGAGATTATCCAGCCTTTTAAAATTGAGGTTATTGGCCATCAATGCCGATTACCCTACCCCAAGTATAGGCCATCAATGTTAAAAATTCTAGAAAACCCTTTCACACATAGAGCAAGAATTAGGCATGGGCCCATGATTGTAGTGGTGACCTCAAGTTGAAGTTTACTTAAAGGAATGAATTAGGATTTTCCAGTCCCTGTGACATAGCTTGTTTTGAATGTGGTCACTGATAAAATACATATTTGCTTTTAGTCTAGCGTTTTCCATTTACAGTTTTAAATGGTTTCATTTTACAAAATAGCAGGTTTAGTAGATGCTCAGCTTAACATCAATTCCAACCATTGATTGTTATGGGAAGTAATGCAGAAAGTTTGGTTAAAGAAACCCCACTAATGTTCAATATCATGATAAAAACTTAAAATATCTTCTTTTCTTAGAAAACTACACTTTGTGAGAAGCGTGGTTCGATCACATAGATCAAAGCCATGCAGTTATAATTACAAAGTTGCCACCATTTCATTTTATTTGCCAAAATTAGGCAAAGCCCAAGCACAATTTACATACATA
This sequence comes from Phyllobates terribilis, assembly GCF_046119375.1. Taxonomy (NCBI): domain Eukaryota; kingdom Metazoa; phylum Chordata; class Amphibia; order Anura; family Dendrobatidae; genus Phyllobates; species Phyllobates terribilis. Next base: position 702,563,005 of record NW_027362764.1, on the reverse strand, counting down.
CATTTTCATGCTGAAAAGACTATAATTTATGGTCGGCTGATGGTATGTACGTGTACGGTAATGTGAAACACAGAAAAGGATACAAAAATACAAGTTTTTTTTAAGGATAGAACATGTACCCATTATATTCTAAGAGCATGTTCACAAGTCTGTTTTTTTTGTGTGCGGCCCGACAGTCCATAAAAAAACAAAACCACGTCCAGTTCTTTAAAATAACGGGTCTATGGGAAAAAAAAATAAAAAAAAAAAAGTATAGTGTTCCGATGCATCCATATTTTTAATTATGCGCACACAGTCTTTTTGCTAAGTTTTCAGAGTCTTTTTACCGAGTTTTTGGAGCAGACACTCAGCAAAAAACTCAAAGTTTTTGATAAGTTTTGAGTAGGGATGAGCGTACCTGTAGTAGTTCGGGTTCTTGTACTTGATCAAACTTTATATCTAAAGTTTGGTTCGGGTAACAGAACTTTACACAAACTAGAACACGAACCCCATTGAATTGTATGGGGACCCGAACGTCGGAGCTGGAAAATCTCTCTCTCTCGGTGCTCAAGACCAGCACTAAATTTTTGGTACAAATCCAGAAACTTAAAGTTCGGGTCCGGACAACTCTAGTTTTGAGTTTGAGATATTCCATTCAATTTCTGCTCCAAAAAGCATTGTAAAAAAAATCTGTGTGCACATAGCCTTACTGTTTAATGGCTAAAGAGAAGCTTAGAAAATCTGAGTTTAAATTATACATTTATATTAAGTATTCACGTCAGTTTTTCATGTACGTGTGTAGTTCATGTTTTTTCACAGACAGCACTCGTACCAATGACAGTTTATGGGGCTTTTCACGTCATTGATTTTCTTGCAGACTGAGTTGTCTTTGCAAAATCGCAGAGACATGTTCGATAATGATATGAGTGTTGGATCAAAGTCGGCAATGAAAGTCTATGGGTCCGTGAAAAAAATCAGACAACACTCGGATGCCATCTGTGTGCTGTCCATTTTTCACTGACCGATAGAAGGTGGAGAAACTTTTTTTCTCATCAGTAAAAAACAAAGGAAAAAAATGATGAAAATGATTGATGAAAAGCGGTCCATTTTTCTTGTATGTCACAAAAACTGACGTCTGAATAATAACTAACATTGTGGATTCCAAGCTTACAATAAAAACATTGGGAACATGGACAAAAAAGGGTAAAACAAAATGTTCTAGAGCAGGGATGTCAAACACACAGAGGGCCAAAATAAAAAACCTGGACAAAGTCGTGGGCAAACAAGTATATAGTATAATGGGCCCCACAAAGTCCTCCATACAGAATAATGGGCCCCACATAGTCCTCCATACAGTATAATGGGCCCCGCATAGTCCTCCATACAGTATAATGGGCCCCACATAGTCCTCCATACAGAGTAATGGGCCCCACATAGTCCTCCATACAGAATAATGGACCCCACATAGTCCTCCATAGAGTATAATGGGCCCCACATAGTCCTCTATACAGTATAATGGGCCCCACATAGTCCTCTATACAGTATAATGGGCCCCACATAGTCCTCTATACAGTATAATGGGCCCCACATAGTCCTCCATACAGTATAATGGACCCACATATGGGTGGTGGTGCTGGTGTCATGGGCCAAATAAAACCACCCTACGGGCCAGATTTGGCCCATGGGCCAGAGTTTGACACGTATGCTCTAGAGGCTGCCAAGAGGAGCTCTAAAGGCCATATGGGGAAACCTAAGGTATAAAAAATAAGTCAAACACATTCCCTAAAGCCCTGAAGGAAACTTTGGATGCAGCAGACATCCATCAGTGTTACAGTGGACAAGTTTCAGCTGAACCAGTTCAATAAAGTAAAAAAAAAACTTAGATTTAGCCTAAATCAATTCTACATTTCCCTTTCTGTATTAATTAAATTCATTTCATCCCGGGATCACAATTCCCAAAAGCTGAATCTGCGTTTTCTTTACATTTCTGTCAATTTTCATTTAAAAAGAGTTAAGTCGTGAGAACATTCTTAAGCCTCACTTCATAACTCTGACACCAAATATGTATAAAAAGATTAAGCTTTATTTGGTATAAAATCAGTTGGCAGTCTTACATCTGTGCAATACCCCCAGCTGGCATCTCGTACAAGCGGACATATGGCTTCAAACCCAGCGACTTCCTCATCGGCTGCACTGGCGAGGTAATTCTGTATACGGGGCATACTAGAGTTATTTGTTAGAGGCTGCAGGTGTGCACGGCACATAAAGACACAGCTGTAACCATACAGTCCAAGTATTCTATCAAACACATAAAACCAGACCTTGGCAGCTGTGTTAGTCATCCCCGCAACAGGTCCAGAGAGAACAATATGGGTTAGTATTTTTTAGAGAGGCACAAACGTTCAGATTTACGATTGCACCAGAGTTTGCAAAATAACATTCAGATTGTGTCATTTCTTTCAAGTGTTAGGCTTATATATTCAATGCTTGTCACGCGGAAAATGTCGGACTTGTGCGAGCTCTCAGATAATTTGGGCTCACATTAATTGAAATGCAAAATTATGGGGCAGTCACGCGGCCATATAAAACACACCAAGATACATGATCTGTCATGCTCGGGTCCAGAGAGCCACCGTTCAGTCCGAGCACTGCGTTCCGATCCCAGTCTGATTTACATGGCCGTCTGAATAAGAGGTAGCCAGCCGTACACGTGGTATGTGTGGTGCAGCAGAAATTGCACCTGGTTTTACCAACACTCTGGTGAGCATTAGGATTTTCATCTGTACCACTTGTACCTAATGAAGCATATGGTTTCAATGGTCTTTACTATAGATGCACGAACCCGAACTTTAAAGTTTGGGGTTTGTACCAGTCTCCCAGAAGTTCATTTTAGTATTCGGATTTCCGGGCAAAGACCGGGAGGAGAGAGAGAAACACTTTTGTAGTCACTTAGCCCTTACTACAACCATTTTACAGCAATAAAGTTCAGGTCCTCATTGACTTCCATGGGGCTCGGATTCTGGTTAAAGTTCGGGTAGAGTTCTGGTACCCAAACTATTCCCGAAAAACCCAAACTTCCACGGGTCTGCTCATCTCTAGCCTTTACTTGTACAAGCCAGGTCGTTGAAAAAAAGAGCTGCAAAGTTGGATAAAATGCATGGAATGGTGAGAGTTTAGAAGGTGGTTCCAGGTTGTACTGGGTAAACTGCTACATGAATGCGCACACTAGAGGCATGTTCAAACGGGACATTTTTGTAATTTTTTTTTCGGTCCAGATTTCAAAATATTGTCCAGCAATAGAGAATAGCAATTTAAAAAATTCCTATCAATAACGGAGGGGGAAAAAATGTATTTGGATTTTATAGCAAGTTGCATTAGTTTCTGCAGCTCACTCTACACCTGCATGTTTAATACAGAAATTTGCTGCAACCTACATGAAATCAAAACTTTAAAGTGGTTGTTCGAGACTGTCCTCTCCATGTGAAAGGTTAATATAAGATTGGTGGGGGTCACTTGAAAATGGAGATTAACTGCAGTACTTGGAAGCAGCTACTAAATAATGTACGGGGATGCGGTGTTCTGCCTGTACAGCATTGTTCCAACCACTGCCTATGTGGATTTCAGCTGATCATGGGGGAGCCAAGTGTCAGACCCCAACAGAGCTCATATTGATGATTTATCCCACAAATATTTTTTTAGAATCCGGTCAAGAACTCATGAATGATATTTAAGTCAGTACCTACAGGTAAGTAATACAGGTTGCAATATATTAAGATGATAAAAACTTTGATGAGAGCGCTTCTTTAACTTCATATTTAGCAACATAGTATATTCACCACCTATAAAAGCTAGTATAAAACCGCAGTGCATAAATGCAACAGTTTGAGTTCCTACGGTGAGAACATGCTCCAAGCAGATGTTACTCTTACTCAGATACAAACTAAGATGCTGCAAATCAACAGTGCTACTCACTGAGCCCTCACAGTGCTTTGATGAATTGAATAATTGATTGTTCGACTTCATTTCTGTATTTAAAACCCTCAAAAAATATCAATACAAAAATGCTATCATCTTTAACTTTCAATTCATTTAAGATTTACTTTGAGAAACGTTTCCAACTTTATTTTGGTGCTGAAACAGAAACAGTCGCTTTCCACCTGTCACCTATCGAGTGACACTGGATAGTATGAATAAGAAGGAGGGACTATGGGACTACTAATATACTAGGTGCTAGGACGCACAGCATTTCAATCTCACATCTGCACTGTACACATGCTTCCTAATGCCTTCATTTTATTCTCTACATAACTGCATTCTTGTCTAAACCCCATCCTATGCACATTTGCACGTCTGTTGGCAGTTTTTGCTTTAGGATCAGAAACACAATACAGACCGCAACTTCTTAACAACACTATGAGACAAAACCAAGTAACAGCTGTTTGTTCTTTTCATCTACTGATTAACATGCTCTTTGATGTAAAGACTGTATTTCATTTTTTTTTCCAAATACACCGAAACAAGTTATTAAAAAAGAAGTGACTTTATTCTTCCAAATATAATTGTTGCCTTTCACTTCATTCATTGTGGAAACAAACAAAAGGGAAACAAATTTCCTCTAGAAAGTAGATCATTATATAGAAAAGCATCAGCTGCTGCTCCCTCTCCTTTTTCTTGCATTTACACGTTTACATGTTGGTAAATGTACAAATTTTAAAGTCTTAATAATGAGAGGAATTAAGGCCCCCATACTCTTCAATATAGTCGCCGGAACCCCCCAGATATTGGCCAACAGTCTCACATGTATGGGGCCTCAAACTCTATTCCACTTCTACTTCTCCGGGCCAAAAAGGATACAACCTGCTGAATTTTCATGTCTGATCCTTTTGTTTCAGGATATAAGTCCCTGCCAGAGTAGTCAGAGAATACAGCAACGTCCAGCCAAGTGTTCCAGTCTCAAGGGAGTCGGGAACTCCATCGAAAGCCATCTTCACATCTATGCCTTTCATGGCCGAGATGGGAATAGCTACTTCTAGGTCCTGGCCACCAGGGGTGTTGTTTTGAAAATATTCAAGCACAGCTACGCTACGCTATTAGTGTAATAACTATTCAAATAAATGGGAATTGTGGAAACTGTGCAGGGGGCTACTTTGCTAATTTACAGGTGCAACGAAAAGTTTTGCATTTTTTTAAAAGTGTGAATACTTCTGTCTGGTTGTTGTGATGCCATTTCCCTAGTGATGAACTGAAAGGGCATGAAGTTATCATCATGCAAGACCTTAATTTTAACTAAGATGCTTCTAAATATAGACACGTGGTCAAAATTGTTGGTACCCTCGTTTAATGAAAGAAAAACCCACAATGGTCACAGAAATAACTTGACTCTGACAAAAGTAATAAATTAAGAATCTATGAAAATGAACAAATGAAAGTCAGACATTGCTTTTCAGCCCTGCTTCCACAGAATATTTTTAAAAATTAAACTCATGAAATAGGCCTGGACAGAAATGATGGTACTCCTGAAAATAATGTGACAAAAGGGACATGTTAAATCAAGTTGTGTCCACTAATTCGTATCACAGGTGTCTACAATCTTGTAATCAGTCAGTGGGCCTGTATATAGTGCTACGGATACTCACTGTGCTGTTTGGTGACATGGTGTGTATCACACTCAACATGGACCAGAGGAAGCAAAGGAAAGAGTTGTCTCAGGAGATTAGAAAGAAAATTATTGACAAGCATGTTAAAGGTTATAAGACCATCTCCAAGCAGCTTGATGTTCCTGTGACTAGAGTTGCACATATTATTCAGAAATTTAAGATCCATGGGACTGTAGCCAACCTCCCTGGACGTGGCCGCAAGAGGAAAATTGATGACAAATCAAAGAGACGGATAATACGAATGGTAACAAAAGAGCCCAGGATAACTTCTAAAGAGATTAAAGGTGAACTTCAAGCTCAAGGAACATCAGTGTCAGATCGCACCATCCGTCGTTGTTTGATCCAAAGTGGACTTCATGGGAGATGACCAAGGATTACACCATTGTTAAAAAAAAAAAAAAAAAAAAAAAAGATAAAAAAGACAGACTGGAATTTGCCAAACTACATGTTGACAAGCCAAAAAGTTTCTGGGAGAATGTCCTATGGACAGATGAGACAAAAATGGAAGTTTTTTTGGCAAGGCACATATGTTTACAGACTGAAAAAAGAAGCATATCAAGAAAAGAACACAGTCCCTACTGTGAAACATGGAGGAGGCTCTGTAATGTTCTGGGGCTGCTTTGCTGTATCTGGCACAGGGTGTCTTGAATCTGTGCAGGGTACAGTGAAATCTAAAGACTATCAAGGGATTCTAGAGAGAAATGTGCTGCTCAGTGTCAAAAAGCTTGGTCTCAGTTGCAGGTAATGGGTCTTACAATAGGATAATGACCCAAAACACACAGCTAAAAACACCCAAGAATGGCTCAGAGGAAAACATTGGCCTATTCTGAAGTGGCCTTCTATGAGCCCTGACCTAAATCCTATTGAGCATCTTTGGAAAGAGCTGAAACATGCCGTCTGGAAAAGGCAACCTTCAAACACGAGACAACTGGAGCAGTTTGCTCATGAGCAGTGGGCCAAAATACCTGTCGAGAGGTGCAGAAGTCTCATTGACAGTTACAGGAATCGTTTGATTGCAGTAATTGCCTCAAAAGGTTGTTCAACAAAATATTAAGTTAAGAAGAACCATCATTTCTGTCCAGGCCTATTTCATGAGTTTATTTTTTTTTTTAAATTCTGTGGAAGCAGGGTTGAAAAGCAATGTCTGACTTTCATTTGTTCATTTCCACAGATTTTTCATTTATTATTACTTTTGTCAGTTTTGAGTTATTTCTGTGACAATTGTGGGTTTTTCTTTCATTAAACAAGGGGTACCAACAATTTTGACCACATGTGTAGGTATGGTCATTTAATTAAAGAAAACTGACTGCCAAAAGCTGCACTACCTGAGCAACTTCTGTGGGTTGTAGAGTCCGTCTCATGCTACCACGAGTGTGAAAGCACAACCAATATTCAAAAGTCACCAAAACATCAGCCAGAAAGCATTGGTACTGAGATGAGGTCTGTGGTCCCCACCTGCAGAACCACTCCTTTATTGAGTGTGTCTTGATAATTGCTAATAATTTCCATCTATTGTCTATTCCATTTGCACAACAGCATGTGAAATTGATTGTCAATCAGTGTTGTTTCCTAAGTGGACAGTTTGAATTCACAGAAGTTTGATTTCCTTGGAGTTATATTCTGTTGTTTAGGTGTTCCCTATATTTTGTCACTCCATTTGTCATTCACTTATTGTTATACCGGGTATATATATGACAGTCTGTTATTGCTACAATAGATGTTATGTTCAGGGTTCTTTTTCAAGTCTTTTCTTAAGAGTGCAGTCTGTGTTACTTTAATTGTGCTTCTATGTTTGAGGACTTTTTTACATCAACACTTATTCACACACAGAAAAAAAACAAAAACATTTTTAAATCTTCAGCAAGTTTATAATGATTTTAATGGATGTCAATGTGTATAATGAAATTCATTGCACATTTTCATCATTGACCCATACAAAAATGTGCGGACTTTGCTTTTTCTTACAGTTCAAATGTGCCAGCATTGTGTTTTTGAAAGCGAAACAAAACCACATACAAGTAACCTGAAACACCAACATTTTTGACCATGTGGATCACTACTTGCCTGTGTGAACACTCCTCAGGTTCAAGTCTTTTACTGTCTTCGATGACGTCAGCATTCTCACACAGGAGGACAATTTAAAGAAAAAATAATCAAAAAAAAGTAAACTCAACACGCATTTCACCTATGTGCCAATGTAATCTTTACATCAATGGGCAGAACACATAAAGCACCTGCAGCGCAAGTGAAGCCAAGTCCACATTACAGAGCCCGTTAGTATTACGTGGACACGGCAGATCTGCGCCTGTTTTTGGAATAGATCATAAAACTCTTGCACAAAGCTCAACCCCTTAATCCAGCAAATGCTGACACGGTTTGTTTTTCTGAGAAGTGTTAACGTTTTAGCTGGGGAAAATATAATTACAATATGACCCATTTTACTCAAACTTCGATTATTTCATACATCCAAAAAATCCCTGTTAAAAACACCACTGAGAAGGAAATTTGTAGAAAGCGCTCACAGTGCCAGGGCAGCTGAGACAACATGGTCAATCTTGGTTTTTATATGACTTGTTAGTCTTACATACACACGCAACCAAGAAAGATGATTCAATGGTTAATTTATATATTAGAGACAGAGCTAGCCATACAGACAATTACATAAAAAAGCCATAGCTACTGCCTACAGCAGCCAGGTTACAGCTATGGCTTTTTTTTCTATTATTAAAATTTAAAGCAGCAGCCTAATACTGTATAAGTGCACACAAAGTTTTTGAAAGGTGGGCAAATTCAACAAGTTTTCTAAAAGGAATACGCTTAAGGAGAAATGTTTTTTTTTTGTTTTTTTTTAGTTTTTTTGGTTTTTTAATTAATTTTTTAAAAGTTTTTTTGTAATTTTTGGCCAGCTGCGTTTTTAACAACCGTTCCATTGCCTTGTATTGTAAAGCAAGGAGGATCTTCAGAGCGGAAAACACTTAAGGCCATGTGCACATGGTGAATTTTTTATGCGTTTTTGATGCCTTGCAAACCTTATCCCAACATTTTCTATGAGATTTTGCAAGATCTGTGCACATATTCAGGATTTTCCCTTACAGAATTTCATGTGCGTTAAAAGTAGCAGCATGTCCATTCTCTGGGCGTTTTTGCCTGCTTTTTTCCTACACAATATATTGGAAAAAACGCAAAGGCAAAACGGCAGGAAAAAGCGCATCAAGAACATATGAAAACGCATCAAAAACACTGCAGATTTCCCGAAGCGTTTTTGCTGCCAAGAGGTGCAGAACCTTGCAGAAATGCTGCAGATATTTCTGCAAGCAAATCCTGATTGTGCGCACATAACGTTAAAGGGAATGTGACTGCTCATAAATGCTGGCCAAACCATTTGCAGCGTCTATCAGAAAGACACCCCCTGGGGACAAAGCTGTACAGGAGGCTACAGGATCTGGACAGGCGGGTCGCTGGCCGCTTCTCCCCGCCCCCTGCTAGTGATGGATGGGTATCCACCGATCAGCATATGCAGGGAAAGACCAGTCTCTCCACGGGAGTGGTCGGGGAGAAGCCTGCTCTTAAAGTATGTTCTTCTCTGAAACACTGCAGGGCTTCAGAGTCATACATGGCTCCAATGATACAGTCAGTGTCTGATCCATGCTGCCCGTGGATCAGGCAGCATGCAACAGCTCTCAGGTTCCCTTTAACAGTGATCATTTCACTAATTTTAAATTACTTTGAAAACTGAATCAAGACTGGAAACTGCAAATAATGCATCAATGTCATAGACCATTAATCAAAACTAAAGGCCCGGCCTGGTTCATTACTGCAGTTGAGATGTATCAGCTGACACGTTCCTTTTACTTTTCACCATTGCCAGTAGGGTTTTTGTCTTACAGATAGCTTCTGCTGATTCTTCAATTACGACTTTTTTTTTTTTATAGAGTTGCAAAACTTATTGCAAATGTGCTCCAGTAACCCCAACTAGTGACTTTATGTACGTCAGTTATTTTGGAGAAAATTTTGTGACATTTAATGAACTGTGCAACTTTTTGCACTAAAAAGTTGAAAGACAGGTAAAAAAAAAATAATTAAAAAATATTTTTTTATTATGTACAATATTCATGAACCATGTGCATCATTATGAAGAATCTGGTGCAAAAACAGTCAATGAATACCACATGACAAAAAAAGAAAAGTGACTTAAAAAAAAAAGTGTGAATCAGGCCCAAAGAGCTGTCAGTTTGCATGATAATAGCATAAAGGGCCCCATACATCAAGGCGGCTGTAAACAATACTAGTCTTGAAGGGTCAGCTGGAGTAAAATATGACAAATTCATTAAGAGGTATTCAACTCTTAATAAATCTGGCGCATCCTTCAGCAACAGAGCGTCAGTGTCAGAAACATACACCATTCTTGAACTAAAGTACATCTGTCTTAAATTACTTTTTTTTTGTGGGGTAAATGATAATTTGTCGGGACGAGCTAGGCCACACATTCGAAGGTCCACCAACTTTCAACGTTGAAGCTTGCATAAAACAGGTTTATGCCAGATTTCTAACATAAACTGCTTGATGAAACTGTGTTAAAGTCCAGATCATTTACATAAAAGAAGAAAATTTGATTGTTGTATGTGTTGTATCACAGCAGGGCAGATAAATACTGGTGTGGTGGGATCACAGAAAATGGAGGAATAAAAGTGGCGTAACTTTAAGGTTATGGGCCCTAATGCAAAACCTCCAACAGGTCCCTCAACTATCACAGGTAGAGATGAGCGAACCCGAACTTGAAAGTTCAAGGTTCGTAAAGTACACTTCGTGTCCAATGGTAAACTCCGAACACAGACTTCTCCCGAAAGTCCGCTTTAATGTTCGGAGTACCGGGGGAAGTCCAGGAGCAGAGAGAAAGGGAGGAGAGAGAGTGGTTTCCTGCACCAAAGTTCAGGTCCCCATTGTTTTCAATATAATTTGGGATCCAGTTAAAGTTCAGGAACAGTTCTGATACCCAAACCAAACTTTGGACTAAAGTTCGAGTTGGGTAACAGAACCAGAACTTCCACAGGTCCGCTCATGTCTGCTCATGCCTAATCACAGGTCTTTAATAATAATAGTATTTTTATAAAAGGTCAAAGGGACCTTCTGGGACCCCTAGGCTTCAGGGTTCGGGTGCGATCGCCACCCCTGCACCTATTATAGTTACACCACTGAATAAACCCTCCACTACTGTGGACCACCAAGGCAGGTTTTAACCACTCCATAATCCTAAATTATGAAGCCATCAAAAATCTCTTTTCCCTTATTCTTGGTTTTCTAAACTCCGCTGCCTCTCATAGCTTGCTAAGTGTTACAGTCCAAAAAGTACAGTATTAGTAATCATTATTCATAGGGATTTATTATTTTTTAAATAACCTTTTTGTATTTAAATAAGCCATTTTATATATTCGAGTACATTAACAAGTGCATTTGCAAAACAGTTTAATCATTACAAAAAAATCCACAAGCTTTCTTTTCCAAGAGTTAATGCATCTCTTTTTTATGACACATTTGGCCAATGAAAGCAGACAAATCCAGTAGTACTTTGAAGCCTTTGCCAATAAATGCTGCTGTGGTTTACCAAGAGAAAGATGCACAATATATTAGACCACAGTTAATGAAATTAAATCATTTCTTCTGTTCTTTAAAATGTGTCCTGTATTACTTGTTTGGAAACTATACAACTGTTTATAATTTTTAAGATGTTCTTTCATTTCGGTAGGAAACACTATCTCTTGCATCTACTTGTCGTAATTAAGTCAATACATGGTGAACATAGAGTAAAAAAAAAAAAGGTTTGTTTAACCCTTCAGGGCCAGTAAGCAGGCTTCTGAATGGCCCAGATTGCCCCAAATCACAGCAATTTAAAGCAGCTGAAGGAAATGACAGATGAATATATCACCTATTTCCACACCATTTTTTAAGTTTGACTGTTCAACCTAAAGTTTTTTTTTTTTTCCCCCACTTACAATTTATTCCTTATGACAGTGCAGTCATAGAAAGGGGCCATAAAACAAGAACAAAAGGGTAATTTGTCTGAATCTTTTAAAACACAGCTAAATTGTACTGTAGGAAATGTCAGGCCTAATCGCATTTTGCGGCTGGTAGCATAACAGTAATGTACTAGTTATTAAATCTGATCAACTTACAGTAATTCCTACCAAGACCTAATTTATATGAAATTGAGACTTGCGTTCGCCACATCTGCTGAGAAAGCTTGTAGTACATCTGTCATCGCATCTCTCAGTACAGACAGGCATACATAATTCAAAGGATCTCTTAGATCTAATGAGGCTGGTGTACTTACTTTGAAAATCCTAACAGAATTGTTTTATATACCCATTTGAAAATGTTACTACCTGTTACTAAAAATGAGCATTTAACTCAAACTTCTCATTTTAATGCCAGGATTATACAGCCATTCTGACTCTAAAACTAAGTACACCAGCCTCATCCGGTCTAACATAGCTACTTAATAATGTGCGGTATACCGTTTGTAGTGTGAAATTTGGTTACAGATCCTCTTTAACCATAGGTAAATACTTCCAGTATATGCTCAAAATTTAACCATAAGGATCTATTTACCCACTAGTACAGTGTCCATTATAAGTAAGCCATGCTCGTCATAACTTCCTATAAAGTCCTCTGCCAAGACCATAACACAATTATGCCAATCAGTGTCGGTCCCGACTGCGGAGACCCATAGTGATTGGCAGAATGGGGAATTTTTATTCCAGTTAAAAACTGGATCGGCAGGCCGCCCAATTTATTCTCTATAGGACTGCCTGAAAACGCAGAGGACAGCCCCATAGGGGATGAATGGAGTCGTTGTCGAGCATGCGTTCATTTTTTCTAATGGGGATAAAAGTGGCCCATTCTTCTCAGCAGTTGGGCCCCCACCAATCAATAGTCTGCTTTCAACGGAAAACACCTTTAAGATGATTATCAGTTACTCTTGGCCATACATGTCAAACTCTGGCCCGTGGGCCAAATCTGGCCCACAGGGTGATTACATTTGGCCCGCGACACCAGAACCACCACCCCTATGTGACACCCATTATACTGTATGGAGGACTGTGTGGGGACCATTACTCTGTATGGAAGACTATGGGGGGCCCATTATACTGTATGGAGGACTATGGGGGGCCCATTATACTGTATGGAGGACTATGTGGGGCCCATTATACTGTATGGAGGACTATGTGGGGCCCATTATACAGTATGGAGGACTATGTGGGGCCCATTATACTGTATGGAGGACTATGTGGGGCCCATTATACTATATGGAGGACTATGTGGGGCCCATTATACTGTATGGAGGACTATGTGGGGCCCATTATACTGTATGGAGGACTATGTGGGGCCCATTATACTGTATGGAGGACTATGTGGGGCCAATCATACTGCATGGAGGACTATGTGGGGCCCATTATACTGTATGGAGGACTATGGGGGACTACATAAACTCACTGAATGGAAGTGACAAGTGCTAAAGCATGTAAAGCATAAAAATGTTGTCATTGGTTTTTAACATTCACTTAAGTTTCAAGATGCCTTTGAAAATTTCTTTGTTTTTTTTTTTAATAAGAAAATCACAATAAAAGACAAAATGAAAAGAGGAACATCTCAAAAACCCTACAAAGATATCATAACCATTGCTACTGTTATGCAAAACAACCATTTAAATGCAAAGCACCAACAAAAGCAAAAATATAAGCTTATTGGAAATACATCAAATTCTTGTCTCAATTGTCCAATAGAGAAAATGGATCACACAATGTCCAAAAAATCTGATTAAACTAATTGTTCTGTATAATTCTCTGCAAGCTATTAAAATAATGGGTTTAGCAGGTACAGCACATTATTAATTAGCAGATTGTTGGATGGTAGTCCAGGTGTACGCAACCAAGGTCCCTAAAGCTTATAAAACTTTGCCAAAGCATTGCATTTTTTTTTATAAATTCGATTTTTGAGGTGTATAATATTTTTAATTTTACTGATGAACCCACTCAGGGTAGAAGGAGCAGACTGAATCCACCTTGACGCTATCAATTTTCTGGCCATGAAAAAAATATATGAGAAATTCCCAAGTTAAGTGGGTCTTCTTCTGTTATATGATAATTTTGTTTCTTATTACATCTAGAAAACACGTTTTCTTCAATGGTTTCCTAGGTCTGCCTAACGTCTGCAGAAAAAATCTTCAACCACAAGCACATCTAACTATTAATTAAACAGGTGTCCATCTGACAATGGACTATAAAAAGGCGATACTTAGAGAAAACCCCTTTCCATTTCATGCTGTCAGCAATAGCACCATAAGGAAAAGAAATGTCATAAGACCTAAAAAAGAAAATAGTTTCTTTACACAAGAAAGGTGAAGGCTACAATAAGATCAGGAAAGCTTTAATTATCAGTCAGAATACTTTAAGAAAAATGATACAAAAATGTAATGATAGAACTGCAACCATCTCACAGAGATGTCCAGGCCAACCACGGAAGTTAACAACTAAACAGGCGCACCTCCTAATAAGAAGAGTTGAAGAAAATCGACTAGTCAGTTCATTGCAGTTAATTGAAGTAGAAAGCCGAACTGAGATGTGTTTCCTTTGACAATACGGCAAACACTGCAAAGGAATGGCATGCATGAGTGTTTTACAGAAGGAAGCCTCTCCAAAAGATGAAAAATCTTTAGACTACTGGGACTCAATATTTTGGAGCAGACCTGGACGAACTGTGGACCTCGGATCACATCTGGCCCTCTGACTGTTACAGTGCGGCCCAATGACCAAGACAGCCGAAGGGCTGAAAAGGTAGCCTGCCCTTCTCCGCCCGCCGTCCATCTGCAATCCACTGTTAACACTCTCCGCATCCAAGGGATGCAGACAGCAGTGAATAATAGACTGGTGGAAGACAGTGCCGCCGGTTCCATCTTCCACCAATCAGCGTGTGAGACAGCAGTTGCAATGACAACATTTTATAGAGCCAGCTGTGCACTGCGGAAAGACGGATTTTGATAAGAACTTACCTGTAAAATCCTTTTCAGCGAAGGAAGGAAGGGAGACACAGATTCTCTACTTCGTGGGTAGGCGGAGCCCCATAGGATAGTCACCTCAGATTGGAAAATGACGACCGGCCCCTCCAGTATATAGGCTCCTCCTACTCCCATGTTCATCAGTCCGTACACAAGCTAAGGAAGAGCAGACCATCCAGCAGAACAACATATCCCCTTCTGAAATTTCAGAAATGAGAGAAAACAGGTTATGTAATAGAAACACACAGTCTTAGGCATACCCCATTGGACCTGACAAGTGTGTAGAGCTGGCGAAACTGGAAGGAGAGCCGTAGAGCGCTAAACCCAGTCCAGAAGATCGACATCAGGAAGGAGACGCGCTGCATCTAGTAACACAACAACACACTTCTGCCCTGGGAGGGTGCTGTGTCTCCCTTCCTTCCTTCGCTGAAAAGGATTTTACAGGTAAGTTCTTACCAAAATCCATCTTTCAGCAGCAGAAGGGAAGGAAGGGAGACACAGATTCTCTACTTCGTGGGACGTCCTAAAGCAGTACCTACTTAAGGGTGGGAAATAGAGGCAGAAGCTTCCATACCCCAAAACTTAGGCAAGAGCGCAAACCGCGCTAAATAATGGAAAACTAAATAAAGGGATAACTTAAATTACCGCCGCCTGCAGGACCCTGCGTCCCAGGGCCGCATCGGCTGAAGCACCTACGTCCACCTTATAAAACTTAGTAAAGGTGTGAACGGAGCGCCAGGTGGCCGCCCGGCAGAGCTGCGCTGCCGAGGCCCCCTGACGAAAAGCCCACGATGAGCCAATGGCTCTCGTGGAATGAGCTTTAACTTTAACCGGACAAGGCTCGCCCTTGACCCAGTACGCTTCCAGGATAGCTGAACGGATCCACCGAGCTATCGTGTCTTTGGAAGCACGTTGACCACGCCGACGACCTGCTGGAAATACAAAAAGGGAGTCCGACTTCCGAAAACCTTGAGTGATCGTAAGATAGAACTTCAATGCCCGCACTAAGTCCAACGAGTGCAAGGCCCGCTCCCTTGGATTCTTAGGTCCTGGACAAAGCGAAGGCAACACAATGTCCTGATTAATGTGGAATTGTGACACTACCTTAGGCAAAAAATCTTCACGAGTACGAAGCACCACGCGATCCGGAAAAAATTCCAGAAAAGGAGGTAAGCAAGAAAGTGATGCCAATTCCGATACCCTTCTCAAAGAGGTTGCTGCCACCAAGAAGGCCACCTTCCAAGAAAGTAGTAAAAGTTTAGCAGAATCCATAGGCTCAAAAGGCCTATGCTGAAGGGCTTCCAGGACTAGATTAAGCCGCCATGGAGCCACAACTGCCCTCCGTGGCGGAAACTGACGTGCGACTCCGCGAAAAAAAGAACGAACATCCCTGCGAGAGGCAATAGCCTTCCTAAAAAATGTGGAAAGAGCAGAAGCCTGTCCCCGCACCGTACTTACTGCCAAACCCCTGGCCAGACTAGATTGCAGAAAGGCCAAGAAGTTGGGGATGGAAAAAACCCTCGGGTTTCTTGAGGATCCAGAACACCATGAATAGAAAGACTCCCAAGTTCTGTGATAAATCCTGGACGTAGCTGGACTCCGGGCCGCCCACAAGGTAGCAATGACCTCGGGCGAAAAACCGCGACGGGTCAAGATCTCGGTCTCAAGAGCCATGCCGTCAAACGAAGGGACCTCAGGTCCGGATGACGAATGGGCCCCTGAGTGAGCAAGTCCGGGCGAAAGGGCAGCGGAAACGGAGGTGCCGCCTGAAGAGACACCAGCGTCGAATACCATGTCCTCCGCGGCCAGTCTGGTGCTCTCAGAATTATTGATACCCCTTCGAGTTTGATCCGTCGGATCACCAGAGGCAGTAAAGATATCGGCGGAAACGCATAGATCAGCTTGAACTGACCCCACGGGGCCACTAAAGCATCCACCGCCACCGCCTCCGGGTCCCTGTACCTGGACATGAACGTCGGAACCCTGGCGTTCAGCCTGGATGCCATCAAGTCCACCTGAGGAGTCCCCCAACGGGAACACAGCAGAGAAAACACTTCTGGATGGAGACTCCATTCCCCAGGGTCCACTTGCTCGCGACTGAGGAAGTCCGCCGAGATATTCAACACCCCTGGAATGTGAATTGCAGAAATTGCTGGAACTTTGGACTCGGCCCAGACCAGGATTCGAGAGACCTCCGACATGAGACTGGAACTCCTCGTCCCGCCTTGGTGGTTGATGTACGCGACAGCCGTAGCGTTGCCCGACTGGATCCGGACCGGTAGACCGCTTAATAAGACCGTCCAATGTTGGAGGCAGAGAAATATTGCTCTCAACTCCAAAATGTTGATCGGGAGAGACGACTCCTTTGGCGACCAGACCCCCTGAATCCAGAGGTCGTTTCAAACTCCCCCCAGCCTGTCCGGCTGGCATCGGTTGTCACCACCGACCATCTCGGGAGAAGGAAGGATTTCCCCACGGATAGAGTCTCCGGACGTAACCACCATCCAAGAGACTCTCGCACCCTGCGGGAGATAATGACCGAGCGATCCAGAGAAGTTAGCGATCGATCCCAATGGGTCAGAATAAGGCTTTGGAGATCCCGGGAATGAAATTGTGCAAACGGTACTGCTTCCATAGTTGCCACCATTTGACCCATTAGGCGCATGCATTCCCGAAGGGACATTGACAGCGCCGACCTCATAGCCTGGACCAGAAGACGAAGGTTCGTCTGTTTGACAGGAGGCAGGGACACAACTGCCCGAACT
This sequence comes from Phyllobates terribilis, assembly GCF_046119375.1. Classification (NCBI taxonomy): domain Eukaryota; kingdom Metazoa; phylum Chordata; class Amphibia; order Anura; family Dendrobatidae; genus Phyllobates; species Phyllobates terribilis. The sequence continues at coordinate 702,545,552 of NW_027362764.1, read as the reverse complement.
GTATCGAACTGCATCCCCAGGAAAAGAATGGACTGTGCTGGCTCCAATGACGATTTCTTCCAATTGATCAGCCACCCGAAGTCCATCAGGTACTGAAGGGAGAGATCGCGAGCCGTTACTGCCTCCTCTGCTGTGGGTGACACTATGAACAGGTCGTCCAGGTAGGGGAGGATCGTAACCCCCTGTCTTCGAAGAAGCGCCATGAGAGGAGCCAGAATTTTTGTAAAAACCCTGGGAGCTGAGGCCAACCCGAAGGGTAGGGCCACAAACTGGTAATGGGCTTGACCTATAGCGAAACGCAAGAAACGCTGGTGAGCCCTGCCGATAGGGATATGCAAATAGGCGTCGCGGATGTCTATCGACACCAAGAAATCGTACTGCGACAGGGTCGCTATCACCGATCGGAGAGACTCCATGCGGAACTTCCGTGTCTGGACGTAAATATTCAAATCCCTGAGATCCAGCACCGGACGAAACTTGTCCTCCTTTTTGGGGACCACAAAAAGGTTGGAATAAAAACCCTTTCCCTGGTCTTCCGGAGGAACCTGAACCACCACACCCTGCTGTAGGAGAGAGCCGACCTCCTGAAACAGTGCGGCAGCCAGTCTTGGCACGGACGGAATGCCCGTCAGACGAAACCTGTCTGGAGGTAGAGAATGAAACTCTATGAAATAGCCTGCCGACATAACCCGTGTCACCCAGGCATCTGCTATGTGGGATGCCCAGATCGACCCGAATTGTAGCAGACGACCTCCCACCCGAGAGCCCTCGAGGGGATCCCTGGCGTCAGTCAGCCTTAGCGGACTTTTTATCAACCTCCCGTCTGTCCTGACGGGACCGTTGCTTCCAGGGAGTACGAGATTTCTGGGCGGATCTGCCGGAGGATGAGGGACGACCCAATCTCCAAGAAGGCTGACTGAATCGTCCCCTGGCCCGAAAGGACCGAAGACCTCTGCCGGGCCCTGTCCTGCTGGCTGTGGATGCCACTGCCTTTTTCCCAGGCAGAGTAACATCCTTAGCTTTAGCTTTGGCAATTAGTTCCGAAAGATCTGAACCAAAGAGCTGACCGCCCTTATATGCCAGACTAAGCAATCCCTGTTTAGATACCGCATCTCCGGTCCACTGTTTAAGCCACAGAGCTCTTCTAATCGTGACTGCCGAAGCCTGAGCCCTGGATAGAATTGAAGCAGTGTCCAGTACTGCATCTCTGCCATAACACATAGCTTCTTCCATTCGCTGAAAAAGCTTTTCCACTTCTGAACGCGAAGTCCCATCCTGCCACACCGCTCGCAGCTGATCCAACCACCGCAGAGAAGCCTCACCGGCCCACATGGCCCCCAAGGCCGCTTGGAAACCATGACCTGCGGCTTCATAGATGGATTTCGCCGCTGACTCCGATCTTCTGTCCAAAGGATCCTGAAGATTGGCTCTCCCTTTAACAGGAAGCAGGGAAGACTTGGTCAGCTGAGACAGAGATATATCCACCTCAGGAGAGGGAACCCAATTAATAACCATCTCCTTAGCACAGGGATATAGGGCATCAAAAAAACGCGTTCCTCGGAAGCGTTTATCCGGACACTGACGCTCCTTCTCCACCGCTTCGTTAAGTTCCTCATGCGCAGGTAATGTAGAACGAACACGGCGCGTCTTCTGATACAGACGGGCCGACCTAGACGGTCTTGTCGGCTCTTCAGACAGCTCTAATACTTCCCGCATGTCCTTAATAAGCCCATCTACACGAACTGAAAGAAAAACAGAGCGATCCTGTTGATCCTCCTCTTCGGACTCAGAAATTTCATCAACCGAATCTGTTGGTGAATCCGAAGCCTCTGATGCGCTCTGCGAGGGAGACAACGCCACCATAGTCTTGTGGCGCTTTTTACCTCGTGGCATTGGGTGTGATCTAGCTGACACCCACTGTCCCAGGAGACTAGAGAGACTATCAATGGAGCGAGTGAGCGCCTCCACTTTAACCTCACTGAGCGTTGAACTTGATGTAGTAGAAGGCCTGAGTGTATCAGAGGCGTGCGACTGAACCTGAAACGGATAAGGAGACCGATCCGCACTCCCAGGCCCCTGATCCGACATGCCACCCACACCAGATGCCAGGATGTACAACAAGGATGGCAAAAAAAGTGTAAAAGCTGCACAGCCTGTTTTCAAAACTCACTCTTTTTTTTTTTTCTTTTTTATATATGCGTCAGGCTCTGAGGGGTTAAAGCTCTCCCTTAGAAAAGAGCTACCCCAGAAAGCCGAGCAAAAATCAATAGGGGGAAACTCCCTTAAACACCATGTGTTTCCCCTAAAGTTCCACTTTTTCAGAAGGGGTTAACATCACAGCAACTATAATACTACGCTGCCTAAAAAGGTCAGTGGAGTAAATAGCTTTAGGAGGGAAAGCGGCAGTGCTCACGAGGACTCCTAATAGGTAGCCGAAGTGACAGCACTGACAAAGAACCCCTGCCAGAGGCAGAGGGGGTACTGCGGCGACCGCTCCTCCTGAGTGTGTCGCTTCACTTTTTTTTTTTTTTTTTTTTTTTTTATATATATATGCGTCAGGCTCTGAAGGGTTCAAGCTCACTCTTAGAAAAGAGCTACCCCAGAAATGCCGAGCAAAAAATCAAAGGGAGAAATTCCCTTAAACACCATGTGTTTCCCCTAAAGCTCCACTTGTTCAGAAGGGGTTAACATCACAGCAACTATAATACTACGCTGCCTAAAAAGGTCAGTGGAGTAAATAGCTTTAGGAGGGAAAGCGGCAGTGCTCACGAGGACTCCTAATAGGTAGCCGAAGTGACAGCACTGACAACGAACCTCTGCCAGAGGCAGAGGGGACTCACCGGTACTGCGGCGACCGCTCCTCCTGAGTGTGTGGACGGACGGACGGGGAGCAGAGAGCAGGAGATGCCGCTGGACGCCGGAGGGAGAAGCAGGGACTGCCAGCGCGTGCTCAACCAAGCACTTCCTGTCTAAGTAATGACGGCAGGAAGCCAGGAGACACTAAGCCACGCCCCCACTAGGCCACGCCCTCTAGGCCACGCCCCCGCTAGGCCACACCCCCGCCAAAGCCCGCGCTTATTCAAAAATCGAGGGCAGAAAACTTCCTACCTCTATGGAGGCAGGAAGCAAGTCAATAAAAGCAAGGAAACGCGCGCAAATACAGGGAGCTTCCTGCCTCAATGAAGGCAGGAAGCAAAAACGAAAAAGCATGCGCAAATAAAAAATAAAAATTACTGGCCTCCGTCTCTGCTCCCCAGTCAAGGCAGCGTCTGAAATAGACAAGAAACACACAGGCAGTACACTTGCCGTAGCCGTCAGAGATACTCTTTAGACCAAAGAGCACTTACCCGGCTGAACGCCACAGGGATCCTCAGGGATGTGTGGCGCCATGGCCCTTTGCTCCCCCCTATGGCGGAGCACGCAGGGACCCTCTCAGATGTGTGGTGTGCGCCTCCGCCAGGGAGCGCTCTGTATCCCCCGGGGCCGGCAGGCATAAGTGGGAACCTCCTCAAGGGGTACACAGAGCTGCGAGGGGAGGGTCAGGGGTCTCAGCAGCGCCGAGACCCCTAGAGACCTCTAGACCACGGGGGGTCCAGGACTCGCTGGATATAAAATAACAAACTCTTCTGAGGAGCTGCCGAAGCAGCGACTATCCTCTGAGACCTCAGATAAAAAGACTGATGAACATGGGAGTAGGAGGAGCCTATATACTGGAGGGGCCGGTCGTCATTTTCCAATCTGAGGTAACTATCCTATGGGGCTCAGCCTACCCACGAAGTAGAGAATCTGTGTCTCCCTTCCTTCCCTTCTGCTGCTGAAAGTTAGTACATCGGAGAGAGCAGAGCGCTGGGGGAATGGGGAACGAGGTGAGTATGTGTTGTTTTTTTTTTCATGTGTATGGGATGTTTGCATGTATGTACGTACAGTACAGACCAAAAGTTTGGACACACCTTCTCATTTAAAGAAATTTCTGTATTTTCATGACTTTGAAAATTGTACATTCACACTGAAGGCATCAAAACTATGAATTAACACATGTGGAATTATATACTTAACAAAAAAGTGTGAAACAACTGAAAATATGTCTTATATTCTTGGTTCTTCAAAGTAGCCACCTTTTGCTTTGATGACTGCTTTGCACTCTCTTGGCATTCTCTTGATGAGCTTCAAGAGGTAGTCACCAGAAATGGTTTTCACTTCACAGGTGTGCCCTGTCAGGTTTAATAAGTGGGATTTCTTGCATTATAAATGGGGTTGGGACCATCAGTTGTGTTGTGCAGAAGTCTGGTGGATACACAGCTGATAGTCCTACTGAATAGACTGTTAGAATTTGTATTATGGCAAGAAAAAAGCAGCTAAGTAAAGAAAAACGAGTGGCCATCATTACTTTAAGAAATGAAGGTCAGTCAGTCCGAAAAATTGGGCAAACTTTGAATGTGTCCCCAAGTGCAGTTGCAAAAACCATCAAGTGCTACAAAGAAAGTAGCTCACATGAGGACCGCCCCAGGAAAGGAAGACCAAGAGTCACCTCTGCTTCTGAGGATAAGTTTATCCGAGTCACCAGCCTCAGAAATCGCAGGTTAACAGCAGCTCAGATTAGAGACCAGGTCAATGCCACACAGAGTTCTAGCAGCAGACACATCTCTTCAACAACTGTTAAGAGGAGACTTTCTGCAGCAAGCCTTCATGGTAAAATAGCCGCTAGGAAACCACTGCTAAGGACAGGCAACAAGCAGAAGAGACTTGTTTGGGCTAAAGAACACAAGGAATGGACATTAGACCAGTGGAAATCTGTGCATTGGTCTGATGAGTCCAAATTTGAGATCTTTGGTTCCAACCACCGTGTCTTTGTGCGACGCAGAAAAGGTGAACGGATGGACTCTACATGCCTGGTTCCCACCGTGAAGCATGGAGGAGGAGGTGTGATGGTGCGGGGGTGCTTTGCTGGTGACACTGTTGGGGATTTATTCAAAATTGAAGGCATACTGAACCAGCATGGCTACCACAGCATCTTGCAGCGGCATGCTATTCCATCCGGTTTGCGTTTAGTTGGACCATCATTTATTTTTCAACAGGACAATGACCCCAAACACACCTCCAGGCTGTGTAAGGGCTATTTGACCAAGAAGGAGAGTGATGGGGTGCTACGCCAGATGACCTGGCCTCCACAGTCACCAGACCTGAACCCAATCGAGATGGTTTGGGGTGAGCTGGATCGCAGAGTGAAGGCAAAAGGGGCTAACAAGTGCTAAAAATCTCTGGGAACTCCTTCAAGATTGTCGGAAGACCATTTCCGGTGACTACCTTTGAAGCTCATCAAGAGAATGCCAAGAGTGTGCAAAGCAGTCATCAAAGCAAAAGGTGGCTACTTTGAAGAACCTAGAAAATAAGACATATCAGTTGTTTCACACTTTTTTGTTAAGTATATAATTCCACATGTGTTAATTTATAGTTTTGATGCCTTCAGTGTGAATGTACAATTTTCATAGTCATGAAAATACAGAAAAATCTTTAAATGAGAAGGTGTGTCCAAAGTTTTGGTCTGTACTGTATATAGGAGACTATGTGGGGCACATCCTGTATGTAAGAGGCTATGTAGGGCACATGCTGTATATAGGGAGCTATGTGGGGCACATGCTGTACATAAGAGGCTATGTGGGGCTCATACTGTATATAAGAGGCTATGTGAGGCTAATGCTGTATATTAATGTCAGCCTATTGGTTCGGGCCTCTAAAACAGTCATGATCTCTCATGTGGCCCCTCAGGAAAATTATTTTTATGACCCCATTAAAAAAAAAAAAAAAACATAGCACCGGATGAACAAGCAAAACGCTGATCCCCAGCCTACTTGGAGGGGCCAATGGTCGAGAACGAGTGTTACTATGAACGATAATTATTGTCTCGTCTAAGGGGGCTATAATGTTGTATGCAACGGCGTCATATAATACTAATGTGCAAAATTCTTTAATGGCATTCTGATAAGTTGCGCAGATCTGTTAATTTATGTATTGAGAAACTAATAGTGATGGCGGCACAGGTAATAAGAAGTGGAAGCTGAGGACACGATCGTAAAATTTTGTCACAGAAACATTTAACATTTCCTTATATAAAGGATAAGTTGCCTACAAAAGGGTTAAAATAAAAATGTTTCCTTATGCTTGCTTCCAGTATTCTTTACCCTATAAATGAGTACATTCACATTTGGTCTCTGGCTTTGATTCTGAAGAGCCCCATCTGCATACTGCATTGCTTACAGGCACATCTCAGTCATGCAATAAGTATGTCACAGCTCATATATCAAATAAAAAAAAAAATCACATTCAAGGCCACACAACTCTATATACCAAACGTTTTCTATTCTATTTAAAGTAATCCTCAGGGAGCACTCACTGCACCTCGCTGCTCAAACCACTAGAAAGCAGAGAGAACAACTGGAATATCAAACGGTTCCCAGCGTAACGCCAATGACAACTCTATTACAGATCTGGAAGTCTCGTTACTTTTAAGGAACAGGTGGAAACGTACAAAAATGAAGCTTTTGTGGACTCAACAAATCCAAAAAAATGTGGCATTCAATACACAGGATGTGTGACTTCAAGCAATTCTACACATCTCAAACATTTTGCAGTTTCAACAGTTGTAGAACACCGGCCTAAAAACTAAGTCACAGAGGCTACCTTCCCACAGTGAGTGTTCGACGCTTTAAAAAAAAAAAAATGCAAATAACCTATTTTACTTATTGGGTGAAGAAATGTTGCTGAAAAAGTGCAACATTAAAAACTCACCAAAATCTAATCTTGGGAACTTAGCCCTAATTTTAGCACACACTTCTTTTGTGCCAAAATAGGTGAACTATTACATTTTTACACAACATTCCATTTTTTTTTTGTAAGAATGGTGCTTACTCCTAAGGGGTATAGCCCTCCTGCAGCGCCAAAATGTTTTACTATAACTTACACCAGATATTGGCAGAAGCGATAGCGCCTTAGCTGACAAAGATCTAATCGATTAACGCAAAGACAGGACAAATTTATTACTAGGTCTGATTAGAAATTGATTTTTACTTAAGCAAGTTTTTATTAATTGTTTTGATAAAACAATGGTCCAAGTAAATGTTCCACAATGTGTTGTCTGCCAAAGACAGACAGATAGGAAGCACGGTGGCTCAGTGGTTAGCACTGCAGCCTGGCAGCGCTGGGGTCCTGGGTTCAAATCCCACCAAGTAGAATATTTTGTCACAAAAAGCCACACAAAACGCAGGGTTTTTTATTTTTAAAAGCTGTGTGAAACAATCCTAAGTTTTGATTTTAGGAAGCAGGACAGGATAAAATAAAATATGGAGAGCAGATATTTGGCAATGCAGAGCCGTCACACAATGATGCAGTGCTAGATTTGTGGTTGTGCAGCTCTCCTCTGGGACACCGTATCCCGCGGCACTTGCTACATCATTAGTATAGGGGCATAACTGTGTGAGATCTGGACTGACTTGACAGCGGTGTGGGGAAGCAGTGGAACCACAGCACTGGGGAATATATGTAAAACAGACTTTAGATCACGCTCATCACATTACTGAACACGCTCAAAGATTTCTCAGTAACCAAACTAAGTAAATGTTTCTCTCCTCAACATATGTCTTTCCAGCTAGAAAAGCACAACTTCATGCCTTGCCATCAGCAACACTAATGAAATGGATGCTATAAAATGATGCAGATAATGGGGTCTGACACATTGGGGGGTTAAGACGTAGCAGAGGTTTTCAGCCGCAAAGTCCATTTGTATTGGGTGACAGTCAATGGATGACCTTTTTGGAAATCCATGTGTGAGCTACGATTCAGCCTCAAAATCTGCGTTTGTTGCGTCCAGATATATTTTGGAGATCGAGCTGTCAATTCCCTGCAGATCATGGCTATACACCAAAGGAGTTAAATCTCCACTATTTCTATATTTCGTCTTCATTTGGATTGGGTATTTAATATGCTACTCGTATGCAATGTAATTTTCTGAGGATCTTTGGTGCAGAGTCCACAAAGCAAATCCACAACAAAATTGCACTCACAATAAGGTTATGTTCACACGTTCGTTTTTGCTGTATTTTTTGCCACAGGCAAAACTTGTTCTCTTGGCGGTAGAGAAGCAATGTCAAAAAAGCCGGTTTTGATGAGTTTTTGCTGCATTTTTTGCCGCGTTTTTGTCAGGGTACATTTGTCTCTTGTGTATGCCGATAACGCTTAGCGCATAAAAAAATAACCTGATTCAACTTCCTCAAGTTTTGGCACCAAAAATGCAGCAAAACCTGATAGCTGATTTTTTGCACTACCCATTGCTTTCTACGGATTAAAAAACGATGCAAAAATGCTGAAAAAAAAAATTGCAAAAAGTGGCCTGCTGCATTTTGCAAAACTGCAGCCCTTTGACAAAACAGTCAGGTAAAAAAAACGAGGTGTGTTCTTGAGATTTCTGAAATTTCAGACTTTGCTGTTACTGTAAAACGCAGCTGAACATTTGCATAGAAAAATGCAGCAATAAACACTGCAAAAACACAATGTGTGAACATAGCCTAACGGTATGGTCAGATTACGTCTTTTTCCATGGACATTTTAGAAATTGCTTTAAATTCTCTAGTTTTTTAAATCTCAAATAGTTTTTTTTCTATGTTTTTGAGCCTTTTCCTTAATGTTTTCCAACGTTTCTCTCCGCTTTTTTGAGCATCTTTTAGAGGTGTTTTCAAGATGTTTATTTTAAATTCAGCAATGAAAAGACGCTCAAACACTGGTAGAAAAAGAAACAGTGTGAACATGCCTTAAGGTCAAATAGACGTACATTTTTTACGTACAGTATGTGTTGGGTGTTTTTCACGTATAGAACACAAACTGTTATAGTCTATGGGGCAGTTCACATGCCTTTGGGTTTTTTTGAGGACTGAATGTGGATCAAAATTCACATTGAAGTCTATGGATCTATAAAAAAAAATCTCAAACATATTATAAATGACATCCTTGAGTACTCAGTGTGCTGCTTGAGACCATATTTCCACATAGCATAAATGATTCATTTTTTGCATTTGTGTGTGCAGAAAATCTTATTAGTTTAAGGTTCCGTTTTGGTGAGTTTTTGATGTTGCAGATTTTCTGCACCATTTCTGAACCCATTGAGTAAAACAGGTTAGCTGCATTTTTCGAAAATACGCGGCATAAAAAAAAACTCACCAAAAACTCATTGTGGCAATGTAGACTAACAGTTCAAACAAAATCAATGTGATTCCATGAAAACTCCTGCCTATAGAGCGCGTCAAAACTCAGTTGCACTCTGCATTTCTTACGTTTTTTTTTTTCCATAGGAGGCTTCAATGGGGAGCCTAAAAAAATGTAATAGTGTTTTTAAGAACAGAATCCCAGTATTTCTGGACTCAAAAACACAAAAGAACCCCATGACAAATCTGCACCAAAAATGCAAAAAAAGAGAAGATGCAGCAAAAATCTAATGAGCAGATTGTTATTGTGTATTTTGGCGTAAAAAAAATGCAGGGTTTTAGGACATGGTACCATGGCCTAATATGAAGGAGAAGGAAGCTTTGACATTTATTTTTATTTTGTGCATGGTAAAAATGGACACACAGACCAAATTCAGATGAAGATTGAATAAAAAAAAACTCCACTGATCAAAATCAATCCGTTTTTCTTGTACAATGCAAAACAAGCTCCCAAATGAGGTCTTAGGATTTATTTACATACCATATTCAGTATGGATGGAGCTCAATGGTACAGCCAGCGAGCGGCACTACTCTCCCCCTAACATCTGAAGGAAATCTCTCCATTGGCAGGCTGAGCACAGTATCACTTTTGGGGGGGGAGGTTTCGTGTTTTTTTTGCCTATGCATTGTAAAGGAAGAAATTGGTGATGATAATCCACAAAAAGCGTTCAACATAATGAGTGCTGGAAATTCGAAAATCCACTGCTACCTGCACCATTGCTCCCAAATTACATGTAGATGGGGCTTTTAAAGATGAGAAAGGATAGAAAGTAATTTTATTTTATATAAAGGCACCAAAGATGCTTAAGCAATGTAATTTTTGAAGTTATGTCACGTCCTAAGACACCATTATTCTTATTAATAAGAATAATACGGAAGTAACATTGTAAGATACAAGATAAAAAAAAAATCCTGTGATGCTGCTAACGACAAATCAATTGCCTCCATCCTGTAGGATTTAGTTCACGCTTTTCTTTTTGACCCAACAAGTCCCACATGCATGGGCTAAGAACTTCCAGATTACACATAACACAGTAAATGATTCGAGGTGAGATGAAAGGATCCAAGCAGTCTCGCCGGTCATATGTAAACGTGTTACATACCAGCAAGCACACACGGACAAAGCATGGAAACGCTGAAAGTAGCCCTGTGTGGCCAAAAAAATTTCCCCTCTTCTCCTGGAGGACATTTTTTGATTAATATCATGGAATACACTTCATGAAGTCGGTTCCAAAATAGGAAAGAAACTAATAATTTGAAATACCAAAGGAACACACACAAAAAAAAAATTTCCTTCTTCTTGCCAAACATGTTTCTTGGCTTATGTAATGAAAGAATGAAGTAGAATATAAAAATGAGCAATTTACAAAAAAAAATATATCCATTAAAAAATATATAAAGGTCACTAAAAAAGTATATACTCTAAATAGTCCTTTTAAAAACACAATCGTCATATCTTTATTTATGTGTTGGTTTACATTTTAAGGTAGTTTCCACATTATATTATGTCATACTTAAAGAAGATCTGTCAGATCAAAAGGGGTCAGGTTTTGGTCTTATTTTTTACCACTGCTCCTGCAAGTACCATATATACTAGAGTATAAGCTGACTTTTTCAGCACATTTTTAGGCAGAAAAGCCCCCCTCAGCTTATACTCGGGTACATACTTTATATAGTAATATAGTATATACATTCCGGTGGTGGATAGTTGTGAGGGGGGGGGGGGTTGTGGCGGAGGAGCAGGGCACAGGCAGTAGCAGCTGCTGCAGCCACCACCTGTGCCCACTGCTTAAGGAAAATGAATATTCACTCTTCTCCATGCCCATGGGAGTGGAGAGGAGTAAATATTAATTTCTTTAATACCTGGCGCAAAGTATCAGAAGAGCCGCAGCTCCTACTGCAACTCAGCAATTCTCCATGCCCATTATTAGAGATAATGAATATTCACTCTTCTCCACTCCCATGGGCGTGGAGAAGAGTGAATATGCATTCTCTTTAGTAGCAGGCACGGAGGATAGCTGAGCCGCAGCAGGAGTTGCGGCGCTGCTGACAGTGTGTACCCGCTATTAAAGAACATGGATATTCACTCTTCTCCACTCCCATGGTCATGGCGTGGCGAGGAGTGAATATCCCGTCAGCTCACCTCGGCGTCTGAGGGCCCATGGCAGTGATGTCATGCGCTGCTCAGATCAGCTGAGAACAGGACACAGCGATGGAGCAGAGAGGAGGAAAGTGAGTAACAGTGTTTATTTTTTTCATGTGTGCACTGATGGGGGCCCTGCATACCAGGATTGGGGATGAGGAGCCCATGCGTACCAGGATTGGGAATGAAGGGGCCATACATAATAGGATTGGGGATGAAAAGGCCATGCATACCAGGAGTGGGGATGAAGGGGCCATGCATACCAGGATTGGGGATGAAGTGGAAAAGCATACCAGGATTGGGGATGGGGGGGCATGCATACCAGGATGGGGAAATTTACCAGTAGCTGCTGCATTTCCCACCCTAGGCTTATACTCGTGTATATACGGTATATCTTTTTTTCTTTTTTTAAAGGCCACTATTCGTTTCCAGAGATATGGGCTTTTTTCATTAGTGCTGATTTTTATGGTCTATGTTTATTGGAAAATTGTAATAAATGCCTCTTCTCCTATAATCCCTGCAACACATCACAAACTATTAAATTTACATGTCACCTGTAGCTGTCTGCATTGCAGGTGTGGATATCCAGCATGCAATTTATTTTCCTCTATTCATATTAACCTTCTTCAGGTATACTAGGGTGATATTTTTTAAGAACAGAAACATTGGTCTGTATTTATTCTCCGTATTCCAATGATGAATACTTGGTAGAATGAAACTGGAGAGATGCTGCAGACCATGATACCTCACTCCTGAAGTCTAAGCTGCTGCTAGCATCTACTCTCTGCTGATGTCATTCTAAAGAGACTGCAAAAGGAAGAAATTAGGTTGGGTAGTTACTTGGGAACTGAGTAAAAATGATCTTAGGATATTTTGTGATAGTCACTACAAACCAGACACTAAATTAAGGGTTCACTTACATCTGCGTATATGAACTCATTCAAGATTCTCAGCCAGAAAAGTGGCGAGTGTCAGGCAAGTATCATGCGTTTTTTTTTCTCATCTAGCATCCATATGACATGCGTATGCAATGAGTTTTTACTTACAATAATTGTCTAGGTAATTTCAAGGAAGTTATCTAACTAATAAAGCAATATTATATACAAATATAGGTAGGTACGGTAGAAAGTAAATATCTGATGGCTATCTATGTTTTTAAGTTCGGTGCAGCTTATAAAACAGATTTTTAGGAATAAATGTAAAACAAAATGGGGTCCCCCCTATTTTAAATAACCAACTAAGGGAAAGCAGACAGCTGTGAACTGGTCTTTGGGAAGGGCCAATAAACATGAAGCTTCCCAGCCTATTAATATCAGCTCACAGCTGTCGGCTTAGCCTTTACTGCTTATTTAAAAGGGGGACCCAAAAAAATGACAGGGTGACCCCCCTATTTTTAATAACCAGCAAAGGCTAAGCAGACAGCTGATATTAATAGGCTAGAAAGGGGCCATGGATATTGGCCCCCTCCTAGACCATTAATACCAGCCCTCAGCCGCCCCAGAAATGGCGCTCTTCTCGATAGCCCTGGTGCGATAGTAATCGGGGTAATGGTTTAGGGGGTTGATGTCAGCTGTGTAATGTCCAAATGACATGAAGCCCAGGGGTTAGTAATGGAGAGGAGTCAGTTAGACACCCCCATTACTAACCCTATAGTCAAAAGATAGAAATACACAGACATATAAGTCCTTTAGTTGTAAAAAGCACTCCCTGACAATTAAGCGATTTTTTTCTCGTATAGCACTCGCTGGATTTATACGCAGATGTGAGTGAACCCTAATACAGGAAAAAGGAGGAGAAGAGAGCTGCTGCAGGAGGAAACTAAAAGGAAGGAACTGACAATACATAGGCACATACAGGCAGCGGTGAAAATACTGATTCCCCTTAGACAAGTTAGTTTTATCTCATAAACCTGATATAATGCATACAAAAATAAAAAATACTGGCCTAAGATTATGGCTAGGAGATAAAAGAGTGATCGTTGGGAGTTCAATCACTGGTACCCCACCCAATGATCCAAAAAAACAGGGACAACCTATTAAAATGCTTTGGTGCATGCTACAGGGCTCCTAACTGACACCTGAGTGAACATAAACATGACAATAAAAAATACCTGGGACACTAAAGCAGATACTATTTAAAGGGTTACTGTATTTCTTATACATTGGATACAGTTTTTGATCGCTGTGGGACTGACTGCAAGGACCCTTAGAAATCCAAAGAACCCCTGGTGAATGTAATGCACCGCCCCTGGATTGCATCCACAGCCCTCACGTGGTAGATTGACCAAAATTAAATAGTTAGAAAAGCTGCTGGGAAAATGATGTATAGTTTTTCAGCAGACAGTGGGTCCAGCATTCCCTACTTCTTTTCCAAGATAGACCTACTTGACTTTGGACTCATCATCCTTTAGAGAAGCCCATCTGAGTACTAAAGGGGTTATCCCATCTCCAAGATGCAGTATCCCAATATGTAGTAGGTGTAATTATAATAATAATAATAATAATAGCAAATACCTCCAATTAGAAATGTAGTATCGTTCTTCTGATTAGCAATGTTGCTTACACCATGTGCAGGGCATTGCTGTAGCTTAGGTATCCATGGCTACGACAACTCATATAGTGACAGTAAGTTTCTACTGGTCGTAACCATGGCTACCTAAGCTACTGCAATGCCTGCACATGAGGTAAGAAACATACAGTGCCTACAAGTAGTATTCAACCCCCTGCAGATTTAGCTGGTTTGATAAGATGCAAATAAGTTAGAGCCTTCAAACTGCAAACGAGAGTAGGTTTTATGAACAGAAGCATAAATCTTACAAACCAAAAAGTTATGTTGCTCAGTTGAATTTTATTAAATTTTAAACATAAAAGTGTGGGTCAATTATTATACAACCCCTATGTTTAATATTTTGTGGAATAACCCTTGTTTGCAATTACAGCTAATAATCGTCTTTTATAAGACCTGATCAGGCCGGCACAGGTCTGTGGAGTTATCTTGGCCCACTCCTCCATGCAGATCTTCTCCAAGTTATCTAGGTTCTTTGGGTGTCTCATGTGGACTTTATTCTTGAGCTCCTTCCACAAGTTTTCAATTGGGTTAAGGTCAGGAGACTGACTAGGCCACTCCAACACCTTGACTTTTTCCCTCTTGAACCAGGCCTTGGTTTTCTTGGCTGTGTGCTTTGGGTCGTTGTCTTGTTGGAAGATGAAATTACGACCCATCTTAAGATCCTTGATGGAGGAGCGGAGGTTCTTGGCCAAAATCTCCAGGTAGGCCGTGCTATCCATGTTCCCATGGATGCGGACCAGATGGCCAGGCCCCTTGGCTGAGAAACAGCCCCACAGCATGATGCTGCCACCACCATGCTTGACTGTAGGGATGGTATTCTTGGGGTCGTATGCAGTGCCATCCAGTCTCCAAACGTCACGTGTGTGGTTGGCACCAAAGATCTCGATCTTGGTCTCATCAGACCATAGAACCTTGAACCAGTCTGTCTCAGAGTCCTCCAAGTGATCATGAGCAAACTGTAGACGAGCCCTGACATGACGCTTTGAAAGTAAAGGTACCATACAGGCTCGTCTGGAACGGAGACCATTGCGGTGGAGTATGTTACTTATGGTATTGACAGAAACCAATGTCCCTACTGCCATGAGATCTTCCCGGAGCTCCTTCCTTGTTGTCCTTGGGTTAGCCTTGACTCTTCGGACAAGCCTGTCCTCGGCACGGGAGGACACTTTCAAAGGCTGTCCAGGCCGTGGAAGGCTAACAGTAGTTCCATAAGCCTTCCACTTACGGATGATGCTCCCAACAGTGGAGACAGGTAGGCCCAACTCCTTGGAAAGGGTTTTGTACCCCTTGCCAGCCTTGTGACCCTCCACGATCTTGTCTCTGATGGCCTTGGAATGCTCCTTTGTCTTTCCCATGTTGACCATGTCTGAGTGCTGTTCACAAGTTTGGGGAGGGTCTTAAATAGTCAGAAAAGGCTGGCAAAAGAGATCTTTAATCCACACATGTGAAGCTCATTATTCTTGGTGCCTGAACTACTTCTTAATACTTTAGGGGGACCAAACAGAATTCTTGTGGTTTGAGGGGTTGAATAATAAATGACACTCTGAATTAACTTTTTACGTTTTAAAAAAACAAACAAAAACAAAATTTGCTGCAGTGCATTTCCCACTTCCAGGCTGATCTACAGTACAAATGTCACAATGCCAAGTTAATTCCGCATGTGTCAACCAGCTAAATCTGCAGGGGGTTGAATACTACTTGTAGGCACTGTAGGTTATCAGGAGAACTATACTACATTTCTAATCAGAGTTATAAGCTAATATTATCATTATTACACCTAGTACATATTGGCATAGGATCTTGGAGATGGGAATTCTCCTTTAAATTGCTATAATTTCCTGCATCAATCACACAATTAATGCTAAAAATCATCCTTCCTGCACATCGACATTGCGCTTGCTACAACAGGTTGATATAGCGGATCATCTGTCTTCTACAAAATCTATGGTGGTGTGAATAAAAAAAATAAATAAGAACTACGCGGTAATCAGGCCCCGTGGGTCAGGTGATATCATAAGAGATTCCTGTTGCAATGTTTTGGTTTATTATGTCACCTAACCACATTCAGTACTTAGCAGGTTGTAAGTCACAGCTACCTCATTAATTCTAGGTATAAATATAGCTGGCATGCAAGACTACAGCCGGCACAACTCGGCAACACATTGGTTAAAATGGAAAGAAATCCTTTCTTGCAGGTCTCTTTTTAGAACAACTCAACAGCTGTATTAAAAATTAATCAGCAGAGCATTTCCACTCTGGAAAGATTTGTAAGGAGAGAAAGCCAAACTCGTATATCTTTTATAATGAGGCACAGTGACCAGGCTCTGCAACCCACGGCTTGTGCTCCATTTATCGCATGCTGATTGCAATTACACCTAGCGTGGACAACAAAAACATTGAAACCATAACTGCTGAATTTAAAGAAACATTGCTAAGTATTTCGAGCTCAGAAACAAGCTTTAGTGACTAGATGTATAAGTTTATCAGGCTTGTAGAAGAAAATAGATATAGAAAAAAAATTCAAGGAATAAATCATAACTGAAAGCAAATAAAGGAGCTGTCTGTCCACTATTGGAGACAATTTTTCTTAATCTTTCTTAAATAAATGTAATTTGAGCTAAACGTAATTTTTGCAATGGTTTTCATTAAAAATGTTGCACCATTTTCCTTTTACAGCCTTCTTGTTGCACTGTCTATTTCTGGCGGCAGAATGAGTTAACTGAGAATCCGTCAGTCATCTCGGTCTGACGGTCCGAACACAGACAACAGCAAAGTTGAATGTACAGGGCAAAATAATAGTCTGGAAAAGCCAAAATTTTTAATGGAACACAAGAGCAAAAATTATTTTCAGTCCCAAATACATGAAGTTAGGTAAAACAAATAATAAAAATTTGCCCCCAAAGAGTGACAACCCTTTTAAAATAATTAACTGCAAGGAGGTCCATGCTGCATTTCAAGAGTTCTATTGCACAATTCCCAAATATGTCGCCCATACTATTCTGTGGGCTCCTGTTCAAAATGTACTCTATGTGTCATTATTGTCCCTCCAGAAACAGTAAGGCTATGTTCACACACAGCATTTTGTTGCAGCATTTTTTCTTCCAATAAGAATCTGCGTTTTACATTACCAGTGGAAGTCATGAGACTTATGAAATCTCATGCACACACTTGTTTTTTAAAACCTGGTACTTTTGAGAACTGTGTTTCTTTAATCCAACTGTGTGTGAATACTTTCAAGCGTATTTGCAGCAAACCAAAAAATGACATGTGGATTACTCCATAGCATGTAATATGTCAGAGTGATGTCATTGGAAAACCCTGTCGGCACACATGCCACAAACACAGATGTGTGAATAAGCCCTAATGCTATACTGAAGAAGACAGTCGAACACACTGCATTTGGGCATCTTTGTGTCTTCAGTGCTTATGAGAACCTTTCTCTGGCCACATCATGGAATAGTGGCTATAGAGCTGAGTAAAACTTAGTTTTTATTTTTTTATTTCTATTCTCTGATGCGGTGATATTAGCTCATAAAGTTTAGGTTATAATTAATATCAAGTTCACCTGCGTCATTCCAGAGATTTGGCACGAGGGGGTGTTTACTTGTTCCCCTGCATGAGGTTGACCAATAAAAAGCAGGCAGCGTCATGCAAGGTAGGAAAAAAAAATATACCCTCCTCTCCTCAATAACCTCTGCAGCTATTGTATAGAGATACAACAGAGCTATGCATCATTACTAACACTTCTAGATCTCATCCCATGGCAGTCAGTGTGGTGGAGGGTCAGAGCTGACAGCATTGAGAGATGAGATCCGAAAGTGTCTGTAATGATTCATAACTCAGCTAGGATGTATCTCTTCACAATAGCTGCAGTGTTATGTTTAATAATCATAGCTGTGGAGTCGGTAAGCCAAACCTCTGACTCCTCAATTTCCCTGACTTCCAACTGCGCAGCACTGCCTCACTACTGAGCGTGTACATAAAGTGCAGCACAGATTCATCTCAACTAAAAGCAGAGATCCTCAGCTCAGGAACAGAACAGGCATTTATAGTACATTTCATAAATTTCCCAAATCATTATGAAGAAATTTTCAGCACATACTGCATTGAACTACTGTACCAATTTATTATATATTGTACGAGCCTGAGTCTATTCATTTTATACCGACGACACGACTCAGACTCCACAGCCCTGATAACTACAAACACTTCCAGATCTCAGCTCACAGAGCTGTCAGCTCTGATACTTCTACCACACTGAATGCCCTGAGCTGAGATCTGGAAGGATTTGTAATGATACTCTGCAGCTATTGTGTAGAAATAAAGCAGAGCTGAGTTATGTGTCATTACGAACACTTCCAGTTCTCATCTCAGGCGGGTTTCACACGTCCGTATATTTCAGGTACCAGAAAAAATGGTACTGGAGAAATCCGTGTCCGTGTTTGTCACACGTGTGGCAACAGTGTGCCGCATCAGGATCACAAGCAGCGGCGCTTAGGAATCAGTGTACAGTTAGCGTTGTTCCCAAGCGCCAAGGTGCTGAACACTGCCCTCATCATGGTTCCCTGCCGGCGCTGCGATCAGCACCGGCAGGGGATAATGATGAGGGTAGTAGTGTCTGCTCCCGCAGTGTCCACCTATAAAAATTAATAATAAAATAAAAAATCCTTATACTGACCTATTTTAAGTGTGCCCGCAGTAATCCATGTGACCGCTCACGTCGGGGAGAATAAAGCGCTACAGCGAGTGGTGTCCTGTCACCGGGGCAGCTCACTGCAGGAGTCATTCTCCCCAGGTCTTCTGCTGATCGGTCGCATGGATTACAGAGTGTGACACTTAGGACAAGTGAGTATAAGGATTTTTTATTTTATTCTTATTTTTACAGGTGGACTCTGTGGGAGCAGACACTACTACCCTCATCATTGTCCCTGCTGGTGCTGATCGCAGCGCTGGCAGGGGACTATGATAAGGGCACAGTTCAGCACCCGGCGCTTAGAAACAGCGCCAACTGTACCGCTGATTCCCAAGCATAGGTACGTCTCACACGGATGACAACCGTGTGCGGTATGTGTTTACACAGACCTATTGACTTGAATGGGTTCGTGCTGTTGTCCAAAAATGGACATGTCAGCGTGTAGAGCACACGGAAACACGGATCCGTGGAGGCACTCGGAAACACGGATCCGTGGAAACACGGATCTGTGTAAACACACAGACATGTGCGCAGACCCATAGATTTGAATGCGTCTGTATGTGTAAGTGTCTCCGGTACATGTGGAAACTGTCACCACACGTACCGGATACATGGACGTGTGAAAGAGCCCTCTCACAGTGCTGTCAGCTCTCACACTCCTACCCCATACCATACTGAATGCTTGTGAGATGAGACCTGGAAGTGTAAATAATGATACATAACTCCGCTTAGATGTTTCTCTAAACAGTAACTGCAGAGATCAGTGAGGAAGGCGTGTAATTTTGTCCCTTGCATGATGCTTCCTGCTTATGATTGGTCAACCTCATGCAGGAGAAGAAGTACATGCCTCCAGACAAATCTCTGGTAACGTGCAGCTTAACTATGACAAATTAGAGCCTAAGCTTTAGAAGCTAATATCTCAGCACCAGAGAAGAAAAATAATAAATAAATTTTAATCAGTTCTGCAGCCACTATTCCATGTTGTTGACAGTTTAACATGCTCCATCTGGAGAAAGGTCCTCTTTAAGACTTAAAGTGTTTACATTCGTGACAAGATACTACTTTTAACCAATGTAACGATCTTGTTGTCAGCAGACAATGGGGGCACAAGTCCCTTGTTCTGGCGATCGATGGTGGCTTCAATAAGTATCAAACAATTAGTTATCCACTAGATATGTGACCATGTATGTTGACCAGAATATCCCTTTAAGTTCTTCTAAACTAAATAGTAAAAGGTATTGTACTGTAAGCCAGCACTAGCCAGGTGTCCTATTTTAATCATTACAATGGGTCCTTTCATTTCTATGTAATTCTATGCACTAGGGTAAGTAATGCTATGAAATATATTGTAAAATATTGGAATATTTCTATTATTTGAATACATGAATTTTAGAGTGTCAATAGTTGTCCTTAAAGTCACAACTCCTGAATAAGGCAGATGTCAGGATTGATTACTAGCTTAGAAAACTTAAAAAAAATATACTATAAATCCCTTTAGTCTTTGCCCAAACATAATTGAGTCTGAATTCAGCACATGTAGATGTTGCAATTACAGTGATGTCTTTCCCATCCATTTTACAGAGCATATGACATTATTAGACAAAAACAGCTTTAGAAAACATTTTGTTTTCATTGCTCACAGTTAGTAAGATTAAATTGGTGTCTTTTATGCACTGTTTTTTATTAGACATGTTTATTTCATTATCCTGCGAGAAAAACTCACACATTCTACAATGACTTTTTACTGTGTTAATTTATTATGAGGATTAGATATAATTGTTCTGACCAACACACAGGCCTTTAAAGATCTGCTGCTTCTAGAGAAATTGACTTGTAGTTATGCGCTCTACTGAGAATGAGTTCCTTTTTCTTCTTCAAAGAATAAAAAAGTCCTTTTTGTCTGAAAGGGAAAACTGACAACAGGAAAGAATTACAGTTAAAACCAGAAGTTTACATACACTATATAAAAAGACACATATGCGTGTTTTTCTCGATATCTGACATGAAATCAGAATAAACCTTTCCCGTTTTAGGTCAATTAGGATTACCATAATTTTTAATATTTGCCAAATGCCAGAATAATGAGAGAGAGAATGTTTTAAGGCATTTTTATTACTTACTGCAAAGTCAAAAGTTTACATACATTTCATTAGTGTTTGGTACCATTGCCCATAAACTGAATGACTTGGGTGAAACGTTTGGGATATCCTTCCACAAGCTTCTCACAATAGTTGATCAGAATTTGGGCCAATTCCTCCTGACAAAACTGGTGTAACTGATACAGGTTTGTAGGTCGCGTTGCCCATACATTTTCTATAGGATTGATTTCAGGGCTTCATGATGGCCACTCCAACACATTGACTTTGTTACCCTTAAGCCACTTTGTTGCCATTTTGGCAGTATGCTTCGGGTCATTGTCCATTTGGAAGACCCATTTCCGCCCAAGCTTTAACTTCCTGGCTGATGTCTTGAGATGTTGATTCAGTTTTGCCACATGTTCTTTTCTCATGATGCCATCTATTTTGTGAAGTGCACCAGACCCTCCTGCAGCAAAACAACCCCACAACATGATGCTGCCACCCACGTGTTTCACAGTTGGGATGGTGTACTTAGGCTTCCTATCTTCTCCCTTTTTCCTCCAAACGTAACAATGGTCACTGTTCCCAAAAGTTACATTTTTGTTTAATCAGACCACAGGACATGTCTCCAAAAATTAAGATCTTTGTTCCTGTGTGCATTTGCAAACACTGATCTGGCGTTTTATGTTTCTTTTGGAGCAATGGCTTCTTCCTGGCAGAGTGGTCTTTCAGCCCATCTTGATACAGTACTCGTTTCACTGTGGTTATTGACACAGTCTTACCATCTTCTGCTATTATCTTCACAAGGTCTTTTGCTTTTGTCCTTGGGTTGATATGCACATGTCGGACCAAAGCATGTTCATCTCTGGGATACAGAACCCATCTCCTTCCTGAGCGGTATGATGGCTGGACATCCCCATCTTGTTTGTACTTGCATATGATTGTTTGTACAGATGAAAGAGGCACCTTCAGTGATCTTGAAATTAAACCCAAGGTTGAGCCAGACTTGCACAAGTCCACAATTCTCTTCCTGATATCTTGGCTGATTTCTTTAGACTTTCCCTTGATGCTACGCAAAGAAGCAGTGTGTTTCAGGTGTGCATTAAAATACATCCACAGGATGGTGCTCCCATGGATAAAGGGCAGGCTTTTTTAGATTTGTAGACCTGGTAGGTGGAACCTCATTGGAATTGCACACTTTTGACCACATTAAACCTAACTTTAGAATAACAAACAGGGAATTCTTTCAATTTATGCAGATTAAATCTTTTGCAGTTCCTTTGTTTGGGTCGTTGAAGGTGTCCTCTCCTACTGAGTTTGAAAAGATATGTAAAAGGAGCCCGTCAACAAAGGGTCTGATATTGAACATATATGGTCTAATTAACACTCCCCGGGGGATCCACCTCCTAAACACTCATACATGACTAAGTGGGAGAGGTTTCTGGGAAGGGAACTATCACCGCAGTGCTGGCAGTCCATCTGGGATAAAGCATCCAAAACCTCTCTTCGCACTTTATACAAAGAGAATCAATATAAATTAATGATGTTTCGGTATCATACCCCTGAACTGCTACACAAATTAAACCCCTCTATCCCGGATGGCTGCTGGCGCTGTGGAGATGTTACGGGGTCCCTTACCCACATTTTCTGGATATGCCCGATCCTGACCCCATTATGGGAAAATGTCACATCCCTCCTGCGGGAAGTATTGTTCACTGAAATCCCTCTACTAGACCCAGCTATATATTTATTAAATGTTACTCCAAGAGGGATGGGTAAAAACTCCTCAAAGCTGCTTCTCCACATCCTAACAGCAGCTAGATGCCTCATAGCTCTTCATTGGAAAAAAACGCCCCCCCCCCCTCTAATAGAGATTTACTAAGTAGAATTGCGGATATACGAAGAAAGAACACCTGACGGCAGTAATAAACGCCAAATTAGATGTATTCAATAAGGAAGGGGGACCATGGGACTATTACTGGGCCCAATTTAATACCGGATATTTGTTCAAGGAAAGGAGAACAGAGTTTACTGCTGAAATCTTCCAGTATTTTACCTTATTATTACCCTTCCCCCTCCCCCTGTTGTTTTCCTGTCTGTGTCATAAAGGTTTGTAGTGTTTTTGAAATATAGATTATAGCAAATGATTGAGTAAGCGAGCAGCTCCTACAGTTACACCAACTATGGAAATATTCAGCTCCTCGTATAATAGTGCTTGGACTAAACACTGTTTATTAGAAGACTACAAGAAGAACGCAGATAAGTGTTTGATCCATAGCAGATTTCCAACATGCTCTATTGATTTCAGTTTATGTGTTATTTCTTTGGTTCTATTGTTAAACCTATAAATTTTCAATAAAATTTACAGCATTAAAAAAAAAAAAAATACATCCACAGGTGTGTCTCTAATTAACTCAAATGTTGCCAAAAAAACAGAAGCTTCCAAACACATATGGGCAGTTCAGAATTGTTTAAAGGCGTAGTAATCTTAGTGTATGCAGTAAGTAAAAAAAATACTTTAAAACATTCTCTCTCTCATTATTCTGGCATTTGGCAAATATTAAAAATAATGGTAATCCTAATTGACCTAAAACAGAAAAGGTTTATTCTGATTTCATATCAGATATTGAGAAAAAACATGCAGATGTGTCTTTTTATATAGTGTATGTAAACTTCTGGTTTCAACTGTATGCATTTTAGTACAATGGTGTTGCACAAAAGAGAATAGCAGGAAAAAGGCCTGTAAAAACCACAAGGAAAAAAAAAACAGTTACAGTATAATATAAGTTAAAAAGATACAAAAGTCCGACCGAGAAAAAAACGGCATAAAACCATCCATTAACAAAATGGTGCTGTGAAGTCCAGAAACCTTAATTAGATAAAGATATTAAGGCTGGGTGCCCATTATGCGTTTTTCAAGCGTTTTTGCCACGGAATTTCCGCAGCGAAAACGCTTAAAAAACGCTTGGTAATACGTGCACATGCTACGGTAATTTCCGCTGCGGATTATCATTGCGGAAAAATACGCAGCATGTCCATTAATTTTGCGGACATGCAGCGTAATTGCCGCCATTGACTTGCATTGAAACGCATATCATCCGTGTCAGCATATTTGCACACACGGATAATATGCGTTTCTATGTGCGGATGGTACCCGGGTGTGGAGGAGAACCTGTTAAAAAAAAGAATTTAAAATAAAAAATAAAGATTATACTTACCTTCCGATGTCCCCCGGTGTTTTCTCCGCTCCGTATGGTCTGTTGCATGGGTCGCGGTGGTATGAGGACCTGCCATGACGTCATTGAGTCATGTGACAGGTCCATTGAGTCATGTGACGGAGCGGAGAAAACACCGGGGGACATCGGAAGGTAAGTATAATCTTTTTATTTTTATTTTTTACCATTCTTATTCTTTTTTTTTTTTAACTATTACTTGGTCACACTATATAAATCCATGCCGGTTGCATGGATTTATACAGTGTGACCAAGTTGTCAAGCACTTTTCCAAGTGATGCTAAAATCGCTTGAAAAAGAGCTTGATAACCCGCATGCAGAAATGCATGCAAAAACGCTTGACAAACGCTTCTACCTGGCAGGAAAAACGCATGTAAAATCCACATGCGTTTTTCCTGCCAGGGAGAAGCGGAAAAAATATGCAGCATTTCTGCATCGTGGGCACTTAGCCTAAGGGTATGTACACATGTTAAGCATTTGGTGCAGAAATTTCTGCACAGTTTCTGCATCTCTTGGCAGGAAAAACGCAGCGTACAATATGCGCGTTTTTGGAACAGATTTTTCCCCACTTATTAGTATGTGTGAAATCTGCAGCAAAAACGCTGAAAGAATTAACATGCTGCAAATTTAAATCTGCACCAAATCTGCAAGTCAGAAATAAGCAATGTTTGCACGAGACTTCAGGATTCTCGTTCACTTTGCTGGCATCAGGAAACCCTTCAGATTTTGTGACAAATCAGCACAGAAAAAAAGCAACAAATCTGCATTGTGCGCACAGGCCCTAAAGGGGTTGTCCAACACTGGCTTAATCACTTGAGGGACCCATTTAAAATAAAAACAATGAATTCTCACCTCCAGCAATGTCGCTGCCGAAAATCAGCGATGCTGAATGGCTACAGCCTTTAATATGACATCAAAACTGAAGTCAACTCTGATGGAATATCGATGATCTACGGCTGATCGGTGGCTGCTGATGGTTCTGCTGCAGACGCAAGACACAACAATGTTACGTGACCCTAGGGAATAGAGGCACCAGCATCGCTGGAGGTGAGAACTAACTAATTTTTATTTTTTTTTTAATGGGACCCTAACTTGATTAATTTAAGGGATCGATTTATCATTTTGAGGCTTCTTTTGTCTTGTGGTATTCGTTGAGGCTTTTTTTGTGCCAAATTCTTAAAAGTGATGCATATGGGTCATAAATTTGCACAAAATAAAAAATGTTCTTTATTTTTATCTTTTACCTTTTTTTGTACGCCTTTTTAGTGCTAAAAGTTGCATGTTCCACCAAAAGGCAGCACAATTTTCCAGAAAATTTCAGGGAGGAAGTGTAGAATGTTGGCACAAAAATTTTGTGACATTTTAAAAAGTTGCAAGTGACGAAACAGCTGGAAAACAAAAATCTTGCTCAAAAAACATCAAAGTAAAAACAAGCTAATCCTCGGTCTTCACTGTGTCTGTGCTCACTGTTGTGAGGATATGCTCAGGAAGTAAGTGCCCAACAGCATACACAGTCCGGATGTATGCCAAAGCATCTGTCCATTATATGGGATCCACTGTAAAGAAACGTTTACCGCATGGTGCATTTGTGTTGGCTGTGGTCCTTTCTATAATAAAGTGTACACCAGCCAGACTGAGACCAAAAGAACACACTTTCAAACTCCATCTGGTGAATGGGTCAGGAAATCAAGGAAAAGCTTCAGAGGTATACTGTAGACTAGGTGCACTGACGCAGGATGCACCTTGCCTAATGCATATAAAATAGATTTCAAGAAAGGCACAAATTAAACAGGCTAAAAAAAAAAATAGAGAAATAATAATTAGGGTCCTAAGGGTATGTGCACACACGTTGTGTTTTGCTGCGTATTTGCAGCAGATTTTTATGTAAATTTTCAGCTGCGTCCGGCAGTAGCAGCAAAGTCTATGAGAAACCAGAATTCACTGTTCCCACATGTTGCTTTTTTGTTCGCTGCATATTTTCAGTGATTAGAAAAAGGTTGAAAGAAGTGCCATGTTATTTCTTTCAGCGTTTTTGCAGCGTTTTTGCACCCATAAGAAGTAATGGGGGGGGGGGATGAAAAAAACGCTACAAATACGCAGCAAAAACGCACCAAAAAACGCACCTGCGTATTTTGCTGCATATTTGCAGCGTTTTTGATGACAAAATAGAATGTGAGTCTATTTTTTCACAGAACTTTATGTGCATTACTAAATAGAGACAGAAGGACAGTGAAAAGAACGCTGCAAATAGGCAGCAAAAACGCAACAAAAACCGCAGTTAAACCAGCATTTTTGACGCAGCTAAGCTCCTGCCAGAGAAAAGTTATCAGCAGATTTCGTGGAGATTTTGGTGCAGAAAACGTGCAGAAAAAACACAACGTGTGTGCACTTACCCAAAGTTACTGTAGCTGCCTGAGATCAGCACATTGTCATGGATTTTAAAGAACACCTGTCTGAATAAATCACTTATATATGCAAATATCATAATGTTTGTAATATATCCAGTAAATCTGAAGTTCGTCCTTCTCTTATCAAACATCTCTTTCCCTGTATATCAGGTTACTGTCTGTAAGTATTCAGAATCTCTGCATTCAGTGAAAAACCCAATGGCTTTGAGGCATTAACGTGGACTCTAACATGGTAGAATTTCTAGTACAACCAGCATACTTTACAGGCAGATTTTGATGTGGATTTGAGATGGAATTATTGTGGATTTTTTCTTTTTGAAGTAATATAATGGATTTATCTGTGGCATAAAATAAGTCAATAAAATTCCTCTCTGACATAGAAAATGAACTATATATTTGTAATGTAGTCATGTATGGTCACCCTACCTGGTGTCCCCCTGTTTGCTTCCTGCTACCTCCTTTGCTGAGAGCAGTCTTCCAATCCTACTGCATCCAAGATGTTCAACACAGTGACATAGGAAACACTGTGGTAAACCTAAATCACACCTGCCTTGCCTTTCCTGGGCTGTGGAGGCTTTATGCTTCCTCTTGTGGAGAGTGACAAGCCAGGCCTGGCATATCAGAGTGAGGAGACTTATATGCCATGCATGCTCCTCTAGGAAATTAAATATGCAACCTGATTCTTCAGAGAGGAAGAGGACTTGAACTCAAGTTCCACCTATTGAAAGTAGCAATCCTAAAGCATGCACAGCATGTAAGTCTCCTCACTCTGACATGCCAAACCTGCCTTGTCATTCTCCACAAGGAGAAACCTTACCCGTTAGATCTCAGTCTTAAGACTCTCATCCAGCCAAATCAGATCTCATACTTTGCACTGACTAGGGGCAACACCCCAAAACACAATGTCTGCAAATTGAGGTTCTGATTCGGCTTTTATCCTAAGTCATATGGCAAGGTTTGTTAAAGGGTCGATATTGACTTTTAGGATTGCTATTTCCAATAGGTGGCACTAGAGTTCAAGTCCTCTTCCTCTCTAAAGAGGCAATTTGCACACTTAAAGGGGTTCTCCGGTCAAAAGTGCTAAGTCTGCATTCAGTCTGTGTGACTGCAGACTTATGAATTACCCCAGTGTAGGCACTGTGTGCTGTGGGGAATTGCCGGTTTCAGACACGGGATGAAAGGGTATGTATGCGTTATACATACCCTTGGCCAGTGGGCGTGGCCTCGCTCCATACACTTGTATTGAGTGAGGCCCCACCTTCGAGTCAGATGAGTCCAATGGTCGTCTACGTCACTAGACGGGGAGTGTCCTCGCTCAATAAAAGTGTATGGAGCAAGATGGAGCGAGGCAGCGCCAAGTGGCTGGGGGTATGTATAACGTATACATACCCTCCATTCCTGGGTCTGAAACTGAAGAACCCCAGCAGCACATAGTGCGTGCACTAAGGGGATTCATATGTCTGCAGTCACGCAGAGTGACTGCAGACATCACTTTTGACTGGAAGAGCCCTTTAAACCATGAGCTTTTCCCGATGTATAAACCAAACGCTTGGGGCAATGTGAACAAGGCCTAAAAAGTAGTTAAGGGACAGCTGAAATACTGGTAAAATAACTACAAAGGGCTTGAGTACGGTGTCACCTAAATAAAAATAATGCATAAATGTGGATGTAATTGTGAATAAATATATCATACTTTCATACGGAAAAGAAATGACAAATTCCTGCCTATCAATAAGTTTATATATATGTGTTTTAAAAAGTTTAATATTGAAATAGGAAAAAAAAAAAACAGAACAGGAAGCAAGAAAAAAAAAATGTTACCCCTTAGGGAATTTATTTCAGAAAACTTGGCATCTGCCAGTATTTTGCACGGCTCTCCTTCACCACTCCCAACAATTACGCCACAGAAGCACGGCCTTGCTGCTTTACTTTTAAAAGACGCAAATAAGCAGCCACCTTGGCAACTCTCCGGGAGTTAAAACACGGAGAGTCACAGCTGGCACGTTACGGGGGAAAGGAAAACGTCTATGTCATACTCCAGTCAATGATCCTTTTTGTTTGTCATCCTGAAAACAGAGGCATGCGGCCCACTTGTCCCAACTCCCAGGGCTTCTTTTTTTTCCTCTCCCTTTCTTAAGTGGTTAAAGAACTATGCAGAGACTCGGGTCTGTTTTATAAGCACACCTGGGAGGAATAGGGAATCTTGTTACTTTCCTCAGTTTTACCCTGATGTGGTTTGGACCAGATGTTTAAGTCTTACACTACGTACATTTTCTTCTCTTCTTCCAAAGCACAAGCAAAATAAGAGGAATATTTGACTTCACTCCACAAGAGACCTATTTAATAGTTTGGCGGTTATGTAAGTAAAGGTAGCTTGGCTAACCCAATGTTGACGACATACAGAACGACATGATCCTAATGAGTTGGAAAATATTGGCTCTCATGAGGATCAACCAGATGCTACTGCACTGAGAAAAGCTACTGTATTATTGAATTTCATTTTTATGAGGTAAAATTTATTATTCAACCATTAAGGTATCCCAAATGAAATCTTGCATAAAATAGTTTTACAGTTCCTCTCTGGAAAGTAGATTTCATTTTAACATTAAAAGACACCGTTCGCAGGAGGGACTCAACTCCCAAGACAATCGCCTTTTGCACGTGAAGTGTGAGGCCTGCAAGTCGTTTTCCCCCCAAAACACAATCCGAGGGTTAGATTAATGGTGCCGGGCTGTCAACAAAATAATGAACTGCACGACGGGGTGCAAGAAAGTCCGAGAGGGTTTAGGTGTAAAATCTGAAATCATTGAAGCTTTGGTTTTACCCATTCTTACTATAAATCACCATAAAATTAGAATAAATTCCATTGACATTAGTGCACCGTGTCGTTTTATATCCAAAGGCTTAAAATGACATTACATCCTGCCAAGTCTCCTCTGCTCAAATCTGCACTAAACATAAGAAGTCAATAGTCTGAGCACACAAGTTAGCTCAAAGGTGGATTGTCACAAGTAAAGGAAATCTGTCACCAGCTTTATACCCACTGCCCAAAAGGGATATAAAGCCATATAGGTCTTGTAACAATACAGACAGGAGTGCAATGAGTGCGGCAGTCTTCTTCGTTACTTCCCATCCTGTACCCCCCCCATCCCCTTCTGTCTGTTTTGCCAAGTTCACACAACCGTATTTTCAGTGTGAATTAGGTCTGTGAAAGAAACCTGGAAGAAACAATCCTAAAAGTCAATACCGACCCTTTAATGAGCCTTGCCTCATGACTTGGGATAAAAGCCAAACCAGACACTGCATTTGAAGACACCTGTTTCGCGGTGTTTGCCTCTCATCAGGGCAAAGCAACTTTTGGCTGGATGAGAGGCCCCTGACTGGGTCTAAAAGGTCGATATGGACTTTTAGGGTTGCTATTTCCAATAGGTGTCATCTCTGAAAAAAACAATTTGCATATTTAATTTCCCACAGGAGCATTGCATGGCCTTTAAGTCTCCCTACACCAGCTTTGCACTCTCTACAAGGAGAGAGAATTTACACTTTAGATTTTCTCACAGACTGAAAGTCTAACTGCAAAAAAGCCACACAGCAAGCAGTAGGTTCCTCCATATTTCAGGTAAGATCGGCCTATCCAGATCAGATCAGATCCCATTTGGATGATATAGCTTTTGATTTTTACGGATACACAGTAGTTCTTTAACATATGAAACTAATTGTTCTAGGAAATTTTAATTAACCGCTGATGTGTAAAAATGGATGCCATATCGATGGCAATACAGACGAAAAATTGTCCATTATTCCTGGATGAAAAACATGATATTTTTATATGTACATATTGTAAGGTGAACGCCGGACACATAGTTGATGGGAGATATGCATCACCGAGGTGGTTGTCCTCTGTGATGTAAACCTGGAGTAATGCGCTAGTGCACATAGTACTAGGAGGGAATAATCGGCCATGACATGGCCAGGTTTACTGTTAACAGCTCAAGAGCTCAGCGGGACGGCTGTTCACCATATCTCCACCCCTGGGTGTGGTTTACATTATAAAATGGGGCCCATATGTCTCACACATGGTATGGGTGTGGAGGTGTGCAGACCTCCAGGATTGTATGTCTTTACTAAAGGTCTAAAAAGCTTACCTCCAACTCATGTGGGCGAACCCACACTACTGTATGGACTTTTTACTTTCTGTTTCACTTTGTGGAAGGAAAAGGCAGTATTTAAGTTTTCCGGATTTTTATATAGAAACAGTTCCTGTGATACCTCATCTTGCACCCAAGTGGGTAGCATTATTACAGTGTGAACTTAGAATTGGCTGGCAGAGAACAAGGAAAAAAAGGTGCAGCTAGGTGGGAATTAAAAAAAAAACAAAAAAACTAATGAACTTGGAGTGTAATTGTCCACTCCCCAATGCATTTCCTCTCTCATTACCATTTACATTCAGAATGGGATTTATTAGTAATGGAGCAGTGATATGGGACATAAGTATTTATTACCTTCTGTTTTTAAGTCCTACGCAGGCATGTATTATGTTGGGGTGGAGAGTAGAACGGTGAGGAAAAATTCACTTTCACAAAAGAAAAGGAGAAAAAACATGACGGAAGATACGATTGGGCCATTTCTCATCTCAGCCTGCATTTAAGTATATTACATTTTTAAAAAAAAAAATGATAGTTCAGTTTTTCATTCACCAGTCTTCAACCAATCCACCTCTCTCCAAGCTACTCCTCTGCTTCTTCCTTCTGCAAATCCCTTTATCTGCTTCCAATTCTTCAACAAATCCAGTTTAAACTGCATGCGTACTTGTAGATGTCCGGCCGCCTGTGCAGTGAGGCTGTGTGATTGACCAGCTTTACTGCGCAAGTGCGGGGATCATAGCGCATCATAGCGCATGCGCAGTGAAGCTGGTAATCACACAGCCTCACTGCACAGGCGGCCAGACACCTACAAGTGTGAATGAGCCCCACAATATCAGCTCTTGCTGGGAGCAGGATTCAAATACATAGGCGGCGCCAGCAGTGAGTGAATGCTGCACCCACCCATGACTGAATATGACAAGCACGCCCCTATGACTGAATGAGGAGGTAGGATCTAAGTATATTAAAGATTATAAAATCATTATAGCTGCACCAATTTTAATGGAAAATGCTTGTTAGTGATGCACATTGCATCACTAACAATGCTATGGGGGCAGTGTAGAGGGGAGCTAGGACGTGACAGGTTCCCTTTAAAGTGCTGTGGGTAAGCACAAAAGGTTAGATAGTTTTTGCCATTCCAAACAAATACTACAGAGGGATGATAAATTCCAATACGTTCCCGAGGAACGTGCTTCTCACACCCTAGAAATCAAAATGCTGTGCATATCTGCTGTGCTTTGCACTTAAGTACCACCGGACTCAAACTAGAAGTCCAATACACAGTCGGAAAAATAAGTATTTGATACACCGCCGATTTTGCAAGTTTTCCCACCTACAAAGAATGGAGAAGTCTGTAATTTTTACTGTAGGTACACTTCAACTGTGAGAGACAGAATCTAAAAAAAAATCCAGAAAATCACATTGTATGATTTTTACACAATTAATTAGCAATTTATTGCATGAAATAACCATTTGATAGAAAAGAAAAATAAAACTTAATATTTGGTACAGAAACCTTTGTTTGCAATTACAGAGGTCAGATGTTTCCTGTAGTTTTTGACCAAGTTTGCACCACTGCAGCAGGGATTTTGGCCCCCTCCTCCATACAGATCTTCTCCAGGTTTCAGGGATGTCGCTGGGCAACAATGAGTTTCATCTCCCTCCAAAGATTTTCTATTGGGTTCAGGTCTGGAGACTGACTAGGCCACTCCAGGACATTGAAATGCTTCTTACGGAACCACTCCTTAGTTGCGCTGGCAATGTGTTTCGGGTCATTGTCATGCTGGAACCCAGCCATGACCCATCTTCAATGCTCTTACTAAGAAAAGAGGTTGCTAGCCAAAATCTCGCGAAACATGACCCCATCAATCCTTCCTTCAATAAGATGCAGTCGTCCTGTCCCCTTTGCAGAAAAGCACCCCCAAAGTATGTTTCCCCCACCATGCTTCATGGTTGGGACGGTGTTCCTGGGGTTTTACTCATCCTTCTTCTTCCAAACACAGTGAGTGGAGTTGATACCAAAAGTTCTATTTTGATCTCATCTGTCGACATGACCTTCTCCGATGCTTCCTCTGGATCAACCAGATGGTCATTGGCAAACTTTAAACGGGCCTGAACTTGTGCTAGCGTGAGCAGGGGGACCTTGCCTGCCCTGCAGGATTTTAATCCATGACGGTGTAGTATGTTACTAATGGCAATGTTTGAGACTGTGGTTCCAGCTCTCTTAAGGTCATTGGACCAGGTCCTCCCATGTAGTTCTGGGCTGATTCCTGACCTTTCTCAGAATCATTCTTAACCCACTAGGCGAGATCTTGCATGGAAGATTGACAGTCATCTTGTGTTTCTTCCGTTTTCTAATAATTGCTCCAACAGTTGTTGCCTTCTCACCAAGCTGCTTGCCTATTATCCTGTAGCCCACCCCAGCCTTGTGCAGGTCTACAATTTTGTCCCTGGTATCCCTACACAGCTATTTGGTATTGGCCATGGTGGAGAGGTTGGAGTGCGAGGCTGTGCCCACGATGCAGAAATGAAGCAGAAAATTTCAGCTACATTTCAGCATCTCCTTGCCCGGAAAAACGCGTGCGGAATTTGACACGCGTTTTGCACATGCGGAATTGCCTTGCGTTTTCTAATGCATTGTAGAAGGCAATTCCGCATGCGTAAACGCACAAATAATGGACATGGTGCGGAATTTTCAGCACATCAAAAACGCTGCGGAAAATTCCCCAGCATGGGCATTGAAATAGCAGAATTTCATTGGGGACCATGGGGGAAGGGTTACCAAGCGTTTGCAAAGCATTTACGCTGCTAAAATTCCGCAGCATAAACGCTTGAAAAACGCATCGTGGGCACGGACCCTGATTGATTGTGTGGACAGGTATCTTTTATACAGGTAACAAGTTCAAACAGGTGCAATTAATACAGATAATGAGTGCAGAGTAGGAGGGATTCTCAAAGAAAAACTAACGGGTCTGAGAGAGCCAGAATTCTTGCTGGTTGGTAGGTGATCAAATACGTATTTCAATATGCAATAAAATGCAATTTAATTATGTAAAAATCATACAATGTGATTTTCTAGTTTTTATTTTTAGATTCTGTACCTACTATAAAAATGACAGACCTCTCCATTCTTTGTAGGTGGGAAAACTTGTAAAATCGCCAGCGTATCAAATACTTATTTTCCCCACTGTATTATTTCAGCAAGCTGATAGTAGCCAAATGGTAATGGATTTTTCATACAGTTCTGGCTACCAGGAGTATGAACCTGCTGTTGCAGCAATACTGAGCTGAGAGATGCTTTAATTACAATATCTAGGAGCAATTCCTACAAGTTATGTAAAGAATAATAAACAAAAAGAAACACAATCAAATCATTGACTGGAGTCCTCACATCCCATCATGAAACACATAGCAGGCTGAGGTATACAGATCAGTGAGGCTTTAGAATAGAAATAGCTGTTTATCTAGATCTTGTAATGAGGATTTATCGATCTTTTGGCTGAAAAGTTAGAATTACAGCAGCAAAAACAAGAGAGGCTGGGAGTAAATTCCACAGCTCTATGAACACAAATTACTCTACACCTTCTTTAGCAGAGTATAAAAATATTAGATAATGTACATGAATATCAGTGAACTTTCATGTCTCTAAGAGCCTTGTTACAATATTACCATGGACATGTAAACCTTTCACCTGTCAGTGTGAGCTGTATTACTGCACTGGACAAGCTTCAGCACCAGTGACAGCGGACAGGGCTATTGATGTGCCAAGATTCACTCCAGCTTCAACGACCTCAAATTGGTACTTCTAAAAAAAAGCTGAAATAAAGTCAGCCGAATTGTGTCTTACAAAAAGCAATGGAACCTGAAGGTTATATTGGATGAGAGCAGACAGCTTCAAAATTGTAAAAAAAACAAATCGACACCTGACAAATTGGAAATTTGTATCACTTTTAATTACAAAAGTAACTAATTTCATTAAGCCGTTACGACCAGGGAATTTTGTTTTTGTTCTTTTGTTTTTTCCTCCACTTGTGCAAAAAGATGTAAAACATTTTTTTATTTTTCCATCTATCTAGCAGAATGAGAGTTTGTTTTTACAGGACATGTGATAGTTTTGAATGACACAATTCATTTTTCTATACAATTTACTGGAAGATGGCAAAAAAATTACAAGTGCGATGAAGTTGCGATAAAAAACACCACAATTCTGCTAATGTTTTTGGGGGTATTATTTTACGGCATCAATTGTTTGGTAATATTGACGGGGCAACATGACTTTCTAAATTAGTACTGTTATGACTATTCCTGGTCCACTTTTTTTCTTTTTTTTTTATCATCATTTTACTGGTAAAAAAAAAAATAAATCTGAAACTT
This sequence comes from Phyllobates terribilis, assembly GCF_046119375.1. NCBI lineage: Eukaryota > Metazoa > Chordata > Amphibia > Anura > Dendrobatidae > Phyllobates > Phyllobates terribilis. The sequence goes on along the minus strand of NW_027362764.1, from coordinate 702,510,662 downwards.
GTGAACAAAAATCCCAAATGCATTTGTGTTGCCTTTGTTTGTTTGAGACCAGTAACTTTTTTCATTTTTTAATCTATGGAGAATTATGAGGGCTTGTTTTTTTTTTTGTTCCGAGCTGACATTTTTATTGATACCATTTTAGGGTATGTAGGAAATTTTTATAGATTTTTGTTGAAATTTTTTTTAGGGAGGTGCAGTTACCAAAAACAGCAATTCTGGAAATCCGTTTTTTTTTTTCTTTTTAAAGGTTAATGTATGGCTTAAACAATTTATTTTTTCATAGATCGAAAGATACCAAGTATGTTCATATTTTTCTATTTCATTATTTTTGAAGGGGTTGATTAGTCCCCATAGGGGACTTGAACCAATGATCCTTTTATCCTTTATACTATATAATGCAATACCACTGTATAGCATTATATAACAAAAATGCAGTTGTCCTTTAAGGCAGAGCTTCAAAGAAGGACTAACATGGCAAGCTCCGGACGTCGCAGTTGCAGGCAGATGCCTGCTATGTAACACTGATAGCATCTGACTGGCATGAAGCAGGCTCAGCTACTGAACCGGCTCCACACCTTGCTTAGCTACCTATGACGAAAATGTTGACAGGGGACGTTAAGCAGTTAAACAAGAAAAGGGATAGATGGTCACTGCTGTCATAGTAGTATACGGATATAGGCCCCGGATTCATCAGTTTTCACCAGAATTCTGGCATAAAACAGTTTAAATGCTGCAAAATTTTTGCACAACTTATAGTTCAGCCTTTTTATACCAGTCCCGACCAGCATAGCCAACTTTTTGTGAAGTGCGCAAAACTTCACTTGTAGGGGGCATGGATGAAAGCTCTTGCAAAATTCATGATAATTTAAGCCAGAAAAGTAGCATAAATTACTGTACGTCTGAAAAGTCCTCCAGTCCGTAACGACAGCGATTTTGAGATTTAATTTATAGAAAAAAAAAATAAAAAAATTGTACAGCATAGATCAAACAGTTGTAAATTTAAAAAAATATACAATAAAAATAAGTAGAGTGAAAAATAAAAAAAAAAATCTCTGTAATTTACTCAGTAAAGTCCCAAAGGGGTAGAATGAAAAAGTCACACTTCTCAAGATGGATTAAGAATTAGTGAACTTTCGGCATTAAGGTACACAAACCCATAAATATGTCCGTCAAACACCGCCTGCTGGGCACCAATTACGTTTTATTGTTTGGTTCACACATCTGCTGTTTTGTGCATAATATTTCTGGGTCAATTAATCGACAAATCAAAGGTTTCCCGACACATTACATTCTGTGCACTGGGCCTCTAAAACACTTGAAATATTTATTTCCATTGAGGACCACTTAACCCCATGTAGTCTCCCCCTATTCTATTAAAATGGAAAATGGCTGGGGGTTAGAGAAATAAAAACATTTTACATTACTAAAAAGTAAACACTAAAAGCAACTTTAACCTTGGGCTATGGTCACACATTGCTTTTTTTACAACTTTTTTTACTGCAAATTAAAAGATGCTTTTTACAGTAAAAGCAAAAGCTCTGAGATTTCAGTAATCTCATTTAGACGCTTCATTTTTTTTTCCCTGATTGAATTGGAAAATTGCAGGGTTTTTAAGGTGCAGCATGTCATTTATTTCAGTGTTTTTGCAGCATTTTTTCACCCATAGAAAGAAAAGAAAAGAGAATGTGAAAAATGTAGCGTTTTTAGTGATAGACAAATCACACAAATAATCAGCACCAAAAAAACACAGTAAAAACACTGAAAAACTGAATTTTTTGAATGCAGCGTTACTGTCAAAAAAGCAGGTTTTGGCTGCTGCAAAAATGCAGCGTGTGAACACAGCCTTACATGTAATCTAAGCCTATGACCCCCATGAACAGCCACACGGGACAGTTGACACATTTCAGGGACGTGGGGGAAAGCGGCTTTATTATCAGCAATATTCTCCATTGTGAATTTAGACAACAAGCCATAGAAGTATTAGGCATTTTTCATAGCATTATGACCACTGCTCACAATGAAGCTATGATGATAAGTACCACCACTGACTTTAATAAACAGGCATCACAATTAGCCAAAATTTTAAGGTTTCTGTTGGGAAAAAAATTGGAAAGGCCAACAAAAGCCCCAACAGAATTAGTGAACAATAGTGTGAACTGAGCCATAGCCATACCTGTGCTTTTGCAAAAAGAATAAAAATATTTTCACGTCACATTATAGCTGCTGCAGAAATCTGAAAAGTTAGTTTAAAAGTTAACTATTATTAATAAACATATATGGTAAATATTATAGGGGCTGCTACATGCTGCTGATCAAAGGGGGACCTGTGAGACCCCACCGATTGGTCAAATCAGCACTCTGAAGTGCACAGTTCTTGCATGATCCGTACGCACAGTGTGGTGTATGGGCTCAACACTAAGTCTATGGACCTGTACACCACTCTGTATTGAGAATAGTGTATGGACCCATAAACTTACTACACTTTGTTGTGCGTTAGGCTCATGCAGCAAAATTGGTGGGGGTCTCAGGTCTTGATCACCCACTTATCAGCAGCACATAGCAGCACCTGTAATATACATATAAATACATATATAGGAAAATAGTAAATGTTAAACTTAAAGTCTCATTCTTTGAAATTCCAAAAACTCTGTTGTGAGGGAAACTTTACAGCACGGTGGCTCAGTGGTTAGCACTGTTGCTGTGCAGCGCTGGGGTCCTGGGTACAAATCCCATCAAGGACAACATCTGCAAGGAGTTTGTATGTTCTCCCCATGTTTGCGTGGGTTTCCTAAGGGTTCTCTGGTTTTCTCCCAAACTACAAAAACATCCTGATGGGGAATCTGGATTGTGAACCCCAATGGGGACAGTGACGATGAGGTCTGTACAGCGCGGCAGAATATGATGGCGCTAGATTAGTGAGTAAAATAAATAAATAATAAATATATTGCTTGCTGTGCTTATTTGTGAATTATGATTCGGTTAAGCTGCAGCAAATGGAGACATATTGGAGAGGTGTTGCTGCAAGCCCCCCTTACAAAAGCCCTCCAGCATACATAATCTTAAGTTTCCCTGCAGCTCTGTTTTCTACTAAATGCCACAAAACTTTGTGCATGTATCATGGATAAAGCGTCCCTTGTCACTCAAATACCACGTTTGGTTAAAAAACACTGCATATATACGGTATTTTTTTTTACCGCTGTAGATACATGTCAGCCATAAAGCTAGGGCTTCATGGCGACTTTGGCCACGGTGACAGCCATTGCGTGAATGAAATTCGCTCGGTACCGCCGTTTCATCGCAAGGCTATAGAAGACATTAGATTAGACCCCTTTCACTTCAATAGCGTCACAATGTAGGGGTGGCACCGAGCGAACATTGAACTTTTTTTCTTTTGCTTTGTTAAAATGAATGGAGAAACTTTTTTTAAATGTATAAACACTAAAAAAAAAGCTTGTAAAAGAAGCATGAAAATTATTGTGTGTGTATGTGTATGAAGAGAAGGAAGCCTTACTGATCTCCATGTCAAAGATCATTCATGACCATACTAACAACAGCAGCTAAAAGAACAGGGTGGCAGAACCTCCTGCCTGTAGCATTAAAAAGCTGCAGCCCTCTCTACAAGTGATGCACCTGCTGGTCCAGAGTCTCCTTTCTGGGTTATTAGAGGACAGTGGAGCTTTGCTGTCCTGGAGAAATTAAACAAGAACACAAATATATGCACCACCATGTTCCAAAAAGCAAGCAAGAAACTAAACGACCTACCTGAGAAGACCTCTGCCAGCAACGCTTCACTCAGACCTGAAGAGCTGGAAGTGCTTGTCCCATATGACCAGCTTTGACAAATCACTTGGAGGAGAAGGGTTTGAGCTCTTGTTGCCTGAATGGTCAAATTTGGCTGCTCAAAAATGTATTCATTCACAGGAACGTAAGTGCGTTTCGTCCTGGTAAAAAAAAAGTACATTTATTACAGATTAGTTTTAAAACCGAGATCCCCGATTCATTCACAGATCTTATGATTGACGATCACTGCACATAATGAAAAGGACATGTAAAATATGCGATGGTAGGATCGTGGCACATCTTGAATTCCCTATTTTTGCAATGACGACGTGAACATAACACTACAGCTCCTCAACAATACCAGGTTGTATTTATACCATGTAGTCATGCTGTTGGCAAGGATTCATTTTATTGCATAACATGGTCTTTTTTTTCCCCCAGGTTTTAAATTTTCGTTTCCTTAGTCATAAGATTAAGTACTCTGGTAATGAAGTCTACATCGGCATGACCGCTGTGCCCAGTGATTGGCTGTAGCAGTCACATGTTGTAGTCGTTATGTCACCGCTGCGGTCTTCTCAACAAAGGCTCCCGATAATAGTGGAGTGGAAAAGCAGCAATGGACTGGCTCAGTTTGTTAGTTTAAGACAGATGGTGCCTATGTAAAAGAGTATTTTAAACCTGGAAAACGCCTTTAAAGCTATGTGCCCACGATGCAGAAATGCTCCAGATTTTTTCCAGCGTTTCTGCATCTCCCTGGCAGAAAAAAAGCATGCGGATTGTACATGCGTTTTTCCTGCCAGGGACATACGGATGTGAAGCGTTCTTCACATGCATTTCCGCATGTGGGTTGACAAGTGCTTTCCAAGCGATTTTAGCATCACTTGGAAAGTGCTTGACAACTTGGTCACACTATATAAATCCATGCAAATGGCATGGATTTATATAGTGTGACCAAAAGAAGGGTAAAAAAAAAATAAAAAAAAGAGGAAAGTAGATTCAGCTCACCTGATTGCTGTAGGCTTTGGAAGGAAGCACGGGTACATGTGGCCTCACGTGTTTGCATGAAAAAAAGTTGAAGAAACCAGCTTCCAAAAGTGCAAATATTTATTGAAGCAAATCCACGCAGTTTAAAAATTTCCAAATTACATCGGGGAATCTCACATGGAAAAAACGCAACGCGTTTCGAACACAGAGCTGTGTTCTTTGTCAAACCTTTGACAAAGAACACAGCTCTGTGTTCGAAACGCGTTGCGTTTTTTTCCATGTGAGATTCCCCGATGTAATTTGGAAATTTTTAAACTGCGTGGATTTGCTTCAATAAATATTTGCAATTTTGGAAGCTGGTTTCTTCAACTTTTTTTCAAAAAAATATATATATACTTACCTTCTGATGGCCCCCGGTGTCCTTGTCTCGGCTTGCCGGCAGCTCGCGGTAGATTTAAGGACTTGGCGACGTCAGCGGTCGCGTGACCCGTCACATGACTAAATGACGTCAGCGCAGGTCCTTGAGTCCACCGCGAGCTGCCGGCAAGCAGAGGCAAGGACTCCGGGGGCCATCAGAAGGTAAGTATAATGTATATTTTTTATTTTATTATTTTTTTTTTACAGGTACTATGGTACCCGGCTCTGGAGGAGAGTCTCCTCTTCTCCAAACCCGGGTACCATCCGCACATTGAACCGCATGATATCCGCATGTACAGATTCAGTGATGCGGATTCCATGCATTCCAATGCAAGTCAATGGCGGCGAAAACGCTGCGTTTACGCAAAATAATTGTTAGTGCTGCGGATTTTTCCGCAATGATAATCCGCAGCGGAAATTTCCGCAGCATGTGCACAGCACATGCAGATTATCATTGGGGAACATGGCAGGCCTTCTACCAAGCGTTTTTAAGCGTTTCTGCAGCAGAATTGCCGCTGCGGAAACGCTTAAAAAACGCATAGTGGGCACACAGCCTAATGAGAGAAAGTCAAACACAGATCTGTTGCAGGACTTGAAGATGGATCTGAAATGTAGTGAAATATGGTGAACAGAGAGAGGAGCTAGAGGCAGAGACATTCTGCTGCAAGTTCTCCTGAAATTACAGCTTTATGGGCACAAACTGTCATCTCCTATCTCAGTAATGGGAGAATATTTATTAACTGAAGACACATTTTACACATTTCTATTACACTTCACAATGGAAAAAAAAAACCTTCCAGACCTAGGCTATGTTCACACGTTGCAATTTTGCAGCGTTTTTTTGCTTTTTGCATGTAAATTAAAAGCTGATTTTTACAGTACCAGCAATATCTATGACATTTCAGAAATCTTATGCACACGCTAGTTTGTTTTCTTCCTGACTGAATTGGAAAACTGCGGCGTTTCATAAATCTGCAGCATGTCAATTCTTTCAGCTTTTTTTCACTCATAGAATCCAATGAGAAAGTGAAAAATGCCGCAAAAAAAAAACAAACAAAAGCATTTCCGCTGTGTTTTTGAAACGGTTTTGGGGAATAAAACTAATTTTATTAAACATGTACTATAGACAAACCACACGTGTAATCAGCACGCCAAAAAAAGTTGCAAAAAAAAAAAAGCTTGAAAAACACTGAAAATGCTGAAAAGTGGGTGGTTTGAACGCAGCCTTTTTTTCTGGTAAGAAAGCAGATTTGGGCTGCAGTAAAAAAAAAATGCAGTAAAAACGCTGCATATTAAGATAGCCTTACTGTCTTATAATTTTTTTATATTTTTGCCCAGTGCAGATGGGCATGGAATAAATTCCAGACTAACAGAAGAACATAGAAGAAAAATTACAAAAATTAAATCAAACGTATTAATATTCCCTATTTATAACTATTTCTAGTGCTATTCACAAATGCAAAGGTGGAGCAATGACTATTACCGTATTTTTTGGACTACAAGATGCACTTTTTTCCTCCAAAATTTTGTGCGTCTTATAGTCCGAATATATATGTATACTATGGCTGTGGGTGGTGGTGGTGTGGGGGGGGAGCGGCAGCGAGGGATGAGCGGAGCACAGGAGGCAGCAGCCGCATGCTGCAGCCTAAACTGTGCCCGCTACTAAAGAAAATGAATATTCACTGTTCCCCACGCCCATGGGAAGAACATACCAGGAAGAGGGATGAAGGGTGCCATGCATACCATGAAGAGGAATGAGGGAGGGGCATACATGCCAGGAAAAGGGATGAGTGGTGCCACGCATACCAGGATGAGGGATGAGGGGGGGGCATACATACCAGGAAGAGGGATTAAGAATGCCATAGATACCAGGATGAGGGATGAAGGGAGCCATACATACCAGGATGAGGGGTGCCGTGCATACAAGGATGAGGGATGGGGTGTGCCATGCATACCAGGAAGAGGGATTAAGAATGCGATAGATACCAGGATAAGGGATGAAGGGTGCCATGCATACCAGGATGAGGGATGGGGGGTGCCATGCATACCAGGATGAGGGATGGGGGGTGCCATGCATACCAGGATGAGGGATGGGGGGTGCCATGCATACCAGGATGAGGGATGGTGGGTGCCATGCATACCAGGATGAGGGATGGTGGGTGCCATGCATACCAGGATGAGGGATGGGGGGTGCTATACATACCAGGAAGAGGTATGAAGAATGCCATACATTCCAGGATGAGGGATGAAGGGTGCCATACATACCAAAAAGAGGGATGACGGGTGCCATGCATACCAAGATGAGTGTTGCCTTGCATACCAGGATGAGGATTAGGGGGTGCCATACAAACCAGGAAGAGGGATGAAGAATGACATACATTCCAGGATGAGGGATGAAGGGTGCCATGCATACTTGGATGAGGGAGGAGGGGTGCCATGCATACCAGGATGAGGGGCGCCATGCATATCAGGATGAGTGTTGCCTTGCATACCAGGATGGGGATCAGGATGTGCCATGCATACTAGGATGGGGGATTTGGGTGCCATGCATACCAGGATAGGGATGAGGGGTGCCATGCATATCAGGATGGGGATGATGGCCAAATACAACAGGATGAGGGGGCCATATATACGAGGATGGGGGATAATAACAGAATTGGGGGACATTACCCCTATAACAGTGTCAGCAGCAGGCCCCCCTCCCCCTTAACAGAGCATCATGACCACATTTTTTTTTTCTATTTTCCTCCTCTAAAACCTAGGTGCGTCTTATGGTCCGGTGCGTCTAATAATCCGAAAATGACGGTACTTAGAGGTGGCACAATATGAACAAAAAGACCTCCTGGAGGTAGAAGATACAATTACTAATCCTCATCAACTTTAGGCACACAGGGCTTTTCAATGAGTTTTTGGAGCAGAAACTCAGCGGCTATGTCCACATGACATCTTTAATCTGGCGGCAGAGTTCTCTTAATGCCGCTTCAGGAAAAAGTCAGTGTTTTTTTTTTCTCCCCTGAAGTGTCTCTGCCAGTGTCTTTTGCCTACATCTTCCATAACATAGAGCAGCGGGTGGCTTCCAAAAGAAGCCACCTGAAGAATCAACATATTACTTATTTTAATTGCTCCAAGCAGTTAAAAGAAGTAACAAAATACTGATCATGTACACAGCAATGTCGTTTTCACATTGCGGTGCATTATGTTCTTTTTTTCAGGTGTTTTTAATAGCACTTTTTCAGGCGGATTCCTGAAAAAAGACTTCTTGTGCGCAGATTCTACCCCTGGATTTGCATAAGTAAAATCTGCAAAGGTTTACAGTAAAAGCCAGAGGATTTATTTAAAGATACATTCACCCAGAATAAATTTCATGATGATTTTGGCATGTACATTGATATGAATGGGGAAACCGTCCATGAACTATATCCATTGCTTTTTTTAAAGGGAATCTGTGCCATAGTTCATACAGCACAATTTTTTTCTGCCAGAAGAAAAGAATTGACAAATCACTTGATGCATATTAGCCGAGTGTTGATCATCTCCATTGCCACATGCAGCTCCGTGCCACGTCAAATCACAAATTTGTCAAAATCCAGAGGGTCTGCATCAGGTTTCTGCTGGAGATTCTCTGTCAAATTCTCATCAGAAACGTTTGCAGTGTGAACATGGAGACACAAACATCTCATGCACATGCTGCAAAATATTTCAGCGCAAAAATTGACCAAAGGGGTGGATTTTGCAGGATGTCAATTTCTGCTGCAGATTTTCACCACTTTTAAAATGGAGAAGCAAAATCTGTGTTGAATTTTACTGTAGATTTAGCACAGATTTGCAGCGTAGACCTGGATTAACGATTTTTGATGTTCTCCAAAATTGCAAAATTGATGCGAGAAGGATCAGGACACGACACACACAAACTTTCTTATACATGATCAGACTTTACTTGAACTTTTAACATAAGCGCGTTGAGCCAGCAGCTGGTCTGTAGCAGCCCAGTGAGTCCCAATCACAGCTTCATCTTTTATTATTTCACGTCTGACTTTCTCAGTCATTCGGTAGGAAGTCAGGTCATGGAAGCTGGTGACCCGCTGGCTTCTCTCCCTTTACCGTCACTTAAACTGTTGCAAAGGATTTTTCTTTACAATTTATTCTTGGCAGAAATTTGTACATCAGGACCCTACATCCGTCCTCTGGGAGACAAACATCTGTAAACTTGATACTGAGCTATACAGCAAAGTTATCACTTTGATTTACTGCAATGCAACAATCAAGAGGAATAAACATCATTTTTCCCGAAGTCTGCAGATGTAATATAAGGGAATCCAATGGACACAATGCTGAATTGTACAAAAGCCATCCTCAAATCAGTGACACGTTTGGATAAGAAAAACAGCTCTTACCATTATCCTGCCACGATATAGACATAGGTCATGAGAACCTAAAAATCTTTACAAATGGGTTACATATTTAAAGACCATCTCCACTTTGCGGTTATCTAAACAGGGCGATTAATATATTAAAGGTGAAACTACATATATCTGTAAAGGAAACAAAATATTTAAGTAGTAAAGCAAACATTTAAAGGGGTTGCCCACTATTTACCCTTTAACTCTTTATTAAAGGGAATCTGTCACCAGATTTTTTTCTACCTTATCGGAGTGGTAGGAAAGGAAACCCTGATTCACTTAGTTTACTGGGTGCAGCAGTTGTGATACAATCAAAGTTCTTAGATATAGCATGTAGCAGGACTTAGAAAGTCCCACCCATACCACAGCATGCTGTGTACATTGTATTTTGACAGTAAGCTGTGATCCGTGCTGGGGCGGAGTTGGACCAGGCTTCACATGGGCACTTGCCTGGCAGGATAATCTCCTGCTGATAAAAAACTTGTTAGAATTAAACAGCACACAGCCTGATAAGTGACAAATCACTTAAATCAGTGTCTCAGCCCCTAACCCATTAAACAAAAATTAAATACAGGATATATTTCATTTAAAGTGGACAACCCCTAATTAATTGCCCCACTGTATTGGATAAGTATAGTAAAAAGAAAAAAAAAGGGAAAATTAACTTCTCAAACTGGCGCCACTCGTCAGACCTAAGCCCTGTGTCATTCACCAGTCTCATGACATAAAAAGTGTCACATGACCATTGATCAGGCTGCATTGGTTACGAAACACTGCTTACCTATGTGACATACACACAAGGGTCTAAGTGGAAGAGTGGCGCCAGTTCAGTAAGTATATATATTTTTTAAATTTGTGCTGCACACTGGTGCAATAAAAGGGAATCTGGAAGCAGGTTATTATTATTATTATTAGAGCACCATTCATTCCATGGCACTTTACATGTGAAAGGGATATACATAGCACCAACAATTATAATCAATTTTGAACAATACAAGTCGGCGACTGGTACAGGAGGAGCAAGGACCCTGCCCGCGAGGGCTCACAATCTACAGGGGATGGTTTTTGCTATGTAATCTGAGGACAGCATGAGGTAGGAGCTGAGACACTGATTTGAGCAATGTGTCACTTATTAAGCTGTGTGCTGTTGTTTCAATATAATGAGTGTTTTATCAGCAGGAGATCATCATTGCTGGACTAGTGCCTATGTGAAGTCTGGTCCAACTCAGCCCCCAGCACTGATTAGCAGCTTACTGTCAATATACAATGTACACAGAAATCAGTGGTGAGGACGGGGACAGCTTTCTGAGCTCTTCTATATGCTACATCTAAGAACTCTGATTGTATCACAATTGCTGCACCCAGTAAACCAAGTGACACATCACTGGAATCAGGGTTTCTTTTCCTAAATCATGCTGATACCAGATTTCATAGCAAAATCTGCTGACAGATTCCCTTTAAGGCTGTGTGCCCACGATGCGCTTTTTAAGCATTTCCGCAGCGGCAAAAACACGGCAGAAACACTTAAAAATGCATGGTAGAAGGCCTGCCATGTTACCCAATGATAATCCACATGTGCTGTACACATGCTGCGGATATTTCCATTGCGGATTATCATTGCGGAAAAAAACGCAGCACTACCAATTATTTTGCGGAAGCGCTGCGTTTTCGCCGCCATTGACTTGCATTGGACCGCATGGAATCCGCATCACTGGATCTGTACATGCGGAATCCAAGTGTTTTAATGTGCGGATGGTAACAGGGTCTAGAGGACAGGAGACTCTCCTCCAGACCCGGGTACCATAGAACCTGTGAAAAATAGAATAAAATAAAAAATAAATATTATATTTTTCTTCTGATGGCCCCCGGTCTCCTATTCTTCGCTTGCCGGCAGATCGCGGTGGACTGAAGGACCTGCGCTGACGTTATAGTCATGTGATGGCAGGTCCTTCAGTGCACCGCGAGCTGCCAGCAAGCCAGGACGGAGCGAAGCAAGACTCCGGGGGCCATCGGAAGGTAAGTATAGATTTATTTTTTTACATTCTTTGGGGTCACACTATATAAATCCATGCCGTTTGCATGGATTTATATAGTGTGACCAAGTTGTCAAGCACTTTCCAAGTGATGCTAAAATTGCTTGGAAAGCGCTTGTCAACCCGCATGCGAAAATGCATGTAAAGAACGCTTCACATCTGCATGTCCCTGGCAGGAAAAACGCTTGTACAATAAAGCATGCGTTTTTTCTGCCAGGGAGATGCAGAAATGCTCAGGAAAAAATCCGGAGCATTTCTGCATCGTGGGCACATAGCCTAATAAAGGTTGACAATAGTTAACAACCCCTTTAAGGGTATGTGCACACGATCAGTGCTTACTGCGGATGCCATGTCCACTATGCGTCTGCGGCACACCCACGGAAACTGACATGCGGTGCATCTTTCCAGACCGCAGCATGTCAATTTCTCCTGCTGGTCTGAATGCTGGCTTTCCCCATAGACCTAATCTCTATGGGGAAAGTCTGCAGGTGAGGGGGGAAAAAAAAGGCCGGCGCTCATTTGCATAATGAGAGGAAGCCGGAGGTGGCTCCTCCGCAGCCTCGGGGTCGCAGCCGGCTGCGGATAGTCTGCACATACCCTAAGTATTTGCTTTACTATTTACATATTTTGTTTCCTTTACAGATATATACAAACTATCTCAGTCAGTCAGTCTAAGTACAGGCTCTATAATTAATTGCTGGCACCATACACGTACCAAGCAAGTTCACTGTGAAATTGAAGCACACAAATAAAAGGTAACTTGAGGTGCGAAACAAGTTCTAATCTAAAACCCTTGTAAACAAAAAAATATATCCCTGAAGTGCAATAAAGCATACATAGTTAATTAAAAACTGTAAAGATATGCGAAATCCAAAATCAAATATTTTCTTATAGCGGATTTCAATAACCTCCAAGGAAATAAAGCAGCGAGGACTTCTGTTTTCTTTCTTTTTTTTTTCCAGTGTTATTGTAAAAAGCGAAGGAAAGCGAGCCACCACCATTAGAAGTCGGATCATGTGTGCAGCAAATGCCTCCAATAAATGTTTCAGTAATTGGGAACGACTAAAGATAAAAGAAAAACAGAATATCCTGGGCCAGCTTCATTTCAGGACGTAAATGTAAATATTACTTCTAGAAAAAGTAATTAAGCACCGAGAGCACCTGCTCATTCCAACCAGTAATCGCTAATTAATTCTCTACTGTAAAAGAATACAACTCTCCAGACACGTACATGTACAGGGAGATGGTTATTGGGGAATAGAGGCTCTCGGTCATCAGAACTGAAAACTAGACTTCTGGTAGAGGACAATAATACACTACAGTGAAGTCCGAATTAACGAGGGATTTCCATTCCTGACATTTATGGCATATCTACAAAATATTCCATTAATGTCACTCCATTCACTCCTATGAGAATTCGGAAAATAGCTGAGGAAATTAGCGGACAGATCTACAGTCACCACCTAATCACACGAAGTGAGGAGAAAACTTGGGATGGGGCTTCGGTTACGATATGGAGTTCACAAAGTCCATATAACCACAATGAATTTATTATTTGTGATTAAAAACAGGTTTACTGTCAAACTACGTTTAAAATAGAATTTGAAACACAACGCGTTTCAACTCATATGAGTCTGATGAAGACTCGTAAGGGTATGTGCCCAAACTTTTCCTGCCTAAGATAATTGTAATCATATGAAGGGCGATTATTTATTTAAAGCAGGTGTGCACAACAATTTTTGGTCCAAGGGCAGAAATGCCATACTGAACCAATTCCAAGGGCCTCAAAAACTTTAAAAAGTAACTTGCATAAATACACCACCAGAACCACCATCAGTACATTAAAACATCACAAGAATCAAATTTTGAGTACTTGAGGAGGATTTGGAGAGATTCTGCTTAGTTTCTGCTCCAAAAAATTGGTGAACTTATGCTAATTTACCTTTAGTTTTTGAAGGTGAAACTAAGCATAATCTCACCAAAAACTCTAAGTTTTAAGGATTTTTAAGTTTTGACATAGTCATAAAGCAAAATACTCCTTTATAGAAGGTAGGCACTGTCTCTTAGTCCAAAAAAAGTTGAGTAAGGACAGAACATCTGCTAGAGCATAATCGAAGCAAGAGACTACAAAGAGTCTATGGTCAAAAGTAACAAACCTTAAAAGGGAATCAATACATTAAGATCAACCACCCCAAAAAGCATATATGGGCATGCAAGCCTTTGACATGTAAATCCATCAACACCTTCCTTTTATCCATTGCTGCATTCCTGATTAATTAGCATTTTAAAACATATGCCAATGTATCGTTAAGTAAGCGAGCACTTAACAAGCCTCTGCATCCTAAGATTGTTTCCCCACACAGCACCAGCCTCCTTAGTTTGACTGATAGCTCACTGCCTGTGTGACTTAGGACAGGAAAATCAGACAGCGACCTATCAATCAAGCTTAAGAGGCTGGCACTGTGTGATGAAACAAGTTTCAGAGGCAGTGGCTCTTAAGTGCTCTGTCACACAAAGAGCACTTAACACCTCATATGAATGAAACCGCTAATTACCTTGGACTGCAGCATCAGATAGCAGATATAAAAGGTGTTGATGGATTTACATTACAAAGACCTGAATGCACATATATGATGTTTGGCAAGTTGATTTTACTGACAAATTCCCTTTAAAGGAGTTTTCCTGGCTCTAGACAAATTAGAATGATAGTGACCGCAGATTATCGAATGATGACAGTGTGCAATGTGGTTTTCCAAAGCAAGTGGGTTGTCACGTGACCGCAAGTATACAATTTGTAAAGTTGCCGTCACATACCGAATAGATTTTCAGCCACCTTTCAGAATAAAAGATTAAGAGAAGTGGATGAGAATCTCATTGGCACATGACTACAACTATGCATATCGCCCGCCCACTCATGCTGGGAACATAAGGGAATCCTGACAGTGTGTGCATTGCACATTGTCACAATTAAGCTATCTGTAGTGACATATAGTGACTGTAGAAATTTATCTAGATCCTAGAAATTAACTTTAATTAAAAAAAAACATTTATACATGAAAAAAATTAATATTATTAATCAATTCCAAGATCATCTCCATGATAAAAAAATTAATTGTGATCAGAATCATATCTAATAATGTCATGCGGCGAAAGGAAACAAGCAATAAATTCTGTAACATGGCTCCCCTGTTCTATGATGCATGCTGTACCTAAAGAACCCCCTTCACCCCCAAAAAAAACATTTACACATTTTCTGGTATTTTCCTGACAGTACAGAGTTGAAATTTCAAGAAAAAAGGTGAATTTTTAATGCATCCACCAAAGAAAAAAAATCTGAAATACAAAATCTTGGACTTTTCATGCCTTTACTAGTAAGATAAATCTAATTCAAACTTTAACAGATCTAAAAGATAGGAAAAAGTTTTTTTTCCTGGTCAAGCAGGATGGTGGCTTTTCCTTTTTTTTTTATTACACTATATTGATTGGCGTGTATATATATACTTGTTTCTCCCAACATATGTTGCTGAATACTGACTACAGAATATATGAATACTGAATACAGAAAATAAAGAGTATACATGAGGGACATTACAACTAGGACCTGACTAAGCCAAAAAAATGTACTATTCTAGGCCGAGCTTCATTCTCATGAACCAAGGTCAACACGGCTCTTTATTAAAGTGAAAAATAGATCCTGCAATAGACAAGTAGTCGTATAGAGAGTGCACTTCTACCTAACAGATCAGCTTTAGAAAATAGGTTAAAGAGCAATCAAAGTGAAGGATGTTCTATGGGGAGAAATAAATTGTAATGTAACTAGCTGAACAGGAATCTCATTAAAGCATGGGCTGGACCATCTCCAGAACAGTTACAGAGGCAAGGAGAGCGGACAGAAATGTGCTGAAGTAGGGAATTCAATGACTTACCACCTCAATTTTTTTAACAATCATTCCCAGCTAAAATAAAAAATGAACCCTAAAATTTTTGTCCCTTTGGAAGGTGTGGTGACAAAAAAATGGCATTTCTGACCATATGGGGTAATTCATTATATGTTTCATAGATCAGACTTTTATGGAAATGGAAAGAGCAAACATTTTTTTTATTTTATTTCTATATTTTTGAATAAAGAAAAGGGTGTAGGGTAGAAGAACATGTAATTTTTTTAAATATATTTTAATGTAAACTAAAACTTTTTTTAAATTAATTTCATTAATTTATTTATTTTCTCACTCCACCTTGGGGACTTGAACCTGCAATCATTCAATCACATATACTGCAGAAATTAAAAGGGGTTGTCCACTACTTTCACATTGATGCCCTATCCGTAGGACAGGGCATCAATGTATGATCGGCCGGGGTCCTGCACCCGTCACCCCCGCTGAACAGCTGTTACCGATGCCAGCGGTAGCAGCCGCAGGCCGGAAGTGCTTACCTGCGGTGCTTGGCCATCAAGTTGCAGTGGCCGGCGCTTGTTACTGCACATCCGCCTCCTATTCAATTCAATGGGAGGCGGATGTGTAGTACCCCGCGGCAGCCACTACAACTTGACGGCCAAGTAAAGCAGGTAAGCACTTCCTGCCGGCACCCTCTGCCGGCACTTATAACAGCTGATGGGCGGGGGTGCCAGGTGCGGGACCCCAGCCGATCATACATTGATGCCCTATCCTACAGATAGGGCATCAATGTGAAAGTAGTGGACAACATCTTTAAGAAGAATTTCAAAGAAATTATGATCTCCTCTAAAGCCCCACAGACCTAATGGAAAAGAGAAGAATTAGCTGGGTAGAAGGTCAAAATAAGCAATTGTAAGTACAAGGTGCTATATAATATGATGACTGCAATATATATATTATAGACAGAGAGAATAAAAAATATATATAAAATAATATATTAAGAGCATAAAAACTTTGATGGGAGTGCTCCTTGAAGGCAATGTTCCCTTGGAAGAAGAAGCCAATCAACTTCAGCCATGAATCAATGTCTACTTTAAAGGAAGATTAAAACAAAGATGTAGGATAAATATTAACACTGCAAAAGCTATTAATGCATAAAGTGATAGTCAAAAGCACATCCTTCCCTTTGAATCAAAGCCATTAAGCACTAATTATTAATAATTCCACTTAACGCACTCACACAAACAAGCCACATTTAAAAGACAAAAGAGAACAAAAACACAACACAAGTCTCTGCTTTCATTATGCTGAGGCATTTAAGAGACCACAGCCAGAGAACAAACCACCAATACATACCATCTTCAAGCAACTCTCATGTGTTATTCAAGAGACCACAAACCACATAAGAAGTGCCTGATATATAAGGAACGTGTTTTCTGGAACATATTTTTAGCTCATGGTTATTTTTTGCTAAGGGTTATATGGATTGGTTTCCCAACGTTTAAATTAGACAGCGGAGAAAACGTCAGATGTTAATTTCATGCAAACCAGGGGGCATCATTAAATGAGGAAGGCATCTGTAGGGGGTTGTGGTGATGACTTAATCTTCAATAAATATTTTATTATTAATTAATAAACTCAGTCTCTCCAAGATTTAGGCATCTATGGAGTCTATATTTTGTACTGATGAGGACTAAAGGCCCCCACACACATTAGAGAACAGCTGATTTCGGCAGGACCAGTGGATCATCAAAGGTGTCTGGAGGCCTCATAACTCTAGCCCAACAGATGTTTCATGATGGATTCCATCAATTGAATTTCAACACCTAATCTTATTGTTAACTGGGAAACAAGTAGCATTGATAAGTGTGTGGCACATACAGAACATAAGCACTCCGCTAAATCATGCATCCATGTAGGGGGTCAGGAGAGAGGTGTCCGTAGCATTAACCCTCCTTAGCTGTCTACATGGGATGCAGGTCATAGAAAGTTGAATAAAATGATACATTATGCCTTACTCCAGAAAAATCCACATTTTTCTTCATATGTACATAAAAGGTTAAGATCTATGGGCTGGACATAGATCTCTTTGAGAATCTGCCTCCAGACATTATTTTAAGTGTGTGTGATTATAACTAACACAGTACAGCAAAGCTGAACTTGGTCTACATGTTTCACACTGGTAACACCTACCTGTCATTTAAAATAATCTCTGTAGGCAGATTCCCCGGGAGATCTGTGTCTGGTCAAAGATCTTAACAGCTCATTTACATATTAAGAAAAATGTGGATTTCTTTGTAGTAAGACCTCAGATTGTAGATATCAAGGTATCATTTTATTCAACTTGCTATGACCGGCATGCCCATAAAGACAGCTTTAGGCGTGTCGATTCTACTGATTGATTCCCTTAAATGAATATCAGCTTGCTATTACAGAAAAATGGATTGTCAGGATGCATTGTGTCTTCAGTTATATTAAAGAGATACTCCCATTTTATCTAATACACAGTGTGCTGCCATGTAGTTCAGCCTCCTTTTTGCAATAAGACCAACTAGTAGGAGTAACAACTTTTCCTGTTGGGAGGACACTGTGATTACCCTTATCTCTATATACCAGTATGCAGTCAAGGGAGGCAGAATTGTGATCTCCTACATTATAATTCTGAGACAGTCACTGTACAGTCATCATCATTATCTTTGATATGAGATTCTGCCCTCCTTCCTGTGGAGAACTTCAGCGGTACAGACTATGCAATTGCATCATACTGGAACTTTTTTGACTGAGATGGTGGCACCCTTCATAAAACATAAAGTCATCTAATTCCCAGGGAGTTACCAAGTGATCCTAACTGATGGGAAGCATGCCATGTAATTTCAAATAAAAAGAGACAACTAAATAAGGTAATATTGGCTGAATTATATATAGGGGACTAGTGACAGAACTATTTAAAAGAAAAACAAGCCTGGAGTACTACTTTACATTTCTGAAGGCACCTTACAGTCTATCTTCACATCTATCTAGTGACGTGCTACAGCCCCTTCATTTTGGTCACTGGCAAAAAATACATAAGCCAGCGAGATGTTATTTTTTTTTATATCTTGTGAGATCTATTATTACTTTTAAGGTAGTATTATGGGGTAGGTTTTATTATTCGGTATTTTGTAAAGTAGTGAGCATTTCGGCTGGTGGTAATTATACACATACATACAAGTATTATTAAGACTGATATTCGGCGGTTACAGATAACCTGTGGCTTTCCAGCTGTCCGGAAACTGGAGGCTTGCAGAATAAGCTTGTAGTTCCTAAACAGCTGGACAGTTGAAAACTTACATCTAATATACAGAAAGTTACAGAAAATTTCCGAACATTTCTATAACCCACACCCATTTATAATGATTTTCTCTTTCATATTGAATATGTTCCTACAAAAGTCAGCTTTACAACTTCCTTGGTTAACTCCCAATGCAATATGTAACCATGTATGAATGAAGTGTGTAAATCTAAAACTGCAACTCTAGAGAAAACTTTAGAAGAAAATTACATATAATAGGCCATCATTATAACAATCTTTTTGCTGTTGCCCCCATCCTTTCTGTTAAGTTGTCCCTATAATATTTCCACAAAAATGTTCCAGCTACATCATAGTACCCTATCATGTAATTAAAGAGGTGGTCCGGTCAGATCAGAGGGGATTTGACACCTTGCACCCCCCAAATTAGTTGTTAGTTAGACAAATTTCTTGGCCAAGAGGCCGCTATCGATGATGCTGTTTCTCTTTTCTTGGGAAATCTTTACGGCTGCTCTTCGATTCAAACCAGTGACCTTTCGCTTGGGAACAACCTAATAACATAATGAGCTATTAGGGCATGTGAGAACAGGTTGTAATTTGTAGTATAAAGGAAGAAAAAGATTTTTCCACCACCAGAAGCAAAATAGTAACAATGCAGTGGCATGACAAAAATCTGCATTACTAATCATATACAAAATAGTTGAAAGTCAAATTTATGTATGAGACAGCCAAGATGATTGTTAATAAAATGATGGTAGTCTCGTTCGAAGCAGTAGCGGATGGTGAGATAAAGAACCTGAAAGTCAAAAGTTCAAAACATTGATACCCGTTTACTAGTCAGTGTATGTACCAACCTGCTCCAGAAAACCATACCAGGAACAATGCATTAAGGTGAAGGAACACAACCTCAAAGGAGGCGACAACTTTAACTACCTGGATAGTAAACTCTTCCGCGTAGTGATCATAAACGCTGAGGTCAACAACAGAATTTCCAAAGCCAGCGCTGCCTTCGAGAGACTCTTTAAGAATGTTTGGGAAAGAAATAGTCTCAGCCTTACCACCAAGGTGAAGGTCTATAGCACGGTAGTCCTTACCACACTTCTCTATGCCAGCGAGAACTGGACTGTCCTCAGCCGCCATGCCAAACGGCTCAATCACGTTCAGCTGAGTTGCCTCCGCAGAATTCTCCATATTAGGTGGTAAGACAATGTCCCCGACAAAGCAATCCTGGAACAAGCTGGGCTCTGCAGCATTTACACTCTCCTGCTGAAAGCCCAAGCCAGATGGGCTGGACAAATGGTCAGAATGCCAGACAGCCGATTGCCCAAACAACTGCTGTACGGAGAACTGTGCCAGGGAAAGCAAAAAATCTGAAGGCAGAAGAAACCTTACAAAGACGGACTTAAAGAAAATCTGGTAGTCGACATCAACGAATAAGAGAAGCTTTCCCTGGACCGTCCAGCTTGGCGGGGCAGCATAATCTCAGTAGCACGTGCAGCTGAAGACAGGAGAATCTTTGACGCAAAAACAAAGCGTTCTGTGCGCAAAGCACAAGCGGTATTCTACTGTCCTGACATTTACTTATTTATGTTACATATGAGGGCGAGGCTTCAGGGCCTGGACTGGCCTCATCAGCCGGACCCACAGCCACAGATCCTCCTTTAAACCCTGATGTCATGGTCATCTTCGACTACGAAGGATGAACAATATAGTATACAACAAGCCACCAAAGGACCTGGTACCAGCTGAACAGAGAAGGGGAAAAGAGGGGGGTGTGCTGGGTTTCAAAGGCACACAGTGTTATATTGATTTCCTATCCTAAGGATACGCCATCAATTTTGGTGCAACTTGCTGGTGGCATGCATGAAATCGACAGCAAGAAGAAAATTTTATTTCACATAAAAATTTCACTGGTCACTGAGACAAATTAGAAAAATTGAGAAAAATTAAAACAGAAAACATTTTAGTCCATTACTCAATCGCTTCGCACTTCCTTGGAGTGGTAAATCAAAAGATAGGTCCAGCTGGGCAATGAGCCATAAAATGTTTAAAGAATTTTAAACTCTGTACTGCAATGAGGGATGGAATGGCAGAAGGCGAATCTTAGGCTCGGACATGATGATGTTATCCACAAGTAGCAGAGGGGGTTTATTGTAATCAAAAAGAGATATATATATATATATATATATATATATATATATATAGATATATATAGATATATATAGATATATATAGATATATATAGATATATAGATATATAGATATATAGATATATAGATATATATATATATATATATATATATATAATCTTTGTAGATACGGCCTTGTGCAGAATATCACTGCAGTATTCTCTACAACTGGACAGAGGGCAAAGACATTTCATTTAAATAAGTTGTCCACTACTTTTACATCAATATCTGATCGGCCGGGGTCCCACACCTATCAGCTGTTATTGATGCCGGAAGAGCTTACTTGCAGAGCTTGGCGCCACGGGGTACCACACATCCGCCTCCCATTGAATTGAATAGGAGGCGGATGTGTAGTACCCAGCGGTGGCCACTACAGCTGGACGGCCAAGCATCGCACGTAAGCATTTCCGGCCGGTGGCCGCCAACACTGATAATAGCTGATCGGTGGGGTGATCCTACGGATGGGGAATCAATGTAAAAGTAGTGGACAACTTGTTTACACAGGACCTTTGCAGTTAATTTTCCATCAAGAATTTCCAGATGGAAAGTCACATAAGTTTTACAGTAGCAGTGTAGTAGATGGGATTTTATTAAATCTCATCCAAACACTGTGGAGAAAAGCGGCAGTGCATATTGACAGCCACAGCACATCATTTTATTAGGAATAGGCAAAAAACGGGCAGAGTAGGGTGCACAACTTAGTGCAGCTACCGCCACTGCAAACTTGCTGCTGAATTTCTGCAGCGGAAATTCAGCAAAAAGTACATAACTTTTAAAACAAAGTAAAAGCAAAGTAACAGTTAGAATGTCTTAAACAGGTGTTCAGCAGGTAATATTTTACCTATAAATCAAAATGGGTATTTAAAAAGCAAAAAAAACAAACTCACTGATTCACTGCCTCTTTTGCAATGCTTCCGGCTCCGATCTTGCCATACAAGTAAAGCTTGGAGATGCTGCTCAATAAGTCACTTTGTCTGGAGTGCAATCACTGGTGTACAGTTTTAACAGCTAGTATTTTCGATTTATTGAAGTCACTTTTCTTTTCTTTTTAGTCTTGTCGTATTGACTTTTTTTTTTTCACCAAATTCCACGCGGGTCATGAATTTGGCACAAAATAAAAAAATGCTCTTTAACTCTGCTTTTAAAGAGGACCTGACAAATGCTGCCCAATCCTTGGGTAGCATGTATCAGGCACTGGCTGTATGAATTCAGCCAGGTATGTTTGACTCTGAAATGCTGCAATGTTCCAGAGAAATACTTACTTTAACAGCGGTTGGCTATAGTCTGACAGGCGGGTCCTCGGCGGCTTATCCCCAGGATTGAGACTTCTCTGCCCATATGTGCTCGTATACAGAGACCTGTCAATCCAAGGCAGGGGGTGGTGAGAAGCCGGGGGACCAGCCTGTCAGACAAAAACGCAGCAGCATTTCAGAGTTTAAGTTCATCCAGCCAGTACGGATTGGGCAACATGTACCAAGTGTCAGGTTCTCTTCGACCAGTTTTTGTTGCTTTTCAGGACCAAAAAGTTGCTTTCAAATTTTGCAAGTTTTTCTAAAAATGCTCAAAATTGAAAACACTAACAGAACCCTTACTCCAGGTAGGGATTGGAGTGAGATGTACAGGTGACAAGTGGCATTTTATGAATCAGTCTATAAGATCAGGATAAGCAAAGTTGAAGAGGAAAAATAAAAAGACTTAAATACAACTTGAAATGTGGCACAAAATGAACAGAGATGTAGAGTCACGGTGACTGGGTGGCTTTTAGTGGCTCAACAGTTACGGTAGTTAAAAAAATGCTTTGTGAAATTCAACAGTCTACAATAATCTACAATTTTGGACACTACTAATACTTCCTTTCAAAGCACTCAGGGCAGAAATCATGCGTCTGAGATTGTGCATTACGTTGCTGTAACTTTTAATGGTCCCATTAATCTTGTGCGGACAGATCGTTGGGTTTCATGCAGCACCCCTACAACAGGAAATTCTGAAAGCTGCAGAAAAAGCTGGCACAAAATGGATTAGAAAACTGTGAAAATGGGAATACTCAGCAGACATTATTCAGGTCTAGTTGAAGACAGACAGTTACATCAAAGCGTGAGTCTGAGGACGGCTTGAAATCAGCTACAGATTTCCAAAGTCAGAGCTACGAGACATTCCCTGTCACCTGTTCCCTTGTCAGACGGACTTTACATGCGTTCATTCTGCACAGTCTATTACTTACCCTTTCGGTACAGTTTAAAGGTAAATCTGTGACAAATCATGCAGGATACGTTTCATTCGAGCCGAGAACAATGGTATACTCTTTGCATTTACTTACAAACACATTTTAGGATGAATACAAATATAATTCCCATTAGAAAAGAACATTATATTTTAGCAATATTCAGGTTACTGGGCATCTTTTCTGCAATCACACAATATCCTCAACAACAGGGATCTCATGAGAAATTTAGGAGGTCACATACATTTCCCCTGATACAGACATCATTTTGTCATGCACACAAGGAGGATTTTGCCAACGGACTGAAGTAAAATCTTTGGGCTCGATTTATCAAGGCTCTCACTCCAGAATTATTTTTCTAATGTCTGTAAATTATGAGTAAACATATAAAGAATGTAATAAAAAAAAACATTGAGAAAAACACATTTCAGCTTTATTTTTTCACAAGGCATTTTAAGAAGAATATGTGTGATTATTATGGACAATCACTTGCTTTAAAAGAGTATTTCCCAGCAATGAAAGATCCTAGCTACTTACCGGTAACGGGATTTTACAGAGCCCATGACAGCACCACCTGAGAGAGGGTATCCGCCCACCAAGGACAGGAACCTACTGAATAAAAAGGCGGTACCTCTCTTCCGCATCAGTTTTTGTTTCAGAGCATGAGAGGGCCTCCGAAAACAGGTTAATACATAACCGCCAAATCAACATTTGTAATAAACACCTTAAAAAGTGCACACCATAGTGATGAAGGGGAGGGAATTAATAGGGTGCTGTCATGGGCTCTGTAATATCCCGTTACCGGTAAGAAACTAGGATCTTTTCCCCTTCTCCCATGACAGCACCACCTGAGAGATTTATAGAGATCAGACACCAGAGGGAGGGATCACCGCTTGCAACACCTTCCTACCAAAGGACAGATCAGTAGAAGAGGAAAGGTCAAGACGGTAATGTTTGTAAAATGTAGCGGGGGATGACCAAGTTGCCGCCTTACATATGAAGTCGATGGGCACATCCGCCTTCCCAGCCCAGGAAGCAGCTACCGCTCTGGTGGAGTGGGCCTTCAGGTTCTCTGGAACCGGCAGATTGCTAGAAGAGTAGGCTAAGGTAATAGTATCCCTGACCCATCTAGCTATGGTCCCTCTTGTAACCTTAAGTCCTTCCCTAGCCCCCTGAAAGGATATAAATAAGGCGTCACTCTTCCTCCAGGCTTTTGTCACCTCCAAATACTGGACTAACACCCTCCTAACATGTAAGGTGTGAAGCTTATGTTCCTCAGAATCCCTAGGATTAGGATAGAAGGAAGGGAGAGTGATTACTTGCGTCCTATGGAATTTGGAGGCTACCTTCAGAAGATAGGCTGGGTCTGGTCTTAAGATTACTCTATCCGTACATACTTGAGTGAATGGATGGTTAACAGATAGTGCGTGTAAGTGCGTGTAAGTCACTGACTCTACGAGCTGATGTCAGGGCTACCAGTAGGGCAGTCTTTAAAGTTAGAATTTTTTCTGAAACTTCCTCTAAGGGCTCGAAGGGAGGTTTGGTTAGTGCCTCCAGAACCAAATTAAGGTCCCAAGGAGGCATCCTTGGAGTAGGAATAGGCCTGGACCTATCATAAGCTTTAATAAATCTAATGATCCACCTATTCGCCGCCAAGTCATAATTATATAATGCCCCCAGAGCCGATACTTGTACCTTAAGAGTACTGGTGGCTAGTCCCATGCTTAACCCCTTCTGATAGAATTCTAGTATGGCCTCAATAGGAATCCTCCCTTTGGCGGACTGACCCGAGGTAGACAGGAACTTAGCCAAGGTTCTACCATAGATCCTAGTTGTTTCCGGCTTTCTACTTGTCAGTAGGGTAGTAACCAGATCCGGAGAAAACCGCCTTTGTGTCAATAGCGACCTTTCAAAATCCAGGCCGTCAAATGCAGGCCCGATCTTTGGGGATGACAGACTGGGCCCTGCCTGAGGAGATCTGGGATGTCCGGAAGAACCCATGGATCTATCTGCTTGGGACATTCTCTTCATCCAAGTGAACTATGGTCTCTTGGGCCAGAACAGGGCGATCAATATAACCCTCGCCCTTTCCTCTCGGATCTTCCTCAGGATAGTAGGGATCAGTATTAAAGGGGGAAAGGCATAGGCTAGAGTTAAATTCTAAGGAATCTGCAGCGCGTCCACCGCAAATACCCCCTCTTTTGGATTCAGGGAGTAAAAGATTTCGGTCTTCCGATTGTGTCTGTTTGCAAATAGATCTATTTGGGGCTGTCCCCATCTGCCCACAATCTGCTGAAATACGGCTGTATTCAATTTCCACTCTCCTTGTTTTAAGATGTGATAACTCAGGAAATCGGCCTTTACGTTCTCTTCTCCTTTTATATGCAGCGCCGAGAGCATGAGCAGCTTACTCTCGGCAAACCTGAAGATCTGATCCGCTACTAACATCAGAGGGAGAGACCTGGTACCCCCCTGATGATTGATGTAGGCGACTGTCGATCTGTTGTCTGACATTATCCGGATGTGATGACCCCGAAGAACAGGACTGAACTTTATTAGAGCATTTTTGGTGGCCAACAGCTCCTTCATGTTGGAAGAGAGACTTGAGTCGCTGTCCGACCAGAGGCCTTGTACAGAACGATCTCTTAGGTGAGCTCCCCAGCCTTCTTGCACTTGCGTCCGTTGTAATTGTATCCGACACCTGGAAGGTCCAAGGAACCCCCAAAGATAGATTGACTGGAGATCTCCACCAGTCCAGGGAGTTGATTACAACCTCTGGAAGAGATATTTTCCCATTCAGGCAACCTTTGAGCCGCCTGTCCGCTGCCAGGATCTCCTGTTTAAGACATCTGGAATGGTACTGGGCCCACTGAACCGCCGGGATGCAAGATGCCATTGTACCCAACAGAGACATTGCATTCCTCAGGGTCATGGTCGGATTGCTGATAACCCGAGATATTAGGGATCCGATCTTCAGCTTCTTTTCCTCTGGTAGAAGACAGGTTTGGTTTTCTAAGTCCAGAATGAGACCCAGGAAAGACTGGACCCGCTTTGGTTCCAGCCTTGACTTCTCTAAATTTAACAGCCAACCCAGGCGTTTTAGACTGGCCATGACGTCCGCCAGGGCTAGAGCACAGAGTTGTCTTGATCTGCCCACTACTAAGAAGACGTCCAGATGAGGGATGAGCAGAATATCTCTTTCCCTCAAATGTGCTGTGACCTCCAGGATAATTTTTGTGAAGACTCTCGGCGCCATGGAAATGCCAAAGGGAAGAGCTGAGAACTGAAAATGCCTTACGTGCTTGCCGAACTGTACAGCCACCCTCAGAAACTGTTGATGATCTGCCAAGATCGGGACGTGGTACTAGACGTCCTTCAGATCGAGGACGCACATATAACAGTCCGGAAATAGCATCCTTATGGCCGACTTGGCCTAACCAGGGGAGGAGTCCTGAGGAGATAATTTGCATATTCCCACTGCATTTTGGGGTAAGTGAAGAGTCTCCGCGAGCTCAAAGAACACTGGATTTTGGCTGTTGGAGCTGAAAAGAGAACATCGGTAATCCGCGCGCCGGCATTTTGAAGCTTTTTTTTTTAAGCTTTTTTCACTGTTTTCAGAACATTAACAATAAGAACATGGAAGAGTCCAGGAGCCATTTGGTGAGCTGCATATCCTGCTACATGTTCACAGACTTGTCAGTGGAAAAGCCAAACTTCACATGCCAGAAATGCAAGCTTGTGTCCCTGTTGGAGGAAAAGTTGCGAAATCTAGAAGAGAGGTTAACTACCTTGAAAATCATTAAGGAAGGTGAAGAGTTCTTAGACAGAGCAGAATTATCTCTTCATGATTCAGAAAGAGAAGAAATTCGAACTGCACCTGACGAAACAGAGGAATGGAAGCATGTGACCCACAGAAGCAGGAGGATCGAGAGGCAGTCAGCACCCATACTGCTCAGGAACCAGTACCAGGCTCTCACGCAGGAGAACCATGAAGAAATACAGCAAAATAAGACTTTGCCAGCAATGAATAACCTTGTAAGCCCTCAGAATCCTCCTGGATGGAGAAAGAAGAATGTTGTGAAGAAAAAACGGAGAGTGGTGGTCATGGGGGATTCCCTGTTAAGAGGAACAGAGGCCGCTATCTGCAGACCAGACCTAACCTCAAGAGAAATGTGCTGTCTTCCAGGAGCAAAAATTAAAGATGTGTCTGACAGGAAATCAAGACTCTTCAGACCTACAGATCACTACCCATTCCTGCTAATACATGTGGGGACAAATGACACCGCAAGAAAGGACCTGGAAACCATCTGCAGTGACTTTGAAGACTTAGGCAAGAAAGTGAAAGAATTGGGAGCGCAGGTGGTCTTCTCATCCATCCTCCCAGTGGATGGCCATGGAACAATGAGGTGGAATAAGATTCTACAGGTGAACAACTGGCTACGTCGATGGTGCCGTCAACAAGGATTTGGATTTCTGGATCACGGAATGAATTACCTATACGATGGACTACTTGCTAGAGATGGGGTGCACCTTACGAAGACTGGAAAACATGTATTTGGAAGTCGCCTTGCTACACTCATCAGAAGAGCTTTAAACTAGAACAATGTGGGAAGGGAAGCAAAAGGCCAGAAAAAGCCATACAGCTGACAAATACTATTGAGATCTCTGCTACTGGAAGTGGAAAAGAAGAACAAAGACAAAACAATTTAAATAATAAAAATATGGGAGGAAGAGAAACCAATCACAAACTAAAATGTTTTTATACAAATGCACAAAGCATGGGCAACAAACAAGGAGAATTGGAACTACTAATGCAGGAAAAGGAATATGATGTCATTGGAATCACTGAAACTTGGTGGGACGATACACATGATTGGAATAAAAGGCTAAAAGGATACAACTTATTTGCAAGAAACAGACTTGATAAACGAGGAGGAGGTGTTGCATTGTATGTTAGAAAAACGTATATCTGCACAGAGATTGAAGCTTCAGAGACTGGGAGTTCTGTGGAAACTGTTTGGGTAAGAATACAAGGAGAGAACAACGGAAAGGACACCATTGTAGGCCTTTACTACAGGCCACCTGGGCAAGCTGAAGATATGGATGAACTCTTTATGTATCAAATGACCAAGTTCTCCAAAAAATATGACGTAGTGGTCATGGGAGATTTCAACTATCCAGACATTTGTTGGGAATCTCTCTCAAGTAAAACTAACAGGTCAAGCAAATTCTTATCCTCTCTTGCTGACAACTTTATCTTCCAAAAGGTAGGGGAGAAAACAAGGGGATCTGCTACTTTGGATCTAATCCTTATAAACAGGGAGGAAATGGTTGAGGAGGTAAAGGTGGCTGGGACCCTAGGAGGCAGCGATCATGCTATTATAGAATTTTGGATAACTAGAGGAGGAAGACATGTGAAGACTCAAACTTCAAGGTTAGATTTTAGAAAGGCAGATTTTAAGAGACTCAGAAAGAGAATAGGAGGGATCCAATGGCTGGATGTCCTTAAGGACAAAAATGTCCAGGAAGGATGGGAAATTTTTAAAAATGAGATTCTCAAAGCACAATCGTTAACAATCCCGAAAAGTAGGAAGAATGGGAAGCATTTAAGGAAACCAGGATGGATGAACACAGAACTTAAACACATGCTAAAAAGAAAGAAAGAAATGTTTATTAAATGGAAAGAGGGAGGCATATCTAAAGAAGATTATAATGCAGTCTGCAGATCCTGCAGGGCACGTATCAGGTTAGCTAAAGCTGACAATGAATTAAGGCTTGCAAGAGATGTCAAAAGCAATAAAAAAGGATTTTGGGGGTATGTCAAAAGTAAAAGAAAAGTCAAAGATGCTATAGGATTTTTACAGGATGAAAATGGAGAAATGGTAAGAGAGGATGTTGAGAAGGCCGAACTTTTTAATTCCTATTTTGCATCTGTTTTCTCTCAGAAAGAAAATGTAACATCAACTGATCTTCACTGTCCTTTTAAAGGAATAGAGGAATCAAAGTTATCTGTAAACAGAAAGATTGTGAGGGAATATTTAGCTAACATAAATGAGTTCAAGTCTCCAGGTCCAGATGAATTACACCCCAGAGTACTGAAGGAGATCGTAGAAGAAATTTTAGAACCACTCTCCATAATCTTTGAAAATTCTTGGAGAACAGGAGAAGTCCCAGAAGACTGGAGAAGAGCAAATGTTGTTCCTATCTTCAAAAAGGGGAAGAAGGTGGACCCAGGGAACTATAGGCCGGTGAGTCTGACTTCTATACCAGGAAAGATCTTTGAACAAATTATTAAACAACATGTATGTAAGTACATGGATAAGAATGAAGTGATTAACCAGAGTCAGCATGGGTTTGTAACTAACAAGTCATGTCAGACTAACTTAATTTCCTTCTATGACAGAATCACTGATTTGGTGGATCAGGGAAATGCTGTAGATATAGTATATCTTGACTTCAGCAAAGCATTTGACAAAGTATCTCACACCATCCTTATTGAAAAAATGACCAAGTATGCAATGGACCAGGCAACTGTTAGGTGGATTCATAACTGGCTTAGTGATCGGACTCAAAGGGTGGTTGTAAATGGCTTCACATCCAGCTGGATGAATGTCTCAAGTGGGGTACCACAGGGCTCCGTCCTGGGACCTGTATTGTTCAACATCTTTATCAATGATTTAGATGAAGGAATTGAGGGTAAACTGATTAAATTTGCTGATGACACAAAGCTAGGAGGGATAGCTAATACTAGAGAAGAGAGAGAGAGAGGATTCAAAAAGACCTAAATAAACTGGAGCAGTGGGCAGCAACCAACAGAATGGTTTTTAACAGGGAAAAATGCAAAGTACTACATCTGGGCAATAAAAATGAAAAAAGCATATACAGAATGGGAGGAATAGAGCTAAGCAACAGTACATGTGAAAAAGACTTAGGTATACTAATAGATCATAGACTAAACATGAGTCAACAGTGTGATGCAGCAGCAAAAAAGGCAAATACAATTCTGGGATGTATTAACAGAAGCATACAGTCTAGATCACGTGAAGTCATTATCGGTCTTTACTCCTCTTTGGTCAGACCTCATCTGGAATACTGTGTACAGTTTTGGGCACCACATTTTAAAAAAGACATAGACAAACTGGAGCAAGTTCAGAGAAGAGCGACCAGAATGGTGACTGGTCTGCAAACCATGTCCTATGAGGAACGGTTGCAGGATTTGGGAATGTTTAGCTTGCAAAAAAGAAGACTGAGAGGAGACTTAATAGCTGTCTACAAATATGTCAAGGGCTGTCACATTGTAGAAGGATCATCTTTATTCTCATTTGCACAAGGAAAGACTAGAAGCAATGGGATGAAACTAAATGGGAGGAGACACAGATTAGATATTAGAAAAAACTTTTTGACAGTTAGGGTGATTAATGAGTGGAACAGGCTGCCACGAGAGGTGGTGAGTTCCCCTTCAATGGACGTCTTCAAACAGAGGCTGGACAGACATCTGTCTGAGATGATCTAGTGAATCCTGCTTTGAGCAGGGGGTTGGACCAGATGACCCAGGAGGTCCCTTCCAACTCAACCATTCTATGATTCTATGACTTTATTGTTTCCATTTTGAACGGCCTGTAGATTAAATGGTTGTTCAGCTTCTTCAAATTGGCAATGGTCCTGAAGGAGCCGTCCGGCTTCTTTATTAGGAAGAGAGTTGAATAGAATCGACTTCCTTGCTCGGGTGCAGGTGTTTCCACAAGAACCTCCATCACGAGCAGAGAGAGAACGTCCTGCTGTAAGGCTATCTGCTCCGCTAGACCCCTGGGGGCTGAAATTTTGACTGTGCTCCTGGGCCTGCTCTTGAACTCCAATGTGAGCCCCCTCCTGATTATCCCTAAGATCCAAGAATTGGATGAAATTTTCTCCCAGGCGGCCAGGAAGTGGGACAACCTTCCTCCCACCTGGGGGGAACTGTCACTTAGGGGCCACCTTATTCTCGGAGGAGGGACCCCCGAACATGAAGCCTCTGTTATATGGCTTCCTGCCTTTCCAGCTACCTTGGTCTCTGGGAGCTTTACTGCGACTGTACTTCCTCTTCCGAAAGGAGCTTTTAAACTGGGAACCAGACACAGTGGGAAACCCATGTTTTTTGTCTGCGGCCTTATCCAGGATGTCATCTAGACCTTTGCCGAACAGGAAGTCCATCTCACAAGGGATTGAGCATAGTTTAGCCTTTGATTGCACATCCCCTGGCCAGCTCTTGAGCCATAATGCCCTACGAGCTGCATTAGAGAGATTTGCAGACCGGGCGGCCAGCCTCACTGAATCTGCCGATGCGTCTGCCAGGAATGCAGCCGCCCCCTGCACAAGAGGAAGGTCCGACAAAATCTTCTCCCTCGAGACATTCCCCCTAATCTGGTCTTCCAACTGTCGAAGCCAGATCATCATAGATCTAGCGGTGCAGGTGGCTGCCACTGCCGGTTTAAGGCCCCCTGCTGACGACTCCCAGGCTTGCTTAAGGAAAGACTCCACTTTTTTATCAAGCGGGTCTTTCAAGGCCCCTAAATCCTCAAAGGGCAGAGTGGATCTTTTGAGGACTTTGCAATGGCCACATCAATCTTAGGGGTTTTGTCCCATTTAGCCGCATCCTCTTCCTCAAAAGGGGTATCTCCGCTTAGAGGAGGAAGGCAGCTTACCCTTCTTCTCCGGTTTTTCCATTCCCTTTCTATAAGCGATCTGATCCTCTCTCATTAACCGGGAATGTGCGTCTCTTCCTCTGGTCCAAGCCCCCGAACATAACATCCTGGACTGTTCTGAGAACTTTGGTATCAGTAATACCCATAGTCACTCTGACTGCTTTAACTAGTCTCTCAGTATTATCTACCGAAAAACAAGGCCTGCACCCCCCAATCATCATCCGAAGATTCCGATGATGATAAGGAGAGATTAGAATAGGAAGGCAGTTCTCTTGTAAAATGGGACTCTACCGATTCCTCTGATTCTGAAGAAACTAGTTTTTGCTTCTTCTTCTTCCTGCGTGAGGTTAAGCTTTTTAAAGAATCCCTGACTTCTGTCTGGATCAGATTCTTTAATTCCATAGAAAACCTGGGGGACTCTTCCGCTATGGTTTTCTGAATACAGTCCGCACACAGGTTTTTGACGTAGGAGGTGGTTAGACTGATTTTACATAAAGCACACTCATTGTTTTTACTCTTAGAACTACACTTCTTTGGCTCCTAACACCCCAAGAATTGAAAGGAGAAAAAGAGAGGAAAACAGAGAAGAGCACATTACTCAAGGTGAGACTTTCACGAAGATCACTCACCACACTGCCGTTCAGACTAGGGTACCGGAGGCGGTGGTTGCCGTTCACATGAGGGCTCCCATCTGGCGGAGGTGGACTGACGAGGTCTTTTCTGACCGGTTCTACCGGAACTCATACGCCCTCCACTGCTGTGGCTTTGGTGATGGGAAGATTCTCGATGCTCCAGTTGCTTAAGCTGCTTGCGCTGCTTTGGCGGCTGTGGCTGCTGCTGTACCTCCTGTGGTGGTGACAGCTGCTGCCCAGGTGACTGCGGCTCCTCATTCATTATGGCGAGGATGCAGACACCGCCACCTTGATTGCTCCCCATCCTTAAAAAGCAGTAGAGCTCCACCTCCTTTAGGCTCCTCCCCTTCCGGCAACGTGCTCATTCTCTTTCCTCTTTTTTTTTTTTTTTTTTTTTTTAAACTTGGCCAGCTGGCGCGCTACACCGCAGATCCTCCTCCTAATGCGCGTGCGCAGACCAGCGGCACCCGGCGCGCTTGCAGCGGGATGTCGGCCTCCCACCCGCGCATGCGCAGACCCGGCTTCCGGCGCACTCAGTGATGGGGCGCATCACCACTCCGCGCGTGCGCAGCCCGGACTTCCGGCGTGCTCCGTCACAGGGTGCGACGCGACGCGACCCCCACGTGCGCAGACCCGCAAGACCTGCCGGCCGGCGCGCTCAGTCTAGTCCACTGTGAGGCGCAGACACGGCCGCAGGAACAAGTATTTAACAGTGAGGAGCAAGTGCTCGTTACTCGAGTTTGCACCGAGTATGGCGGGTGCTCGAGTGACATGTTAGAGTCCTTGTGGCCGCATGTTCCATGGCTGTTACACAGCTACAAAATATGCCGGGATTTCCAGGCAATTCTCGCATGTTTTGTGGCTGTCCAACAGCTGTGAAAAAAGCGGCTCCGGGGACTCTAACATGTCACTCGAGCACCCGCGATACTCGGTGCATACCCGAGAACCTTAGGGAAACTCGAGTAATGACCACTTGTCCTCATCACTAGTATTCAATAGTGAGCAGGATGTTCAATTCTTGTGCTCTCCAGCAAAGCACCAGGTGGTCGGTAACATTTACTGTGTGAATAAGTTTGTATATACACTTTAATTCCATTTATATTGAAATGTGCATTAAGCAGAAATAATTTATTAGCTTTTCTCCCAATGAAAGTTTTAATATTTTAACACCCTTACATCTTGTGCTGGGTTTCCATGAATATTACAAATAGCCCAGGTGTCGATTGAAATCCCAAAGTTAACATGTATCGGAAAGAGTTGTCCAACAATCCAGTTAAATTAGTACTGCGCCCACATGTAGAATACATTCTATTACAAATAGCCCTATTGCTTTGAAAAATCCATACTTTTTCATAATTTCCCTGGGCCCATGCGATCTGTTTATTGTAGGCTTTTTCTTGCAAATGTAGGTGGGTTGTGTGTTCCTTACTGGCACAATTTCAGGGCAGCCTTGCATGAACGGGGTAAGTGACGCACTTCCGGCGGGGCGCTGTTAAATGCCGCTGTCAGATTGACAGCAGAATTTAACTGGTTAACAGCCGTGGGTGGATCACGATTCCACCAGCGGCTGTTGCGGGCACATGTCAGCTGACGTGTGCCCGGTTCAGTGCGGGCTCGGCATACGAATACGCCCCAGGCCAGTAAGGGGTTAATATATAAATAAGCTTTTATGATCTATGGGCCGAACGTAGATCTTCCTGAGAATCTGCCTCCAGACCTTATTTTAACCACTTTGCGCTAGAGCCTGTTTTTGCCTTCGTGACCGGGCCAATTTTTTCAATTCTGACCACTGTCACTTTATGAAGTAATTACTCTGGAACGCTTCAACGGATCCCCCTGATTCTGAGACTGTTTTTTCGTGACATATTGTACTTCATGATTTTGGTAAAATTTCTTCGATATCACTTGCGTTTATTTGTGAAAAAAACGGAAATTTGGCGAAAATTTTGCAATTTTCAAACTTTGAATTTTCATGCCCTTAAATCAGAGAGATATGTCACACAAAATAGTTAATAAGTAACATTTCCCACATATCTACTTTAAATCAGCACAATTTTGGAACTTAATTTTTTTTTTTATTGTGGAGCTATAAGGGTTAAAAGTTGACCACTGATTTCTCATTTTTCCAACAAAATTTACAAAAACATTTTTTTAGGGACCACATCATATTTGAAGTCACTTTGAGGGGTCTTTATGACAGAAAATAGCCAAAAGTGACACCATTCTAAAAACTGCACCCCTCAAGGTGCTCAAAACCACATTCAAGAACTTTATTAACCCTTCAGGTGCTTCACAGGAATTTTTGGAATGTGGAAGAAAAAAATTAACATTTAACTTTTTTCGCAAAAATGTTACTTTAGACCCAATTTTTTTTATTTTCACAGGGGTAACAGGAAAAAATGGACCCCAAAATTTTTTGTGCAATTTCTCTTGAGCGCGCTTGATACCCCATATGTGAGGGAAAACCACTGTTTGGGTGCACTGCAGGGTTCGGAAGGGAAGGAGCGCCATTAGACTTTTTGAATGTAAAATTTGTTTGAATATTTAGCAGACGCCATGTTGGAGAGCTCCTGATGTGCCTAAACCGTGGAAACCCCCCACAAGTGACACCATTTTGGAAACTAGACCCCTTAGGGAACTTATCTAGATGTGTGGTGAGCACCTTGAACCCCAAGGTGCTTCACAGAAGTTTATAATATTGAGCTGTAAAAATAAAATTTTCACATTTTTCCCACAAAAACGTTTTTCATCCCTTAATTTTGCATCATCATAAGGGTAATAGGAAAAATTGCACCATGAAATTTGTTGTGCAATTTCTCCTGAAAACGCTGATACCCCATATGTGGAGGCAAACCACTGTTTGGGCGCACGGCAGGGTTTGAAAGGGAAGGAGCGCCATTTGACTTTTTGAATGTAAAATTTGTTTGAATAATTAGCAGATGCCATGTTGCGTTTGGAGAGCTCCTGATGTGCCTAAACAGTGGAAACCCCCCACAATGACACCATTTTGGAAACTAGACCGCTTAGGGAACTTATCTAGATGTGTGGTGAGCACACAGCTGCTTCACAGAAGTGTATAATATTGAGCCATAAAAATAACATTTTCACATTTTTCCCACAAAAAATGTTTTTCATTCCCTAATTTTGCATTATCATAAGGGTAACAGGATAAATTGCACCATGAAATTTGTTGTACAATTTCTCCTGAGTACGCCGATACCCCCTATGTGGGGGAAAACCACTGCTTTGGTGTACGGCAGGGTTCGGAAGAGAAAGGAGAGCTATGTTGGCTGGGATAGGTTGCAGACACCATGTCACATTTGAAGAGTCGCTGACATGCCGAAACAGCAGAAACCCCCACAAGTGACCCCATTTTGTAAACTACACCTCTCAAGGAATTCATCTAGGGAAGTAGTGAGTATTTTTTAATTTTTAAATTTATACCATTGGGCAGTGAAAAAAGCATAATTATATTTTTACCACAAAAAAATGTTTTACCCTCAGATTTTACATTTTCACACAGGGCAATGGGTAAAAATGGTGCCGAAACGTGTCACACAATTTCTTCTAAAAGTGGCAATACCCCATATGTAGCTGTATCGTACCGCTCAGCCATACGGCGAGATCTGGGGGGGGGGGGGGGGGGGAGCGCTATTTGACAATTGGAGAACAAATTATTGTAGAATAGGCATTTGGATTTGGGAGCACAAAATTTTCTGAATTTCTTTTGGGGGGCAAGGGCCATTTCGCTTTTCCAGAGCCTTTCTGCTACCAGTAACTTGGAAGTCCCTTATATTTTTAACAGATGACGGACCTGAGTGGGGACTAGCTTTTTTTGAGGACTGAGTTGAAGCTGTTATTGGGAACATTTTACGTAACATTTATCCGGCGCTCTAGGCTGAGCACTTACATCGGGGTTTCCATCTAAATTTCCAAGTGATGTAATTCAGATGAAACCCCTGCGGGATCCATTCACTGTAATGAGGCAGCAGAGTTACTCTGGACTCTGTCTGGCCTCTGTTTAGCGGTGTCCTTTTTTTCTGAAGTGCACAAAACTGTGGCAACCGCACTTTTATGCACGCCTAAAACAAATGACACCGTGGGATCCCAGGCTAGACGGCGTCCACAGTGGCCTATATCTGCCTCATTACAGGGAATCTTCCATCATGGGTTCCGTCTGAATCACATATTTCAGAGATTTACACGGAAACTCTGGTGTAAGTGCTCAGCGCAGAGCGCAGGATAAATGTGGGCAGAGCCTTACTGCGATCTTTGGGAGACATAATAAACAAATCAGTAGCAGGTGAAGAATTGGTTTTATTTATTTCTTACGCCGTTCCTCGTGTGATATAACTGATTAGATTACTTTATTCTTCGGGTCGGTGCGATTACAGAGATACCAGATTTATATCGGGTTTTATGATTGACAGCTGTCACACACTAAGAGACGCTTTTTTTTGCAAATTCTAGTTTTTGCATCGCCATATTTTGAGAGCTATAATTTTTCCATATTTCGGCCGACAGTCATGTGACGACTTGTTTTTTGCGGGACGAGTTGACATTTTTATTGGTACCATTTTTGGGTACGTGACATTTTTTGATCGCTTTCTACTCCATTTTTTGGGAGGTAAAATTAACAAAAAACAACAATTCAGGAATTGTTTTTTGAGGGTTTTTTTTATGCCGTTCTGCGTGTGGTAAAAGTGATCAGGCAGCGTTATTCTTCGGGTCAGTACGTTTACAGCGATACTACACTTACTGTATATTTTTTTTATGTTTTGGCGCTTTTACACAATAAAACAATTTTATAGAAAAAATATTTTTTTTGCATTGCTTTATTCTGAGCGCTATAACTTTTTTATTTTTCGGCTGATGGAGCTGTATGGCGGCCTTTTTTTTGGGGAACAAGATGACGTTTTCAGCGTTACCATTTTTATTTCCATTTTGCTTTTTGATCGCATTTTTTTTCCACTTTTTGTTTGGCGATATGATGAAAAAGCATATTTTTTTGCTCCGTTTTTTATTTATTTTTATTACGGTGTGCACAGAAGGAGTTAATTAGTGTGACAGTTTTATAGATCGGGTTGCTTCGGACGCGGTGATACCAAATATGTGTACTTTTTTTGGTTTTGCATAAATATACGGATTTATTGGTTTAATATTTTGTTTATTTTTATTTATTTTGTGATTTTTTTTTAACAGTTTAAAAACATTTTTTTTTACATTTTTACTTAGTCCCTGTATGGGACATTAACTTTTATTTTTCTGATCACTGATCTCATGTAATGTAATAGACATGTATTACATTACATGAGATCTTTGCTGACTGTTTCACAGTCAGTGTGTCCTGCCAGGCTTCAGCTGCAGGCTGAGCCTGGCAGGACACCATATATGGCAGATCTGGAGGCGGTCATGTGACCTCCAGCTGCCATAGCAACGTCAGGTCCTGGAAGGTATCAGGGGTCGTCGGAGAGGTAAGTAAGACGACCCCCTCTCCTCTGTCTATCTTCTATATGCCGCGATCACTATAGATCGCGGCATATAGAACATAGCAAAGGGTTAACATCATTGGGACCTGATCCAATCAGGTCCCCATGATGTCCCCTGTCAGAGCTAACGCTCTGCACCGGAATCGCAGTGCTTGCAGGACCCTGGGGGTCCTGAGCACTGCGGGACCACCCACCGTTTTTAAACGTTGGCGCTGCACAGAGCCCAGGCAGCGCCGACGTTTATGTACAGTGGGCGGTCGGGAACCGGTTAAAGGAGGCATTACCAGTGTGAGACACGTAGATTAGGAGAGCAGTAACGCCCCCTTTCATTTTTAATAAGCTCTGGAAGCAGATTCTCAGGGAGATCTATGTCCGGCCATAGATCTTAACAGCTCATTTACATATTAAGAAAAAATATGGATGTGCCTTTTCTGGGGCGGCTGAGAGCTGATGTTTTTAAATCAGGGAGGGGCCAAAATCCATGGCCCCTTCCTAGCCTATTAATTTCTGCCTAGCCTTGCTAATTATTAATTATAGGGGGGCCCCACATCATTTTTTTAGGTCCCCCATTTTAATAACCAATACAGGCTAAGTATACAGCTGTGAGCTGATATCAATCGCCTGGAATCAAACCCCTTTCTACGCCTCTGAGTACAGCCTAAAGACGTAAGTCACCAGAGAAGCCCGTGAGCCATGCCCATTTGTAAAGACCATAAAACTAAGCATATTAGGTGCACAAAATATAAACGTCGATACCTCGGGTGGAGGGGGGAAGGGGGAAAACAAAGCAAATATCCAAGGGAGCAGCAGGAATAAAACCTTAGCAAAAATGGACCCTTTTCACCTGGTGACAAGTTCATTCTAAAACTGGCCACTCTAGGATGAGTTTGAGATTTTTATAAAGAGCTATATTTAATGGGAAATAAAGTGGAATCCCTTTTGAATCAAGTACATTCATTGGTGTAAGACGCTAATCTGTCCAATATCACCATATGTAAGGCTACTTCAGGTAGCAGGGAGTTCCTTGAAAGCTTTGATATCCATGGAAGAGTGGAAGCAGGTATCAGATAAGGGCTAATTGTCCAGTGCTAATCTGCCCACTTTACTTACTGTACACACATCCGCATACACCATACACAGCTCCCCTCTTTTCCCAATCTGATCCTTACTTTGATGTCCTTCTAGGATCATTGGTGAGCTATTGGGGTTAAAAGGCTTGACCATGAATGCACCAAAAAGTGACACA
Organism: Phyllobates terribilis; assembly: GCF_046119375.1. Taxonomy (NCBI): domain Eukaryota; kingdom Metazoa; phylum Chordata; class Amphibia; order Anura; family Dendrobatidae; genus Phyllobates; species Phyllobates terribilis. The sequence goes on along the minus strand of NW_027362764.1, from coordinate 702,471,408 downwards.
AACTCACAGACATATCTGCAGCCCCAGTGATTAAGGCTTATCTGCCGAATTTAAAGGATGTTAGTATGCACGTAAATATTTTAGCATCGTCCATCTTGAGTGATAAGGATTAATGAAAGCTTTTGTACAGTGTGACCCTTTAAATAAACAAGGAAGTGACATGAGATAAGCCCAGGAGTGTGAGATTCCCTGGGCCACATTGCAATGTAGTGAAAGCAAACAACTGAGTAATCCCTTCCCCATAGCTTCTTACCTAACAAATAAATCAAGGAGAAAAAAAAAATTACAAATATAAAATTCAAGAAAACTACGACTTTATCTATTTGCACATTACACAAATTGATGCTTTTTGACCAAATAAGAAAATTATTAATGACTTGGAAAAATACAAAACGATAACACAGGGAAAAGTATGGAATTAATGGCGCTGGATAAGTAAAATAAAATAAATTATGGTGTCTGAGCAAACATCCAAGCGTTACGTATATGAGTCAATATGTTGCAGCGTTATTACTTCATATTAAAGTTTATTCTTTGACACAATATATACAAGGACAATTGTATGACAGCGAAGGCGGCGATTGCACAAACCAGAATAAATTCAGGAACACCATCCAGGAGACTCAGACACACGTCAAGTTATATCTGACATGGTCAGAGCTCTTTACACACACAGACACGCACAACAAAACACATTTGTTCGCAAATCTTTACTTTGTCTTTTTAATGATGACAATTTCTGCAAAGTTAAATTAGTTGTTCAGGATTTTAAAAAAATGAGAAAAAGCAGGATAGGTAATAAGAAAAAAAAACAACTTATACTCATTTTGTAAATCTTTCACGGCTCCAGTTGGTATTTTTGACTTGTCTTGCAGTGATGACATGCAGACCATGGGACTAGTGATTACTGATATAAATGGCAGTGACTCGCCCAGGGGGATGGGGACGACTCGGTACCCGGGCCTTTGCCTGGCCTTGAGGATGTCTCGGTGGCGGCTCCCGGGCCGGTACCCTGGGGTCAGCTTTTAAAAGGGGATTGTTTGTTAACTCTATGAAAGTTCATGACGCCACCTGTGGTTTCTGGTGAGAATCACCAGCGCTGCGGCAGTCCACTGAGGCCGGTGATATGGCAGCTTGATGGTATAGCTCCCCACAGGTGGAGCTAGGCCTCAGGGCAGCGTACGGAGAGGGGGGATGCAGGACAGGCGAGACCCAGCCGGGTCAGAGCAAGAACAGGGACGGACACGGTAGTCACTTCAGTACCTTTTACTGGTGGTAGTTCAGGCACATCCCGGAGCACTGTAGGGTGAAGGGTGCATATCAGGATCCACGCCAATGAGCGGGTGTAAGGCCTCCTGTTTCTTACCTCTGCGTAATAAGTTTCTGACCTGCCTGAAGCTAGGCCTAACTTTATCTCTGTCCTGCACCGGCTGACGTTGTGGTAGGGCCTTCTCTTGGAGTGCACGCTCCCAGCTTACGGGGCCTATGTCTCTCCTGGCTCTGTTACTTATCAGCTCTCTGGTGAACCTGGGACCTGTAGTTCGCCAGGGATTCCAGTTATGCCTTACTGGGTAGCAGAGATCCCGGTAAGCTCGGACCCGGTGTCCGGTATATGTTTCAGGGTGAGCTGGGTAAGCTCCTCTGCCCAGACTGCTACTCACTTTCCACTCGCCTTCGGCCATGCTCGGGCCCTCACTAGGCTACTCACACTAATGGCAGCTTGCCGCTCCTCACCGCTCTTACAGGCGTCGGCACACCTTGGGCTCACTTACTTGAGCTCCTGAGTCTAGACTGGGCTTCAGGACTGCTGGAGGCCTAGCTTGCCTACACAGCAACCCACGTGCTTTTCCGCACACACAGCTTTTCACTCTCTGTGCACTCCAGACTAACTGAGCTCGACTCTGTATTCAGGTCTGTACTTGCTGAACTCTCCAGAGGAACTGCTGAATCACTCTCCTGCCTAGCTCCACCTTCCCTATTTATATCCCTAATGGGCTCCCTCTGATGGTCTGAGGTGGAAGGTAGAGATGTGTGAATGTTTATGGGGGGCCTCTTGTGGAGAATTCCATTAATGCACCCTTCTAGGATCTGTGGTACCAAGCGCAGCTGGGCGCCACAGCAGCACTGCAGCCAATCGCTGAACTCAGCGTACAGTCTACATCGGAAGAGCCACTGAAGTCGGTGATTAGCAGCAGAGCTGTCAATGTTACGTCACCGCTGAAATCAAACAACTGAGGACCGGGAAGTGGCAGCGACACAGCGTTGGATTAAAGAGGTTCTCTACTACAATGTGTAGTGGTCAGCAGGGCTGTGGAGTCGGAGTCGTGGAGTCGGAGCCCATTTTGGTGGAGTCGGTATAAAATGGACCAACTCAGACTCCTAAAATACACTGCTCAAAAAAATAAAGGGAACACTCAAATAACACATCCTAAATCTGAATGAATTAAATATTCTCATTGAATACTTTGTTCTGTACAAAGTTGAATGTGCTGACAACAAAATCACACAAAAATCATCAATGGAAATCAAATTTATTAACCAATGGAGGCCTGGATTTGGAGTCACCCCCAAAATTAAAATGGAAAAACACAATACAGGCTAATCCAACTTTGATGTAATGTCCTTAAAACAAGTCAAAATGAGGCTCAGTATTGTGTGTGGCCTCCACGTGCCTGTATGACCTCCCTACAACGCCTGGGCATGCTCCTGATGAGGTTGTGGATGGTCTCCTGTGGGATCTCCTCCCAGACCTGGACTAAAGCATCCACCAACTCCTGGACAGTCTGTGGTGCAACGTGACGTTGGTGGATGGAGCATGACATGATGTCCGAGATGTGCTCAATCGGATTCAGGTCTGGGGAACGGGCGGGCCAGTCCATAGCTTCAATGCCTTCATCTTGCAGGAACTGCTGACACACTCCAGCCACATGAGGTCTGGCATTGTCCTGCATTAGGAGGAACCCAGGGCCAACCGCACCAGCATATGGTCTCACAAGGGGTCTGAGGATCTCATCTCGGTACCTAATGGCAGTCAGGCTACCTCTGGCAAGCACATAGAGGGCTGTGAGGCCTTCCAAAGAAATGCCACCCCACACCATTACTGACCCACTGCAAAACTGGTCTTGCTGAAGGATGTTGCAGGCAGGAGATCGCTCTCCACGGCGTCTCCAGACTCTGTCACATATGCTCAGTGTGAACCTGCTTTCATCTGTGAAGAGCATAGGGCGCCAGTGGCGACTTAACCAATCCTGGTGTTTTGTGGCAAATATGTTCCGCTCATCCCCATCACTTAACCCCCGGATGCAGCTGCCTCATGTCCGGTGAGGTCACGTCAACTTTCGGAATTGGAAGTTGACCCAGCATCACAGAGGCGGGACCCAGTCTCCCTGAGTAACAGGGCTGTGGGCGTTGTTTCACCGCACGTCACAGTCCAGAATCGATCGGGCTTGTGGCACTCTGTTAATTCAAGTATGCGCTCTCTCCTACACCGCTTTCATTACCAGAGCGCAGCAAGCCGGCGCGATGCTGGGCTGTGATGTGCGGTGAAACTCCCCCCACAGCCCAGTCACTCAGGGAGACTGGGTCCAGCCTCGGTGATGCCAGGTCAGCTTTCAATTCTGGAAGTAGACTTGACATTACCAGACATCAGAGGCAGCTGCAGCCGGGGGTCACGTGATGGAGATGAGCAGACAGCGATAGCGTCGTTCACAGGCACATTTGGAAATGCAAGGTATTTGAAGAAAGCCTTATTTCCAAGGTTTAAATCGATCTGCCCACTACACATTGTAGTGGACATCCTCTTCGAGGAAGGGTAAGTAAAGCTCAGTTTGCTTCTGAACAAGTAAGTGAACCTGTGGCCAAAAGTTTCTGAAAGGGGTCAATCCATGTAAGCTGGCCCATTCATAACTCCTCAGAAGAGAAGGAAATAGGTGTCAGCCAGCCACTTATCTTAATTTTCCAGAAACAAACTTTAGTCAAATAAAACCTGTTTAATTGAGTTATCTGGGACTATTTAATGTTTTTATACTATTAACTATCTACCTGTTGTGCCCAGCGCCAATCTCTGCCTGCACAGACAGCTCCTGCCGGCAACTCTGCAGCTTCTGCTGACGTCATGTTAAAAAAGCAGCGGCTTTTCTTCTGCTCTGCTCTGTCGGCAGGGCGTGACTGCCAATGTCTTCCTGATTGAAAGTTGACACTTTGGTATGTGACTGCGGGAGCCAGCTGTCGATCAGCATGCCGTCAACAGTCGCGCCCCGTTGACAGAGCAGAGTGGAAGAAGCGGAGCTGCTCTGTTAACGTGGAGCAGCTGAATCACCAGCATGAACCACTGGTGACCACTCTGAGCCGCCAGTGAGTACAACTAGCAGGTAATTGCCTCTGTTAGCAACTACCTGCCTATTTTTTTTTTTTGATACTATGGGCTTAAAAACTAATAGTCATGGACAAACCCTTTAAAAGAGCATCAGACAAGATGTATCTGCTGATCAAGGGCTGCACTTTATACAAACAACCAGCTTAGGTTACGTTCACATGTCCAGTAGTTATTTTTGGGATGAGAAAAATAAAAAAAAAAGGTCCAGTAGAGAATCCATTCATTTGAATGGAGAATGAAATGTCTGACTGCAATACAGCTGCTTTTTTAAAAAAAAAACTGGATCAAAAGAATGTAGTCTGGGCACCTTTTTTTTCTGGCAGAAAATAACGAATAGCAACTGGATAATTTTTATTTTTTTTTGGAAATGGATAATAAGACATGTCATCTCTTATGTCATCCGTTAAAGGATCCATATTTTAAGCACACTGAGCATGCCCAGAACACTAGTGTTAATATACATCTCTAGTAAAAACAGATCCAATAAAAGTGGAGCAAAAACAAATGCAAAATGGAACCTTAAAATCAATCTAACATCACGATCAACCCCCCCCCCAAAAAAAAACCCTTATACAGTCATGTAGCTCTTTGAAAGATAAGCTAATCTATACCTTTATTTATAAAATCTGATGCTCCATAACCAAAAACTCCATGTTTTAATGAATATGCAAATAATGCTTAAGTGCTTTGGGTGTGATCAGAGCACTTCCAGAACCTCTGCCTCCCAATCTGCATTCCCTAAGAAGCACCAGCTTCTCAGCTTGACTGACAGCTCATTGGCTGTCAAAGAGCTACATGACGATATAAGCAGTTTGGAGGGTTGATCGTGATGACAAGATTCCCTGTAAGGGTATTGTTCACACAGGTAGGATATGCTTCACATTTTCTGGAATGCTGTAAAATGAGCTGGGTGTAAAAGCCACGCTGCCAGAGATGAGATACACAATAGGAAATCAAATGGAATGTAGATGCGGTTTTATTCGTCAACGCGTTTCGAGGTGATCCTACCTCTTCATCAGGACAAACCACCAAAAGGCGGTTGGATCAAATCGAAACGCGTTGACGAATAAAACCTCATCTTAAATCCTTTTGGTTTCCTATTGTGTATCTCATTTAAGGCAAAGTACGCTTTTACACCCACCTCATCTTCCAGCATTTCTGTTATATCTATCTATAGGTGCTGCAGCAGCCTTTTACAAGGGGTTGTGACTGTCATAACCCTTCCAGGTGAGCATACTCTGATTTCATCTATTTTATGTTTACCGGGTAAAGACCCTATTGTGCTCTTTTGTCTTTCCAGTTTTCCATTTAATTAAGATTTTGTGCACGGGTTTGCTGGACAGAAAATCTACATAGCCTTACATTATAGTATTAGCAGACTGGATGAGCTTTTACCACGCTGTGTACCAAAATGTAAATTTATGCTGTCAATGTTCATTGTGGATTTCACTCGGTATTTAGTGAAAACAGCAGCAATCCTATAACCGCAGCATATTTTTACCCCTCTTGATGTTGTGTGTACACTTCAAAACATCCAGACTGCAAAATCCAAACCAAATCTTGATGCGGATTTGATATGGGAACCTGGAGATATATTAAAGTGATCCATAATACCATCAGGAAAACCCATGGAAAAAATATAAGTTAAAATTGCAGTTTGGGGGGAGAAGCAAAAAAGGAGTAAAAATAAATCACAAAACCACATAAAACTGCCATAACCATAAAATCTCTAAATAAACAGAAGTGGTGGGAGATAATCAGAAAGCTTTCTCACGAGTTTGTTTACTTTTATGTCACGTTTAGAGAACATTGCTTATTAATATAAAAAAGGAACCCGGGGCTGCAGCGTTGCAACTACTTAGTGTGGAATGTGTATGGAAGACACCACAGCACAATCGCCGAGCTCAGATTTAGATTTATGTCAGAAATAAAGTTGGGATTTTCGCTGTTAACTCGAAACATACCACCTGAGGGATTCCATAACAGTTCATAAAATGTCTTTTTTTATATAATAAAAAGAAAAAAAAAACAGCATAAAACAAGCTACATCAGCCTGTGCTAAAAATATTTTCCAAAAAAAGAAGAGAGAAGAGAGAAACATGTGTAGCATCATCATATGTACACTGTGAGAAAGAAGGAGGGATGTACGTTCCAAAACGGCAAATAAAGCAGGTGGTATAATTTTGAGGAGTGACTCAGAGTTTAATGGCATTACCAGGTTATTCTAGCAAACTAATTCTCGCTAACTGCACGACTTCAATGGAGCTCTCAGCGCTCACGCTGACTTCCATTTAGTTCAAGTGCCATTTGATGCATTTCATCTGGAGTTTTATTCACTTCAGGCTACACTTCATTTGAGCGGGCTGCTGCTCTGCTCATTTATTTCTCTACTTTATTACTCGTGCTTTGCTATTGTGGAGTTTACATAACAGACTGGTGCGGGGCGCTGTTTAGGTTTACAGCGAGGTGTCGGTGCTGCTGACAGACACAGAACACGGCGAGGAGACAGATACGAGGAGAAGAAGTGTCAAATGTTCCACACGTCAGCCTGCTCAAATTCAAGGCAGATTATCTTGTTTCTATGTCCTGGCGGAAGAGGAGAATGACCTAATACTTTTATATACTTAAACACATATATACCTATTATGATCACATGTCATCGAAGGGGTTTTCCGATTTCCTCAACCCAATAAAAACCACACCCTTAAAAGGGTTAGTATTCCTCAGGGACCTATTTAATTTAGTTTTGCTTTTTTTAAAAAGCCTTTTTTTCCACGATTGTAGTTCTTGTTGCCTTTTGCAGGTTTTTTTTGGTACTTAATTGTTGGGAGCAAAATCACTGGTGATGTAGAAAACAACAAAACCTCTTAAAGGGAACTTGTCACATGCAGAAACATTATGTACCTGCAGATATAAGGGTAATCTGCATGTCATTTGTATTCCGCTTATTGGAGCTGCAGCTACAGGAAGAAAATAAAGCATTATTTTCCCTGCTGTCACTCATTTCCACTCATCGGGGTGGTGCAAGGGGTTGATATAGTAACAGCTTACTATACAGTGACAGCTGGATTTGCACACACTGTATTGTGAGAGGTAACCGTATCAACGTCTGCACCGCCACAATAACTAAAGCGAGTGGCTGCAGGGAGGATATAACTTCATTTTCTCTCTCTAACTGCTGCTCCAGTAAGTCGGCTGAAAAGGATTTAAATGCTATTTACCTGAAGATTACTCTTAAATAAGTTTCTGGACATGACATGTTGCCTTTAAAGAGCACCGGTTAGGCTCCTCTAGCCTTACAAGCAGTTCCATACCAATTTAGAACATTACCAATCATGTCCTTGATTTCCCATATAACGGTTCTTATGTGAGCTCAAACTTCTTTTATTGCCATCAAAGGAATAACAACCAGTAGGACTTTGCTTCACCCACAGCAGTCCAGCTTTAGATAACCCCCAGCCCCGGTTGTGACTGATGTCCTCCACACTAGCTACGTCATGTCTACACCACTGAAAATCTTGTGCATGCGCACAAAGTCCTTCCTACTTGAACAATGCACTCTTCCAAACTGACGATGATTACCACAGAGGCAGCAGAGCATTGAAGACATGATGTGGCCATTGAGAGTGACAATATTACAGTAAAATATTTAGATTTGAGGGTCCGCAGTGGTTGATACATTTTAATGGCTAACTGAAAAGATGGTAACAGATTGCAAGCTTTCAAGACTACTCAGGTCTCTTCATCAGGCTAGTATAACCCAAAATCAGAAGTCACACATATTTATACACAATAGGGCACAGAAATAATGCAGTAGATGAGACAGGTGACGTAAAGCAGAGCTATTACTATGGGAGAGATAAACATTTTCTGGCTGTAATATTACAGTAACAAGGACAAACTGCTGGCATATACTCCCAAAAATGATGCACAGCAGAGTTCGCTATGCCGGCACCCATTACAGTCTATGGCCCTGTCATACGTCCGAATTCCATTTTGCAGGGGGTTCAGACCCACTGAACGGGTGCCTGAACAGAATGTGAAAGCACCCTCTGGGAAACTGATCAATTACACAGCCATCAGTTCTTCTTTAATTTGAAAAGGATATGTTTTTTGCTTACTGGATCAGTTTTAATTGGAACAAAACAAATGGCTATTTAATGGATCAGTTTTCCATAGATTTCAATGTTAAAAAAATGGATCTAGATGAAATCAGTTGTTTTTTTTTTTGCTGGACAAAAAAGTTGTGTCTGCACAACTTTTTTGTTAATGGATTGCTACTGGATTCTAACTGATGATTCTGGACATGTGAAAGTAACCTCAGGCTCGGTTCCAGTAGCAATCTGTTGGCAAACAAAGTTGTGCAGACAACTTTTTTGTCCACTTTTAAAAAAAAAAACAAAACAACTGATTTCAGCTGAATCCATTTTTTTAACATTTAAGTCTATTGAAAACGGATCCGTTTATTAGCCATCCGTTGTTCTTCCATTTGAAACGGATCCTTTTTTTGCTTACTAGATTGGTTTCAAATTGATGATAACTTGGAAGTTCACATGTCCAGTAGTATATGGTAAATATTTATTTTTCCACCTCCAGTAAGCAAAAAAAGGATCCGTTTCAAATGGAAGAACAATGGATGGCTAATTAACGGATCCGTTTTCCATAGACTTCAATGTTAAAAAAAAACTGATCCAGTTTTTTAAAAAAGGACAACTAAGTTGTGTCTGCAAAACTTTTTTCTGCCAACGAATTGCTGCTGGATCCGTTCTAACGGATGATTACTGGACATGTAAACATAGCCTTAAAGGGGTTGGTCCTCTTTAAAAACATCTTGCCAATCCACAGGATACATAAGTTGTTTTACACTGGGGTTCAACCACTGGGACCCCCACTAATTCCGACAATGGGTTCTCTGGAGGTCTCTGCTTGAAGAAAGCAACGGTCAAGCATGTGGACCACAACTCACAATGATGTAATGAAGTATGATAACAGAAAAATGTTAAAAAAATGCATACATGTGCAATGCACATACAAACTTCAGTATCAGTTATAAGACTAATGATAGATGACCACTGCTAAAGATATAACTCTCCATGATATCCTACTCATATTTTCAGCTGCAATGTGCTTTCCATTGATGTCTAAAGGGTAACGTTTCTCCTTGTGGAGAGTGACATACCGGCTCTGGCATGCAATTGTAAGGAGGCATATTCACCGTCCAAATCTTCTATTCAGAGAACTCTATAGCGCCACCTATTGGAAGCAGCAATCCTTCAAGTCACTATCGACCCTTTAACGAGCCTTGTAACATGACTTAGGATAAAAGCCAAATCAGAATCTCAATTTGCAGGCACGGTGTTACGGTGTATTGCCCCTCCTCAGTGCAAAGTATAAGATCTGATTTGGCTACCCAAATTTAGCCAAATCAATTCTCACACTTTGCACTGATGAGCAACAACCCGAAAAACTGAATGTAAATTGAGATTCTGATTTGGCTTTTAACCTAAGTCATATTACAAGGCTCGTTAAAGGGTCGATCGTGACATGTAGGATTACGGCATTCCTTTCAAGACAAATTAATGAACTTGCTACCATGTTTTAAGACAAGTAAATAAGGTAGAATTAAGTGTTAACTAGCAAAAAGAAAAAAACTTACAACACAATCTTAAAATAACACTCCTCAAAGGTGTCTGAGATGATCAGACCTTACTTCAGTCATGGTCCAAGCAGGATACCAACTGAATTAACACTTTACACAGCAGGGGTGATTACTGAAAGTCACAGGGTAAACAAGTCTGAGCTGTGTAACCGTATGCCAAAGGAGTGGTTGAACTCCGCAGGGAGTCTTGTTGACCTCCTAGCTAGTAGCACCACCCCATCCTTCAACTTAAGGTTATATGCTTCATTTCTTGTACTCATGTGCATAGAAAATTGGAGACCTGGATTAAATGACTTCTCTTGTATAAAAAGTGTTCACATGATCCTCGTAGGCAGCGCTGATAAATTATGACAGCATTGCTGCTTTAGAGCAATTATTAAAGATTTCTACAAATCCACATAGAGCATACAGATTTTTTTTTTGCAAATTGCGCCAATGTGATCATCACGTGATCAGGACAGACTGAAGAAGTAAATAAAACGACAGATCTCAAAAACTGAAGGGATATAGAAAGTATATTTAAAAATTGGCCCTTAATTATCTGTATGGGGAACAGTGCTACCAGGTTAATCTTGAATTACAAACTAAAAAAAAACGCAAATTCTACATAAAAACATCATACTAATAACAGTAAGAGTCCACTAGAGTACAAACCGCTGTGAACAGTGCCTTGAAAAAGTATTCATACCCCGTGAACTTTCCACGTCTTCACATTACACTCATATCTAGGGGTAATATTTCTCCTTGCGGAGAGTGACGTGTTAAGCACGTCAGGTGAGGAGACTTTTAAAGCCGCTTTAGACTACTTTTTTTCTACTTTGGTCTCATCTGACCAGTGCACCTTCTTCCACATGCTAGCTCTGTCCTATACATGGCTTTTTAAAAACTTTTTAAGCAGACTTCTCATGACTTGCTTTCAAAATGGCTTTCTTCTTGCTACTCTTCCATAAAGGCCAGATTTGTGGAGTATATGACTAATGGTTGTCCTGTGGACAGATACCCCCACCTGAGCTGTGGATCTCTGCAGCTCCTCTGAAGTGACCATGGACCTTATGGCTGCTTTTCTAATTAGTGTTCTCCTTGCTTAGGATGTCAGTTTAGATGAACAGCCATGTCTTGGCAGGTTTGCAGTGTTGCCATACTCTTTCCATTTTTGGACGATGGATTGAACAGTGCTCCATGAGATGGTCAGAGATTGTGTTTTTTTTTTTTTTATAACCGTACCTTTGCTCTACTCTTCTTCACAACTTTATCCCTGACCTGTTTGGTGTGCTCCTTGGTTTTCATGATGCTGTTTGGTCTCTAATGTTCTCAAACAAACCTCTGAGGCCTTCAGAGAATAGCTGTAGTTCTACTGAGAATAAATTACACTCAGGTGGACTCAATGTACTAATTATTTGACTTCTGGAGGCAATTGGTCACTTAGGATTTTAATTAGGAGTATCAGACTACAGGGGGCTAAATACAAATGAACCTCACAATTTAAAGATTAACATTTTTTAAACAATTAAAAAAACATGTATCATTTCCTTTACACTTTACAAATACTTGCTACTTTGTGTTGGTATAACATTTAAAATCCCAATAAAATACATTCAAGTTTGTGGGTGTATTGTGAAAAAGTTCATGGGGTATGAATACTTTTTCAAGGCACTGTATTCCTCAGGATAGAGACATGAGACCGTAACGGAAGACGATATTAAAAATACAGCGCACAGGACACTTGCATACAAGTTTGGCACCATAGCCATGAAAGAAAGGAATTGAACATAGTATCTTTTTGGTTACTAGACTGTAAGATTAACCCCTTAACAACATCTGAAGTACTAATACGCGGCTGTGCCCTGGGACTTAAGAGCCAGACCCGTATTAGTACGTCATGGCGATCACGCGCGCACACAGGCTGTGCGGGCGCGATCGCCGCCGGGTGTCAGCTGATTGTCACAGCTGACACCCGATACTATGTGCAGGGAGCGGTCCTGCACCGCTCCCAGCACATTAAACCCCGCAATGCTGCGATCGAAGTCGATCAAAGTCGATCGCAGCATTGCGGGGGCAAGGGGAGGTGATCGCAGATACTCACCTCCTCTTCCGGCTTCCAGCGCTGTCTGCAAAGGCTTCCCGGGTGTTGCCATGACAACCCGATGTCATCATGACAACATCCGGGTCACCAGACAGCAGGAAGATTGTTTGGACATGCGCAGTGCATCTCCAAACAATCTTCTCCCTGTCCGGCGCTGACAGGCTGCATGGCACAGGGATGGTGCTGTATTCCTGTGCCATGCAGGCGATCAGAGAAAAAAAAGTGAAAGTCCCAGAGTGGGACAAAGTAATAAACTATATAACCTTCCAGAAAGTGAAAAAAAAAAAAAAATTTGCAAAAATATAAAAAAAAAATAAAAAAAATAATCCACCAAAAATAAAAATATAATGTACCCATCAATAAATATTATTATAAAAAAAAGAAACAATAAAAGTACATATATTTGGTATCGCCGCGTCCGGAACAACCTGACCTATAAAACTGTCCCACTAGTTAACCCCTTCAGTGAACAGGGTAAAAAAAAAAAAAAAACAAAGCAAAAAACAATGCTTTATCACCATACCGCCAAACAAAAAATGGAATAACACGCGATCAAAAAGACAAATATAAATAAAAATGGTACCGCTGAAAACGTCATCTCGTCCCGCAAAAAACAAGCCGCCATACAGCTCCATCAGCCGAAAAATAAAAAAGTTATAGCTCTCAGAATAAAGCGATGCTAAAAAATATTTTTTTCTATAAAATTGCTTTTATGTAAAAGTGCAAAACATAGAAAAACGATATAAATATGGTACCGCTGTAAACGTACTGACCCAAAGAATAAAGCTACCTTATCAATTTTACCACACGCGGAACAGAATAAAAAAAAACAATTCCTGAATTGTTGGTTTTTGTTTATTCTGCCTCCCAAAAATCGGAATAGAAAGCGATCAAAAAATGTCACGTGCCTGAAAATGGCCCCAATAACCACGTCAAGTCATCCCGCAAAAAACGAGCCGTCACATGACTGTCTGCCAAAATCTGGAAAATTTATAGCTCTCAAAATATGGCGATGCAAAAACTAGATTTTACAAAAAATGCGTCTTTTAGTGTGTGACAGCTGTCAGTCATAAAAACCCCATATGATTCTGGTATTGCTGTAATCACACCGACCCAAAGAACAAAGTCGTCTAATCACTTATACCGCACAAGGAACGGCGTCAAAAATAAACTCTTGGGTTAGGATTGGGCTAGGGTTAAGGCTGGGTTTGGGGCTAGGGTTGTGCTACGGTTAGGGCTGGGGTTGGGATTTTTTTCAAATGTAAGAAAAAAAGATGACGATATTGCGACTAGTGTTGAGCGCAAGTGCTCGTTACTTGAGTTTGCATCGGGTGCTCTCGTATGCATTGAGTATCGTGGGTATTTGAATGACATGCTCGAGTCTCTGCCCCATATGCTTCGCGGCCAAAAACACTTTACAGGGATTGCCTGCCATGCACGCGCGATCCCCACATGTTTTTTTTTTGGGTGTCTAATAACCGTGAAACATGCGGAGCAGGGACTCGAGCATGTCACTCGAGCACACGCTGTACATGGTGCATACCTGAGTACCCGATGCAAACTCAAGTAGCGAGCACTTGCGCTCAAGACTAATGACAACTTATTCAATATGATGACCTAATGTAAACAAATTCTGTGTCGTACCTCTGGGTTCAAAATGTTCACTATACACCTTAATAAAATCCTTGGGGGGTATAGTTTCCAAAATGGGGTCACTTGTGGGGGAGCTCCAATGTTTAGGCACACAGGGGCTCTCCAAACGCAACATGGTGTCCGCTAACAATTTGAGCCGATTTTCCATTCAATTTGTTAGCGGATACCATGTTGCATTTGGAGAGTCCCTGTGTGCCCAAACATTGGAGCTCCCCCACAAGTGACCCCATTTTGGAAACTAGACCCCCCAAGGCACCTATCTAGATGCATAGTGAGCACTTGGAACCCTAGGTGCTTCACATATTGATTCGTAAAAATGAAAAAGTGAAAAAAAAAACACTTTTTCATTTTTACGAATCAATTTGTGAAGCACCTAGGGGGTTCCAAGTGCTCACTATGCATCTAGATAGGTGCCTTGGGGGGTCTAGTTTCCAAAATGGGGTCACTTGTGGGGGAGCTCCAATGTTTGGGCACACAGGGGCTTTCCAAACGCAACATGGTGTCCGATAACAATGTGAGCCGACAATTTGTTAGTGGATACCATGTTGCATTTGGAGAGTCCTTGTGTGCCCAAACATTGGAGCTCCCCCACAAGTCACCCCATTTTGGAAACTAGACCCCCCAAGGCACCTATCTAGATGCATAGTGAGCACTTGGAACCCCTAGGTGCTTCACAAATTGATTCGTAAAAATGAAAAAGTGAAAAAAAAAAACACTTTCATTTTTACGAATCAATTTGTGAAGCACCTGGGGGTTCCAAGTGCTCACTATGCATCTAGATAGGTGCCTTGGGGGGTCTAGTTTCCAAAATGGGGTCATTTGTGGGGGAGCTCCAATGTTTGGGCACACAGGGGCTCTCCAAACACAACATGGCGTCCGCTAATTATTCAAGTAAATTTTACAATCAAAAAGTCAAATGGCGCTCCTTCCCTTCCGAGCCCTGCCATGCGCCCAAACAGTGTTTTTTCCCCAAATATTGGGTATCTGCGTGCCCAGGGGAAATTGCACAACAAATTTTGGGGTCCATTTTTTCTTGTTACCCCTGTGAAAATAAAAAAAATTGGGTCTAAAGTAACATTTTTGTGAACAAAGTTAAATGTTCATTTTTTTCTTCCACATTCAAAAAATTCCTGTGAAGCACCTGAAGGGTTAATAAAGTTCTTGAATGTGGTTTTGAGCACCTTGAGGGGTGCAGTTTTTAGAATGGTGTCACTTTTGGGTATTTTCTGTCATAAAGACCTCTCAAAGGGACTTCAAATGTGATGTGGTCCCTAAAAAAATGGTTTTGTAAATTTTGTTGGAAAAATGAGAAATCGCTTGTCAACTTTTAACCCTTATAGCTCCCTAACAAAAAAAAAATTTGGTTCCAAAATTGTAAAGTAGACATGTGGGAAATGTTATTTATTAACTCTTTTGTGTGACATATCGCTCTGATTTAAGGGCATAAAAATTAAAATTTTGAAAATTGCAAAATTTTCAAAATTTTCGCCAAATTTCAATTTTTTTCACAAATAAACGCAAGTGATATCCAAGAAATTTTACCACAATCATGAAGTACAATATGTCACGAAAAAACAATCTCAGAATCAGGGGGATCCGTTGAAGCGTTCCAGAGTAATTACTTCATAAAGTGACAGTGGTCAGAATTGTAAAAATTGGCCTGGTCATTAACGTGCAAACCACCCTCGGGGCTTAAGGGGTTAAAGTGCTTTCCTTCAAAATACCTAACGTTAGAAATATTGTACAATTCTAGTATAAAACACAAAACTAAGACGGCCAGAGTAAAAAACAATGCAGTCTGGAAAAAGGCCAGATGGCTATCATATCCTTTTTATTTCTATGGTTCTGGTTCAAAGTTCACTTCTGTGTTTAAACACTTGCATGTTACGTTGAAACTCAAGTACTGAATGTTTTCTTGCCAATATATATAAAAGCTGCAGAGGAAACCAGAACCCCAATATTATCTGTTATTCCTTTTTTATCTAGAAAGAAGACAGAGACGTCCCGTGAAGCTGTATGAAAGCCATCAACATAGGGGGTCCGCAGGAATGGAGGCAATCCTAGCCTCATGCTGATTAATTAGGACAGCTATGGGATTTAACACCTACTGACAAAGTTCTCCCATTCTAAACCTGGCTCTACTCACATTTGGAGAATAGGTCAGGTAACCGGGCAAAAGATTCTCCTGCACTGTCAGAATTAATGTGTGATCAGTAAAATGATTTTACATAAGGAAAAAAAATCATTGATTTAGTCCGAATATTTTCCCTGTGGCCCAGCGTCTTAAAGAACGCAGTTTTGACACTTTCAGGTTATGTTCTTAAGCGGCGTAAATGCTTCACCTTCTCCAAAGCATTTTTTTTTTGCAATGGAAAATCTGCTGCGTTTAACTGTTCAAGCAAACAAGATGTAATTTCATGAAAACGATGGCCATCAGGACTGGTGATAAACATGCAGGTTTGGAGGAGGATGGAGTCAGATGCTACGGATTCATTAAGATGTGTACATCTGTTAATGAATCAGAAGAGTCTGACATAGGACGTGCGCCTCGCCACAAATCTTACACCAGTCAGGGACTAGAGTAAGATTTCTGGCAAAAGAAATGCCACAACTCATCAATTAGACGAGCTGTGATGTTGCGCTTTCCACCTAGGACAAATTTGGCAGAGCTGGGCGAAACTGGTGTTGAGCAAAAAAAAAAAATGCAACTTTTAACAGCAATTTATGCTACAATTCTAGTGTAATCGCGTTGATTCGGGACCTGTATGCTTAAGGATTCTGCAGAGTTGGGTGTTTTTTTTCCACAAGCAACTGCACAATGCTGGCATTCTGCACTTAAAAGGAATTAAAAAATTCATCAAATCTGCACTAAATATGCATAAACCCCCCTCACTCTCAAAATGATCAAAGCAGAAAGAAATTGTGTAGTTTAATGCAGACACCAGCAAAATAAAAAACAAAACTGTTTCTGTAAATGGGAACAAGGGCACATATAGAAATGTATATAAGGCACTTACCAATACTGTGGGTGCCTAAGCAGTTTTCCAAACAAGGCCGTGCTAAAGGCAGGTATCACTGGGACAGGGGGGTAGCAGGTTCCTTTGCTGTCCAGGTAGGTGAGCCCAGCTTGAAACCCAAACATCTGCAGTAAAATAGAGTATATGTTATATAAAGTTCCACATTGTACATGACAACAACATGCAACAGCTAGTGACACAGTGATTAGCATTGATGACTTGCAGCCCTTGGTCGATATATATATATATACACACAAACTATACATTTATATACATATATATCCATATACAGTACAGACCAAAAGTTTGGACACACCTTCTCATTTAAAGATTTTTCTGTATTTTCATGACTATGAAAATTGTACATTCACACTGAAGGCATCAAAACTATGAATTAACACATGTGGAATTATATACTTAACAAAAAAGTGTGAAACAACTGAAAATATGTCTTATATTCTAGGTTCTTCAAAGTAGCCACCTTTTGCTTTGATGACTGCTTTGCACACTCTTGGCATTCTCTTGATGAGCTTCAAGAGGTAGTCACCGGAAATGGTTTTCACTTCACAGGTGTGCCCTGTCAGGTTTAATAAGTGGGATTTCTTGCCTTATAAATGGGGTTGGGACCATCAGTTGTGTTGTGCAGAAGTCTGGTGGATACACAGCTGATAGTCCTACTGAATAGACTGTTATAATTTGTATTATGGCAAGAAAAAACAGCTAAGTAAAGAAAAACGAGTGGCCATCATTACTTTAAGAATACATACATATACATATATATATATATATATATATATATATATACATACATACACACACACACATATATATACATATAACATGTACACAGGTACATGCGACATACATACATATATACACAAACATATATACATACATACATACATACATACATGCATGTATATTATATGTATATATTTTTTGACTGCTAATCATAATCTTGCCCTTTATAACTTGCAAAACCAACAGTAATTGTGGTCTATAACCAAGCAGACCAAAAGGGGTGTGTGTGCTCCACTGAGCGTCTAAGTCTACATGTTCAGTCAATGAGGCTTCCAGCTGAGCCGTACTGGTCTATTTTCTATTACAGAATCTGTGAAACCATAGCAGAATGTATCTTGTTGGATGCAGTCTGTCCAGGGAGTCACTGAGAATCCTTTCTCCTTTCTCTATTAAAATATTATTCACAGCACAATATATGTGGATGGGGCCTTAAAAGGAGTTGTCTCAGGTTTTTAATTGCTTAAAACTGCACAGTGCTTGCAAAAATAAACCTTTTTGCAATCCACCTTGATTTTAAAATCTTCTCCTTTGTTAGCAATGTACAGATTTTTAATTGTATAGCTTGTTTCCCAAGTTAAAGGCCACCCTGCTCTTTCTGAGTGGCCGGTTTCCTAGCCGCTCTGTATCTATCTCGATGTGCCCTGCTTCAGCCCCCTGCACTTTTTTCATGTTGCAGAAGCAAAGATGCCCCTGCGAACAGCATGAGAGAGCGCTCAGTCCGGACTAGCTGTACGACCATACAGTACGACCATGCGGCGTATCCAAACTGTCAATCTTCGAGGGTGCACCGCCCCGCCCCCAGCAACCAGGAATCCAGGAGGCATAGCAGCAGTGTGCTCCTGAACACAAATGATTAGAACACAAATTTCAAAACTTTAGCCACACAGTGAAAAAAATAAGGGGAGATTGAAGGGCAATGCTGATGATTTTCATATTCGTAACATGCCAATTACATTAAAGAAATGTTGCAATTTTTTACTAAGGCATGATAGAAGAATCTGTCAAATGTCATATTTTAAAAGTGCATCTACACCTGTGAACCGCAGTCATTGAATGGCCACTGGCAGTCATTTACTGGCATCCAACCATAATTTCTGTGTGTACAGAACAATCAATAATATGAACGTTCTAGAATATCTTAGAATAGAATATCATTGTTATCTTTACACAGGACGATGTGCTGCCGAGAATAAGGATTTTAATTTCAGCATGAGAAATCCAATCAACTGATTTACAAAAGGTTTGCCCTTTCTTTGGGTGATTGCCAGAATATTTACACAATGAATGAGTGGTCCTGATTTCAGGCTGGTTTTATCGTCTGCCCGGCCCACTGTAAAAAGAGTGAATGCATTAATAAGAGACGTTAATACGGTTTATGCCGCTCTTTAATGGCCAGCTTGGTTAATAGGTAGTGGTCGTCTCCATTTCTATTTATTTGTATGTTGAAAGTCGTTAAACTGCAAGTCTTGCTCAGGTGTACTAAGTCCGTCCACTAATTACACTGGAAGAATGGCCACATGTAATACTACATTTTTCCTCTAGTAGCCACTGCAGGAGAAAAAGGCAGCTATCGAGTAAGATCAAATGATCATGACTATGGCTATGGCTGTGTGCCCACGATGCGTTTTTTAAGCGTTTCCGCAGCGGCAAAAACGCTGCAGAAACGCTTAAAAAACCACATGGTAGAAGGCCTGCCATGTTCCCCAATGATAATCCACATGTTCTGTGCACATGCTGCGGAAATTTCCGCTGCGGATTATCATTGCGGGAAAAAAAGCAGCACTACCAATTATTTTGCGGAAGTGCTGCGTTTTCGCCGCCATTGACTTGCATTAGACCGCATGGATTACACATCACTGAATATGTAGATGCGCATTCCATGCGTTCCAATGTGCGGATGGTACCCAGGTCTAGAGGACAGCAGACTCTCTCTCCTCCGGACCCGGGTACCATAGAAAAGGTAAAAAAAAGAATAAAATAAAAAATAAATGTTATATTTTCCTTCTGATGGCCCCCGCTGCGCTCGTCCTCTCATGCCGGCAGATCGCGGTGGACTGAAGGACCTGCACTGACGTCATAGTCATGTGATAGGTCACGCGATGCTGACATCGGCAGGTCCTTCAGTGTACCGCGATCTGCCGGCAGCCAGGACGGAGTGAAGCAAGACTGCGGGGGCCATCGGAAGGTAAGTATAGATTTGTTTTTTTGGTTTTAAACATTCTTTACGGTCACAGTATATAAATCCATGCCGGTTGCATGGATTTATATAGTGTGACCAAGTTGTCAAGCACTTTCCAAGTGATGCTAAAATCGCTTGGAAAAGCGCTTGATAACCCGCATGCGGAAATGTATGTGAAGAACGCTTCATATCCGCATGTCCCTGGCAGGAAAAAATCATGCACAATCTCCATGTACAATCCGCATGCGTTTTTTCTGCCAGGGGAGATGCAGAAACGCTCAGGAAAAATCCTGAGCATTTCTGCATCGTGGGCACATAGCCTATCAGTAATTTTCAGTGATGAGAAAACCCCATGAAGATTACACATTGATAAATCTGTGATAAGTTATTGTTTAATTAAGAGTTCACAAATAAATGTTCACAAAAGAAAACGCGTCCTAAATGTTCCAAAATACATTTAAAGCTAGCACATAATGTCTGCAAACACTGAGATAATGTAAATGGTAAAGTACAGCCCTTACCCCCTCCCACATTAAGTGTTGATGATTTATCACATGTCAGGAATCAGACGAGTCTATTGTACAATATTCCTCCAACATCTGTCCCAGAACGACCTGTTGGGATCCATAATTGGTTCCATGTCCGCATACACATGAGCAATTTTGTTTCTTTGTGATGACTATATTCCAGCGCTTTGATGTTTTTAACTAGGTACCTCGATGATCTGTGTATGTATTTCTTGTTAGCCTTAACAGGTCAAAGAAAAGTTGTCTTTTGGATCCATAAGAAAAGCTGAACGAACTGCCAAAACTTTACATTTCAATTCACTAGGAGACATTAAAATATTCAGCCACGAAGGGTGCATTCACACCACCCGATTCTGCGGCGTTAAATGACCACCAATAGGTATATATTTACCATCAGCGCTAGCTAGTGTTGAAATGCACACTGAGCGATCTGTAATAGAACATTCAGGGCGCATAAGATGCGGAGAATGAGGACCTTTTGTGCAGCACCAAAGGTCCTTTTACCTGTCGAACTATTAAAACACCTGTTTATACTGCAGGATTATCGTGAAAAAGAGTATTTCTAGGAATGCTATATAAATAAAATTGTTAATTAATGCTTGTTCACAATCTTTCACAGTAATTGGGCCTGAAACCTTCTCTATGTTGTCCTCAGAGATTCCCAGGAAAAGGATTCAGAGGAGAACAAAAGCAAAGATCTCCAAATTTACTAACACAATAATATAAGTATATATTAACAAAATAAAAATAATATATATATATATATATATATATATATATATATATATATATATATATATACACACATACACACACGTATATATACACATACAGTGGGGAAAATAATTAAGTATTTGATACACTGCCGATTTTACATGTTTTCCACAGGATGAGAGTTCTGTAATTTTTATTGTAGGTACATTTCACTTGTGAGAGACAATCTAAAAATAAAAATCAGAAAGTCACATTGTATAATTTTTAAATAATTAAACTGCATTTTATTGCATGAGCATCAAATAAGTATTTGATCACCTACTAACCAGCAAAAATTCTGGCTCTAACAGATCTGCTAGTTTTTCTTTAAGAATCCCTCCTACTCTGCACTCATTACCTGTATTAATTGCAGCTATTTGAACTCGTTACCTGTATAAAACACACCTGTCCACACAACCAATCACACTCCAGTCTCTCCACCATGGCCAAGACCAAAGAGCAGAAAGGACAAAATTGTAGACCTGCAAAAGGCTGGGATGGGCTACAGGACAATAGGCAAGCAGCTTGGTGAGAAGGCAACAACTGTTGGCGCAATTATTAGAAAATGGAAGAACCACAAGACGACTATCTTCCTCGGTCTGGGGCTCCATGCAAGATCTCACCTTTTGGGGTCAGGATGATTTCGAAAAATGTTAAGAATCAGCCCAGAACTACACGGGGAGGACTTGGTCAATGACCTGAAGAGAGCTGGGGCCAGTCTCAAACATTACCGTTAACAACACGCCGTCATGGATTAAAATCCTGCAGGGCACATAAGGTTTCCCTGCTCACATTAGCACATGTCCAGGCCCATTTGAGGTTCGCCAATGACCATCTGGAAAATCCTGAGGGGGCATGGGAGAAGTTCATGTGGTCAGATGAGACCAAAATAGAACTTTTTGGTATCAATTCCACTTGCCGTGTTTGGAGGAAGAAGAAGGAGGAGTACAACTAAAAGAACACCGTCCCAAATGTTAAGCATGGTCGAGGAAACATCATACTTTAGGGGTGCTTTCTGCAAAGGAAACAGGCCAACTGCACCATAGTGAAGGGAGGATGGATGGGGTCATGTATTGTGAGATTTTGGCCAACAACCTCCTTCCCTCAGTAAGAGCATTGAAGATGAGTCATGGCTGGGTCTTCCAGCATGACAATGACCTGAAACACACAACCGGGGCATCAAAAGAGTGTCTCCATAAGAAGCATTTCAAGGTCCTGGAGTGGCCTAGTCAGTCTCCAGACCTAAACCCAACAGAAAATCTTTGGAGGGAACTGAAACTCAATGTTCCCCAGTGACAGCCCTGAAACCTGAAAGATCTGGAGAAGATCTGTATGGAGCAGTGGGCCAA
The DNA here is from genome assembly GCF_046119375.1 of Phyllobates terribilis. Classification (NCBI taxonomy): domain Eukaryota; kingdom Metazoa; phylum Chordata; class Amphibia; order Anura; family Dendrobatidae; genus Phyllobates; species Phyllobates terribilis. The sequence goes on along the minus strand of NW_027362764.1, from coordinate 702,449,012 downwards.
AATCCCTGCTGCAGTGAGCGCAAACTTGGTCAAGAAGTACAGGAAACATCTGACCTCTGTAATTGCAAACAAAGGTTTCTGTACCAAATATTAAGTTCTGTTATTCTATTTTATCAAATACTCATCTCATGCAATAAAATGCAAATTAATTATGTAAAAATTATACAATGTGCTATTCTGGTTATTATTTTTAGATTCTGTCTCTCACAGGTGAAGTGTACCTACAATAACAATTACAGACCTCTCCATTTTTCGTAGGTGGGAAAACTTGCAAAAAACTTTAGTATTTCAAATACTTATTTTCCCCACTGTAGGTACATACATATGCACACACACATATACAGAGAGAGAAGCGAGACAAAGGCATATCTATCTGCAGCATTCATGCTTCAGATGTGACCTACTACAAATTCGCTTTTAATATTAAAGAGATTTTCCAATAATAATATTTATCACTGGATTACAGTATAATTGACTGGATCTGACATCTGGAAATTCGGTAACAAAGTAAATATGGCCCTTCATCACAAGTGAGGACTGGAGAAAGACACACAAGTCTCTATTGATCAGTAAAGCAGGAGTGAAACCCTCAGAGAAAAAAAATGTAACAGAAAGAATCACACCTCACACTCCTGGGTTTGGATTACAAATACTTTTGAAATACTGACAGAAAAACGAACGTGAGTAAATACACGATATCAAAAAAATAAATTGAATGACCGGCGACACTAAACGATCGCCTATCAGCAACTTGTAGAATAGCCTGTTTAGACACAAGCGCACTGAACGATCTTTAACCGGTTCCCGTCCGCCCACTGTACATAAACGTCCGCGCTGCCTGGGCTCTGTGCAGCGCGGACGTTTAAAAACGGTGGGTGGTCCCGCAGCGCTCAGGACCCCCAGGGTCCTGCAAGCGCTGCGATTCCGGTGCAGAGCGTTAGCTCTGACAGGGAACATCATCGGGACCTGATTGGATCAGGTCCCAGTGATGTTAACCCTTTGCTGTCTTCTATATGCTGCGATCTATAGTGATCGCGGCATATAGGAGACAGCAGGAGGAGAGGGGGTCGTCTTACTTACCTCCGAAGACATCCGATTCCTTTCAGGACCTGGGGTTGCTATGGCAGCTGGAGGTCACATGACCGCCTCCAGCTCTGCCATATATGGTGTCCTGTCTGGCTCAGCCTGCAAGCTGAGCCAGACAGGAGACTCTGCCTGAAACAGGGAAGATCTCATGTAATGTAATGTAATACATGTCTATTACATTACATGAGATCAGTGATCAGAAAAATAAAAATTAATGTCCCATACAGGGACTAAGTAAAAATGTAAAAAAAAAAGTTTTTAAACTATTTAAAAAAAAAAAAATCACAAAATAAATAAATAAAATATTAAACCAATAAATCCGTATATTTTTACAAAACCAAAAAAAGTACACATATTTGGTATCGCCGCGTCCAAAACAACCCGAGCTATAAAACTGTCACACTAATTAACTCCTTCTGTGCACACCGTAATAAAAATAAATAAAAAACAGAGCAAAAAAATATGCTTTTTCCTCATATCGCCAAACAAAAAGTGGAAAAAAATGCGATCAAAAAGCAAAATAGAAAAAAAAACGGTACCGCTGAAAACGTCATCTTGTTCCGCAAAAAACAAGCCGCCATACAGCTCCATCAGCCGAAAAATAAAAAAGTTATAGTGCTCAGAATAAAGCAATGCAAAAAAAATATTTTTTTCTATAAATTTGTTTTATTGTGTAAAAGCGCCAAAACATAAAAAAATATACAGTAAGTGTAGTATCGCTGTAAACGTACTGACCCAAAGAATAACGCTGCCTGATCACTTTTACCACACGCAGAACGGCATAAAAAAAAACCTCAAAAAACAAATTCCTGAATTGTTCTTTGTTAATTTTACCTCCCAAAAAACGGAATAGAAAGCGATCAAAAAATGTCACGTACCCAAAAATGGTACCAATAAAAATGTCAACTCGTCCCGCAAAAAACAAGCCATCACATGACTGTTGGCCGAAATATGGAAAAATTATAGCTCTCAAAATATGGTGATGCAAAAACTACATTTTGCAAAAAAAAGCGTCTTTTAGTGTGTGACAGCTGTCAGTCATAAAAACCTGATATAAATCTGGTATCTCTGTAATCGCACCGACCCGAAGAATAAAGTAATCACATCACTTATACCGCACGAGGAGCGGCGTAAAAAATAAATAAAACCAATTCTTCACCTGCTACTGATTTGTTTATTAAGTCTCCGAAAGATCGCAGTAAGGCTCTGCTCACACTTATCCTGCGCTCTGCGCTGAGCACTTACACCAGAGTTTCCGTGTAAATCTCTGAAATACGTGATTCAGCCAGAACCCATGACGGAAGATTCCCTGTAATGAGGCAGATATAGACCACTGTGGACGCCGTCTAGCCTGGGATCCCACGGTGTCATTTGTTTTAGGTGTGCATAAAAGTGCGGTTGGCCCATTTTGTGCACTTCTGAAAAAAATGACACCGCTAAACAGAGGCCAGACGGAGTCCAGAGTAACTCTGCTGCCTCATTACAGTGAATGGATCCCGCAGGGGTTTCATCTGAATTATATCACGTGGAAATTTAGATGGAAACCCCGATGTAAGTGCTCAGCCTAGAGCGCCGGATAAATGTTACAGAAAATGTTCCCAATAACAGCTTCAACTCAGTCCTCAAAAAAAGCTAGTCCCCACTCAGGTCTGTCATCTGTTAAAAATATAAGGGACTTCCAAGTTACTGGTAGCAGAAAGGCTCTGGAAAAGCGAAATGGCCCTTGCCCCCCAAAAGAAATTCAGAAAATTTTGTGCTCCCAAATCCAAATGCCTATTCTACAATAATTTGCTCTCCAATTGTCAAATAGCGCTCCGTCCCCCCAGATCTCGCCGTATGGCTGAGCGGTACGATACAGCCACATATGGGGTATTGCCACTTTTAGAAGAAATTGTGTGACACATTTCGGCACCATTTTTACCCATTGCCCTGTGTGAAAATGTAAAATCTGAGGGTAAAACATTTTTTTGTGGTAAAAATATAATTATGCTTTTTTCACTGCCCAATGATATAAATTAAAAAATACTCACTACTTCCCTAGATGAATTCCTTGAGAGGTGTAGTTTACAAAATAGGGTCACTTGTGGGGGTTTCTGCTGTTTCGGCATGTCAGCGACTCTTCAAATGTGACATGGTGTCTGCAACCTATCCCAGCCAACATAGCGCTCCTTTCTCTTCCGAACCCTGCTGTACACCAAAGCAGTGGTTTTCCCCCACATATGGGGTATCGGCGTGTTCAGGAGAAATTGCACAACAAATTTCATGGTGCAATTTATCCTGTTACCCTTATGATAATGCAAAATTAAGGGATGAAAAACGGTTTTGTGGGAAAAATTAGAAAATATTATTTTTACAGCTCAATATTATAATCTTCTGTGAAGCACCTTGGGGTTCAAGGTGCTCACCACACATCTAGATAAGTTCCCTAAGGGGTCTAGTTTCCAAAATGTTGTCACTTGTGGGGGGTTTCCACTGTTTAGGCACATCAGGGGCTCCCCAAATGCAACATGTCATCCGCTAATTATTCAAACAAATTTTACATTCAAAAAGTCAAATGGAGCTCCTTCCCTTTCAAACCCTGCCGTGCGCCCAAACAGTGGTTTGCCTCCACATATGGGGTATCAGCGTGTTCAGGAGAAATTGCGCAACAAATTTCATGGTGCAATTTTTCCTATTACCCTTATGATAATGCAAAATTAAGGGATGAAAAACGTTTTTGTGGGAAAAATGTGAAAATTTTATTTTTACAGCTCAATATTATAAACTTCTGTGAAGCACCTTGGGGTTCAAGGTGCTCACCACACATCTAGATAAGTTCCCTAAGGGGTCTAGTTTCCAAAATGGTGTCACTTGTGGGGGGTTTCCACTGTTTAGGCACATCAGGAGCTCTCCAAACGCAACATGGCGTCTGCTAATTATTCAGACAAATTTTATATTCAAAAAGTCTAATGGCGCTCCTTCCCTTCCGAACCCTGCAGTGCGCCCAAACAGTGGTTTTCCCTCACATATGGGGTATCAGCACGCTCAAGAGAAATTGCACAAAAAAATTTGGGGTCCATTTTTTCCTGTTACTCCTGTGAAAATAGAAAAAATTGGGTCTAAAGTAACATTTTTGTGAAAAAAGTTAAATGTTCATTTTTTTCTTCCACATTCCAAAAATTCCTGTGAAGCACCTGAAGGGTTAATAAAGTTCTTGAATGTGGTTTTGAGCACCTTGAGGGGTGCAGTTTTTAGAATGGTGTCACTTTTTGGTATTTTCGGTCATAAAGACCCCTCAAAGTGACTTCAAATATGATGTGGTCCCTAAAAAAATGTTTTTGTAAATTTTGTTGGAAAAATGAGAAATCGCTGGTCAACTTTTAACCCTTATAGCTCCCTAACAAAACAAAATTTTGGTTCCAAAATTGTGCTGATGTAAAGTAGACATGTGGGAAATGTTATTTATTAACTATTTTGTGTGACACATCTCTCTGATTTAAGGGCATGAAAATTCAAAGTTAGAAAATTGCAAAATTTTCTAAATTTTCGCTAAATTTCCGATTTTTTCACAAATAAACGTAAGTTATATCGAAGAAATTTTACCAGTATCATGAAGTACAATATGTCACGAAAAAACAATCTCAGAATCAGGGGAATACGTTGAAGCGTTCCAGAGTAATTACTTCATAAAGTGACAGTGGTCAGAATTGAAAAAATTGGCCCGGTCACGAAGGCAAAAACAGGCTCTGCTGCGAAGTGGTTAATAAATTTCTCAGTGCACATTAGCGGTCATTGTTCTCGGCAGCGCAGATCCTGTTTACACGAGAACGTCGATCCATTGTACAGTACTAAAGATCATTTCACCCGATGAACAATCATTTTGTTCATTCGTCGGGTGATCAGCATTCTGTTTAGACTGAAGTATTATCGTGAAACGAGCGATCCTAGGAACTCTTTCATGATAATCATGAACTGTAAATAGACCCTAAGACCTTATAACCTGAATAAGGGCCATTGATTTTCCTGAACGTCGATGAAGTGCTACAATGTTGTTAGAAAACCTCAAATAAAGGACCATGTAGGTTTGAAACATGTTGCCTGGGAGCGTAACAGATATTTCTTTTCTGCCTTATTAATTTTTGCGTTGTGTTCAACCATTTTTAATGCCTAGTTTATGACTGGTTCAATAAAGCAATTCTTTTAAGAAGATGTGAGTGCTGGTTATCTTTTGGACTGCTGCTTTTCCTCTTAGACTGCACAAGTCTCCAGTCCATATTACGGCTGCTGACGGGGGATCATGTGACCAGGACATGCAGTTTGTCCTCCGCTGCTACACATAGCTCCTGGGGATCTTGCCCGCATTCTCCACCACCTGTGGTAGATTGCTTCACTTGGTTGCACATAGAGGTATTCAGGAACACTGTCCCTTTAAATTCTTCCCAGATTTATTAGACAGGCAGCATAAACAGGTGGGAAGTAAAACAAACACGGCCCTTTGGGCAAAAACAGGAAAACAAAACAAAGTGGTGATACAAAACACAGTCCTTGTGGTAGTGGGGATCCACCCCAGTTTCTTCCAATAGAAAAGCAGCTTTCCCATGTGAGTTGTTTTTCCATTGGATGAAGCATAAAGGAGTTATCGGGTCCCAGAAAAAAAATAAAATCAGTAGTTACTGTTTAGAAATCACTTTACGTGAAGCAGTAATAAAGTTTTAAATTAAAAAAAGATTTATCAGGAATTGGTGAAATAAGCCCAGAGAGGAACAGAATGAATACAAGTCGATATTTTACCTTTAAGTAGCAGTGAGCATAGCAATGGTGGAGCAGGTTATCCGACGGCTGGCTGAGACTGCTCACAGTCTGGACTAGTTGCTCTGCATACATTGGCACAGAATGCTCCAAGTTGATTTTCTCCGCAAGTATTTTGATTGCAGGTAGAGGTCGTATTGGCTGAAAGTTTGCTGTGCTTACAGGGCTAGTGGAATGCTAAAAAGAAAAACACACTTAGTATTAATTATTTAGTACATGAACAAAATACATGTGCCATAACCAATAGGTAGTTTCTAAAATGTTCAGCTTTTAAATGTTCTTGTCACCTGCCAAAATAAGAGGCAGGTAGCTACTTTATGTAACATGTTAAAAGAGGACCTTTCATTAACTTTAGCATGTTAAATGGCCAAACTGTAGGATAGTGGCTGCACTACTCCAAAGGAGGAGAGCTACTAGGAGTGTTAGTAATGAGACTCCAGTTCTGCAGCACTGCCCCTCCCCCCACACTGACTGCTGGAGATGAGAGCAGAAAGCTGTTAGTTAATCACAATCGGGTCTGCTATGCTTCAGCACAGTTATCACACTTCAGTGAGGAAAGCAGACTGTCAATATAGGTCTCACTCGGAGCCTGTTTTAAGCTATTGTCGGCCGTGTTCTTCATTCCTCATTGTGTTACTGCCTGCTTATGAATGGCCAAAGGAAAATTAGTATAGACCCTCGGTGAAACCTATCTGGTAATGCCCATTTGAACTTAATAAAAACATTTACTCTTTAGGTGCCAAAAACTTTGATCCCTAATATTAGTGCAACGGAGAAGTGAAATAAAAAAAATCTATATATTTTTTTCTGCTTTGCAGCCTTTATTACATTATTTGTATCATTCAACATGAAAAATATAACTATTGTTTAAAAAGTTTATTGTGTTAAATGTATTTTTTTCACTTTTTTTATTTATACCACCATCTACAACAATAATAATAAAAAATTTGAAATAATGCAGTTTTTACACTCGCCACCAGGGCTCATTTTAAATGCATACTTCCTGTTCTTAACAGAAGGCTTTTCATCAGTTCCATTAGCATCATAGGCAGGATCACATATACACAGGGATGGAGTGGGAGTCGTTAAGTCTGAGTCGGTGCCCATTTTGGTGGAGTCGGTATAAAATGGACTGACTCAGACTCCTAAAATATATAATAAATTGGGTACAGTAGTTCAATGCAGTTTGTGGGGAATATTTTTTTCTTAAGAATTTGGGAAAGTTATGAAATGTCCTATAAATGTCTGTCCTATTCCTGATATAAGGGTCTAGACTTTTAGCTGAGATGAATCTGTGCTACAGTAAATTTATCACTTAAACATGAGCCATGTAGGAGGGAGTCGGAGTCGGTGTCATGGAAATTGAGACGTCGGAGTTGGAGGTTTGGCTTACCGACTCCACAGCCCTGCATATACATACAAAATATATGGTCTGAATCAGACTGCTGCTGCAAATGTACATGTGAATTTCCTGAAAGAACAGGAAGTGGGTCATTTTCTGATTAAAAGTCCTGAAATTGATAGCGGTAGAAAGTAGTTCAGTACATGTAGGAGTAGAACAATCAACCAGTGCATGTACCTAAGAAATAGATTACACACAGATTAGTGCTAAAAGCCCAAAAATAAAAAATCGATTTGACCTCTGAACTAAGCAAATTTACTGAAAATTGGCACTTTCGGTGGCATAGTTAAACGTAGTGTCCCTTTAAAAGGAAAATTTCATCAGATTTTAGCTATTTAATCAGAGGACAGCATAATGTAGGGAGGGGCCGAGACACAGATTTTAGAGATGTGTCACTTATTAGGCTGTGTGCTGTTGTTTCCATACAACGAATATTTTATTACCAGGGCATTATCATTGCCCTGACCGCAGTGCATGTGAGCACGAGTCAGACAGCGCCCACTCCTCTGATAAGCAGCTCACTGTCAATAGACAATGTAGACAGAAAGATGCAGCGTGGGTGGGGTTAGCTTTCTGAGCTCTGCTTCTTGCTACATCTAAGAAATCATGATGGTGTCACGACCACTGCACCCAGTAAACTAAGTGAAACATCGCTGGAATCAAGGTCTCTTTGCCTACATCATACTTACATCAGATGAAAAAGATTCCCTTTAATTTTCTGAAAAATGCTTAATTAATGACCATTTCCAGAATTACAAGAAAAAATTGTGGATTATTTTAATAATATGCCTGATAAATTATCAAGTGCCATTACTATTTTTTTCACCTGACTCGACCTCTCCACTAAACACAATTAATAAGATCCATTCCAACACTGATAGTAATAAATAATACCGCACCTACTCGTTTCTTACAGTGTCCACCCTGCTGATGACCTACTGCTCTCTATATCTAACTCCTAAAATACAATGGTTTTCTCATGCTGCGCCCATCAAACACAAATCTTCACCTGAATATGTCAGACTTTCCCCCTACAATCTGAAAGTTTTTATCATGCCCCAACAATGATTACCTACAGGAATGCTATTAGATATATTAATCATTCTTGTGACATGTAAGCAATTTTACTAACCCTTCCCTAATATTTCCAGATGTTCTCTGTAATAGATGACTTCACTGCATCCAATATATATATATATATACGTTTTCTCTAACATTACAAAACATTTAAGTGTTCCCTAAGGTAAAAGTGTATCTGAACTACAACCTACTGATCGTACCCAGCTGGGTTGATGCTATATATAATTTGTTATTAGGGTCTTCACATAAAAATCTACATGATCTTTCTTTATTGTTTAGAAGTTTCTCCAAACTTCAGTGAAACAAGGAATCTCCCTCCGCTGAAGTAATACAGATTGCTCAGGTTCAGTGAAAATGACGACATTTTATCGAAAGCTGCAAAAGCCTGATGAAACGCAGAAAGCCTGTGTAAAACAGGTGCCATTACAAATGGGCCCATAATTTTCCTCTTACGTCAAACTCTGGAACAAGAAAACATCTCGTGATCCCTCTGTGCGGTTCAAGACAAAGAATTGATGTAATTACGAGAATTCCACATCTAAAATATGTCTATTAACATGGACTATTGGACACAATCCTCATTTCCCAAACCATCAGCTTTTGATAATAGATCAGTTGAGTAATGCATCAAAATGCTTCTCTAGTAAAGCCCCTAATTCAACTAATAGTATTATACCAGGGATGATTGGTTTCTGTTAGGAGGAGATGAAAAAGGACAGGAAATCGGGCAGATTACAGAAAATGTGACTGGGGAAAATATGAAAGGGTTTATGGACATACGTGATCAATGGCAAATTTGTCAACTGCAAGATGGAAAATAGTAATGAAAGATGAAAGCAAGGGGATTGCTCAGTTTAATAGGCTTCTGTTTTAATATAGCAAAATTGTCATCCATAAACTTCATATCCACTCAATCTTACCTGCGATGCAATATTTCTAGGCCATTTAAAAAATTCCTAACATGATTTTAAAAATAACATTTTAAAGATGAGCCCTGAAAAGGGGGATAGATATAAAACGTTTTTGCAATTTTTGAAAATGTCAAGATCTGGACCTTTATCACTGTTTTTTTTAGCAAACCTCCATTGCAGCGGCGGACATATCATTGGTGCAACCTGTGCAGCAGCACAGGGGCCCTAGAGGTAAGGGGGCCCATTTCTACCTCCAAAGCAGGTTCAAATTTACATTTTTAAGAGCTCTTGGGCTGCAAAGGGCCCATATATTTTTCTTGCACAGGGGCCCTTTTCTGTCTGTGTCCGCCAATGCTCAATTGTCACGTAGATTTGGTTTAGAAAAATTGCTAGTGGTCAGGTTCTTGCAGCCATAACACATTGTTACAACATTTATATTTGGCCATATTACAGTTGGCTGAAGTACTCCTTAAAAGGGGTATTCCCATCTCCAAGATCCTATCGCAATATGTAGTAGGTGTAATAATGGATAACTGAGCTACTGCAATGCCCTGCACATGGGGTAAGAGACATAGCAAATCAGAGGAACAATACTACATATCTAATTGGAGGTATTTGCTAATATTATTATTAATTATTATTACTACACCTAATACATATTGGGATAGGATCTTGGTGATGGGAATACCACTTTAAGGTTTTCTCACATTTGAAAGTTATCCCCTATTAAGGGAATAGAGGATAACTTTCCAATTGCTTGGTGGTCGGACTACGGTGGCCTCCACTGAACCCCAGAACCAAGGACCTTTAGAGCCCGAGATTAATGGAGCTGTGGTTGATCATGTGTACCTGTGCTCCATTTCTTCTTAACTGGATTGCCATAAATTGCTGAGCTCTGCAGTGCGCATGATCAACCTCCACTCCATTCAGCCGGAGATCTTAAGAGTTTCAGTCTCGGGATCGTTGCAAGCCGTGGTGTTCAGGTCCTCAGCGATCAAAAAGTTGTAAATACTTTCTTTACTTTTAGCTGTCCCTTAGGGTCATCTTCGTATTTAATAATATGGGAAGTGTCAAAGTGACATTGAACATTTCTGATGAACTAGGGACTGGGCATGCAGGACTCCCTACAGACTGCTAAAAGTAAGGGTCAAAAGCCTTTAGCTGCATTCTCCGTTACTTCAGTTTTCTCTAAGACATTTGTGAGAGGTGGGGTAAACTATTTATGTGCTATGGACTTTCAATTAGACCGTAAACTGCTTATTTTCACCAATAAAGTCTGTGATAGGGCAGTAAGAAGACACGTCCCCATTATTTTGATTTTACTTCTTTACCTTTTGTCCTAGGATGATGGGCAATAGCTGCCCAAGCAGATTAAATTCAGCCATAGTCAGCGTGATGGAGCACTTAAGTAATGTGACAGAAGTCTGTCGAGTAGGAATGTATTCCTCCAAAGATGCTACTTCCTCAGTGGTTGGCAAAGTCTTGCATTCCTCCTGTAGAACTTAAAAAAAAAAAAAATAACGCTTGTTGCACGTCTACTTTTCTAAAGAAATTATTTTATTTTTGTCTATGGGGATCAAAGATTTGATTTTGGTTAATAACAAAACAAACGTTGACAGGCTTAAAATTATAAAGGATGGCAAAAATTTATTTTTATATTTTTGATGTTCATACCAGGACGTGAACTGGTGTATGCCTCGTATTCATGATCAAAAGAGCAGGCCACCATCTTCATGATCCTGTGCACAGAACTGCTGTCCAGTCGGAGGTCAATGGGTCCAACAACTAGCCGCTTGACGGACATCTCTTGGAAACTGCCATTCTCATCTACTTTGGTAGATGGGAATTCTTGCTGACTTACAGAACCTGGTAAAAATAAAACATTAAAAGTCTTACATCGCATTAAAAAGTCCTGGAAAGCAGAAAGTAAACAAATAATGACTTAAGGAGTTATCATTGCTTTTGTTCTTTTTTTCATAAACTTATATTACATGTAAAAATAAGAATGTTTGTAATATAGCTTATTATAGAAATTGGCTTCTTTCTCCCCCTGGACTGAGCTTTCATTCTCAATTCAAGGATAAACTAGGTTTCAGACTTTCCAATTATTGAGATACAGTTGGTGTTTATAAAGTTCTATGGAGATGAGCAGGTGAGGAGGGAGGAGCTAGGAGCAGACCAAGACATTCTGCTGCAATGACAGTGACACTTTTAGACTAGACTAAAAGCTACATATATAAGGAATTTCATGAAAATAAGAAACTAAGCACCTTCTAGAATTATGTTTGCTACTCCATTTGTTTATGGCAATTGCACAAGCCAGAAATAAGTCCCAGATAAGGGCATCACCGAAAAGAGAATGGGGTTGAAGTGTTAACCATTATTTTTATTCTTTAGCGCTATACTTTGACATAACCATGCAACAACAACTACTTCAAGAACAGATGTTAATCTAAAGAAGAAATAGATATTAATCTAACTTTGATCAATACAGACATTTTTAATCAAAATGATAGTCAAGAGATTAAATGGGTATTCCCATCTCCAAGATTCTATCCCAATATGTAGTAGGTGTAATAATAATAATATTAGCAAATGCCTCCAATTAGAAATTTAGTGTAGTTCTTCAGATTTTTCATGTCGCTTACCTCATGTGCAGGGCATTGCAGTAGCTTAGGTATCCATATAATGACAGTTAGATAGCTCTTAGTGGTCGTAACCATGGATACTTAAGCTACTGACATGCCCTGCACATGGGGTAAGTGACAGAGAATTAGAAGAACTATACTACATTTCTTATTGGAGGTATTTACTATTATTATTATTATTACTACACCTACTAAATATTGGGATAGGATCTTGGAAATGAGAATACCCCTTTAATGACTGATCAATTCAGGAGACTGTTGACAGATTCCCATCACCAGAAAAGCAGTCGACAATGTGATACTCAACAGTCCAGAAACTAAAAGGCCTCTATACACATTAGAAAAGTTGGATGAACCAGCAAATTTCTGTGGAACGCCAGACGGATGGTATTGGATGAAAGAAGGGAGGGGCTTGTTAAATCTTAACACCTGTCCCTTTAGTTGTAGCAGGAGATAAAGAGTTAAAGAGGTATTCCCATCTCCAAGATCCCATCCCAATATGTAGCAGGTGTAATAATAATAATATTAGCAAATACCTCCAATTAGAAATGTAGTATAGTTTTTCTGATTCGCTATGTCGCTTAATCCATGTGCAGGCATTGCAGAACCTTAGGTGTCCAGGGTTACGACCACTCATAGAGCGACAGTTAGTTAGCTAGTTGCTAGTGGTAGTAACCATGGATACCTAAGGTCCTGCACATGAGGAAAGAGATATGGTGAATCAGAAGGACTATTCTACATTTCTAATTGAAGGTATTTGCTAATATTATTACACCTACTACATATTGGGATAGGATCTTGGAGACGGGAATACCCCTTTAATGTCGTCTGAACATGCCAAAATCGGCGTGATTGGCCAACAGTTTAATGTATATGGGGGCCTCCTGACTCCCACGACAGATGATGTCAGGGATAGAAGGATCTAGCATTTCTTATTTTGGGCTTTCTGTTCTTGGTGAGATAAGGTGCCGCCAAAGGAGTCTAGCAACAGCTCTCTCGTAGATAACACAGGAGTGCTCATCAGAGCGAGCTCTTCTGTGGAAGTCAGGAGGGATGGCTGCCGGCTGAACGATTGCCCAAACCATCATTCAACCTACAGCAATCTATTGTTTTGGGACCCACTGAGAACAGCAGCAACCGGGAAAAAAATTAAACCATAATGCCAGCTTGAAAATAACCTAAAACTTCAAGTGATGAGGAGCGAAGAAGGCAAAATGAGAACTGTGCCTTTATTAGTTTTTAAGAATCCCCTCATCTAAATTCAGTGCATTATCACAATACACACAAGGCAATGGTGATAAGGTGCAGACAACTTCGGGAAGTCTTCCTGGTAGTATCACCAGACGTTGGCGATACACGGAGACGGACTAAGTGTGTCTGTAGCATTGAAGAGGTTACTCGAAAAGGGTAAATATCCAAGGTAAAATTGAGGACAGACTGTCAAGGACCAGGTGGCAATGAAGGAAGTGTTTGTTTCTGTTATTCAAGGGAGGACAAACAGGAGAAAAAGGAACTTGTACCTTTGCCACCAGTAGACTCCATTGTGTACAGGTAATCCATGTAGAGAGCCCCAAACCTCTGCATTCCGGCTATCTCCGTATATGTCTCCTATCAACAAAGCAAAGCAAACATGGCTGTAGTTTAGCACAAGAGAATCCCCAGATTACAACAGGACAGACAAAGTATCAGAGACAAGTGTGTGCTTGGGTTAGAGTGTGAACACACAGCGAAGCTTATCAGTACAAAAGAACAGATGTTATCCTAAGAACTTACCTTGTCAAGATAGGTAATGAAGCTTCTATGTGCCCTCCCTGAACAAAACCAATATCCATACATCAGCAGGACAATCTTACCAACAGGGTAATAATGGCTGGTTAATAAACAGCTCTAATTGGGCCCCAAGGTCTGTGCTTGACTTCCCTTCTATTGTGTAGGTTTTAGATGAATTTTTGCCATGTTGCTTCTTTACATTTTCAACTCTTAGCTATATATTTTACACATTTTTATGTTTCTTTTATTATTATTTATATGGATCTATCAGCATTCATAAATGGGGCAAAAATTAAACAGCATTTCCCTATAAATTTAATAACTTGCACGCTCATTTCAGTGTAGACAATCATCTGTTATTAAATCCGGGCTGGTATCGGATAGACAAAGTTGTATGCTGAAGTTAGTTGGTGAATCTGAACTAACCAGAAACACGAGAGGGTTCACATGACTGTCCCTTCTGCCTGCAAAAATGCAAAGTGCAATCTGACTTCTAGAAAACTTCTCCCATGTCAGAGACATGTCAGCCTGCAGGTGTCCGGCAGAGGCTGCATGTATTTTCAATGGAGAGAGTGAAGTAAGCCACGGCCAGACCCCTCTGCACCCCGCAGGCACCACTCTGCACCACGCAGGCCCCCCCGACAGTCGCTCATCTTCCCTGAGAATAAAAGTCTCCGTGCACTGGTGTACAGGTTGCATGTATAAGACCTCATTCCGTTATCTATTTTTTTTCCTCAATTTTTATCAGTGTTTTGTCAGTTATTTTACCATCACTGATTTTCTTGCAAGTCAAAGAAATAAAAGAAAGATTTCTTCTACCTCTAACAGTATTAAAAACCAGAAAGCAAGCAAATGGCTTCCATCCGCTGTCCGTGATATTCACAGAGCCATAGTCTTATATGGTTGATTGTGATTTTGTGACTCTGATCTGATTTTTTTTGCAGACACTTGGTCCAAAAAAACATGGATATTTGAGCAGAACCATAGACTATAATGGGCACGTGCTCTATACGGGAAAAACACAGATAGGACAAGTACGTGAAAAATAGAAGTCTGAATAAGACCTAAGGCTGACATTAATCTGAAGAGTATGGGCCTTAAGGCTCTATTCACATCTACTTTATGTATTCAATATGTAATTAATGGAAGCCAGAGCTATACAATACATCCAAATGACACTTGAGAGATGCCATTGACTAAAAATAAGAGTACCATTGAGTTATTCTTGCATGTTAAAAGTGATTAAAACTGTTAATCTGATCAGATGTGGTATGATCAGACTGTGCTCCGTACACGGTCAGACACGGCCATTACACAGTACACAGCAGGGGCACATTTATAAGATTATCTCAGCACAGGAACATTTTATTTAAACACATCTAATTATGGAAGTTATTATTATTCCAAGATCTATTGATTATAATAAACTTTCCTTCATGGGTAAACTCCTTTAAGTTCTCCATCTTCATCACACCTGTGATCCGATTCTCGCATGTTAGAGATTCGGATCACACTAAGCTGACACTCAGAGTTTAAGAAGAGTGTAATTAACATAATCAAGCCAATTCCCTTGCACGAGTGAACGCTCTTCTGACCCCGGCCTAAAGTTGAATTTTAATGCTTCAGATTTTATTGCAGAAATATCCAAGACTGAAAACTATTTCATCTGAATCGGCTTGTTTAAGATAAATAGGACAGTTGAAAAACTTTATGCAACAAATACGCAATGTGTGAACTTACCCTAAAAAGTGGCAAAACTGCCAGTTTCACCCAAAAAAAAAAAAGATATAACCATAAATCATAATAATGCAACCTATTATACCATTCTATGAGGACAAGATCCTGAACTTCGCATTCACAAGAAATGTTCTGATTGTACTTATCCTTACAATATGTTACATTACATATGAAAATATTTATCTTAGACAGTTTAGATACTTGACTACTTTTAGACTTGTTTTAATGAAAATGCAGAAAGGAGGAGGACTAAACAGAATGGAATAATTTTGGTTCACCGCACATTTTAGCTGAGTGGGTTCCCACCACATTCCACTTGTGTCTGGGACCGTCAGAACCCTGTCATGTTCAATTTGGACAGTGCTGCCTGGCATTAGTCAAAAATTACCATGCTGAAAACGAAGAGTTTCTTTTCCATGGAGTCACTCAGACACAGTATGGCAGGATAGTCAGGATTAGTAACATCAAACAGACCATGGATAAAGCAATTTTCAATGAAATTACACACAGTTCCTGCCAGGTAGGATGCCCCTACTTGCACTCTGAGTAATGCGACAACATTAAAGTCTAAAGGAAATGTTTTTTTTAGCGGTTACAAATCTTTTTTTTCTTTTTCTCTCTGACGTTAGTAGCCGGAATATGGCAAATTCGGACAAATATCCATGTAAAAAAAGGAAAAAAAATAGGCACGAAAAAAGACAATCTAATGTGTTGAGACCATATTCACAAACAAAAAAGAAAAAGTTATCCCCTATCCATGAAATAGAGTATGACCATCTCATCACTGGGATCCCCAGCAATCATCAGATTGGACCCCCATCTTGAATAGAGCATAGGTGTGCATATTGGATCTCTGCTCCATTCAATGTCCATGGGCTGAACAGGCCTATTTTTGAGGTTCTAAAAGCCCAGATATCGGGAGTCCTATCCACAACAATCAGTAAGTTATCCCATTAATAACTTTTTGTTTTCCCTTTGATATACCTCTTCAGGCACTGAAAATCAGCAAGAGAGTACAATACATATAAATGGTGTATTCCAAACCTCGATCACACTTCACAATATTTATTTGCTCCAGACTTGCTGCATGCTACAGATATACAAATCAGCAACCCTATTTTGTCATAAATGACAAATCTGCCATCAAAAAGAGATTTAACCCTTTGCATAAATAAAGCCTAATCACTTTAACCTTCTGAAATAATTTCAATATCAATTCCCCATGATTTTCCAGGTTTCTGCTTTGCCATTTGCAAATGTGAACACTCAGAGGGTGAAAATCTGCACATACTCAGCTTTTGACAAACCCACTCTTTGATATCAAGTCCAAGCTGGTATCTCACATAGGACTGCCATGATGAGGTACCATAGTTAGTGGGTGAATCTGTAGCACCTGAGACACAGCGACCGATTCCTTCTGGAAGCTTAGACTTAAAGTTCAACTGTACTTTTAGAAAACTTTTAACTTATCAAAGAGATATATCAAACGTTTTGATCAGTGGATGTCCGAGTGCTGAGACAACCACTAAAGATGATGAAGCAGAAATGCTCAGCAGATCACTCAGCTCTTCCCAGATTAAAGACTTTCTACAGAGCTCGTCTTCAGTGTTGGATAACACCGAGAACTTTGCTCCTTCATATTAGCGATTGTTGGGGATCTAAGCACCCGAACCGCCATGAATCAAAACTCCTCACATTTCTCTATAATGTCAAAAATATTCTAAAAGTGCGGTCACACTTTAAGGTGGCCATATGATGCATTGGATGAGCATTGGCCAAAACCTCCAGTTTTGGACCATTTAATGGGTATGAGGGTGTCCCGACTGTCCTTCACAGCAGATGTGGCAGGGAGGAGAAGTGGATAATTGGACATACTGGATTTTAACAAGCCTAGTCCTTTATTCTTACAGGAGATAAGCCACCAGGAGTCATTTAACACTCCCTATTCAAAACATATGCACACTCCACTAAGCCGTGCGTGCATACAAGTGGCTGGTTAGGGCGATCACTAAGCTATCTGAAGTGTATTGCCATCGTTACTCAAGTTTTATATAGATATTGTGTTATTATCCTATTTAAAGGAGACTTACTCAATTACAAAATGCTGTTATATCATTAACATAGAAAATATAAATGACATGCAATGTCCCAGGATGAGAGAACAGAGCTTACTGATACAGTGAAGAAGATCTGACTACATACACAGTAAAAAACAATCACAAAAAGACAATACGAGCAGAAGGTGATACAAACTGCTTCTACTAATTATTTCCTTACTGACCTTATGAGAACAAGAGTCCAAAATAAATTCTGCTCGTATGCCATTATTTTCTGGACTTCTGTAGTCAAACAGCGAGTTTGTAAGATATGCGTTTCCCTTGTTACTTAAACTCTCCCCACATGTAAAGAAACAGGCCTCCTGGGGAAAAGGAGAGACGTCACAAGATTACATATACAAAGCTTTACTTAGCTCTCTGATGTTATGTTACATCACCATTATTTATAAGGAGAGACTTCATATTATCATTTTTATTATTATCATTAATTTTATTAACAGCCTTCGGTTTGATCTTGAGCCATGGAGACTTGATGGATGAACACTCTTGTAGGAAGATCAACCTTATTCAAGCCTAGATAGGTCCACCAGGGTCGTCTCCATCGTTATCTTGATAGTATCAAGCCATTGGGTTCCTGGTCTTCCTCTTCGCCTTGCTCTATTATTCTGACCATGATGTCCTTCTCCAGTGATTGATCTCTTCGTATGATGTGTCCAAAGTAGGCAAGTCGTAGCTTGGTGATCCTTGCTTCAAGTGACATGTCTGGCTTGATTTGGTCCAAAGTTGATTTGTTTGTTCTTCTTGCCATCCATCATTATGATACCACAAAATATGTGACTATCAATAATAAATTACTGCAGCAATGCTAATTCACCTGCTTAAGAAACAAAGGCTGACTTTAAGGAATGGCCAGACGGTATGGCCAGCCACATGCAGCTGAAGCTCCTACTGTGATAGCCATATGGCCACCCTACAGGCTGCCACCACACCGTCTGACAATACCCTTGTGTAATAGGATTTTGCATTTGATTTAACTTTTTCCCAACATTTCAAGTTAAGAAAACTGTGTCAGGTATTTTTATTTTAAGGGGTTTTCCACACTCTGTCAGCCTGGAAGTGATGAGGCTCTGATCACCAGTGACCCTGATCACTGACTGGCTGAAGGATGAGATGACTGGTGGTCTGGACGTAATCACTTTGGATCAGGAGGAGCGACAAAGCTGGAGCTGGGGCAGGATTTCAATGTACGCTTGTTCTTTCTTTTATAAGGATCTTTCCGAAAACTGGGAAAACCCGCTTAAGGGTTAGACACTGTTTGTATCAAATTCTTATACCTTTATTGCAAAAACAGTATGCAAATGTAGAAGGAATCAAATAGCCATAAGTAGACCCATCTGTGTGTTAGTTGCAGCTGGTGTCTTTTTCCATCATCAACATAGCAATGAACGGCCTTCAAATACATAAGTGTTTGGAGATCAGTTCTCCCGTCTACCATGATTCACGAAAACCAGGAAACTGTCAATGCCAGCTCCGGGTAGAAGGAAAACACATTTTTCCATGTCAACTACGAAAAATGAGTTTACCATGCCTAGTGAGAGTGCCAGGGACTATGACGCATCACCTCAGAACATGGAGGTAAGCTGTGACTGCCCACATTTCTGCTCTTGGTGGGAACTGCTTTTTAGGAGAAGCCTATTGTTTGTACAAATGCAAAATAATGAAAAGAAAAAATAATAACAGATGACAAATTATCTCAATACTCACAGAATCGGCCCCATTTGTATTTTCTTCAAAGTCTTTGATTCCCATAATTCCTTTCAGACATAAAGCTTGATTTCCAACAAAGCCAACTTGGCAATCAAAGAATGGCTCTCCCTTCATAAGAACCTACAAAACACGAACAGTTAATATAGACATAACCTTATATAACCATTCTGTCTAAATATCCTTCTTCAGGAGAGCACAGCTCTCCCTTTTCCCGGCTTCCTACTTGATGAGGGGAAGTGAGCTCATGAATGGTTGAAAGTTTGGATAAAGTGGCATTGTTGCACTGATGGCCCAAACTCTGCATTGTCCGATGCTGCAAGCATAGGCAGCTTTGTCTCTGCAACATCTGAGAAGCTCCGGGACAATGAAGCTGGCAAAATACGGCCATCCCGCCAGGTTCAGAAAAGAGCTTACAAGCTGAAAAGCTAAGAGCTTGCAAACGCCATGCTCCTTGCATAGGAGACTGTACACCGCTGATACACTGTAGAGGTGGCCGGAAACCTAAGCAATATAACATAAAATTAAAAAAGATTTTTCATAAGAGATTAACTGCAAAGTTGCAATTATGAGTTTGAGAAAACCACTCTAACAGAAGACTGTGAAAATGATAATTCTCGCTTTTTGACAACCTTGGGTATTATTGTATGACTCTCCAGCCTTACAACGCCTGCTCAATAAGGATACGCATTTCCTTAGGAAAACCCATTCCGATTCTTTCTTATTACTTTATGTCATTTCTCAAACCATCATGACTGGTTATCCCTTTCTTTTTTTATTCATAATAACTTTTTACAATTACTTGTAAAATAGTAAATTAAGATATAAAAGTGTATTTAGCCAGCTCAACTGCCCTATCCAGGAAAAAAAAAAATACCAAGATATATAAGTTTTCATCTTGTCATATGCTTATTCACCCAATATCCAGAAATTATCATGGACTTGAATTTTCTGACTCTTGTCTACAATGCCACTTATCTGTATGTTTTTTATCTACTTGCTTATTTTGCCTAGTTGTTATATACATCTATGCAAAAGTCAATAAATGGTGGATGAAGACTGTGGACACCTTTGAAGTGGAAAAAGTGATTTTTTTTTTTTACTTATGTTGGTGGTTACTTTTAGTTTGTGCAGTTTTTTTTTGACTTGGTTCATTTGAGACCCCCTGATATGCAGTTTGCAGAGTGATCTAAGATTGTTTTCTTGCGCGTGTCTGGCAGTAATAAAGGCTGGATTTGAGGTTTGTTTGTATCCAGTTGCTCATATATCATCACAGCTTCTATCCTGCACTTATTTCCTCTTTATGTGCCTTACTCCATTTCTATAGCCTGTTTTGTCTATCCTCACGGAGACTGTACATTCCTTCTTCATATCCGAGTACAATCTGATCCCTGCTTCTATCTCGACCACAAAGAGAAAGGAAGGGAAAGAGAGCTGCCAAAACCAGGTGCTCTGAAGGATTTGCAAAATATCAGATTTACAAAATCATTTAGCTTGATAAAGAATTTACACTCGGCTGCAGCAAAATGGTAGAACATTTTTAATGAAGATTATTTTGAACATTGCTTAAAGGGGTTGTTCGGGCTTGTGGTGAAAGTCTGCAGTCACTTTATGTGTCTGTTGACTTCTCAATCCTCACAGTGTGCACACCGCATGCTGTCAGGATTCTCCAGTGTCCCAGTCATATTCCAACTAGACACGTGCGGCATCGCTTAAAACAAGTTAAATTAACGAGCTCATACAAGTTTAGTCGGAATGATACCGCAAGTATGCATATTGCATATTTAAGATCAAGTGTCTGGCTGCTCTCGCCACAGACAGTGAAGCACACACAGAGGACTCAGAAGTCTACAGCTACATAAACTGACTGCAGACTTTCACCCAAAGACCAGACAAAAAGATTTAGGAATAAAATGAACAATTGTGAATGTGTATAGAAAAATCTAAATATGACACATACAAACAGAATAATGTAATCATTGAACTAAAAATACTTCATTATTTTCCTATAATATTGTGATTTTTAAAACCTATACAGGGAAAACGTAACCATGCATTTAGGAAAGCTGTAAAAAATAATGACCTCAATGGTGGTGCCTTCTTGCTCCCAGCGTATGACTTCTCTGGATTTCACCTTCTGGGGGCTGTAATAACTGCTCTCGGCTTGCATTTCAGTAAGCTGGAAAACAATACGACACACACCTTCATTCCAGGCCAACGCCAGCATTAAAGAGTGGCAATCTGTCATTACTAGACTGCATTGATGAAGACAAATTAAAGTTCACTATTGGCTAAAGTGTATTATTGGACAGGAAACAGGTGCAATGAAACAGCTGCAAGACATTAACCACACCACTGCATAGGAGGCTGACGTTAAATATGCCAAGTGTAATGTAAAGCGGGGCAGGAGCCGATCCACTCAACATACGGCCTTTCATTTACTTTCACCTTTTCTCTCAACGCTGAATTTATACATTGGATGAAAAATGGCCGGCTATCTTAAAACAACACTTGTGCAGTGCCGCAGCCCCTAAAATTTCACTAGTCTTGCAAATCACATACAGTGGAGATTAAGTGACAGGCAAAAGGTTAAACGTTAGTCATTCAGCTCTTCTTGTAGATATTTACATCTATATATCTGTCATGACATTAACGGCATATATATTAAATATAGGTATGTGTGCAAGAACAGGAATGGAAAAGAAACACTCAAGTTCTCATGTGTTCCGAAGATAATATATCCAAAACTCTTCAAAATTATTGAGAGGCGAGCTACATTTTGGGGGTAAAAATTTGGATTTTTACTTTTTTAGTTTCACTGGTTAAAATAGTTTTGCAAACTGTCACGGGTGTGTCGGGTGTGACAGGCAGTCATTCTGAATCCGGCTGTAGAAGGTCGCTGCGCTTGGCTTTGCAAACACCTTCTAGATCCTTCCCTCTCTAGGACCCAGCAGTGAGCTCTCCTTTCTGCTGCTAGTTAACACACCCTTACT
This sequence comes from Phyllobates terribilis, assembly GCF_046119375.1. Classification (NCBI taxonomy): domain Eukaryota; kingdom Metazoa; phylum Chordata; class Amphibia; order Anura; family Dendrobatidae; genus Phyllobates; species Phyllobates terribilis. The sequence goes on along the minus strand of NW_027362764.1, from coordinate 702,426,776 downwards.
TGACCTTTAAATAACACCCAGTCTCTCCAGAGAATCGCTGGTGATAGAAGCATTTTCCTCTGTTCGGGCCTGGAGTTCTAGCAGTCGGATAGTTTCTTCTTGGAGTTCCTTTGTGATTGTTGTTGTGATCGCTCTGGTGTCTTTTCAAAGCTAAGTGTATCCCCTTGTCTGTTTACCTTTTTGTCTTAAGTTGCAGTGGGGCTGACTAGTGCTCACCCTTTCCCCTTCCTAGCTAGGGCCTAGCTGTAAGGTCAGTAGGGATTAGGTATCCTGCTCGGCGATAGGTGAGGAACCTATTTAGGGACGATAGGAGAGCCAGTGTTGTTAGATCTACGTAGGGGTCTCCATTTCATTTTTCCCTAGTTGCTGGGCTCCCCCCCCCCCCCCCCTTTCCCCTCATCGTATGCTGGGTCCTTCCCATACCTAGCATGACAAACATAACATTTCTCATCTTATGTTGTTGTTGCCTTTCACTTCTTCAGCGCATACAGTACTGTTAAAGATAAAGATTATTTTAAAAAAAGGCAGTCCTATGTAACACATGTGAACCAGAGAAGAGTTTTCCACTGATCATCACAGATCAAGCTTCTGAGAGCTCTAGCTAATAGCGGTTTTCACTGGGCAAAGTTGCGTTTGGCTTGTCGTTTTTCCTGCAATGGTCACTAGTGGGTAAATGTAGGACTACATGTAATAAATTAATGTCTGACCCAATTAATACTGCAACAGCCATAAGCGGATAGAGCCACTGCTTATTAGTGGTTCTCCACTCTTCTTCTTCAGGAGTGTTGTAAAGGGTAAAAAGACCATATTTCCCACCTGCATTTACAGGGTCATGTAAAAGTTTGGGTACTTTTGCATGAGCCCATTTTCCTTCTTGGAATATTTAAAATGTAAAAAATTACAATATATATTTTTTTTTGCCTAAAATACCAAGGAAATGTGTCACCTTTAACTTAAAGAGTTTTAAGAAATCATTTTATCTTCAACTTGCTTAACTATTCGCAATAACAGAAATTTTGACCAGGGGTGCCCAAAGTTTGCATGCCACTATAGACGCAGATTTATTAGGTTTATTAAAGAGGTTGTCTCATGTTCTTTGATCAGGAGCGCAATGCTGCTCTGCCTACCAGCTTCCAGTTTGTCAGGGAGCTGTGCGCTTTTGACTGACAGCTTTGACAAGTGGATTTGCCACTGCAGCATTGTAGGAGCACGGGGCCGTTTAAGCTGGCCAAATCCAGCAAAGAGCTTGTAAGAACTGTGCTCCTCGTCTAGGAAAAAGGCCATCACTTATAGACTGTAGCAGTGGCTGTTAACCTAGGCAATGAACAATAAACTATATAATTAAAAATCCTTCCTTTTGTGAGAACAGAGAAGATATTTAATAAGAGGTAATTAGGGCAGCATGGTGGCTCAGTGGTTAGCACTGTTGCTTTGCAGCACTGGGGTCCTGGATTCCAATCCCACCAAGGACAACATCTGCAAGGATTTTTTATGTTCTCCCCGTGTTTGCGTGGGTTTCCTCCGGGTTCTCCCACACTCCAATGACATACTGATAGGGAATCTAAATTGTGAGCCCAATTGGGGACAGTGATGATGTCTATAAAGTGATGCAAAATATGATGTCACTCTAAAAATGAGTTAAATAAATTGCAAAATTGTTTTAAAAAGCACTTGGGCAACTTACCCATTTTACAAAAGGAACATAGGTGGTCTTTAGCTATGGGTAACCCTACTTGGTATTTTACAATAAAAATTAATAAAATGAAAAAAGTCATATACAGTATGATATCCATGAATGTATACATGTATTATGTGGGGTCCTTAAAGGGAACTTGATACCAAACGACCAACATGTATCTTTGTTATGTGAATATTCTACCCAACAAACCCTTTATATTCTCTAAAGGATTAGTGCATATTGCAAAAAAATATTTCATAACTTTGGTAACAATACCATAATTAGTGGATGACTAGTCTAGAGGTTGCTGTTTTCCCCAGAGTAGTAATCCTACTAATCAGGTTATCACGCCCCTGTGAGAGTAACATGATTTGCAAAATTGGCGTCACCGTCGGCTCCTTGCAAATCTATGCCTCTTTGTTAATGCGCTGTAAACTTGGTGTACGCAACTGTGATTGGCAGTGTCGGGGGTAGAGGGGTGAAAGTTCTCACCGCCAGAAGATAACTATGAATTAACGCCCAGTTGGACTGGAAGCAGAAATATCACATACTGCACTCCGGAAGAAACAAAACGGAAAAGAGCGGCAGAATCAGGGGAGCTCAGCGATTTTTACAGGGTATTTAGCATCATTTTTTTTAACAAGCGACAGGTCCTCCTTAAAATTTTTTCCCCCATTTCACAAGTATTTTTCTGGTTTGTTGGGTGATTGGCAGGCTGTTTAGACATGTCAATAATTGGGAAATGAGCGTTCCAAGAAATGCTCGTTGACTTTGATAGTCCGGCGTAAATGGAATCTAAGACTTGACAAATGTCATACAATGAAAACAGACACACATATTTGAGGGTGATATGAAACAAGACAGCTTTAAGAAGAAAAAAAAAAAGTCTTAAATATAGCCTAATTTCTCTCTTTACTTCCCATCAGCTGTCAGCAATTATTGCAGAGGAAAAGCAATTAATTGATTAAAAGAACTTAAACATTACAAGAACAATTTTCAACAGTATTAGGAAAATGTTACGTTTAATTTGGCATGTTTTTTTCCCATTTCCTTGGAATGGTATCAACCACTCAGAATTCTAATGCAGAAATATGAGCCTTTTTTTTTAATACCAAATATGAACCACAAATTAATTCCATACATTCCCTGCAAGAAACTAGAACAATGAATGCTAATGTTTTCCGTCTCCATGTAACATGTGAATCTCATACTGAACATCACATTGCAGATGGAAGTTTTCTTCTCTGCTGGATGTTTGTTAATTTGTTGCAGGTCATTTGAGGGTAGAAGGTGTTAAGGAGCAGCAGAATTATTGCAAAATGGGAACCTGGAGCTTCAACGGCCACTGTTCTGGGTGTACTGTGTGGTCTTGTAACTTTTTCTAAACTTATGTTCTATTTTATATCACTTTAATATGATCTAGGATGAAACTCCTAAGTCCGACAGTTGAAATTAGTTATGTCTGGTATTACAGCTCAGCCCCAAGCACTTGAATAGGAATATACTGTAATGACACAAACTATGGAGAAGCGATGCTCATTATGGAAAGTAGGGAAGACTTTTTTTCTACCGGTGGCAATGAACTAAAGTCAGCCGGACCCGCTGACCATTTATTGTGCTTTAGATAACTCATTTGGGGAGGCATGTCGAAGTTTCAACATGCCCAACGATTTTCTCTAAAGATATATATCCTTAGGGGAGAGCCAAGTGTATGGGGATTGGAAAGAACAGTCAATGACAGCTACTAAAAACTGAAGGTCCGCATTAATTCTTGGAAGTTCTTGGACCAGCAATTATTGTTTTTTGGCGCTTTTGTTTTTTCCTTCCCCTCTTTGAAAAGCCAAACTGCCAACATAGCAGTATGAGGGCTTGTTTTATTGTGGGACAAGTTGTAGTGTTAAATGACACTTTTCATTTTACCATAAAAAAAAAATTCAAGTGCTGTGAAACTGAAAAACAACCCCACAATTTCAACATTGTTTTTTGTATTTTGTTTTTACAGTGTTCATTACGTGGTAAAAATGACCTGGTATACTGATTCATCACGTCAGATCTAGGGTTGAGCGAGTATGTTCTGTCTGAGTATGCTCGGGCCGAGCTCCGAGTAGTTACAGCTGCACAGTGAGAAGGTTAAATCGCTCCCGTGTGCATGATTTGCTTTGTTTGACAGCTTTATTACATGTGAGGAATGTGTAAGAAATAGACATTCCTCACACGTAATAAAGCTGTCAAACAGTCGCAAATCATGCACACGGGAGCGATTTAACCTTATCACCGAGCAGCTATAAATACTCGGAGCTTGGCCCGAGCATACTCGGCGAAAGGGTTAATAGCACATACTCGCTCAACACTAGTCAGATCATTTACGACAAAAACAAACTTATCCAGTTTTTTTATTACTATTATTTTAGCAGTGAAAAAGTGTTGGAAATTAGTTAGAAAAAAAAAACAGAAAACCATTTTTTTTGTCCGAGCCGTCATTTTCCAAGACGTGTAACTTTTTTATTTTTTCATCTACTGAGTTGTGTGATAACTTGTTTTTTGCATGGCGAGATGATGTTTCAATTGATATTGAGATAGATAGAATGTTTTCATTGCTTCATAGTGTATTTTTTTCAGAGTTGCGAACCATTGGGCATCCCTGTTTGTGGAAGGGCAATGAAAGTGGTAGAGCGAGGGGTGCGCAAAATGGGATATCCCACAGTTCGCCAGGTTTAAACGCCACTGGCAAAGATTGGAAGCAGCACTGAAAGAGGTTGTCCACTACTTAATCACTGATGAATTATCCTTAGGATAGATCATCAATGACTGAACGGTCAGCAGTTCTTGGTGTCAGCGGCCGCAACGGCGCAACTGAGGAGCTGCTCCGTATTCTGATAGTGGCTGCGGGCTGGGTACTACACATCCGCTTCCTATTCAAATCAATAAGAGGCAGATGTGCAGTACCCTGCAGCGGCCACTATCAAAAGACTGAGCAGCTCCACAGTTGAGCAGTTCCGGCCGGCATCCGCCGACACCGAAAACCATTAATAAGCGGGGGCGCCGGGTGTTGGACCCCGACCGATCAGACATTGATGACCTAATTTAAGGATAGGTCATCAATGATAAAGTAGTGGACATCCTCTTTAAGAGGTTAACAGCAGAAGTTGAAGCTCGACTCCACTTGCTGCGGTTATAGGCAGATGAACAGCACAGTCATCAACCACTGGGAATGGGGCAGGCTTAGCCTCTGAGCCTAGTTCATATACTCGCTCCTGACGAGCGACATACGTGTACGGTGAATATATAGAAGGGGTTAAAACACAAAATTAAAGTTTGACAAATTAAAAGCATGTTTGCCATTAAAAAAAAATGTATTCGGATTCTGATGCAGATTCCACAGTGAAATGAAATACAATTCTTTCCAATGTGCCATAATTGAAATACATTCACATCATGGAACAAAAATAAAAAAAAAAAAAAATTCTTGTGGTGAAAACACCATTGGGTAGGCACATGTGAATTAGCAAAATGAATTGGGGAAATTTGCATTCCGACTGAACTGCGAATAGGCCAAAGAAATCCAAGGTTAAGCCTTATATTTTTGTTCCAGATTACGCTTAAGATTTTCTATTTCGAAATACACCCTATTGGCTCGCTTCCACTTGCCATGCAATTGGATGAGTGCAATTCGGTTAAAAAAAATAAATCGGATTACACTCGTCTCAATGTCATCCTATGGTGCAGTTCGCATATGCGATGATTTTATCATGCCGATTCAGCATGCAAAAACAATCAACAGCATGCTGCAATTGCATCTGAAAATCAGATAGTACGCATTCATATAAGCCTATGTGTGCTTGTGAAAAATCGCACTGCACTCGAATATCACCCAAGTGCCGTAAGATTCCCTTGGACGTCGGCAATGGAGAAATTAATTTCTCCCTCTCCGCACGTGTTCTGCAATTCTCTAATGTGGGAGGATCGGTGCACAGAGCACTGACACTCGGATCACCCTCGTAGCAGAGCAGGAGCTGACTGTCATTAGCATATCGCATCCGATGCCATACGCTAGTGTGTCTCCGGCCTTAGAATAACCATGCACACATCCAGTCTTTACTATATTAGGGTGCTTTCACACAGCGTTCTGTGTCCCAGTCGGGGCATACGCCCTAAAATTCCCCGCAAAATGGGGTCCGGACGTATGCTCTAACGGGGCCCATAGACAGCAATGGTGACGGCAGAGCGAACGTGGGCTCTGCTGTGCACTTTTTTCGGGAGTGTACGCCCACAGGAGGTGGACACTCAGACACAACAGCCTACGTCTGAGTGTGCACCTCCTGTGGGCGTACGCTCCCAAAAACAGTGCACGGCAGAGCTCACGTTCGCTCTGCCGTCACCATTGCGGTCTATGGCCCCCCGTTAGAGCATAAATCTGGACCCCGTTTTGCGGGGAATTTTAGGATGTATGCCCCGACGGGGACACAGAATGCTGTGTGAAAGCACCCTTAATGAATAGCAGTTTAATGCATATTCCTTCATACCTATTCGCACAAAAAAAAAATAAAAATAAAGAAATAGTAAGATAACCAGCAAACCTTGAATGTAATGGTGGCCTTTGTGCAATAGAACCCTATAGAGATAATTGGATCTTTGGATTGTTGCGATTGGTGACCCAGTGTTACACTTCCATCTTCAGATCCGGTGTAGCCATCTTCTCCTTCCATGTCATTACCGTAACTTACAATAGCTGGGACAAACGACCAAGCCCATGACACCCATCCTTGCTGGTCATCATCTGGCATGGGGTACATTTCCTGATCTGGATACTGCACACCTGCAAGTTCCTCTTCAGAGCCTGAAAAACACAGAAAATGCAATAAAGTTCCTAATTAAATAATTTGTACATTAAAAGTAAAGAAAGCAAGAAACAAATGCAGATCCAATCTACTAAATTGGATTATATAAATTTAAGAGAGGCAGCATCTGAAGGCAGTATCCACGAGGAAAATCCTACCCCTCCTGGAGAAAGACAGTAACATTAACGAGAAAAAAAGATTGAGTGGTGCAACCGGATGTATCATTAGCTCTTGCTTTATTGACCATATATTTTAAGAGTGCACCAATCCCTTCTTCAGGTGTAAAGGAATAATACATACAGGCAACATTTTAAATCGTGTAAATGAAGCAAAAAAAGTGGACCCACTGAGAATGGGCCCCATCACCATCAATAAGTCAACCCATAAATTTCAACAAAACACGAATAATGACCAGTTCAATAAAAAATAGTTAATGTTGGTCACACATTTCTGAAAGTTTTGTGGATAGTCACATTATAATTCTAATAACTCCAAATCACATGAATGTCTGATCCTATTATTTGTTGAGACTTCATGTGATCGGTATCAGACATAGCCGATTTAAAATGTAACATATAAATAACTTTTAGAAAAGTGTGACCAACATTTATTATTATAATGAAGTGTATATGGTTCATGTGCTGATGATGTTTATGGGATGGATTGTTGATGTTGGTGGTGGGCCCCATACTCTCGCTCAGCGGTGCGGTCCTGAAATGTGTAGTCAATAGGGCAAGATACTAGTGATAGATCCATTCATCATTTTTCTTCGTGAACACTACGGTCCATCTCCGGGAGTTGTAGGATTCCACTAGTCTTCATGAGAAGATTCCTAGATTGAGGTTTTTAACACCACATTAAATAGCATTGTGCTTAATGTAGCACAACACAGAAAGGTGAGCGTGGAGCCGAGAGTGGTGGGGTTTACCGGACACCATGCAGAACATGGGAGCGCCGCTTATCTTTTTATTGTTTTACATCATCCAGCATTTGCAGTCGGGGTAAGTGCACACTGTATTGTGCACACTAGGAAATATCCTGGCATATATATTGCTATTCACAAAACAGACTAGGCAGCATATGAAAGCATAATATTCATTTAACTGTATAGGGCTGCACTTTCTTATACTGAGGGCCACCATAAAAATACAACATACCATGTGGTACAAGGGTTTTTTTTTGCAATAAATCTCTATGGCAGGTGGATGACTGTGGCCTCTGGGGAGCAGACATTTTTCTCCTGAGTCTATATGCTCGACAGTAGCTAAAAAAGCAGCACACAATTAGCCTTAAAAACATATTCCATAGTCTTGATTGCAAAAACATTGAGAATCAAGAGAAAGTAAAAAAGAAAAAGAAAATCATGTCTATTACTCGTCTATCTGTCGTCCTTATTAACACCTCTGTTTGCCCCGTAGGCTGTATAGGACCAAAAAAAATACAGGGTCATGAAAAAACTCCTAAAAATGTAAATGAAGTTATTTAACTCCTTGGAGAAAAAAAAAATAATGTTGTATGTCATCTAGTGCCAATGCATGGAGGCATGAACCTGCTGTGTGCACCACCCCTTAAATAAGTTGACAAGTTAAATAAGATCTTGTGTTCATCCACACTTCAGATAAAAGTTCTTTGTCTTTATTTAATCCTCTATATTTTAGGGGATATCCCATAGACAACAATTATCATCTGTCCACAGAATAGATAATAAATGTATGAAAGGTCTCTGAGATCATCAGTGATATCAAAATTCCTTGTGTGAATGGAGCCTTAGTGCACACGTGTAACCACCACAGGTGCGAAGGTGAAGCGCAGGAGGAGCGAAACAGCCGATGTCTGACTTTGAATCCACTTCATTCCCCTGCCTGCATGTTATCTGCAATGCAAAAAAGGATTTTTATAGGGACGGTGAGTGCAAGCTTCTTTCATATTTTGGACAACTGATGTTTTCAGGTTTGCACCCGGGATCCCGATTTACCGGTTTGTTATGCACTGAATGGTAAGCAACTAAATACCAGTAATCGTAGGATTTTTTGATGCCGAATTTTTTCCTGTACACTCTGATTTTGATACCCTTACATACACTCATTCACTCCTCGGCTTCCAACCCCAAAAGAAGTTGGACAATAAGTAAGATAACCTATAACTCTGCCCTTCATCTGGCTAAACAATCCTACTTCACCACCCTCATCACTTCAATGTCCAACAATCCAAAACAACTTTTCGAAACCTTAAACTCCCTCCTGAAACCTAAAGCACAGGCCCCCACCACTAACCTCAGCGGGGAGGATCTGGCCACTTATTTCTTTGAAAAAATCAACCACATCCATCAGGACATCTCAGCCCAATCTCCTCAGTGCCTGGATCCCCTTCCCTGCCGCACTTCAAGCTCACTTGCCATCTTTGAGCCTGTTACAGAAGAAGAAGTTACCCAGCTCCTCGCTTCTTCTCGGCCTACAACCTGCAACAGTGACCCCATTCCTTCACATCTCCTGCAGTCCCTCTCACCGGTGGTCACCATTCACCTGACTAAAATATTTAACCTCTCTCTTTCTTCAGGTATCTTTCCCTCCTCAATTAAACATGCCATCATAACCCCTTTACTTAAAAAGCCATCCCTGGACCAGAACTGCACTGCTAACTACAGACCTGTCTCTAAACTTCCTTTCATCTCTAAACTCCTGGAACGCTTGGTCCACTCCCGTCTAATCCGCTATCTCTCCGATAACTCTCTCCTCAACCCTCTACAATCTGGTTTCCGCTCCTTACACTCCACTGAAACTGCCCTCACTAAAGTCTCTAATGATCTACTAACAGCCAAATCCAAAGGTCACTGCTCCCCGCTGATTCTCCTGGATCCCTCTGCAGCATTTGACACTGTGGAACACCAGCTTCTCCTCACTATGCTCCGCTCTATAGCCCTCAAGGAAACCGTTCTCTCCTGGTTCTCCTCCTACCTCTCTGATCGCTCCTTCACTGTATCTTTTGCCGGCTCCTCTTCCCCTCCTCATCCCCTTACTATTGGGGTTCCGCAGGGCTCAGTCATAGGCCCCCTCCTCTTCTCTCTATACACTGCCCCTATTGGACAAACAATCAGAGGATTTGGGTTCCAGTATCATCTCTATGCTGACGACACCCAATTATACACTTCTTCCCCTGACATCACCCCTATCCTAATACAAAATACCAAGGATTGTTTGTCTGCTGTGTCTAACATCATGTCCTCCCTCTATCTTAAACTGAATCTCTCCAAAACTGAACTTCTTGTGTTTCTCCCCTCTACTAACCTAACTCTAACATCGAAATTACCTTGGAGGGTTCAACCATAACTCCCAAGCAGCACGCCCGCTGCCTTGGGGTCATATTCGACACTAACCTTTCCTTTACTCCCTATATCCGATCACTCACTCGCTCTTGTCACCTGCATCTTAAAAACATCTCCAGAATCCGATCTTTTCTCACTTTTGAAACTGCTAAAACTTACTGTCGCTCTTATTCACTCTCGTCTGGACTACTGCAACTCTCTTCTGATCAGTCTCCCTCTTACCAAAATTTCCCCTTTCCAATCCATCCTGAATGCGGCAGCCAGGGTCGTATTTCTGTCCAGCCGCTTCACCGATGCCTCCACCTTGTGCCAGTCATTACACTGGTTACCCATTCGCTACAGGGTCCAATATAAACTCATCGCTCTCACCCACAAAGTTCTCCACAGTTCTGCACCACCTTATATCTCCTCTCTCATCTCAGTCTATCATCCTACACATGCCCTCCGTTCCACAAATGACTTAAGACTAACATCCCCCATAATCCGAACCTGGCACCTCCGTCTCCAAGACTTCTCTCGTGCTGCGCCAGTTCTCTCGAATGCTCTACCCCAGACGATCCGATTGATGCCTATCCCCGATGTCTTCAAGCGCGCTTTAAAAACCCATCTCTTTAAACAAGCCTACCACCTCAAATACCCAGTAAACTAACTTTCCCCTGTTCCCTCCTAAATACTATTCAGAATCTGCTCCCTACTGTTCATCTGTCTCTACACCCTCCATGCACACGATAACTGCACTCGGTAATTGAGTATTGCACTTGAACATACAGGCTGATGACCGGATCATACAGCTTTATATGATAATCCCGACTTATTATAATTGCCAGACATGAAATAACAAGCATTTTTCACCTATTGTGTCCCCCCTTTTCCTTGTAGAATGTAAGATTGCGAGCAGGGACCTCACTCCTGATGTAACTGTTTAAATTGTCTCACCTTGTATTGAATTTATTGTTTGTACATGTCCCCGCTTAATTGTAAAGTGCTGCAGAATATGTTGGCGCTATATAAATAAAAATTATTATTATTATTAAGTAAGATGACAACAGAAGTAAACCTCATTAGATAAAAATCTAGGGGGCCGTCTCAAGAATTGTAGTCTCAGACTCCAGGAGTGACCAGACCCTCTCAAATATGTTTGGACTTTTTCTCTTAACATATAAAGTATTTTGTAAAGGAGAATATATTTGTTAACAAGATTAAGCCACTGAGACAATAGAGGAATATCTGTTGACTACCATATCATTACGACCACTTTACTGGCACTGAAAAGAAGAATGCGAGAGAAGAGTAGTTTGTAGGAATTCTCGATCAAGTAATCCAAGACCCGGAGTAGACACACTTCTAGAGAGAGAACCCTAAGGAACTCAAAATTGGTGTGCATGAAAAGCACTATCTACAACCAAAATGGTGAGAACTAGGGAGTGGACCAGACGGCATGTGTAAAAGTCCCTTGAGCTATTCCACATCTAAAGCAAAAATCCAAATCAGAGATACCAATTTTCTGCAGTCTAGTAGGGGGGTAGTAAACTTTATGTAGGAATCTATATTGTATAAGAATATCTTCCACTTCTCCCCATTCACCATCCTCAAGCTCTGGTATATCCCAACTCCACTCAAACATAGAAATTGCTCAGTGTTTTAGGGAAGACTCTTAAACAGTTATAATTTTATTAAAAGTCCACAAACCGTCCAAACTAACAAAACAGAATAGCCTTGACTTGGCTCAAAGGGAAAAAATAAACAAAACAGTCCATATAGCAGATACAGGTTCACAGAGAGGGCTCATCCGTTCAAAGATAAATGCAGACTCTAGCAGAGGCTAATCAGTATACAACAGTTAAATTCATGTCCACACACAGCAAGCCTCTGAGGCAGCTGAGCTGCCTCAAATAGGCCATTCAAACCTCAGAGCGGAAATATCGGAACGGCCAGCCCCACCCAGCTCTTCTGTACGCTCCTAAAACCCAGACCCAGAAATCCGTGCCCATTAAAAAACTCTCAGTAACTAATTTGCTACAGCTATACATTACGGAGGCTAACCACCCCGGTGACACATATCTCCCATCTAGGACCTGTCCAGCTGCATCCTTACACTACACATGTCAAAGTTTTAGCCAGGTCTGTTGACCTCAACAACACCTCTAGCTTAGTCCAACCTAATTGTACTTTGATGGGAGCCAAACTGTGAATCCTGAGTTGAAGACATAGAAATCTTGCTATGACTTGCCTAAGTATGCCTTTTTTTCTGAGATTCAGAGGTTGGGAAGGTGGAGGAAACAACAAATAGTTGACCCAAATACCGCAGGGCAAGTTTTACCCAGAATATACTATAGGGATAATCTAACAGATGGCTGTTGTGCAACAGGAGAGAATGAGGGGACATAAAAAAGTGATGGTTCTAGCCCACCACTAATGCTAAAGGCAACGATTTAAGGAGCCAAAGCATAGAATACACAGGTTTAAGTTAAGTTATCCTTAGACAAGCTATACATTCATCACAACTATAGGGTGGTGCAGCATACACTGCAATTCTCTACAGCTAGAAAATGTATATATGGCATAACTATGGTCCAATGCAAGCACAGTTGAATTATACTTGACTCCTAGATTCTATGGCTCTTCCAAGCTTTACCTTTGAACAACTTTTACGTGGTCTTCAAATATACTCCCTTTGGCGGATGCCAAGACCATGATATGAACATCCCATAAGTTGTTTTGTGCATTTATGTTACCAGTAAAACTTTTTTGAAAGGGAATATGATGGGAGGTTTGAGCTCACCAAACAAATTACACTGTTCAACATGGTAGTCAAACACCAGTTCAGGCACACCTGGCAAATGGATATCCCTTCACTAACAAAAGGAACTTTGAATAATTTTGCTATCGCGACCACAAGTGTAAATAGGTCAGGCTTTTTCCCTAGTGGATCAATGCGCCATATTATTTCTTACATACTGCCAAGTACATAGGTTTGAGTGATGTTTGTTCAGGGCCATTATGTCACCGTTATCAGTAGTGATGAAAAGAAGTCAATCAAGCCCATGGAGGTGGCACTGGATGGGAATTTGAAGTATCGATGCCTGTCATTGGGGAACTTGCTGTCTTATAATACATTTTCTCAGCAATGGAGAAGCTATTGGTCAGGAAAGTAGGTGTGTGTTGTCGTCTACCCTACCCAGCAGTGTCATTTGTTTGGTGACTAAAGCTCCTGACAGGTTCCCCTTAAATTACTCATAATTTGAGTCTGTGTTCAGTTCATAAAGCAATAAAGCTATGTAGTGAAATAGAGCACTGAACAAACAAATGAAGGCAGAAACTACAAGTCCAACACACAAAGTACTAATGAGTTCTATGAAACCTCATATGCGGGGTGTGCAATGATTTTTTAATTGAACAATGACTAGAGAGACAAACTATGGAAAGAGTAAATCTGTCATGTAAGAAGGGAATAAAACTTTGCACACCCGCTCTACACACAAGTAGCCGTGTAAAGAAAATTTCCATTTCGGTTTCTGAACAGAGTTGTTTCATTATAATTCTACATGTTGAAAACATTGACAAATCACATGGAAGGCCAACACACGGAGAAACCCAAGTTGCCCACTGGGATACGTTTAGTTCACTGGTTTAGCAGGAATCATTTGAAAACTTAAGAGAGAACTTCCTTGCCAGACGCGGAATAAAACTGTAGATGTGAATAACATGTACATATTCAAAAACCCCACTAAGCAGCAAACTGGGATTAATTTACTTTCGAAAGCCAAATGGTTCCAAAAGAAGGCTGCCAAGTCATTTCCCATGTGCTCATACTGCTTTTAAGACCAAAGCTGTGAAAAAAGATGACAATGATAAATTTGGAGGACTCTTAGACCTCATTCAGAAGTCTGATTTCCTCGTACGATTGCTATCTGTGGTTTTCAGAGATAGAACTCATACATGTGATAGTCTATGGGACCATTCACATATCTGTGGTTTTTCGCTCGGCCGCAGGCATGTCTGATTTCCATCCGAGCGTCAGATCAAATTAGACAATGCAAATGTATTGGTCAGTGAAAAAAAAAATCGGATGACATGAAAGTGATGTCCGATTTTCACAGACCGTCAGAAATGAGAAGGTGAAGAAACTTTTCTTTTCTCCATATGTGAGAAAAACTGATGACAAAGTCATCAAAGTCTGATCAAAATAATCGGTCCGTTTTTCTTGTATGTGAGAAAATCGGACGCCTGAATGAAGCCTTTGGCTAAGTTCCTATGAGTATTTGGTGCATTTTTGAAGCTGTAGATATTCTGCTGCATTTCTGCACCAAGCAGCTAAAACATTACTAGCATTTTTGTCACTTTTTTTCCAGCATTTTTTCTCTGTTTTGGTTATGCCGTGTTTTAACCCCTTAATGACCGCCAATAGGACTTAAAACGGACCTGCGATATAAGAGACTAGCATCCTCTGACAGGTGACAATCCTGTAGCTGTCAGCTGTACGCTATAGCTGACAACTTAATGCATCAGCCACGATCAGTGTTGGCACCGACCATGGCCGTTTAACCCTTTAAATACTGCTGGGAATAGTGACTACAGCATCTAGATGGTTAACAGAGGGCAGGGGGGGGGGAACCCTCTTTAACCCCATTGGCACACCGAGATATTGATCGTGTGGTCCTGATGTTAGCCATGGCAATTCACAGCAATATAACGGCCTTAAAGTCTTCCAGCTATAGTGACCAGTGTAGTGCCGGCGTCCCTGCCCTCTGCTAGGCAGGGACGCTGTTCCCCTCACCGCTCTGCTCCGTGCCCGGCGTCCCTCTCCCGCTCTGCTGGCAGCGCGCGCTCCTTCCCGGCCACTGTGCTTAGGGCGCGCGCGCTCTCCCTCCCTCTTAAAGGGGCCGCGCGCGCCGTCCTAAGGAGTCCCCGGCCAATGGCCGGAGGACTTTACCATATATAAGGCACCTCCTCCAAAATGGAGGTGCCCGAGCAATGTTGTTTGCACCTGTGTCTCACCTGTGCTTCAGCCCTCAGGTCGCGTTGCCAGTTACCTGCCAGTTACCTGCCAGATTCCTGCCTGATTACTTGCTACCTGCCTGCTAGTCTGCGGTCCGACGGTCTGCCTTACTAATCCTCTCAGTCTGTCTAAGGACCAGCCTGCCCGCTCACCTGGGAGCGCACATCAGCTACCTGCCTGCTTGCCTGAGGTCCGACGATCTGCCTTCCAACTCCTGTCAGTCTGTCTATGGACCAGCTTGCCCGCTCACCTGGGAGCGCACATCTGCTACCTGCCTGCTAGCCTACCTGGAGGCTCCGCCGTCACGTGCTGTGACCACCTGCCTGTCCAGTGACTCCTGCCCGCTCACCTGGGAGCGCTCATCTGCTACCTGTCTGCTTGCCTACCCGGAGGCTCTGCCGTCACGTGCTGTGACCACCCGCCTGTCCAGAGACTTCTGCCCGCTCACCTGGGAGCGCTCATCTGTCGCCTGTCCGGTGGTCTTCCTGGAGGCGCCGCCGTCACATGCTGTGACCACCCGTTCATCCAGAGACTCTCGCCTGCTCACCTGGGAGCTCACATCTATCTTCAGCCGCCACAGGTCGTACCAACCCTATACCTAGAGACTGCCCCGGTCACTTGCCGTGACCTCCAGCCCGTTCACTCAGAGACTGTCCCGTTCACTCAGAGACTGTCCCGTTCACCTGCTGAGACTTCCAGCCCGTCTTCCCTGGTCGCCACCCGCTCCCTTACAAGGACCGCCCCCTTGTATAGTAGCTCAGAGGTTCCGCCTCCCAGACCCGTTACAACCAGTTCATAAGTTAGAAACATTTAGGTGGTAAAAATAAAATTTTTTCATTCCGGTCATGTCACTTTTCATTAATTCCTGAAAAGCACCTAAAGGGTTAATAACTACCTGAAAGCAGTTTTGAATACGTTGAGGGGTGCTGTGGTATCGCTTTTGGGGATTTCCAATATATAGGACCCCCAAAGTAATTTCTAAACTGAACAGGTCCCTAAAAAATCAGTTTTATAAATTTTCTTGAAAAAAATGAAAAATTACTGCTACATTTTTAAACCTTCTAAAATGTTAACAAAATAAAACATTTTACAAATGGTGCTGATGTAAAGCAGACATGAAGGAAATGTTATTTATGAATAAATAGCCGGCGGTGACTTATTTCTGCATTCCACGGTGGATGTGGGGTTGTGGTCGGGGTTACCCCACGAGTCACACCCAGCATCCACCGGGCGCTCTCCCTCTCCCCATTCATTGGGAAAGCGCGTGGTGGATGCTGGGTGTGACGCGCGGGGTAACCCTGACCACAGCCCATTAGCCACCGCGGGGACCGTGTCACTGATGTCACGCCTCACTTGACATGACATGGGGGGGGGTCACGTGATGCCTGTGAGCGGCCAGCGGTAGCGCTGCTCACAGGCAAGAAGGACAGCAGGAGTTAATTACAAATACACTTTGGGGCACAGGGTCCATCAATTGGGGCAATTATAAAAAGTAGTGGAAAACGCCTTTAATGCTCAGGTTAATAGCATTAGAAAGGTGCTCAGTCACATCACTAAAAGTGCTGCACTCAGGAGAAAATGAACTGTATTCCTCCAGCTTTCAGTCGTGGAGGAGTGCTCGAAGCAGCTACAGTCTAAGTAACTGGGCATGCCTCTATGCCTGAAAACCAGCAGCTCTTGGGACGATTAAAGGTAATGT
Organism: Phyllobates terribilis; assembly: GCF_046119375.1. Taxonomy (NCBI): domain Eukaryota; kingdom Metazoa; phylum Chordata; class Amphibia; order Anura; family Dendrobatidae; genus Phyllobates; species Phyllobates terribilis. Next base: position 702,410,240 of record NW_027362764.1, on the reverse strand, counting down.
ATTCCCAGTGCCCGTCCTTTCAGTAAAGCGTCCAGACAGCATTGTAAAGCAATTAACCTGCAGATTAACCCTATAGCTGCAGGTTAATAGCGTTTTGGGGACATGACAGATTCTCCTTAAAGGGAACCTGTCAGCATGTTTTTGAATATGGAAGTATGGGTATGGTTGCATAGTCATTTGTCCCCAAAAATGATATTTTTGCTGAGATGGTCAGTGTGGGGTTTTTTTTTCTTTTTTTTTTTACCATCAGTGATTTTCTTGCACACTGAAAAACCAATGGACAAGGTACAAAACTTTACCAATACAATGTTATTCACGGACAGCCCACAGATTACACACCGGATAGTATCCATGAGATGTCCATCATTTTCATGAACCCTTAACTTGGATCAAAAACGGGCATGCCTAAGTGATTTTATTTGAAGATACAGTTCACAAAAAAATAAGGACATGTGATCAGCACCATAGAACATGGATCCATTATAGTCTATCAGGAAAAAACACACACAGAACATGTACGTGAAAAATGGACGTCAGAATGAGGCACAAGTCTTGGGGTGTTGAGTATTTGCACATGCAAGCTTTGTGAATAATTTGCTGCAATTACCATAAAATATAGGCAAAATCGCAGTTATGCAAAACAGTTATCAAGAACATTACAGTTTTGGAAAATAAACCCAAAGCAATTCACCAAATTTGGGGTTATAGCCCAGATATTCTTTAAATATTCGAACCATAAAAAAGGCAGTTTAGCCTGAAATTAGGCAGTTTAGGAAATGAGATTCTACTGCACATGGACTTATGTCATTCTACCGCTCTGAGAATGATATCACTGTCATGTGGGTGTTTAAGGAGCTTGATTTGCTAGAAAACTTTTTCAGTATTCCAGTATAAATGGAGGCTCATCTGGTAGACATACAGCAATTCATCAGCAAGCGTAATCATACCAATAACACCCGCTGCCTGACTGACATCACCCCTGCCTTGCAATGCAGCCAGCCACCTTTGGGGTGAGAGAGCAATTAATCTGTTCCTGCAAGCTGTTGCTCCTGGATCAGAAAGAAATCAGCTCTGACAGACATATTATGAACCAAGTTTAGACCTTGAAAGGAAAGGTTAGAAAGAGCACAGCTGCCTACTGAGCCTGAGGAATGACCTCACTTGTGCGCAGAAAGACAACTTGCTTACTGAGTTTTCTTAACCCTCTCCTGTCACTGGGTCTGGCATATGGGCTGAAACACTTCAGGTCATAATGAACAAATAGGATTTTTCTGGGTGCATACTCAATCGGTTTAGACTACTTAAAAAATAATACCATCGTTCATCCTAAGTACAACAGCAGAAAATGAGAAAAAGAGGTGAGTTACACTAGATTGTAGAGTAAGGGTCCATTTACATGGACAGCACGATGTGTCCGCTGATTGATGGTCGTTTTCACAGCCTGTTTACCTCAGTAAACCATGTGCACTGAGCGATCTGTAATAAATTGCTCAGTGCTCATAGGCTGCCATCGTTCTCGGCAGTGCAAGTCCTGATTACGCAGGTCGATGCACTACCGAGAACGATGATCTTTTAAGCTGCACAAAAGATCATTCCACATTAAGAACAAACATTTTGCTTATTGATAGGCAGCCTGTTTACACTGCAAAAGCAATCATGAAACGAGCATTTTTATGAACGCTCGTTCGCGATTATCTTTCAGTGGAAATGCAGTTTAATATGTACCATTACGGTTTCTATAAGAAGCAGCACCCTCGTTTTGCAGCAACGATTGACTGCAAAACGCAATTACAGGAAGGCTCATCTATTCAAATCAGTGAGAAAAAATAAAAAGCAAAATGAAAAGGTCGTGTAAACTGCAGCTAAAAAAAACCAAAAATAAACATGGCCCCACACCTACACTGTTTAAACCACATTATGCAAATGAATTACAAGCTACCTGGGCCTTAAAGAGTTATTCCCAAAATCATAATGTGATCTTATAATAATGTACACATATTTTGTGCCAATATAACTCGTTTTTAAATCGGCCCTGATTTGCAAAATTCACCCCCTAAAAGATACCCCTCAAGTTGCTTTTGATCCCCTGCGCCTCGATCATTTGCAGGATAGTCTCTCTCAGCTGGATTCCTGCAAGCATAGGTTTGCTCCGGGTCCTGCCTAGAAATGAGATGTTCCTGTGAGCGATAATGTCACGGAAAGAGCTGAGCCTCCTTCATTACAGTGCAGAGCTCATATCAGGAAGCATTGGTACGTCTGTGTGCTAGTAGCCAAGAGTAGTGATGTTCTGCAGAATGGAGGTGTATATAGACGAGAAGAGAGATATACATCAAGAGAGGGCTAAAAGGAGCCATGTACTGCAGGAAGGGGCTGTGAATAGAGTGTCTGAAAGGAGTGATATACTGCAAGATGGGGCTCTGTATAGGTTGGATGAAAGGAGTGATATATTGAAGAATAGGGCTCTGTAAAGAGAAGCTGAGATGATATACTGCAGGATGGGGCTGTATACAGGTGCTGAGATTAGTTGAGCTGTGTTTGTTGACTGCATATGGCAGAGGATTATTTTCTGTCATATGAATCAACAGAGCAGCACTTTCAGTTTAAAAAAATGGATCTGTCAGAAGCAGGCAATAAACACTCCTCTGCATGGCTGTTGTGGAAGAGTGCAGGACAGTTGAGCTATGCTGGAACCAGTTACCAATTATGTAAAACCGCACTGCAGCTGTACTGATGTAGATGGCAGAAGAAAAAAAATTGACCAGGCAGTGTACTATAGAGGAGCAGAGACTGCACAGAAGCATAAGGTGAATTATACACTTAGATTAGCTTGATGAAAACTCAGAATGTGGCTAGTCAGGAGCACACAGGAGAGTGGAGGGAGCTTTGCAGCACTGAGGAGAAGCAAGGGCTGCAGGGAAAAGTAGTTGTAGCAGATAAGAATAGGACAGTCCTTTAAACTATAAGAAGCTGGATGCCCAGAACACCAGACAGATGAAAAACAACACAAATATACAAAAAAGAAACTTTAAGTTGGAATTATTCTTAGCATATTAACAGGGGACCTGCCACATCCAGAAACACTACTTACCTGCAGATATAGGGGTAACCTGCAGGTAAATAGGGTTTACATCCTGTTCAGCCGCCTTGATTGAGCAGCAGCTAAAAGGAGAAAATGAAGCTTTATTCTGCCTACAACCGCAGATTTAGTGAGTGCACACTGTAAACCTGATGACAGGAAGTGAGCGGTTGCACGGAGAAGACAACTTCGGCTTCTCTCTGTAGCTGTTGATCCAGTAATCCGGCTTAAAAGGATTTAGGGTTATGGAACCACTAAAAACAGTAGCAGTTTTCATGTCGATTGCATCGAATTCCATAGAAAATTTGTTGTAAAACAAACATGTCTTACGTGCAGATTCTCTTGTGGATTTTGCTACGGTATCACATTGGATTAACCAAAAGTCAATTGCCACATGGATTCCACCCAGAATTTGGTAAAATCACATCCATTATTCCACTATGATGCAGCACACCTGCCCTGTGTGAACTTACCTTCAGAGGGGGTTTGGTTTAAACTGGAATATTACACTAAGTTTTTAGTTTTGTTTTTTTCAAGGTTTTATAAATGAAGATGATTTGCATCCAAGCCAAATTAAATTTTCTTTCAATTAGGCCTCATTCAAAAGTCCATTTTTTTCTTTCTTGTATGTGAAAAAACTGACAGATTTCTATTAGTGCATGGGATGAGATTTTTATCAATGATCATTCAGTGCTTCAGTTTTTACCAACATTCAATCAGTCTTTCTTGCATGCAGAAAAAAAATTGCAAGCTTCTCCTACTCAATAGTAAAAACAGAGCAAAACAGAGTTTTTTTATTCTCTAGGATGCATTAACTTGCCTTCACAAGTTTGATCTGTGACTTAGTTATTCTTTTTCCTTCGAAGGACACTTGGTCCTTAAAGAAACATTCCAGTTTTTTTTTATTGCAGCATTGGAGTGGTGCTGCTTATCTATGCTCCTTGCCCCTAGTCTTATACTTAACCACTGTTGTCTTCACTTTTTATCACCACCACTCCGGTCGGTCTCAAGTAGTTTGTGACACCACTCAGGAGTTTAATAGAGCGAGCAGGTCGTCTCTTTTCAATGCAAGTCAATGAAAGCCTCGTTCTGGCTCTTATAGACTTGCATTGAGAGCTTGATACCTTTACTTTTGACTTCTGGCCAGTCAGATGTTCCAGTCACAAGATGGAGCCGCGGGAGCAGCGACGATACAAGGACAAGACGGAGGCGGGTAAGTATTATACTACGGTCAGATTAGAAGCACCGTACCACTAAATGAAGTATTAGGCCTCATTCAGACAAGAGTCTTTTTCACGTACGACTAAACAGCCTGATTATTGTGATCTGTGTCATATGTTTTTCTCATACATGGAGAAAAAAAAATAAGATTCTCTACCTTCACCCTTATGACAGTCCATAAAAATAGGACCGACGGACATATAAATGGCTCAACAGACTATAACAGTTTAGAGCGCCATCCATGAAAATCACGGATATCACTCGTACGAGAACATCGGACGTCTGAACGAGGCCTTACTTTGCCTGCTAAAAGTAATCAAAAGACTGAAGCATGGCATCAGTTTGAGCAGAGCCTCGTATACATATAAACCATCTATACTTCCATATATTATAAAAAAAACTAACACATGTTGTATAGTACGGCACATATTTCCCTCAATATCTGCAGAATGATTCCCAGCAGTCACCTGAATGTTAAAGGTCTAATAATCCATCAGTAACAATGTAAGCAATACCTTCTTTATAAACAGATAAAGTATCCCGAAGATAAATTACCTGCTGCTTCACTCTTCTGCTTCCAACTTCAAAAGCATGGTGGACCCATTAATTTTACTACATGGCACATCCGCCAAACTCCAAAAAGTATCACCTATAATGATCTACCCCCTCGCTGACTTCTGTCTCTAGTGTACACTACCCCAGCAAAGACAAATTGCTGCATCAGACGTTTTCCTTCTCTTCCTTTTATTCTTCTCTCATTGAGGAAATGTTAAGCAACAAGATTAATTTGTCACTTTTTTTGCACACATGTTGTACGGTATTGCTTGCCCCAAGGCATTTATAAATATTTGAAGAGTCCGTACAAAGACTTCCAAGTTACACTCTATCCATTGGATCTGGAAAAACTTCCTGATCGCTGGGGGTCTGATCTGATTCAGTGATCAATAAGTTATCCCCAATCCCATCAAAAGGGGATAACTTCAAGGTGTTGTCAGACCTTAAAGGAAAACGGTCGCCAGCTCATGCTAATCTGACGTATGCGCGCCGCTCATTTTGGCATAGTCACTGCGCCTCTGTAGCCAGGTATACGCTTCCCAGTTTCAGAGGCGCATGACCGAAGCCATCTTCTGAACTTACGGTCATACGCAGTACACCTCTGAAGCCGGGAAACGTATGCCCGGCTACAAAGACATAATGACGCTGCCGAAATGAGCAGCATGCATGCGCGAAATTTGCATAAGCTGGCGATGAGGCCAGTTGGGCAAATTATGTTATCACGCCCACAGGGGAGTGATAAAATGGAAAGAGGGCTGACTAGTCTGGGGCAACTAATGCCCCATTGACTAGTCAAAGCCCTCATTAGCATAGGAAACGGGGACATTATAAATGCTTCTTTAAAACATTTATTTAACTGAATAACGTTATACAGGGCTGGTTAGGGAGGGAGTTTACTCATACATAGGTGAATGCTGCTGGGTTGGAGGGCATGGAGGACCTGACAGGTTCCCTTTAAGCTTTATGTCTGCAGTCACTCTTTGTGACTGCAGACTTGTGAATCCTCACATCACACACATGGCACGCTGTAAGGATTCTCCATCGCCGGAGGTCATGTGATTTGCATACTTCCGGCCACATTATGAGTAGCCTGTATCCAGCCTCACTCAATACACTTACATTCAGCGAGGACGCGCCGATCTAGTTGGCATGTGACCACATGTATGGAAATCCCATAATTGCGGTCACGAGCCTGCCGGTTCCTGGTGTCGGTGAATCCTCATAGCGCACAGTGTGCGCAATGGGAGGTTTCAATAGTCTGCAGGCAGAGTGCAGTCGGACATACTGTTTAAAATAATATGTATTTTACTTACAAGATTAAATGGATTTTCCTGGTTTATTATACTGATGAGCTATCCTTAGATTGGGGCATCAATAAGTCCCCATTCATTTCAATAGAAATTGCAATACCGTGCAATAGCCACCATACTGCAATACCATGTAGTAGCCACTACACTGTGTGCGGCGCTGTGCTGTTCAGTCGAGTACACGGCTTACATGCGGTTCACACTGATTGGTGGGGGTGCCGGCTATCCATCTGCTATTGATTGCCGACTGTAGGAACAGACATCAAGAGGTTTTCATGTCTGACAAAGTTATGATATATTGTCAGGAAATTACATACATCATGATCAAATTAGTCCATCTTCTGTCCCCAAAAATCCAGATAATGAAAATGTAGTTAAGAAAGTTGTCATTCATTGACAGCAAACAAGTATCTTAAAGTGACATTGTGCAGTGAATTTCACTTCTCTGGAATAATCCTCAGAACCGATAAAAGTTAACCCCTTCATGACCAGGACATTTTGCATTTTTGCACTTTCATTTTTGACTCCCCTTCTTCCAAGAGCCATAACTTTATTTTTGGGCCATCAACATAGCCATATGAGAACTTATTTTTTTTTACGGGATGCTTTGTAGTTTTGAATGACACAAGTCACTTTCACATGTATTGTGGTGAAAAAGAAAAGGAGAAATAAATCCCAGGTATTGTAAAGTTGTGGGAAAAAAAAGCAAGAAATCTTTTCTTTTTAACGCATTCATTATGCGGTAAAAATGATTTAGCAGTAGGTTTCTTCAGGTCAGTATAAATAAGACGATAAACTAATAAAGGTCTATATATCTATATACACTACCGTTCAAAAGTTTGGGGTCATTTAGAAATTTCATTATTTTTGAAAGAAAAGCACATTTTTTTTCAATGAAGCTAACATTAAATGAATCAGAAATACACTCTATACATTGTTAATGTGGTAAATGACTATTCTAGCTGCAAACGTCTTGTTATTATTGCAATTATCTACATAGGTGTATAGAGGCCCATTTCCAACAACCACCACTTCAGTGTTTTAATGGTACATTGTGTTTGCTAACTGTGTAAGAAGGCTAATGGATGTTTAGAAAACCGTTACACAAGTATGTTAGCTCAGCTGAAAACGGCTTAGCCGATTTGAGAAGCTATAAAATTGCCCTTCCTTTGAGCTAGTTGAGAATCTGGAGCATTACATTTGTTTGTTCTATGAAACTCTCAAAATGGCCAGAAAAAGAGAACTTTCATGTGAAACTCGACAGCATTCTTGTTCTTAGAAATGAAGGCTATTCCATGTGAGAAATTGCCAAGAAACTGAAGATTTCCTACAAAGGTGTGTACTACTCCCTTCAGAGGAGAGCACAAACAGGCTCTAACCAGAGTAGAAAGAGAAGTGGGAGGCCCCGCTGAACAACTGAGCAACAAGACAAGTACAATAGAGTCTCTAGTTTGAGAAATCGAAGCCTCACAGCTCCTCAACTGGCAACTTCATTAAATAGTACACACAAAACGCGAGTGTCAACATCTACAGTAAAGAGGCGACTCCGGGATGCTGGCCTTCAGGGCAAAGTGGCAAAGAAAAAGCCATATCTGAGACTGGCTAATAAAAGGAAAAGATTACAAAGAACACAGACATTGGACAGAGGAAGATTGGAAAAAAGATTTATGGACAGACGAATCAAAGTTTGAGGTGTTTGGATCACACAGAAGAACATTTGTGAGACGCAGAACAACTGAAAAGATGCTGGAAGAGTGCCTGACGCCATCTGTCAAGCATGGTGGAGGTAATGTGATGGTCTGGGGTTGCTTTGGTGCTGGTAAAGTGGGAGATTTGTGCAAGGTAAATGGGATTTTGAATAAGGAAGGCTATCACTCCATTTTGCAATGCCATGCCATACCTTGTGGACAGCGCTTGATTGGAGCTAATTTCATCCTACAACAGGACAATGACCCAAAGCACACCCCCAAATTATTCATGAACTATTTAGGGAAGAAGCAGGCAGCTGGTATTCTATCTGTAATGGAGTGGCGAGCGCAGTCACCAGATCTCAACCCCATGGAGCTGTTGTGGGAGCAGCTTGACCGTATGGTATGCAAAAAGTGCCCATCAAGCAATCCAACTTGTGGGAGAGGCTTCAGGAGGCATGGGGGGAAATTTCTCAAGATTACCTCAGCAAATTAACAGCTAGAATGCCAAAGGTCTGCAATGCTGGAATCGCTGCAAAGGGAGCATTCTTTGACGAAAGCAAAGTTTGAAGGAGAAAATTATTCTTTCTAATAAAAACATTGTTTCTAACCTTATAAATGTCTGGACTATATTTTCTAATCATTTTGCAACTCATTTGATAAATAAAAGTATGAGTTTTCATGGAAAACACAAAATTGTCTGGGTGATCCCAAACTAATATACACTGTGTGCAGAATTATTAGGCAAGGTGAATTTTAGAGGATTATTTTTATTATTTATCAACAACTATGTTCTCAATCAACCCAAAAGACTCAAATATCCAAGCTTAATATTTTTGGAAGTTGGAGTGGTGTTTTTTTTTAGATTTGGCTATCTTAGGAGGATATCTGGTGTGCAGGTAACTATTACTGTGCAGAATTATTAGGCAACTTAATAAAAACCAAATATAATCCCCAAAAAATTAGTGATTAATATAGCCACCTTTCTTTATGATGACACTCAACAGCCTTCCATCCATAGATTCTGTCGGTTGCTTGATCTGTTTTCGATCAGCATTGCGTGCAGCAGCCACCACAGCCTCCCAGACACTCTTCCGAGAGGTGTACTGTTTTGCCTCCCTGTAGATTTCACATTTTATGATGGACCACAGGTACTCTATGGGGTTCATATCAGGTGAACAAGGGGGCCATGTCATTATTTTTTCTTCTTTTAGACCTCTACTGGCCAGCCACGCTGTGGGGTAGTTGGATGCATGTGATGGAGCATTGTCCTGCATGAAAATCATGTTTTTCTTGAACGATACCGACTTCTTCCTGTACCACTGCTTGAAGAAGTGGTCTTCCAGAAACTGGCAGTAGGTCTGGGAGTTGAGCTTCACTCCATCCTCAACCCGAAAAGGTCCCACAAGTTCATCTTTGATGATACCAGCCCATACCAGTACCCCACCTCCACCTTGCTGGCGTCTGAGTCGGAGTGGAGCTCTCTGCCCTTTACTGATCCAGCCTCTGGCCCACACATCTGGCCCATCAAGAGTCACACTCATTTCATCAGTCCATAAAACCTTTGAAAAATCAGTCTTAAGATATTTCTTGGCCCATTCTTGACGTTTTATCTTATGTTTCTTGTTTAAAGGTGGCCGTTTTTCAGCCTTCCTTACCTTGGCCATGTCCCTGAGTATAGCACCACCTTGTGCTTTTTGATACTCCAGTAATGTTGCAGCTCTGAAATAAGGCAAAACTGGTGGCGAATGGCATCTTGGCAGCTTCAAGCTTGAATTTCCTCAATTCATGGGCAGTTAATTTGTCCCTTTTTTGGCCAACAAGCTTCTTGCGACCCTGTTGGCTATTTGCCATGAAAAGCTTGATTGTTCGGTGAGCACGCTTCAAAAGTTTGGAAATTTCAAGACTGCTGCATTCCTCCGCAAGACATCTCACAATTTTGGACTTTTCAGAGCCCGTCAAATCTCTCTTCTCACCCATTTTGCCAAAGGAAAGGAAGTTGCCTAATAATTAAGCACACCTTATATAGGGTGTTGATGTCATTAGTCAACACCCCTCCTCATTACAGAGATGCACATCACCAGATTTACTTACTTGGTAGTTGCCTCTCAAGCCTATGCAGCTTGGAGTAGGAAAACATATATGAAAAGTATCATGTGATCAAAATACTCATTTGCCTAATAATTCTGCACACAGTGTATATATATATATATATATATATATATATATATATATATATATATATATATATATAAATAAATATATATATATATATATATATATATATATATATATACATATATATATATATATGCATATATATATATATGCATATATATATATATATTGCAGTTTTAAAAAACGCAGCAGTTTTCCAATTCAGTCAGGGAAAAAAACAAGTGTGTGCATGAGATTTCTGAAATCTCATAGGTTTTGCTAGTACTGGTATCATAAAAAAGCTGCAAAAACGTAACGTGTGAACATAGCCTAATGACAATTTTTCACGGATAGCACTCATACCTATTATATTAAGTGGGGCCATTCACATGCCCATAATTTTTTCCAAGCAAAATTGCGGAGACATGTATGGTCTTGTCCGAGTGTCGGCAATGCAAGTCTATGGGTCTGCAAATATGGGACTGATTTTCACGGACTGTTAGGCTATGTGCCCACGTTGCGGACCTGAAGCATATTTTTTACTCTTCTCCCTGGCGGGAAAATCGCATGCGGATATTACATGCGGTTTTCCCGCCAGGTAGAAGCGTTTGTGAGGCGTCTTTGCATGCATTTCCGCATGCGGGTTATCAAGCACTTCTCCAAGCATCACTTGGAAAAGTGCTTGACAACTTGTTCAGAATGGTAAAAAATAAAAAAATAAACTTTATACTCACCTTCTGATGCATTCTCTGCCCCGTCCGGAGGCTTGAGTGGCTCACGCTGTTGTGTGCAGGACCTGCGGTGACGTCATTGAGTCATGTGGTGGGTCACATGACTCAATGACGTGGCAGGTCCTTCAGACAACAGCGCGACGGAGGGAAAACATCAGAAGATAAGTATAAACTTTATTTTATTCTTTTTTTTACAGTTTCTATGGTACCCAGGTATGGATGAGAGTCTCCTCTCCTCCAGACTTGGGTACCATCCGCACATTGATTCCGCTGCGCTTCCGCAAAATTAATGAACATGCTGCGGATTTTTGACCGCAGCATATACGCTGCGGAAAAATCCGCAGCATGGGCATTGACATTGCGGAATGCCATTGGGGACCATGGGGTGCGGATATACATGCGTTTTTCAAGCGTTTACGCTGCGGAAATTCCGCAGCATATACGCTTGAAAAACGCTACGTGGGCACACAGCCTAAGGTGAAGGTCTAGAAACTTTTTTTTCCCCCACATAGGAGAAAAACTGATAAAAATTGGAACAAACGATGTTGAAACGCTGTGAAAAATCACTGATAAAACTGTTTATTTTTCTCGTACGCGAAAAAACCTTAAGTGTGAATGAGGTCTAAGATTTTGTAAAATAACCCCCGAGCGTCATTTTTATCATTTGTATATCCTGAACGTGCAAAACCCCAAGAAGTTCATGAAGTATAAGGCCTGCTCATTTGGTCTTACACCCCTGAAGCGACTTCATCATACCTCCCCCATCCAAGAGGTAACCGTTCCACTGTGCCATGTGGAGAAAAGGCTTGCTTATAGTATGAGAGAACAGAGTCCAAACAAGCTAAATGGATCAATTATGGGGTAAGTCGCGCAGCTGGGCTATGTATATTTATGTGCATTCGAATGCATACACACATTTATCTTGCCTCCAAACATTTCAGGTAATATAAACCCACACACAACCACAGAGAAATTCTTCTGACCTGGGAGGACATATTTGGATGAAAAGCCTGGTGTGCGCCTCACAGGTGAGAAAATACATTTGATTTCGTAATTCATTAAAATGTCTCGCTGACTGAGAGTGAAGTGTATTGCAGCAATGCTGCACAAGGCGTCTTCCAAAAATAAGACTAAACTTACTGTTTGGGGGGAAAACTCGTGTTTTACTTATTTATCTTGGAAATTACTGTAGGTTTAATTCAAGATTTAATATCTACCCAACAACCTGCTGACGGCTACTGTAATTGTCTGCCCTCCTCTAGTCAATTCTCTGCTCCCATGTGCACTGCTTAGAGCCGGTGAAAATCGATTCATAGGACCAAGTCCATCAGCCACATCAGTAGTCTGTGGCCAATGGACAGGAGCCCTGAGATCAACCTCTTACATGGTGACATTTGAGCGCTCCTTTGGTTTAGTCAACTTGGCGCGAAGTGATTGATGCAGCGTGACGCACATGTGACATCACACAAGACCAACTAATCAAAGGAAGAGCTGCAGATGTCAGGGAAGAGGCGGAACTTAGGGCTTCTCAGCGCAGCCACAGATAACTGCTTATTTATAGCCACAGATACAGGTGCTTCTCACAAAATTAGAATATCATCTAAAAGTTAATTTCAGTTCTTCAATACAAAAAGTGAAACTCATAACTCATGAGGGGGCCATGCATACCAGGATTGGGGGAAGAGGAGGCCATGCATACCAGGATTGGGGGATGAGGGGTGCCATGCATACCAGGATTGGGGATGAGGGGTGCCATACATACCAGGCTTGGGGATGAGGGGTGCCATACATACCAGGACTGGAGATGAGAGAGCCATACATACCAGGATTAGAGATGAGGGTGCCATACATACCAGGATTGGAGATGAGGGTGCCATACATACCAGGATTGTGGACGAGGGGGCCATAAATACGAGGATTGTGGACGAGGGGGCAATACATACCAGGATTGGGGATGAGGGTGCCATACATACCAGGATTGGGGATGAGGGGGCCATACATAGCTGGATTGGGGTTGAGAGTGCCATACATACCAGGATTGGGGGTGAGGGGGCCATGCATACCAGGATTGGAGGTGAGGGGGCCATGCATACCAGGATTGGGGATGAGGGGTGCCATACATCCCAGGCTTGGGGATGAGGGGTGTCATACATACCAGGCTTGGGGATGAGAGTGCCATATATACCAGGATTGGGGATGAGGGGGCCATACATACCAGGATTGGGGATGAGGGGGCCATGCATACCAGGATTGGGGATGATGGAGCAATGCGTACCAGAATGGGGAAATTTACCAGAAGCTGCTGCATTTCCCACCCTAGGCTTATACTCGACTCAATACGTTTTCCCAGTTTTTTGTGGTAAAATTAGGTACCTCGGCTTATACTCGAGTATATACGGTAAGTAAAACCCCCAAAACATTGGTGGCATTGTATTTTTAGCCTTTTTGCCAATTCACCGCACTCGGAATTTATTTACCCCCTTTTTCAAGACATTATATGGTAAAATGAATGGGGCCAGTCAAAACTACAACTTTACCCTGCAGACACCAAGCCCTCATAAGACTGTGCTGATGAAAAAATAAATAAAAATTGGGCTTTTAGAAGAAAAGGAGAGAAAAAAACGTGTATAAATAAGAAATTGCCCAGGCCTTAAGGGTTATATATATTGTGATACATTAATTACACCGCTTCTCAGCAACTGTAATGCACACTGCAGAGAATAAATGTAAAAAACGCAATGATAAGGCTATAGTCCCATGATAAGCTTTTGATGAGTTTTGAAATTGCAGATTTTCTGCACTTAAGTTACTTGCGGTTTTCAGTGTGTTTTTTTTATAATCGTTTTGATGCTGCGTTTTTTTGTCTCCTTTTTTGGTGTCATGTTATCAACAAATACACTTTGTTTTTAATACTTCCTGGCACTTGGCTTTGACAAAACTTTCATGTATTGAATACATAAGTTTTTGATGCATTTACGCCATGGAAACCCATTAAAAGCTCGTGCGTTTTTTACCTGCAGATATTCCACATCTAATGCAAGTCTATGGGAAAAATCCACACAAAAAAAATCAGAGTACCCACAAGAAAAATTGACATGTTGCGGATTTGAAACATGCCAAGAAAAAAGCACAGAGGACAGGAGATTTCTATAAAATCTCATCCACTTTGCTGGAACTGTAAGACGCTGCGTTTTAAGTGCAGTGAAAATCCGCAGTACCAAAAACTCATGGTGGGCACACGGCCTAAAGCTACTGTTTTTATACTTTGCCTGTGCATACATAAAAATACTGGCTGCTGTTAGTGGCATTGAATGGAAGTATATGTGAAAATGGCAGCATAAACAAAGTACTCATTTTTTTTCCCCAACCACCAATTGGTCACCGGTTGTTTGAAAAGCTGTAAATGTAGCTTAAATAGATGCTAATGAGAAGCCATCCTTATGTCTGTGTTTGTACAAGTCACCGCCAGGTGCCCGGCTCATTTAGCATTATTTATAACCCCCTCTAGGTATTTACTGGTCCCCCCCATCACCGCACATTACTAACACTTCTTCCCACCTTCATTATACCTAAATTACAAATTGCAACCAACAGAACCCGGTCTTCTCATATTTAGAACGATTCTCCTAATATTAATCACTATAGCTGCCATTTTTTATTATAAAATAATTTCTGCTGTACCAGATTTTGCACCTAAAAAAACCCCCATATAAATAAATAAAAAAAAAAATAAAAAAAAACTATAAAAAGGATATTGGGGCGTGCAGTAGATATTAAAATAAATGCAGGTTTTACGGCCATATCCACGCATGAACATGGAATATATCTGGGATCTGGAATATATTCCTGCAGGTCAATGCATATGTGGATGACATTCAAGGTTCTGGAGAAATTTGGGTGACGAGCCATATGGGCACTCATGACAGACCGCTGAAGCGAGCGTCGGTCGCCATTACTAACAAAGATTGACTAATGTCTTACAATAGTATTCTACTTTTCTCGTTACTGTGATCATTAATATGATAGCTTGCTTTTCTATCCTCTTATGTCGAGCGCCTTACAAATGACAGGAGAATGCATGTGTTCGAGTTGTTAATATGCAGAAAAGTAAGGGTTCATTCACACAGTGACTTTTCTCGCACAAGATAATCAGTCCGAGTTTCATCATATTTTCAGATTTTTTTTATTATTATTATTATTCAGAGTTTGTGTCGGTTTTTACCATCAGTCTTTGTTCCGCATTTCATCAGGTTTTCTTGGGTGAAAAACAAACAAGAAAAGAAGTTTCTATCTCTTACTATCTAGCAGTCCATAAAAAAAAAAAAAAAAAAAAAAAAAAAACAGCATTCAGATGGCATCCGAGTGTTGTCCAATTTTTTTTTCATGGACGCTCAGACTGGCATTGCCAACTTTGATCAAACAATTGAATTAAAATAGTGCATGTTCTTGCAATTTTGCATCACGCAAAAAATCACGGACATGTGAACGGCCCCCATTTACTATTAAAGGTACAAATGCTATCTGTGAAAAATACGGAGAGCACTTGTGCGCGCAAAACGAATGTGTGAATGAGCTCTACGACACAATACCATGACACCATCCACAGCAGTAGTCAATGATCTAGTGATTTACCCTGAGGGCGCAGTCAGACAGAGATCATAACGCAGTGCACGGACTGGCCAGCGGCTTTACCGACCCAAGCGTGACAGCTGCATAGCTATATATGAAGCTGACAAGCTCGGGTCAGTAGAGCAGCCAGCCAGTCTGTGCACTGCATTACAATCCCGCTCCGATTTATACGGCCGTCTGACTGCGCCCTTAACATGGGCTTGCAATAGCCAGACCATATGATTTTTACCATGTACAAATGTGATCAATAACATGGGAGAAAATTATTGCTAATTGTTCGATCATTTAACATGTTGACACTGGACAATGATGAAATTAAATGTTCGTATAAACGGTCGTTAAGTGATTATTGCCTCATGTGAATGGACCCTAAAATAAAAGTTCATGACACAGAAAGGATAAGTAGAATAGCAAAATACTGCCCAAGAAAAAGTGACTCACAATGTATATTATTTTTTTTTGTTGTTTTATCCATTTGAAGGGAGACATTTTTTTACGTTCCTTAAACCCCCCAAAAATAGAACAATATTATAATTTACTGAACTTGTTCCTTACATTCAAAAACAAATTCCAAAATAAAAAAAGATGTAACATTTAATTCCGCTTTATGTAACACTTTAGGAATCAAATAAACTGCTTAAAGTTTTCTTTCATGTGAAAAATAATATAAAGGAAACAGGAAAAATTGGAGAGAAAAAAAGCAAGCGATCGAGTGGGGGAGGGCTATCTTTAATGTTTCTATTTCCCCAATGGGCCGATATGTACAGAGACTGTCGGCAATCCAACACTTTGAAGATTTTCTCAGTATTAATTCTTGAGAAACCAAAGATGCATATGGAAGTTTATACGAGAACAGGAACGGGGCTACTGGTCCCCAGATGTTAGCATTGATATTTTATCTTGATACAATACTTATGGTAAGAATAGGTAAAAGGAGCTCTGTGTTTCAAGTTTTATTCGCAGAATCAAATAAACATTTTACAGAAGAGTCAAAGCAATTTTTGGTCTCCAAGCGCTGCAGCAGCTGAACAGGTATTTCCCATATAAGCAGCTCTGCTCGCCAAGAACCCTCAGATTGTGCTGTATAAAGGTATAAGAATAATGTTTCCCTTCATCAGTATAACGTTACAGTACAATATTTTTAGCTTATACTAGCATTAATCAAATAGCAGTCAATGGTTATATGCACAGCCCTTCAATGGCAGCCTCTGTGAAGGCCCATAAAACCGAGGGTATTCTGAACATATTTCATAACAGAAAGCAAATATTTAAAGGGGAAAATTAGCTTTGCCCTAAGTACATCTTTACAATGTTTGTCTTGCTCCAATGGATCGAAATAAAAAAAATGAGACAGTAATGTGAAAAAGTTTAACTCTTTCGCTGGCTGAGATTTCTCGACATTTTGCACCTCTGATAGGACAACTTCCGCACTTTTGATGTTTACAAATAAAATATAATTTACTAAATAATAAATTGATATTAACT
Source organism: Phyllobates terribilis (assembly GCF_046119375.1). Classification (NCBI taxonomy): domain Eukaryota; kingdom Metazoa; phylum Chordata; class Amphibia; order Anura; family Dendrobatidae; genus Phyllobates; species Phyllobates terribilis. The sequence continues at coordinate 702,393,391 of NW_027362764.1, read as the reverse complement.
CCCATATCTATATACACTGCTCAAAAAAATATAGGGAACACACAAATAACGCATTCTAGATCTGAATGAATGAAATATTCTCATTGAATACTTTGTTCTGTACAAATCTGAATGTGCTGACAACAAAATCACACAAAAATCATCAATGGAAATCAAATTTATTAACCATTGGAGGCCTGGATTTGGAGTCACCCCCAAAATTAAAGTGGAAAAACACACTACAGGCTGATCCAACTTTGATGTAATGTCCTTAAAACAAGTCAAAATGAGGCTGAGTATTGTGTGAGGCCTCCACGTGCCTGTATGACCTCCCTACAATGCCTGGCCATGCTCCTGATGAGGCTCAGTATTGTGTGGCCTCCACGTGCCTGTATGACCTCCCTACAATGCCTGGGCATGCTCCTGATGAGGCTCAGTATGGTGTGGCCTCCACGTGCCTGTATGACCTTCCTACAACGCCTGGGCATGCTCCTGATGAGGTTGCGGATGGTCTCCTGTGGGATCTCCTCCCAGACCTGGACTAAAGCATCCGCCAACTCCTGGACAGTCTGTGGTGCAACGTGACGTTGGTGGATGGAGCGAGACATGATGTCCCAGATGTGCTCAATCTAATTCAGGTCTGGGGAACGGGCGGGCCAGTCCATAGCTTCAATGCCTTCATCTTGCAGGAACTGCTGACACACTCCAGCCACATGAGGTCTGGCATTGTCCTGCATTAGGAGGAACCCAGGGCCAACCGCACGAGCATATGGTCTCACAAGGGGTCTGAGGATCTCATCTCGGTACCTAATGGCAGTCAGGCTACCTCTGGCAAGCACATGGAAGGCTGTGCGGCCCTCCAAAGAAATGCCACCCCACACCATTACTGACCCACTGCCAAACCGGTAATACTGAAGGATGCTGCAAGCAGCAGATCGCTCTCCATGGCGTCTTCAGAGAAGTATTCAATGAGAATATTTCATTCATTCAGATCTAGGATGTGTTATTTGAGTGTTCCCTTTATTTTTTTGAGCAGTGTATTTCTAAAGGCACACAGCTTGTCAAAATGCCAATCAGCGTTTTATAGACACATTTATATTAGGCTACGTTCCCACCATGATGAGCTTTTAGCGAGTTTTGATGTTGCAGTTTTTCTGCAACTATTAAGTAAATTAGGTTACCTGAGTTTCTTCCAAGTGTTATCGCGTTTTTAACGCAGCATTTTTTGTCTCTTTTAGTGTGTCATGTGAAGATTACATGCATTTTTTGATACATTGCCAATGCAGAAACACATGAAAAAACACATGAGTTTTCTACATGTGGATTTTCCGCATCTAATGCAAGTCTATGGGGAAAATCTGCACAGAAAACTCAGCCCACCCGCAAGAGAAATTGACATGTTGAGAATTTGAATCACGCAGCTCAGGTCAGTTTATGCGGGGTAAAAAAAAGCAAAGTGGACAGGAGATTTCTATAAATTAGGTCCTTTGTACAGGTATATATTAACATTATTATTATAGCGAAATTAATTCCATGGCGCTTTACAAGGGAAAAAGGGGTATGCATACCAGACAACAAGTACAATAATTTGAACAAAAACAAGTCACCGACTGGTACAGGAGGAGGGAGGACCCAGCCCGCGAGGGCACACAATATAGAAGGATAGAGATATATATATATATATATATATATATATATATATATATATATATATATATATATATATATATATATACATATACATATACACACACACACACAGTACTGTATATACATACACAAATATATATATATGTATATATATATATATATATATATATATATATATATATATATATATCTACGCACACATCTGTATATACACACAGATCTCTATATCTACACACATCTATATCTATACACACATACATCTACACACATTATATATACACACAGTACAGACCAAAAGTTTGGACACACCTTCTCATTTAAATATTTTTCTGTATTTTCCTGACTATGAAAATTGTACATTCACATTGAAGGCATCAAAACAATGAATTAACACATATGGAATTATATACTTAACAAAAAAAGTGTGAAAGAACTGAAAATATGTCTTATATTCTAGGTTCTTCAAAGTAGCCACCTTTTGCTTTGATGACTGCTTTGCACACTCTTCGCATTCTCTTGATGAGCTTCAAGAGGTAGTCACTGGAAATGGTCTTCCAACAATCTTGAAGGAGTTCCCAGAGATGCTTAGCACTTGTTGGCCCTTTTGCCTTCAATCTGCGGTCCAGCTCACCCCAAACCATCTCGATTGGGTTCAGGTCTGGTGACTGTGGAGGCCAGGTCATCTGGCGTAGCACCCCATCACTCTCCTTCTTGGTCAAATAGCCCTTACACAGCCTGGAGGTGTGTTTGGGGTCATTGTCCTGTTGAAAAATAAATGATGGTCCAACTAAACGCAAACCGGATGGAATAGCATGCCGCTGCAAGATGCTGTGGTAGCCATGCTGGTTCAGTTTTTTCTTCTATCCTTCCAGTAGACGGGCATGGCGTCAGGAGATGGAACAGGATCCTTGATGTGAACAACTGGCTGAGACGATGGTGCAGACAACAAGGATTTGGATTCCTGGACCACGGTGTGAATTACCTCTATGACGGACTCCTTGCCAGAGACGGACTACACCTCAACAAACCCGGGAAACACACATTCGCCAGGAGACTCGCAACACTCATCAGGAGGGCGTTAAACTAGAAGAAGAGGGGATGGGAAGAAAAACGCCAGACACGAACATGCAACCAGAGAACATACTAATGAAAGATATGAAGTGCGACAAAGAAGGTCCAAGACAAGATACTTGGAAGGGAGGCAAGAAAATTTCTAATACAATCCACAGGGAGAAGATTGGAACAAAACAAAATCGTGTAAACTGCGTGCTAGCAAATGCCAGGAGCCTGACAAACAAGATGGATGAACTGGAAGCAGAAATATCTACAGGTAACTATGACACAGTGGGAATAACCGAGACATGGTTAGATGAAAGCTATGACTGGGCAGTTAACTTACAGGGTTACAGTCTGTTTAGAAGGGATCGAAGAAGTCGGAAAGGGGGTGGAGTCTGTCTATATGTAAAGACGTGTCTAAAGCCTACAATACGGGAGGATGTATGGGAGGGAAATGAGGAGGTCGAGTCCTTATGGGTGGAGATACATGGGGCAAAAAACAATAATAAAATTATCATAGGAGTCTGTTATAAACCACCAAATATAGCAGAAGCCATGGAAAGTCTATTAATGAGACAAATAGACGAAGTAGCAAAAAATAACGAGGTGATTATTATGGGGGACTTCAACTACCCCAATATAGACTGGGAAACCGAAAGCTGTAGATCTCAGAAAGGAAACAGGTTTCTGTCAATTATCAAAGACAATTAATTATTTGTCACAACTTGTGCAGGAACCAACTAGAGGGACGGCCCTTTTAGACTTAATATTAACTAACAGGCCAGACAGAATAACAGAGGTGCAGGTCGGGGGGCACCTGGGAAATAGTGACCACAACATTATACAATTCCACATGTGCTTCAGTAGGGTGCCCAGCAAGGGAGTCACAAAAACACTGAACTTCAGGAGGGCAAAGTTTGATCAGCTAAGAGATGCCCTTCACCTTATGGACTGGGATAGTATCTGCAGTAATAGGAGCACGGATAGAAAATGGGAAATTTTCAAAACAGTCCTACATAGTCACTGTAGAAGGTACATACCTTATGGGAATAAAAGGGCTAGGAATAGGAGGAAGCCAATGTGGCTAAATAAGGAAGTCAAGAGGGCAATGAAAAACAAAAAAAGGGCTTTCGGTAAACTTAAACAAGAAGGCAGTGAGGAAGCGCTAATATCTTATAGGGAAAAAAACAAAATCTGTAAGAAACAAGAATAGCAAAAGAGGAGACAGAGAGACTAATTGCCAAGGAAAGTAAAACGAATCCCAAACTGTTCTTTAACTATATAAACAGTAAAAGGATTAAAACTGATGGCGTTTTAAAAATAACCTGGGTAAAATCATAGAGGGCGATGAGGGTAAAGCAAACCTACTCAATAGCTTCTTCTCCACTGTTTTCACAAAAGAAAACAATTTATCGGAGGAAATGCAGAGTGATAAAGTAAACCCTCCGCTAAATATCACCCACCTAACCCAGGAGGAAGTTCAGAAACGCCTAAATAATATCAAAATAGACAAGTCACCAGGCCCAGATGGCATACACCCCCGGGTACTAAAAGAATTAAGTAATGTGATAGACAGACCGCTGTATCTTATATTCAAGCACTCTTTAAGGACAGGGACTGTCCCACTAGACTGGCGCCAAGCAAATGTGGTACCAATATTCAAAAAGGGGTCTAAAAGTGACCCTGGGAACTATAGACCAGTCAGCTTAACGTCTGTTGTGGGTAAATTGTTTGAAGGATTTCTTAGAGATGCTATTGTAGAATATCTTAATGATAATAACTGTCTAACTCCATATCAACATGGATTCATGAGGGATCGCTCCTGCCAAACAAACCTGATCGCCTTCTACGAGGAGGTGAGCTCACAGCTGGACCGGGGAGAGTCAGTGGATGTTGTATACCTTGACTTCTCCAAAGCGTTTGATACCGTGCCACACAAAAGGTTGGTATATAAAAGGAGAATGCTTGGTCTGGGGGATAATGTGTGCAAGTGGGTAAATAGCTGGTTGAGTGATAGAAAGCAGAGGGTGGTTATCAATGGAGTAAGCTCAGGGGGTGTCAGGGTTACTAGCGGGGTGCCTCAAGGGTCTGTCTTGGGCCCTATATTATTTAATATATTTATTAATGATCTAGTGGAAGGGTTGCATAGTAAAATAGCAATATTTGCCGATGATACTAAACTTTGTAAAGTAGTTAATACAGATGAGGATAGGGCACAGCTACAGGAGGATTTAGATAAATTGGGGAGTTGGGCCAAAAAATGGCAAATGGGGTTCAATGCCGATAAATGTAAGGTCATGCACATGGGAAAGAAAAACAGCAGTCACCCATACATATTAAATGGGAAACCGTTGGGGAAATCTGACATGGAGAAGGACCTGGGCGTCTTGGTTAATAGCAAATTAAATTGGAGTGCCCAGTGTCAGGCAGCAGCTGCGAAGGCAAATAGTCATGGCATGCATCAGAAGAGAAATAGGGGCATATGATGAGAAGATTGTTCTTCCTCTGTATAAAGCGCTGGTAAGGCCGCACTTAGAATATTGTGCACAGTTCTGGGCTCCGGTGCTCAGGAAAGACATATTGGAGCTAGAGAGGGTACAAAGGAGGGCGACTAAGGTAATAAAGGGAATGGAGGGACTAGAATACCCAGAGAGGTTGTCAAAATTAGGCCTATTTACATTGGAAAAGAGAAGGCTTAGGGGAGACCTCATAAACATGTATAAATACATCAGGGGGCAGTACAGAGATCTCTCCCATGACCTGTTTATACCAAGGATGGTGACAAAGACGAAGGGGCACACTATGCGTCTGGAGGAAAGGAGGTTCCTGCACCAGCATAAAAGGGGATTCTTTACAGTCAGAGCCGTGAGACTCTGGAACTCTCTGGGAGAGGAAGTGGTGATGTCCAACTCACTTAATGAGTTCAAGAGAGGCCTGGACGCCTTTCTTGAGAACAATAAAATTACATCTTATGCTTAGGATAGTTAATTAATCCAGGGATTTAATCTGACTGCCAGATTGGTGTCGGGAAGTGAATTTTTCCTCAATGATGTAAATTGGCCTATACCGCATGGGTTTTTGTTGTCTTCCCCTGGATCAACGCTGCAGAATAGCTGCAGTGCACAAGAAATAGGCTGAACTGGATGGACGCTTGTCTTTTTTCGGCCTTATAAACTATGTAACTATGTAAACTATGTAACTATGTAATCTTGGTGGAGTTCCCAGAGATGCTCAGCACTTGTTGGCCCTTTTGCCTCGATTGGGTTCAGGTCTGGTGACTGTGGAGGCCAGGTCATCTGGCGTAGCACCCCATCACTCTCCTTCTTGGTCAAATAGCCCTTATACAGCCTGGAGTTGTGTTTGGGGTCATTGTCTTGTGGAAAAATAAATGATGATCCAACTAAACGCAAACCGGAGGGAATAGCATGACGCTGCAAGATGCTGTGGTAGCCATGCTGGTTCAGTATGCCTTAAATTTTGAATATTCCCAACAGTGTCACCAGCAAAGCACCCCCACACCATCACACCTCCTCCTCCATGCTTCATGGTGGGAACCAGGCATGTAGAGTCCATCCGTTCACCTTGTCTGCGTCGCACAAAGACACGGTGGTTGGAACTAAAGATCTCAGATTTGGACTCATTAGACCAAAGCACAGATTTCCACTGGTCTAATGTCCATTCCTTGTGTTCTTTAGCCCAAACAAGTCTCTTCTGCTTGTTGAATGTCCTTAGCCGTTAGCAGCTATTTTACCATGAAGGCCTGCTGCACAAAGTCTCCTCTTAACAGTTGTTGTAGAGATGTGTCTGCTAGAACTCAGTGTGGCATTGACCTGGTCTCTAATCTGAGCTGCTGTTAACCTGCGATTTCTGAGGCTGGTGACTCGGATAAACTTATCCTCAGAAGCAGAGGTGACTCTTGGTCTTCCTTTCCTGGGGCGGTCCTCATGTGAGCCAGTTTCTTTGTAGCAATTGATGGTTTTTGCAACTTCACTTGGGGACATTTTCAAAGTTTTCCCAATTTTTCGGACTGACTGACCTTCATTTCTTAAAGTAATGATGGCCACTCGTTTTTCTTTACTTAGCTGCTTTTTTCTTGCCATAATACAAATTTTAACAGCCTATTCAGTAGGACTATCAGCTGTGTATCCACCAGACTTCTGCACAACACAACTGATGGTCCCAACCACATTTATAAGGCAAGAAATCCCACTTATTAAACCTGACAGGGCACACCTGTGAAGTGAAAACTATTTCCGGTGACTACCTCTTGAAGCTCATCAAGAGAATGCCAAGACTGTGCAAAGCAGTCATCAAAGCAAAAGGTGGTCACTTTGAAGAACCTAGAATATAAGACATATTTTCACTTATTTCACACGTTTTTGTTAAGTACATAATTCCACATGTGTTAATTCATAGTTTTGATGCCTTCAGTGTGAATGTACAATTTTCATAGTCAGGAAAATAAAGAAAAATCTTTAAATGAGAAGGTGTGTCCAAACTTTTGGTCTGTATGTATGTGTATATATATATATATATATATATATATACACACACACACCCCAAATATTAATAAGTTAACCCCTATCCTTTTGATAAAAGCTAACATAACTTTTATACACATGCTCATACACATATATACATATTGAATTCATAACAACTGTAAGACCAAAACTGCAGCTTTATGTTGGAAAATTAAAATGACGTGTGACTTTATGCAGGAATAACTTTGAAATGCCTTTAAATATCCCAATGGTTCTAAGATAGTTTTTATATGACACATTTTAAATTTACCTTAATAATAAAATTAGGACGATATGTTTAGAGAATCTTAAAAAATAAAAAAATAAAAATAGCTTTTTAAAGTTTTAACTTTTTATTTTATTTAGCAATCTTCACATTTTCAAGGAATTTTCAGAAACAGAATTTTTATATTCAAGTCTTAATTTATATTACAACTGTCACACAAATTACATTTAAAAAAAAAACATACTCCATTTCAGACTGTGTTGTGACGACTTTGGCGTCTCTGATCTCATTTTGAAGCTGACAATCTCAACTTCAAAATTAGCCCTGGATCACTGCAAACCAGACTGAGATATGGCTATTACTAGCTAGGACGCATCTTATATGTGCTTGGTTACAGAGTTGCCACCCTGCAAGGATGTAAGAGATGTGTCCTTGGCAGGGAAAGAGTTAAAGGGATGGCCACTAAAATGGAGGATTGGTAACCTATATCAGATGGGTGGGTGTCCGCCATCTAGCTCCCCCACCCATTAGCAGCTCTCCCAGTGGCCGGATGTAACAGTGCGCGGAGGCGGAACAGCATATAGCCTTAGTCAATGTGTAGTGGCTGCACTTAGGAACTTTGCCAGTGAATAATTTCCCCCTTTTATTCATGGATAGTTGTGATACTTTTTGCACATTATTTTACACAATTGTGTGCTTTTAAATATTTCTAAATAAATAATTTTTTTTTTATGAATATCCAGATGCTGGATATCCTTTTTCCTTTCAATGTTACCTGCCCTGTGGCACTGCCGGCTTCCGTTCCGGACTTTGCCGGCTTCCGTTCCGGACTTTGCCGGCTTCCGTTCCGGACTTTGCCGGCTTCCGTTCCGGACTTTGCCGGCTTCCGTTCCGGACTTTGCCGGCTTCCGTTCCGGACTTTGCCGGCTTCCGTTCCGGACTTTGCCGGCTTCCGTTCCGGACTTTGCCGGGTGGGTGAGCTGACTTTTTTGTTCCTTTTTCGCACTTCGGAACTGTTGTACCTTAGAAAGGAGGGGACTCATGTAAAAGTATAGCTGCTGGATCAGACTACATGTTTGTGTGTAGGTACTTGCTGTCTAGATGCACATCAGCAGACACACAATGGAAACAATTTTTTTAAAATAAGGCTAAGTTGCAAATTTGCTTCAATTTTTATTTTATGTAAATCAGAACAAAATAAAAAATAGATATGACAATGAACAATACTGGTTAAAGGGTTTGTAACAAGTTATTATGTTATCCCCTGTCCTTTGGTAAGAGATAACTTATTGATATTTGTGGGACCCGGCAGAACACCTGACCGAGTGCAGCGGAGATCGAGCATGTGAAGGAAGTGATAGAGATAGCCGTGCGAGATAGCCAGTGGAGTAGCGCAATATGGCAGAAGTTACTCGTCAGCTATTGTGAATTTCTATTTAACTGTAGTAAGTTTTAGAGTTGAATTTTTGATCCTATTCTTTTTCCCTTATCCTTTCCCTGAGGTTTCAATAAAAAACAATGTGAATTCGGAATAAAAATATGTAAGTAAAGTGTAAAACAACTTAATTTCTTAATAGGTAACAGACCCGTATCCTAGAATCAAACAACATTGGGTTCGTCCACAGTTGCTGGCATTAGAGAAGTGAACCTGAACTTAAAAGTTAGGGGTTTGTACCGGACGGTTAGTGTCCGGTGCTAAAAGCCGGACACAGATTTCTCCCGGAAGTCTATTACAATGTTCGGAGTTGCGGGCAAGTCCGTGAGTGAGAATTTTCCAGCTCAAAAGTTTGTGTTCTAATTGTTTTCATTGGGATTCAGGTTCTGGTTCAAGTTCTAATACAAGAACCGAACTCTGGAATAACGATCAAGTCCGGTACCAAAACCCGAACTTGCAAGGGTCGGCTCATCCCCAGCTGGCATTATTGTCTCTAGACACTGATGATGGATCTAGGAGCCACAGCCCGCTGAAGCCTCTCCTGCATTGGAGCTTTGAAAAGCCGCAGTAACAATGTATGTATGTAGGCTGGTAGAATGTAAAGATCTGGAATTATTACAGTAAGACTTTTTTTTTTATATTACTATTAGAGAAGCCCTGATGAAACAGATGCTTTATTTCACGCACTAAGGAAATCAGTGCCATATATATGTGAGCTGCCAATCCTACAGAAGCACACACAGATGATTATGTGTTGCAGAAGAAATGGGCCGGTTGCTGAAAGTCTTTTTTGAGTAATGTACAGTGGCAGATGAAAAAGGAAACGTCATATCTGTTTCCTCACACAGCTAGCCTAACTCAGCTACATCTACTAATCATTTCCTCCTGCTACAGCCTTTTATCTGTCTGCTATGATTAACACCACTTATACAAAACGAATAAACAGCCTAGCAACTACTACAACCCCCAGCGAGCTTCAACAAAAGCTCACCTACTGCGCTGAACTTTATGACTTCATTATTACAATTTATTGCATTTACTAAAATCATATTAGATCTCCTAGATCTCTCTGTACGAGCCATTTCATGTCCCTTATTAAGGTATGAGGTGTTAAATAAAATAGTGTCACCTATTACAGACCCCATTTTGGAAAGCTGCTGTAAAAAGCTTACTTTGCTCTAGAGATCCTCGGGCATCCCTGCCCTATATAGATGTATTTCCAATTCTTTCTTTTTTTTTTTTCATTTGGCTGCAGCATAAATAATAAAATGTTGATTCCCCCCTTCAATCAGCTTCTCACAGAAAACCTTTAATGGGGTTGTCCCAAGTCCAACTATTGCACCCCATAAAAATCTGCAGGAAAAAAAATTCCCACTTGGAGCAAAGTGTAAAAACAATGAGCGGCAAGTTAGACCTGTCTGTGTGAAATCCTACAGAAGCTCGGTCAGCTCATGTGTTATACAGTAATACTCTAAAACGGGGATACCCAACATGTTTTACATAGGTGTGCACATCGTTCATGTATTGCTTTCTTTTTTCTGGTATCCCCAAGTGGTGGATGGGGCGCCACATGTGGCTGGTGGGACCATGATGTGTGGCTCGTGGTTTTCTGCCAGCTTGGTACATTATATTCAGGTCAAGCAAATAGGTCTCCAGAACGTGACTTTTTTGAGTAGCACCACATAAGAGACCATATCTTGAGAGGCATATGCTGGCCTTGGGGTTGAAGAAATAAATTAGGTGCTAGAGATAATATATTGCCAGAGAGAGGGGATGTTTGAACCTGGATGTGTTAGCGTGGCCGAAGTGCAGGATAGGGGGTGAGGGCAAGGTCAGAACCCCTAGATGCAAGTATACTGTCTTTGTGTGATTTCTGTAGGGAAGCTTTGGCTGTCATTATACCGATAATGGACTGTCATTATACCGATAATGGGGGCTCTGGGTATCACTACTGCGGGCAAGGCAGGAGCAGGATGTCACTGCTTATGGGACTCTAGATGTGACTCGCAACCTTCCTTCAGAGCTGAGCGTGGCTCTCGAGGCAAGAAAGGTTTTTGATCACTGCTCTATATCATGTGACATTTTGGGGAATACATCACACAGCACAACAAACTACATATTAGCCCTAAATCATATGTACAACAGTACTGATAAATGCACCCACCGGGACTCCCTTCTATACTGTAAAAGTTCAGCCACTGTGTAAAGTCCAGTTCCTCTCTTGTTACTATGCTGTAATTAAAGTAGGTCCAAATTATCTATGAGTAGGTATCTTTTCTTCTCTTTTTTTTTTTTTTTTTTTTTTTTTAAAATAAAGCACAACATATTCCAGAGCGCTTTACAATTCAGACAATTTACAGACATTATGGGCACTGTCCCCATTGGGGCTCACAATCTACATTCCCTATCAGGATGTCTCTGGAGTGTGGGAGGAAACCGGAGAACTCAGAGGAAACCCACCCAGACAAGGGGAGAACATACAAACTCCTTGCAGATGTTGTCCTTGGTGGGACTTGAACCCAGGACCCCAGCGCTGCAAGGCTGCAGTGCTAACCACTGAGCCACCGTGCTGCCCTAGGTATGCATCATAGGACCTTTCCTACAATCATTTCAGTGGCGTGGCCCCAGTCATTTGAATGGAGGTGTTCTACAGTACCCCTGCAAAAAAGATGGTGGGACATCGCTGTGCAGGAAAAGACTGAAAAGGGGAAGTAGCGCTGGCTCAGTGCTCCAGCCAAATGAGGATCCAAAGGCTGGACCCCCATCAATCACAAAGCGATAGTATATCCTAGTGATATGCCATTGCTTTCAAAGACAGTAATGCCCTTTTAAGTATACATGAACCAATAACAACTAAAATGTTGTGACATGAGTCTGAACTTATCAACGTCATAGAGACAAAGTTGTACACAGGAGTAAGCTTTCCCATCAAAGCTACACAGAAAATATCAATACATTTATAGTGTGATCATAGCAGTGATAACGCCTGACAAATCCAAGCTGTGATCCCAACTTCATGAACACAAATAAGTGTCATAGTTCAAGAACCACAACATGAAGATGATAAAGTTACGGGTTTGCTGACCCTCACTTTAAAGGGTATCTGTCAGCAGGTGTCAGTATGTAATCTGAGAGTAGCAGGATGTAGGGGCACAGATCGTGATTCCATTAGGCTGTAATGTACCTGTTTCAATAAAATCAGTGTTTTATTAGCAGGAGATGATCACTACAGGACTAGGTGTATTGTGCCTCCTAGTCAACAGCTCGGTGTAACCCCGCCCCCACCACTAATTTGCAGCTTTCTGTCAATATACAATGCACACAGAAAACTGCCAATCAGTGGTGTGGGCGGGGTTATACAGGGCTCAGCATTCAGAGCTCTGATAGATCTGCAGCAGGAAAAACTGTGATTGTATCACAACAACTGCATCCAGTAAACTAAATGATACATCACTGGAATCAGGGACGCTGTCTCTACATCATGCTTCTGTTGGATTACATTAGCAAAAACCTGCTGACAGATTCCCTTTAAAGCAACACTAAACCTAATAATGAACTATAAAAGTTAGGGAACGTTAAAGGGGTTGTCCAGCCTTGGGGTTCATGTCTGCAGTCACTCTATGTGACAGCAAACTTGTGAATCTTTACACTTAAAGTGTGCAGACTGTCAGGACTCTCCAGTACCAGCGCAGAGAACAGGTGGGCACGTGACCGCAAGTATGCAGTCTCGCGCTGACTAGATTGGCGCAGCCTCACTCAATACAAGATAATTGAGCAAGGCCAGACAAGTTAAGTCGGAATGTGACCGGGACCATGCATATTTCACATGACCTCCCACTGGCGGAGAATCCTGACAGCGTGTACAAGTCTGCAGGCACAGAGAGGCTGCAGACTTCAGCCTCAAGCCTGGTCAACTCCTTTAAGCTTGAATATATTTTAGGTGAGTGTGCACAACGGGCCACACATGGACAGCATATGGACAGAACAAGTCCAATTGTAGTCTACTGTATATACTAGCGCACATAAGCAATTTTCTGTGTAGCCCTCAGGACTGCGTGGAAAAAAAATTGCAGCATGCTCTAACCTTGCAGCCATCAACTAAGTGCTCGAGCGCAGGGAGCTACACATAGAGCCAGTCACAGACCGCAATTGGAGGACGTGACTAGCCTGTGAAATTCAGAGCTTTTCTGAACTTACTCAAAATGAAATAAATCTACCCTAATAATTGTCATTCTGCAGAATTTCCTGTGTTTTCCTGAATTAAAAAGTCTGGAAAAAATTCTACATATTCGTAGAACAGACGAATAATCTCCTAAAGATCAGTCCCACTTTAGCTTGTTTTCAGCTGAGAAGGTGTGGGCATAGGAAGACAGGCGGAATCTAACAAATGTACAGACACAGCAAAGGCTTCTGTGCAGCTAAACACAAGACAGTAATGAGGAGGAAGGAGGCATCTGATTTCTTGGAGCACCCAAAGAAGATTTCTTTGTACACTTCTCTGCTTTAATTCGCAATTTAAGACAAAATAGGAAAGAAGTAGAGGAGAAAATAAAGGGATGAATTGCTGGGATTTTTTTCATGCTTTTGTAATAATTTCTATATAATGGCCCCGATTCATCAAAACCGGTGTTAGTGAAGCTGTCCGAATCTAGAATGAAGCCGGCAGAAGTCGCAACACTTTTGCGCAACCTCGTGTTGTAAAACACTTTGAAAAGTCACTAAATTTTTTATACAACAGATTTCTGGAAAACGCTTCAAAACATTTTTTCCTTTAAAGGGAAAAAAAGGACTTCTTATACTCATTTATGAGGTGGTCCGGTCCTATGGGCGTCGCTGGTATTCATCCAGCGCCTCCTCTCTTCCTGCGATGTCGTCCTCCTTCTCTGCATCGGGTGGATGACACACCCTGCGTCATCCCCACAGTGTTCCCCTTCGCGCTGCTATGCAGGCGCACTCCTGTCCGCCCTGTCGAGGGCAGAGCAAAGTACTTTAATGTGCCGGCGCTCTTTAGTCTTTACCTGCGCATGAGCAGAACAGTGCAAGTGAGCCTGCGCAGGTGAGCGAAGGGGAACACTGTGTGGATGACGTAGGACGAGTCATCCACATGAAGCAGAGAAAGAGGACGGCATCACAAGACGAGAGGAGGAGCCGGATGAAGAACAGCAACACCTATCGGACCGGACCGCCCCGTAGGCGAGTAAAATAAAAGGTGGGGTTTTTTTTGCCTTACAGTATTGGGAGTGATATATACAGCATTATAGAATGATGTCACAAGGGGCTGTAAGGTGGTGGCCGTAGGTTATATGGGAAAAACCTGGTGACAGGCTCCCTTTAAAATAGGGTTTCCCAAACTCCAGGAAATGTCGTGTTTTCAGGATTTACCTAGTATTGTGCAGGTGACGGAATTATTATTAAAAGAACAGAAACAGCCACAGGTTCTCTCACCAGTGCAATACTAAGGAAATCCAGGATGTTTTGTGGGGCCGAAACGATGGGGTTAGGAAAACACTGCTTTAAAACATGTCTTAACTTACAAAACAGACATTTAAAAAAAAAAAAAAAAACATCATTAGAATTTAACATAAAAAGCATAAGAGAACCTGAAAGAGTAACCTTCGTTTTAATATTTTTTTTTTCACAAATCAATAGTACAACTGAAAATGCTTTGAAGGATAACTTATTAAAGAAATCCTCTTATTTCTCCAGGACTGATCGCTCATTATCAATTCACTATTAAAACGTGTCTTCAGTGAATACAGATTCTCCAATTACGGAGATAGGAGATGACAGTTGGTGCTCATAAAGTTCTATGGAGAACTAACTGGTTTAAGGTGAACCTTCAGTAGAATGTTCATCTGTCTCTAGCTCCTCCTCATCCTCATAGGAACCTTCCCTCTCTATAGAATTTTATTAGCTCCATCATGTTCTATCCCAGTAATGGGGAAATACGTCTTTACTGAATTCAAATTTTATCCATAAATTGAGAATGAAAGATAATAATCTATCTTTATTTATTAAATTTTTTATATAGAACCAACATATTCCGTAGCGCTTAACATACATTATCATTGCTGTCCCCATTGGGGCTCACAATCTAAATTACCTATCAGTATGTCTTTGCAATGTGGGAGAAAACCGGAGACCCCGGAGGAAACCCACACAAACACAGGGAGAACATACAAACTCCTTGCAGATGTTGTCCTTGGTGGGATTTGAACCCAGGACCCCAGCGCTGCAAGGCTGCAGTGCTAACCACTGAGCCACTGTGCTAACCACTGAGCCACGGTGGTGCCCTAGATCACATCCTAGACCACAAGGAGAAAAAAGCAGATTTCTCTGATAATATAAATTACAAAGTTGCTTATTGTCATGTGTACTATTGAGTTATGAAATAAAAAATAAATAAAATGATGGTTACTGTGATTAGTGAAAAAGTAGATAAACAGTGATAACCAACACTGCCACAGTCTCCAATTATGGATAAGCATCAGACCTACAATAACATAAAAGTCTTAGTTAACCAACTTTAGGGTTTGAATATATTTAGTGGAAGACTAATACAAAGGGTTAATGCTGTAAAGTCCCCAGCCAACCTATTGTCCCGCTATGAATTACAATTTCCCTGGAAAAGGTGTTTCCTATCCCAGCACATGGCGCATGACATAATCTCGGCATCATTTAATTCCAGGACCATGTCAGTAATCAATTAACTCCGGTAATTGGGATTGTCATGTGGGGCAGTTGTTGTATCTGTAAACTGTTAAAAACAGATGTATTGGGCCCATCCCTCATCTTGAACCCTGATTTTGCTAGAACTGAATTTCTGATCAAAGTTAAGCTGTGCCTGCAATCACTTAAAGTAGAACTGGGTGAAAAGCATGAGCTCCCAGTAGACAATAATTACAACTGTCCACATTAGATTACATTATTTTGGGTAGCATCTTTAATCATTGTCCCAATTCACTAAATGATGCTACCAGAGATCAGCACATTGAAAGACTGCTTAACAAAATGCAGAGTTTTACCTAAATTGATATAATGGAGACATGCTGGGAAGACTGTTCTTATACCATAGTAATATACAACCATTGCCTGTAATGATAAACTAATTTACTGATGCTTGCTACAGATGTAGCGTTTCTTAACATCACAAAGATGCTGCGATGCAGAAAAGTGGAACTCAATACTTGACTATACAAATTCAATGGCTTTTGTTATGTTAAAAGGGTTGACCATAACTTTACAAGTCCTTTGCATGATGTGAACTAACTCCCATAGATAACCATTTCACTAAACACTTCGCTCTGTCCATTCCTGCAATAACCTGAGCTGCTCTTCTGGTCAAATGATCTCTGGCTGAGAATCTAATGCTTCCTGTGATGTAATGTCAGATTCTCCCTCACTTCCTGGCTCTGAAAACTAGTTGGTGGGTAGGCGGTACTAGCTGTGTGGGTGGGACTAGTCGTGCGGGTGAGCGGTGCTCTATTCAGCAGAGCTCTCTCAGTTTCTATGAATGCTTCTGCTGCAAACCCAGCTCTAACTTGCAACAGTACGTATACAGCAAGGTGTATATACATGTACACACACTGCTCTATACAGCGTGCAATGTATATGCATCCTGATTTCTCCCTGTCCATTCAAATCATCCATGTCAGTGAGGGGGAGAAGGGAATAATCTTTGTCAGGACTTTTGTGCATTGCTTTTATTCCTTATAGTGTCCTATACAGGACATCGTGCTGATGCTATACGTACATGAGAAGTTGGAGGCGGAGTTAGGGGTCTGTGCTCATTGCTGGCTTGCAGCTCAACACAAGGTAGCATGGGAAATGTAGTCATAAGGGAGCAGAGGATTCTGAAGAGGAAGTGATCACTGCATCATTATCTGGTGGATAGGTGATGATATGTTTACAATGAACAACTCATTTGACTTTCTGCATTGTGATATCTTTCTTACATGTCAGTTTAAAGGGAACCTGTTACCAGAAAAAAATACTATTGACCTGCAGATATAGGGTTAATCTGCAGGCTAATAACGTTATTATGCTGCCCAGCGCCTGCACGTAGCTAATCACTGAAGGGAGAAAATGAACTTTATTGTCCCCAGCAGCATTTCAGTTTTAGTCACAGCTCTGCATTAAGGCCGGCTGCCAGTCAGGGCCGGGGACACGGTTACAGACGCCGCTCTGTATACTTGGAGACATGACTTAACCCACAACAGCAGCACTGTTGTGGGTTAAGTCACCACAACAATTGTTCGATATTGAAAACAAAGTTGTGTTACAATTGCACACTTAGCTCAATCTTTAACAAGTGCAGCACTTACCAGGTATGTGAACTACCGTGTCCTTCGTGTGTCCAGGAGGATCCTCAGTTTCTTCTTTCGAGTTTCCTATTTCACCGTAATAGAGAGCGATCCCCAGCTGCAATATGCGGATAAACATCGGAAGCTGCTGATCGGTGAGGGACAGTTTCAGACTGTCAACCATCGTATGAATCTGAATAAAAGAACATATACTCAGAAACAAGCCATCTATGACACGTCCTCTATGACCGATATAAAAAACTTTTGGCATATTGTATAAAGCAATCTGCTCAGTGGAAAATAAGAGGATTTTGACGGGAAAACATGTCAACTTACAATTCCTTTCGTTGGTCACTGAAAATCCTTCTAATTTATAGACGCCAATTCAATCATGGCACACAGGATCCACAATTAAAGTCCCATAACATCAGATAAAATGTAACTGAATCCACCGACTTTTGCCAGATTAGCAGAACAGTTGATGTCTCTGGGACCCTCCTGACTCTCCCCCAACAATTAATGTCAGGGAACTAAAGGACTGGACTGTTGTCATTTCAATACCAAATAATTTTTTTCAGGTGAGATAAGTCACTGCCAGAAGAATCTGGCAGAGGTTTTCTCCTTTCTGGTCATTTAAAATACATGAACACTTGGCTGAGAGCTCATGGTATGGTGGAATTGGGGGAGATAAGTCTGCCGATCTCACAAATAGCATTGGTACCGATGATATTCTATGGGGTTGTCCACTTTTTCCCTCGGACCCAATGGTTCTAAGAAAAAATCAGAGCTGTGTCCAATTTGATCCAAGCGTTGGATCAAAATTGGCAGTGCTAGTCTATGGGTCTGTGAAAAACATTGGATCAATGTAAAAACTCTTGACCAAACCCGTGACCAAACCCGTGACCAAACCCTTGACCAAACCCTTGACCAAACCCTTGACCAAACCCTTGTAGAACTGTGTAAGTCATCCTTAACTTACCATTTTAGCAATAAACCTTTAAGACTATATTTACACATAGCACATTTATAGCAGAAAGTTTTCTCCGAATTTCAATTGGATTTGTATTACTCCAAGCCATACGGAGGAGGATTTACCCACACTGACTGAAAAGTAGATCTTTAAAAACAAAGATCACAGAACTTTTTCTTTTTTTT
The DNA here is from genome assembly GCF_046119375.1 of Phyllobates terribilis. Classification (NCBI taxonomy): domain Eukaryota; kingdom Metazoa; phylum Chordata; class Amphibia; order Anura; family Dendrobatidae; genus Phyllobates; species Phyllobates terribilis. Next base: position 702,375,067 of record NW_027362764.1, on the reverse strand, counting down.
TTACATTTGAAAATAACTAAATATTTGGAAATTGAGAGTAAAAATTACTGACACCAAAAGGCAAGATATCACATTATGATTGCTGTGAATTACATATACAGACATAGATGTAAAATTCATTGCCGTCAAAACTGTAGAAATGGAACAGATAATGCACTCACCAACAGTGCTGCTTGATCATAGTCCTGTTTATTCGGGATTACACATGCAGAGTGGTGGTGCAGGGTTGAGAGGACAACGGCCGTTCCGCACTGGTCCTGCACTTCAACAGGTCCACTTCGCACCCCAGAACCTGCACCACCACTCTGCATGTGTAATCCCGAATAAACAGGACTATGATCAAGCAACACTGTTGGTGAGTGCATTATCTGTTCCATTTCTACAGCTTTGACGGCTCAGGTTTTACTATATATGGAATTTGCACCATCTGGCTCGCATGCACACGGCTAGTGCCCTGTCTACGTGGTTTTCAGGCTAACACTCTTTCATATGTAGAGTGCAGCGACTAGTGCTCGACATTTGAATGCTGCACATCGTGGCTGGTGCCTCACTATTTCTCTTTATATGCTGTAAAATTCAGTGCACACATACTGGGAGGCGATTACCTTGATGACCGCAGGCATTTTGGAGTTAAGGCTGTCATAGGTAAAGTGCAGGCGGGTTCGGAATGAACACTTGTACAGAAGCGGATCCTGATAAAACTCGATTTTCCCGCTGGCGTTTCTCTTGTCAAGACAAACGGTGCAGTCCGAAAAATTAATAACTTTCCTAAGGACGAGTTCAGTGGCTGCAAAGGAAAACATTAAATGCTAAGCAACAGACTTTCAGGACCGAAAATCTTTTAATGCGACTTTGCTAACATCATAGGTAGAAAATGCAAAAAAAAAAATTGTAAATGTGAATATACTCAAAATAAAAATTAGTCACTGATCTAATTAAATACATCTCTAACTTAAAAAATAAATGAATGTTTTTCATCAGGACATGTTAGACTCTAAAAGAAAAGGCTAACTTTTCTACTGAGTCAAGTCACTAAGTTTTTGAGTTGCGGCTCACCAGAGATGTCCATAAACGCTCGGTCCCAGAACTCATCCACTGTGTAACACTCCGCACAAGTGATGTTGACCGACAGGACGATATCATCCTCCACGTACTTCAAGATCAGGTTGTTCACCACAATATTCACGTTGTTCACAACACGGCGGATTAAACTCTGGACATAACCTGCAAAAGACAGGACAGGCGATGTAGATACCGGTAATCTCTTACAAAGTTGCATAATGAAGAGGGTAAAAAAAAAAATGCGGGGGAAAAAAAGTAGGACAGATAAAATACATATTTTATTGAAGTTTTTAATGTGGAAAAAACACAGTGAGAAGTTAAAAGATCCTGATATGGTAAAACATTGACGCGTTTCAGGCGAGCACACAATCTTAATCATGATGGTTTTAATTGTGCATTTAACATAATAAATGATTAAAAAGTGTAAATTATATATATTATAGATTCATAAGATGATATGTATATTCTGTTCTAGTTACAAGATCAATTTAATTTTATTCTCAATTTGTTCTGCAAAGGGAACCTGAATACACAAGTTTCAATAATTACTAATTTTTCCTCTAAGAAGTCTTCCAGCGGAAAATAAAAAAAATAAGAACAATGCGGAGAAGTATTTTTTATACTAACCATTTTAACTACATTTCTTTTTCTAAACTCTACATTAGAAATATATTATTATAGATTATAAACATATATAAAAGAGACACAATTTAGGATATTTTCACATTAGTGATTTTGGTCGTGTACAGTGTGACTGCTATTCCGGATCAGTTGGTCAGGTTTATATCGATATTCTAGGGGATTTTTTTTGTTTTCAGTATAAGAAAGGACCGAGTACCAGAAATACTGCAACCACTGATGGAACCAAACTCACTAATGCGAATAGAGTGAAAACAGAACCAAACCAAAAAAAAAAACACGAACAATTCTAATTCTTTGTTAATTATTAATTTTTTAAGGCTGAAGGCCAAATAATAGTCAAAAAAGTTTGTCAAGATACTGAAAAAGGAATAAACCGTATTGGTATTGGGGCTATATAATTAATTCATGAGAATACGGGCCTGCAGTTACCCTATACAGTGGGTACAGAAAGTATTCAGACCCCTTTAAATTTTTCACTCTATTTCATTGCAGCCATTTGGTAAATTCTAAAAAAAATCATTTTTTTTTCTCATTAAAGTACACTCTGCACCCCATCTTGACTGAAAAAAAACAAATGGAGAAATTTTTGCAAATTTATTAAAAAAGAAAAACTGAAATATCACATGGTCATAAATACTCAGACCCTAAGCTCAGACACTCATTTAAGTCACATGCTGTCCATTTCCTTGTGATCCTCTTTGAGATGGTTCTACTCCTTCTTTGGAGTCCAGCTGTGTTTAATTAAACTGATAGGACTTGATTTGGAAAGACACATACCTGTCTATATAAGACCTCACAGCTCACAGTGCATGTCAGACCAAATGAGAATTATGAGCTCAAAGGAACTGCCCAAGGAGCTCAGAGACAGAATAGTGGCAAGGCCCAGATCTGGCCAAGGTTATAAAAGAATTTCTGCAGTACTCAAGGTTCCTAAGAGCATAGTAGCCTCCATAATCCTTAAATGGAAGAAGTTTGGGACCACGAGAAGCCTTCCTAGACCTGGCCGTCTAGCCAAACTGAGCAATCGTGGGAGAAGAGCCTCGGTGAGAGGTAAAGAAGAACTCCAAGATCACTGTGGCTGAGCTCCAGAGATGCAGCAGGGAGATGGGAGAAAGTTCCACAAAGTCAACTATCACTGCAGCCCTCCACCAGTCGAGCCTTTATGGCAGAGTGGCCCGACGGAAGCCTCTCCTCAGTGCAAGACATATGAAAGCCCGCATAGAGTTTGCTCAAAAACACATGGACTCCCAGACTATGAGAAATAAGATTCTCTGGTCTGATGAGACTAAGATAGAACTTTTTGGTGATAATTCTAAGCGGTATGTGTGGAAAAAATCAGGCACTGCTCATCACCTGCCCAATACAATCCCAACAGTGAAACATGGTGGAGGCAGTATCATGCTATGGGGGTGTTTTTCAGTTGCAGGGACATGATAACTGGTTGAAATTGAAGGCAACATGAATGTGGCCAAGTACAGAGATATCCTGGATGAAAACCTCTTCCAGAGTGCTTTGGACCTCAGACTTGGCTGAAGGTTCACCTTCCAACAAGACAATGACCCTAACCACACAGCTAAAACAACAAAGGAGTGGTGTTAGAACAACTCTGTGACCATTCTTGACTGACCCAGCAAGAGCCCTGACCTAAACCCAATTGAGCATCTCTGGAGAGACCTAAAAAAATGGCTGTCCACCAACGTTCACCATCCAACCTGACGGAACTGGAGAGGATCCGCAAGGAAGAATGGCAGAGGATCCCCAAATCCAGGTGTGAAAAACTTGTTGCATCATTCCCAAGAAGACTCATGGCTGTACTAGCTCAAAAGGGGCTTCTCAATACCGAGCAAAGGGTCTGAATACTTCTGACCATGTGATATTTCAGTTTTTCTTTTTTAATAAATTTCTACATTTGTTTTTTTTTCAGTTAAGATGGGGTGCAGAGTGTACTTTAATGAGAAAAAAAATGAACTTTTTAGAATTTACCAAATGGCTGCAATGAAACAAAGAGTGAAAGAGTGAAAAATTTAAAGGGGTCTGAATACTTTCTGTACCCACTGTATTTCTTCGCTACCTGTCCATGGAGGTTGGCACCATAAAATTAGTGACAATGGTGCCCCTGCTCCTTGAAGGCTGTACCCTGAACTGTGCCTATACATGAAATTATTTAATAGTCTATTATAAAAAAAAAGGGACAATCCTCAAGAATTAGACATAAAAATTAGACATAAAAAGTCAATTAGAACATATAAAAGTTAACCTAGTTACTCAAAATATTAGCAATTCTCAGTAAAGTTACATAATGCTAGAAGTGTCAGTACAAAGAAATCAATGTGGCACTACATAAAGTATGAGGAATGTATAAAAAATAATATTCAAGTTAATATTCATCATCAAATGAAACCTATAAGGCAAAAAGGTTCAGATTAAAGTAGCCAAAATATTATATGTATACCATTGAGGTGATAGGTATCTGATACAATGGACACACATCCATCAAAATTAATAGACCTTCCTGACGCGTTTCCCCTCCATGAGATTCATCAGGGGAGCAGGTGGACAGACCCATTATTGGGGTACAGTTGATGGAAATGGTCAAAAAGTAAGGAATGAAGTGGATGCCATAATGTGCTAAAAATAACCAGGACGGCGCTCAAAGTCTAACCCCAAAGCAGAAAATAACAAGAACGGAAAACAGCAGATCCAGCATACGTGTGGTCATTCAATGGTGGGCCGCACGTTCCACCTTGGAACGTACGGCCATCTTGTCTATGTCACTTCCGCTGGCACACATAAAAAGGGAGATATGTATAGTGGAGCGCGTTCCAAGCTGTAACACACTGCCATAACACTAACGCAAAATCAGTCAGTGCAAGTAATTAAACAAGCCCAACGGCAGAATGATGTGCTAATCAGGAGGTGGGCTCAGCGCGTTTCCAAGGTGGAACATCCTGCCATTTGGGATAACAATACAGTGCACAAATGACAACCATGGACCAAATAATTCCCACCGGAAAAATTACAATCCCAATATAGGAAGTAGTCGCCATTGATAAAAGATCTATAAATGCAAAAAGTACATATATAGATAGAAATTAGATATAGTGGAAATGACATGAATACAAAATCTCAGTTATAACTGTCAAGAGTAGAAACTCCTACTAAATGTATAAGCCCAAAGTGAGCACAGATTTATAGTTATACCTAAAGGGGTATTCCAATCTCAACATGTAATAATAATATTATATTATTATTATTATTATTATTATTATTAATAATAATAATAATAATAATAATAGAAAATACCCCCAATTAGATATGTACTGAAGTTCTTATAATTCACTATGTAGCTCACCCCATGTGCAGGGCATTGCAGTAGTTTAAATATCCATGGTTATAACCACTATCAGCTAACTAACTGTCACTATATGAGTGGTCCTAACCATGGATACCTAAGCTACTGCAATGCCCTGCACATGGGGAAAGCAACCAAACAAATCAGAAGAACTAAACTACATTTCTAATTGGAGGCATTTGCCAATATTATTATTACACCTACTACACATTGGGATAGGACCGTGGAGATGGTAATACCCCTTTAAAAAATGTTTTCTGTAACTACAATATTAAATGCCTAATGTTAAGCTGTATTCTGGCTCAACGTCCGCATCAGGACGTGAGTGGGGCAGACGATGTAACATCTACTGATTAGTGTTGAGCGATACCTTCCGATATCAGGAAATATCGTATCGGATTGGATCGGACCGATACTCAAAAAGTATCGGATATCGCCGATTCCGATACCGGAAACCAATGCAAGTCAATGGGACACTAATATCGGAATGAAAATAAACCCTTTCTTTCCTTGTAGGTTAATTCTACATGAAGGAAAACAACTAAGAATAATGTAGAATGTATTATGCGAAAAGCCGGCAATTCATCAGCGCATACACCGGTACCCGACAATTTACAACAGAAAGAATAGAGCTTCACACATAGATTAGATAGATAGAAACATGCCAGTCACATATATATGAAGTACAGTGACAGTGTTGATTACTGTACTTGTCATTTAGTGTAAAGGATTTATTTAAAAAAATAATAGTGTTTTCATGCACCGTCTCTTTAAAAAAGCCGGCCGGCAATTCAGCATCTGTACCCGACAATTTATGACAGAATAGAGCTTCACACATAGATTAGATAGATAGAAACATGCCAGTCACATATATATGAAGTACAGTGACAGTGTTGATTACTGTACTTGTCATTTAGTGTAAAGGATTTATTTAAAAAAATAATAGTGTTTTCATGCACCGTCTCTTTAAGAAAGCCGGCCGGCAATTCAGCAGCGGTACCCGACAATTTAGAATAGAAAGAATAGAGGATCACACATAGATTAGATAGATAGAAACATGTCAGTCACATATATAAGAAGTACAGTGACAGTGTTGATTACTGTACGTGTCATTTAGTGTTAAAATAAAGGATTTATTTAAAAAAAAATTGGGGTGGGGTTCCCCTTAATTTTAGGCTCTAGCGGAGGTTAAGCAGACGGCTGGGGCAGATGTTTGAAGCCTGGGAAGGGGGTAATACCCACGGAGCTTCCCAGACTACTAATATCAGCCCCCAGCTGAATACCTAGCCTTTACCAACTATTAAAATGGGGGACCCCCCCAAAAAAATGACCATGAATATTGGCCCCCTCCCAGGCTAGAAACACCAGCCGTCAGCCACCCCAGAAATGGCGCATCCATAGGATGCGCCAACTCTGGCACTTAGCCTCGCTCTTCCACGCTGCCCTGGTGCGGTGGCAGGGGGTAATAGGGTTGGGGTTCATGTCAGCTTATAATGCCAGCTGACATCAAGCCCAGGTTAGTAATGGAGAGGCGTCTATAAGACACCCCCATTACTAACCCCATAGTGAAAGTTAAAAAAAAAAAAACACAAACACCCAGAATAAAGTCCTTTAATTGAAATAAACACACAATTCTTTATTGTTCTAAATTAAACCATACTTACCGTCACGCCCATTCCAGCTGAAGCCAACGATCTCCTGCAATAAAAGAAAAAGAATAAAGCAACCTCATCCTTACCTTTCCATGGTTCCCAGGACAGCTCCAGCTCTGCTACATCGAGATGACAGGCTGGACCGCAGCAGAACGCTGCCATCCAGCCTGTCATCCCGCGGACACTGAGAAGCACAGGCATGCTTGCGCTCTGCAGTGTCTGGCTGTGACGGCATAAAGATGAGACGAGTTCATGTCCAATGAACTCGGCTCACCTCATGCACGTCACTGACAGCGTGGGAGAATTCTCACGCTTAAGCGCTGAGTGCAGGAGAATTTTCCCACGCTGTCAGTGACGTGCATGAGGTGAGCCGAGTTCATTGGACATGACCTCACCTCATGCACGTCACTGACAGCGTGGGAAAATTCTCCTGCACTCAGCGTGAGAATTTCCCCACGCTGTCAGTGACGTGCATGAGGTGAGCTCATGTCCAATGAACTCAGCTCACTTCATGTACGTCACTGACAGCGTGGGAGAATTCTCACGCTGAAGAGCTGAGTGCAGGAGAATTTTCCCACGCTGTCAGTGACGTGCATGAGGTGAGCTGAGTTCATTGGACATGACCTCGGCTCATCTTTATGCCGTCACAGAGAGACACTGAGGAGCGCAAGCAAGCCTGCTCTTCTCAGTGTCTGCGGGATGACAGGCTGGATGGCAGCGTTCTGCTGCGGTCCAGCCTGTCATCTCAATGTAGCAGAGCTGAAGCTGTCCTGGGAACCATGGAAAGGTAAGGATGAGGTTGCTTTATTATTTTTCTTTTATTGCAGGAGATCGTTGGCTTCAGCTGGAATGGGCGTGATGGTAAGTATAGTTTAATTTAGAACAATAAAGAATTGTGTCTTTATTTCAATTAAAGGACTTTATTCTGGGTGTTTGTGTTTTTTTTAAATACTTTACTAGAAATTCATGGTGGTCATGTCTAATATTGGCGTGACCCCATGAATTTCGGGCTTAGGGCCAGCTGATAATGCCAAGCTGGCCTTAACCCCTTTATTACCCAGTGAGCCACCGCACCAGGGCCCTGGATGAGTTGGGTACAGCGCCAGAAGATGGCGCTTCTATGAACGCGCCATTTTCCGGGGCGGCTGTGGACTGCAATTTGCAGCGGGTGGGGCCCAGAAAGCTTGGGCCTCCCTGCGCTGCAGATTCCAGCCCCCAGCTGCCTAGTTGTACCTGGCTGGACACAAAAATAGGGCGAAGCCCCACGTATTTTTTTTTTTAAATTATTTCATGAAATTCATGAAATAATTAAGAAAAAAAGGGCTTCCCTATATTGTTGTGTCCGGCCAGGTACAAATAGGCAGCTGGTGGTTGGGGGCAGCCCGTTCCTGCCTGCTGTATCTGGCTGGACACAAATATAGGACGAAGCCCCACATCAATTTTTTTTGTACCTGGCCGGACACAACAATATAGGGAAGCCCTTTTTTTTTTTTTATTATTTCATGAATTTCATGAAATAATTTAAAAAAAAAAATACGTGGGGCTTCTCCCTATTTGTGTGTCCAGCCAGGTACAACTAGGCAGCTGGGGGCTGGAATCCGCAGCGCAGGGAGGCCCAAGCTTTCTGGGCCCCCCCCCGCTGCAAATTGCAGTCCGCAGCCGCCCCGGAAAATGGCGCGTTCATAGAAGCTGGATGCTGTACCTGGCTGGCATACAAAAATATAGCAAAGCCCACGTCAAAATTTTTGGGAAAAATTAATTAAAAAATAAATAATAATTTAGGGACTGCATCTTTATTAACTCCTCAAATGTCATTTAGTGTTAAAATAAAGGATTTATTTAAAAAAAAAATTGGCGTGGGATCCCCCATAATTTTAGTCTCTAGCGGAGGTTAAGCAGACGGCTGGGGAAGATGTTTGAAGCCTGGGAAGGGGGTAATACCCACGGATCTTCCCAGACTACTAATATCAGCCCCCAGCTGAATACCTAGCCTTTACTAGCTATTAAAATGGGGGACCCCCCAAAAAAATGACGTGGGGTCCCCCCTAATTTAATAGCTAGCAAAGGCTAGGCAGACAGCTGGGGGCTGATATTAATAGCCCAGGAAGGGTGGCATGAATATTGGCCCCCTCGCAGGCTAGAAACACCAGCCGTCAGCCGCCCCAGAAATGGCGCATCCATAGGATGCGCCAATTCTGGCACTAAGCCTCGCTCTTCCACGCTGCCCTGGTGCGGTGGCAGGGGGTAATTGGGCTGGGGTTCATGTCAGCGCCAGCTGCCATGAAGCCCAGGTTAGTAATGATGGGCGTCTATAAGACACCCCCATTACTAACCTACAAAGTGTTAAAAAGAAAAAACACACTACACCCAGAAAAAAATAATTTATTTGAAATAAAACACACCATTTTATTTAATTCTTAGTTTACTAAAAAAAAATAGTTACCTGTCCACGTTCCTGCGCTGATCTCCCATGCACAGCTGTCACATCTGGAGATGGTGACAGCTGTGCATGGCTGCTGTAAGCTCACGCTGCCGGGAACACGTCCGCTCCCGGCAGCGGGAGCCCCTGACTGAGGTCACCGGAGTGCATTCAGGCAGCGCAGCTCCGGAGACCTCCTTTACGGCACTGCTGTACCGTGGGAATTTCTCACGGTACAGCCGGGCCGTAAAGGAGTTGACCGGAGCAGCGCTGCCTGAACTCCGGTGAACCAGCTTATGCAGTGACGGGGCTGCTTTACGGCCCCGTCATTCTAGCGGTGGCAGCGGTTCAGAGCGGTCACATTCTATGTGGCTGCTCTGAACTGGAGATCTTCTTGGGACACTCGTGGACTACTACGGAGGGGTAAGGATAAGGTTGTGGTTTATTATTTTATATTTTATTACAGGAGATCGATGGCTTCGGGGAATTAGGTGTCTAGGTGAGTATAGGTGTAGTTTTTTATTTTTTACTTTATTTTAGGTGGCGATCGGCGGGGACAGGTAATGTATGAACTAATTTATTGTAGGTAACCACTGGCCACCAATGACATGTATTTAACATTTATTGGGGACACAGTAGGGCAATTTAAATAGCAGGATCAGGCTGATGGGAACTACTGCTCCCATCGAGCTGATCCTGCTGGCACGAGTGGACGGGGGACAGACATAGGCCAATGGGAGTAGTAGTGTCACATCGGCCTATGTCTGCCTGCACGCACACACCCGCACACATCGCACAGACACAGCGCACACACACCCGCACACATCGCACAGACACACCGCACACCCACACACACCCCCAGACATCGCACAGACACCGCGCACACACACCCGCAGACATCGCACACACCCGCACAGACACCCGCACACACCCCCAGACATCGCACAGACACCGCGCACACACACCCGCAGACATCGCACAGACACCACACACATCGCACAGACATCCCGCACACATCGCACAGACACCCACACACACCAATCATGACGGGTCTGGGAGGTGAGGCTGACCTGTGCGACCGTGGGAAAGTTCATGTGAGTTCATGCAATGCAGTCAAGCATGAACTCACATGAACCCTCTGAGGGCACCGCGGCGACTTCAAATGAACAGCTGATCGGCATCACCTGATACCTCAGAGGGTTCATTTGAAATAACCGGCGGGAAAGCGCAGCACAGAACGGGAAAGCCGGCGGTGAAGTCTTTTCACTGCCGGCTTCCCCGCCCAGGTCCTTCGCTCCCCGCTCCTTGGTGCTGCGCTCCCCGCCCGGTCCTAACTTACGATCGGGATGGGAGGTGGAGAGGGGAGCGGAGGATCGGGGTGGGAGGCTGCGGGGAAGCAGTATGGGGCTGTGTGATTGTTTAAAAGCCAGCGGCTTTTTACCGCCCGCCGGCTTTTAAACAATCAGGAAAATTCTCCCACGCCGGGATGGCATTCTGATGACAGGCTGGATCTCAGCTGAGTGCTGCCATCCAGCTTGTCATCCTTCAGAGACCCTGCAGAGCGCAGGCATTATGGGAACTTGCGATTCCGGTATTCGATATTGTAAAAGTATCGGAATTAAGTATCGGAATTCCGATACCGCGAATATCGGCCGATACCCGATATTTCAGTATCGGAATGCTCAACACTACTACTGATACATATAGGGACGTGAGCTTGATTGGCAAGTATCATTTGGACAGATGCACAATACCTGTTGATTTTGGCAAGTATCAGTAAATTTGACATGATCACCATCCCTGCTCACATCCTGATGCGGTGAGTGGAGCCGGAATACCCCTTTAAGAGAGAGACCATACTGATCTGAGAGTCTGACTTTTGATGCTCCCTGCTGATCAGCTGATTGAATTTGCTACAGCACTGCTTCCCCTTGTTGGTAACCTCCTTTTTAGAACTGGCTTTTTCTGCAGATTTTCCACTGCAAAAAATTAGCAGCCTATCAGTCCTGTGTGGATTCATATAGAATTTTTGATTGTGGATTCTTCTGGAGGAAAAATACATGTTAGATGAAAAAAAAATGAGGCTATGTTCACACTTTGCATTTTTGCAGCAGCCTGAACCTGCTCTCTTGACAGTAAAAATGCCTGTTTTTCAGAGTTTGCACTGTGTTTAGCTGCTTTTTTGGTGTGGATAATGTGTAATTTGATCGCAGTACACGTTTAAGAAAGTTAGGGTTTGTTTTTTTTTTTTATCAAAAAAGCTGAAAAAAATGCGTTTTTGCACTCATTACTATATATGGGTGAAAAAACACTGAAAGAATTGACATGCTGCAGATTTTAAAAAGTTTTCTGACAAAAGAGAAACAAGAGTATGAATGAGACTACTGAAATCTCATAGCATTGGCTGGCATTTTTAAAAAGCAGATGTTAATTTGCTTTTAAAAAGGCAACATGTGAACACAGCCTTAGAATATTTGTAGCAGTTTTTTCATGTGGATTTTGGAGCAGAATCCTAAAATACTGTAAATCTCTACATCCATTGAGTTGCAATTTTTTATGGAGATAAGAAAATAGATTCTTTAAAAAAATTATCATTATATTGTCCGAACTGCAAAAAAAAAAAAAAAATCATTCTTATCGCTACAACAACAACCAAAAAATCGTTTACCCATCATGCTGCGGGCGGATTATTGTTTTTGTTATAAGTCACCTAAGGTTTCTAACATTATTAAGTCATGATATAAAAATAGTCTCAGATTAACATGTGTTACAATGATCGGCGCTTACTTCACAGCCGCACATTAAACAACAGTTTACTCTATAAAGATTTACAAGCAAATATCTAGTGAATAAAAAAATAAATATAGACTTTAAATTATACTTTGCGTTTATCAAACATAACTTTTACTGCTGCACTAATAAAAGGCGACGGCTTTGTATCTAAAATGGGAAAATATGAGTCATATCTGAACCCAATTCACACAGTGTATTACAAGGCTGCAGCAGCTCCCGACCATAGCGGAGTGCGCGCCACTTACTAACCTTCCATTCTCAATGACTGTCGACTAGAGATGGGCGAACCCGAACTTACGAGTTCAGCATCCGTACAGGACGGTCTGGTGCTAAACGCTGAACACGGACTTTACACAGAAGTCCATGCCAATGTTCGGAGACCTGGAGAGACAGACACACAGAGAGAGAGACAGAGAGAGAGACCGAGAGAGAGAGAGACCGAAAGAGAGAGAGAGAGAGACCGAAAGAAAGAGAGAGAGAGAGAGAGAGAGAGACCGAAAGAAAGAGAGAGAGAGAGAGACCGAAAGAAAGAGAGAGAGAGAGAGACCGAAAGAGAGACACAGAGAGAGACCGAAACACAGAGAGACAGAGAGAGACCGAAAGAGAGACACAGAGAGAGACCGAAACACAGAGAGACACAGAGAGAGACCGAAACACAGAGAGACACAGAGAGAGACAGACACACAGAGAGACAGAGACAGACAGACACACAGAGAGACAGAGACAGACAGACACACAGAGAGACAGAGACAGACAGACACACAGAGAGACAGAGACAGACAGACACACAGAGAGACAGAGACAGACAGACACACAGAGAGACAGAGACAGACAGACACACAGAGAGACAGAGACAGACAGACACACAGAGAGACAGAGACAGACAGACACACAGAGAGACAGAGACAGACAGACACACAGAGAGACAGAGACAGACAGACACACAGAGAGACAGAGACAGACAGACACACAGAGAGACAGAGACAGACAGACACACAGAGAGACCGAGACAGACAGACACACAGAGAGACCGAGACAGACAGACACACAGAGAGACCGAGACAGACAGACACACAGAGAGACCGAGACAGACAGACACACAGAGAGACCGAGACAGACAGACACACAGAGAGACCGAGACAGACAGACACACAGAGAGACCGAGACAGACAGACACACAGAGAGACCGAGACAGACAGACACACAGAGAGACCCCGACAGACAGACACACAGAGAGACCCCGACAGACAGACACACAGAGAGACCCCGACAGACAGACACACAGAGAGACCCCGACAGACAGACACACAGAGAGACCCCGACAGACAGACACACAGAGAGACCCCGACAGACAGACACACAGAGAGACCCCGACAGACAGACACACAGAGAGACCCCGACAGACAGACACACAGAGAGACCCCGACAGACAGACACACAGAGAGACCCCGACAGACAGACACACAGAGAGACCCCGACAGACAGACACACAGAGAGACCCCGACAGACAGACACACAGAGAGACCCCGACAGACAGACACACAGAGAGACCCCGACAGACAGACACACAGAGAGACCCCGACAGACAGACACACAGAGAGACCCCGACAGACAGACACACAGAGAGACCCCGACAGACAGACACACAGAGAGACCCCGACAGACAGACACACAGAGAGACCCCGACAGACAGACACACAGAGAGACCCCGACAGACAGACACACAGAGAGACCCCGACAGACAGACAGACACACAGAGAGACCCCGACAGACAGACAGACACACAGAGAGACCCCGACAGACAGACAGACACACAGAGAGACCCCGACAGACAGACAGACACACAGAGAGACCCCGACAGACAGACACACAGAGAGACCCCGACAGACAGACACACAGAGAGACCCCGACAGACAGACACACAGAGAGACCCCGACAGACAGACACACAGAGAGACCCCGACAGACAGACACACAGAGAGACCCCGACAGACAGACACACAGAGAGACCCCGACAGACAGACACACAGAGAGACCCCGACAGACAGACACACAGAGAGACCCCGACAGACAGACACACAGAGAGACCCCGACAGACAGACACACAGAGAGACCCCGACAGACAGACACACAGAGAGACCCCGACAGACAGACACACAGAGAGACCCCGACAGACAGACACACAGAGAGACCCCGACAGACAGACACACAGAGAGACCCCGACAGACAGACACACAGAGAGACCCCGACAGACAGACACACAGAGACCCCGACAGACAGACACACAGAGACCCCGACAGACAGACACACAGAGACCCCGACAGACAGACACACAGAGACCCCGACAGACAGACACACAGAGACCCCGACAGACAGACACACAGAGACCCCGACAGACAGACACACAGAGACCCCGACAGACAGACACACAGAGACCCCGAAAGAGAGAGAGAGAGACCCCGAAAGAGAGAGACCCCGAAAGAGAGAGACACACACACACCAAAAGAGAGAGACACACACACACCAAAAGAGAGAGAGACAGACACACACACACCAAAAGAGAGAGAGACAGACACACACACACCAAAAGAGAGAGAGACAGACACACACACACACCAAAAGAGAGAGAGACAGACACACACACACACCAAAAGAGAGAGAGACAGACACACACACACACCAAAAGAGAGAGAGAGACAGACACACACACACCAAAAGAGAGAGAGAGACAGACACACACACACCAAAAGAGAGAGAGAGACAGACACACACACACCAAAAGAGAGAGAGAGACAGACACACACACACCAAAAGAGAGAGAGAGACAGACACACACACACCAAAAGAGAGAGAGAGACAGACACACACACACCAAAAGAGAGAGAGAGACAGACACACACACACCAAAAGAGAGAGAGAGACAGACACACACACACCAAAAGAGAGAGAGAGACAGACACACACACACCAAAAGAGAGAGAGACAGACACACACACACCAAAAGAGAGAGAGACAGACACACACACACCAAAAGAGAGAGAGAGACAGACACACACACACCAAAAGAGAGAGACAGACACACACACACCAAAAGAGAGAGACAGACACACACACACCAAAAGAGAGAGACAGACACACACACACCAAAAGAGAGAGACAGACACACACACACCAAAAGAGAGAGACAGACACACACACACCAAAAGAGAGAGACACACACACACACACCAAAAGAGAGAGAGACACACACACACACACCAAAAGAGAGAGAGAGAGACACACACACACCAAAAGAGAGAGAGAGACACACACACACACACCAAGAGAGAGAGAGACACACACACACACACACCAAAAGAGAGACACACACACACACACCAAAAGAGAGACACACACACACACACCAAAAGAGAGACAGACACACACACCCCAAAAGAGAGAGAGACAGACACACACACCAAAAGAGAGAGAGACACACACACACACCAAAAGAGAGAGAGAGACACACACACCAAAAGAGAGAGACACACACACACACACCAAAAGAGAGAGAGACACACACACACACCAAAAGAGAGAGACACACACACACCAAAAGAGAGAGACACACACACACCAAAAGAGAGAGACACACACACACACACACCAAAAGAGAGACACACACACACACCAAAAGAGAGAGAGAGACACACCAAAAGAGAGAGAGACACGCACACCAAAAGAGAGAGAGACGCACACCAAAAGAGAGAGAGAGAGACGCACACCAAAAGAGAGAGAGAGACCCCAAAAGAGAGAGACCCCGAAAGAGAGAGAGAGACCCCCCGAAAGAGAGAGAGAGACCCCCCGAAAGAGAGAGAGAGACCCCCCGAAAGAGAGAGAGAGACCCCCCGAAAGAGAGAGAGAGACCCCCCAAAAGAGAGAGAGACCCCCCGAAAGAGAGAGACCCCCCGAAAGAGAGAGACCCCCCGAAAGATAGAGACACACACACCCCCCGAAAGAGACACACACACACACACCGAAAGAGAGAGACACACACACACACACACACCGAAAGAGAGAGACACACACACACACCGAAAGAGAGAGACACACACACACACCGAAAGAGAGAGACACACACACACACCGAAAGAGAGAGACACACACACACACCGAAAGAGAGAGACACACACACACACCGAAAGAGAGAGACACACACACACACCAAAAGAGAGAGAGACAGACACACACACACCAAAAGAGAGAGAGACAGACACACACACCAAAAGAGAGAGAGACACACACACACACCAAAAGAGAGAGAGAGACACACACACCAAAAGAGAGAGACACACACACACACACCAAAAGAGAGAGAGACACACACACACACCAAAAGAGAGAGACACACACACACCAAAAGAGAGAGACACACACACACCAAAAGAGAGACACACACACACCAAAAGAGAGACACACACACACACACCAAAAGAGAGACACACACACACACCAAAAGAGAGAGAGAGACACACCAAAAGAGAGAGAGAGACACGCACACCAAAAGAGAGAGAGACACGCACACCAAAAGAGAGAGAGACGCACACCAAAAGAGAGAGAGAGAGACGCACACCAAAAGAGAGAGAGACCCCAAAAGAGAGAGACCCCGAAAGAGAGAGAGAGACCCCCCGAAAGAGAGAGAGAGACCCCCCGAAAGAGAGAGAGAGAGACCCCCCGAAAGAGAGAGAGAGACCCCCCGAAAGAGAGAGAGAGACCCCCCAAAAGAGAGAGAGAGACCCCCCGAAAGAGAGAGAGAGACCCCCCGAAAGAGAGAGACCCCCCGAAAGAGAGAGACCCCCCGAAAGAGAGAGACCCCCCGAAAGATAGAGACACACACACCCCCCGAAAGAGACACACACACACACACCGAAAGAGAGAGACACACACACACACACACACCGAAAGAGAGAGACACACACACACACACACCGAAAGAGAGAGACACACACACACACACACCGAAAGAGACACACACACACACACCGAAAGAGAGAGACACACACACACACCGAAAGAGACACACACACACACCGAAAGAGACACACACACACACCGAAAGAGAGAGACACACACACACACCGAAAGAGACACACACACACACCGAAAGAGAGAGACACACACACACACACCGAAAGAGAGAGACACACACACACACACACCGAAAGAGAGACACACACACACACACACCGAAAGAGAGAGACACACACACACACACCGAAAGAGAGAGACACACACACACACCGAAAGAGAGAGACACACACACACACCGAAAGAGAGAGACACACACACACACCGAAAGAGAGAGACACACACACACACCGAAAGAGAGAGACACACACACACACACCGAAAGAGAGAGACACACACACACACACCGAAAGAGAGAGAGACACACACACACACACCGAAAGAGAGAGACACACACACACACACACACCGAAAGAGAGAGACACACACACACCGAAAGAGAGAGACACACACACACACCGAAAGAGACACACACACACACCGAAAGAGACACACACACACACACCGAAAGAGAGAGACACACACACACACCGAAAGAGACACACACACACACCGAAAGAGACACACACACACACCGAAAGAGAGAGACACACACACACACACACCGAAAGAGAGAGACACACACACACACACACCGAAAGAGAGAGACACACACACACACACACCGAAAGAGAGAGACACACACACACACACACCGAAAGAGAGAGACACACACACACACACCGAAAGAGAGAGACACACACACACACACACCGAAAGAGAGAGACACACACACACACCGAAAGAGAGAGACACACACACACACCGAAAGAGAGAGACACACACACACACCGAAAGAGAGAGACACACACACACACCGAAAGAGAGAGACACACACACACACCGAAAGAGAGAGACACACACACACACACCGAAAGAGAGAGACACACACACACACACCGAAAGAGAGAGACACACACACACACACCGAAAGAGAGAGACACACACACACACACCGAAAGAGAGAGACACACACACACACACCGAAAGAGAGAGACACACACACACACCGAAAGAGAGAGACACACACACACACCGAAAGAGAGAGACACACACACACACCGAAAGAGACACACACACACACACCGAAAGAGACACACACACACACACCGAAAGAGACACACACACACACCGAAAGAGACACACACACACCGAAAGAGAGAGACACACACACACACACCGAAAGAGAGAGACACACACACACACCGAAAGAGACACACACACACACCGAAAGAGAGAGACACACACACACACCGAAAGAGAGAGACACACACACACACCGAAAGAGAGAGAGACACACACCGAAAGAGAGAGACACACACACACCGATAGAGAGACACACACACACACCGATAGAGAGACACACACACACACCGATAGAGAGACACACACACACACCGATAGAGAGACACACACACACCGATAGAGAGAGACACACACCGAAAGAGAGAGACACACACACACCGAAAGAGAGAGAGACACACACACACCGAAAGAGAGAGAGACACACACACACCGAAAGAGAGAGAGACACACACACACCGAAAGAGAGAGAGACACACACACACCGAAAGAGAGAGAGACACACACACACCGAAAGAGAGAGAGACACACACACACCGAAAGAGAGAGAGAAAATTTGGGTAACCATTATTTTCAATGGGGTTTGGTTTCTGGTTGAAGTTCGGGTACTGTACTGGTACCTGAACAAAACTTTGAAATAAAGTTCGGGTCAGGTACCAGGACAAGAACTTCCACCGGTACACCCATCCCTACTGTCGACTTCTATATAAAGCGATGGACTATTAGAGGAAAAGGGAGGGATAGGGGGGAATTATTTACCTGCACACAGAAAGTATTAGCCAATATTAGCAGGGGAAATTAACAGAAATAAACAGGTACACACTTAACAGATGTGCTATAAAATACAACCTCCCACTTAAGCAAATATTCCATTCTTGTCATTTAGACACTTATTTATCAACTCTAAGTCCTGGAAAAACTAGGCTTCCTCTATGTACTATGCTGGGCAAAAGAAATGGATTCATGTAACAGAACATTCATCAAAAGTATTTAGCTACATTATTTCTAGCACGAAAAATGGAACATTTGAGACTGGGTTTACACAGTTTAAAGGGAATCTGTCAGAAGGCTTTTGCTATTAAATCTGAAAGAAGCATGATATAGGGGCAAAAAGCCTGATTCCAAGGATGTGTCACTTGCTCAGCAACTTGCTGTAGTTTCAATACAATCAGTGTTTTATCAGTAGGAGATTATCATTGAAGGACTAGGTGTCTTGTGTTTCATAGTCCACCTGCCCTGTATAACCCCGCTACCATCACTGATTGGCAGATTGTTTTCAATGTACACAGAAAGCTGCCATTCAGGGATGTGGGCAGGGTTAGACAAAGCGCAGCATTCGGACCACTGCGACATCTACAATAAAGAAAACAGGGATTTTATCAAAAAGGCACAAAGCAGCCTGGTAAGTGACACATCGCTGGAATCAGGGTCTCAACCCCTACATAATGCTGCTCTCAAATTCCATAACAAAAACCTGCAGACAGATTGCCTTTAAAACATATTTCCATTTTTTTGTTTTTTTCTCTGCGATATGAAGAAATTATAGAAAAATAATGTAAAACGTAGAGAGCAAACATTACTTTGCTCAGCAGGAGGTCAAGACTGCACAAGTGTCAACAAAATGCAGCCCAATCTGAGCGTATGAGGTTTGACAAGACCCAATTTACAGCTAATTCATGAGCCATTTTTTTGCAGATAGAACATGTAACCGTTAGCTGTGGGGCAGTGCAGGGCCGATGTCATCACCCGGGCAAGTGGTGAGACCACTCGCCGTCGGGGACACCGGCATGCTATGGGGCCCGTGAGTCAGGGGAGCCCGATGCCAGCACCTACGAGTGGGGCCCATACTGTATGGAGCATTATATGGGGCCAACTACTGTATGGAGCATTATATGGGGCCCATACTGTATGGAGTATTATATGGGGCCAACTACTGTATGGAGCATTATGTGGGGCCCATACTGTATGTAGCATTATATGTGGCCAACTACTGTATGGAGCATTATATGGGGCCCATACTGTATGGAGCATTGTGAGGGGCCCATTCTGTATGCTTATTATGGGGCACATAATAACATGCTTTAGGAAACCCACAAAAAAGCGGGGAAAACAGATGTGCAGCCTGTGCTAGCATTTCTTCTGCGGTGTTGCTATCAGTGTGTCAAGAGTGGGAGAAGAGGGTTGCATTGACAATCCAACACAATGGGCAGCACTTTGAACACATTTTATTGGTGGACAAAACCTTGTAAAAAACTCATGAAAAAATAAAGTTACGTTAAAACCAAGCACACCATTGTTTTTCTTACGAAATTCTCAATAGGTTTGATGTGTCACATGACCCACTTCCCATTGAAAAAAATGTAGTTGGATCCAAAATGGCCTACTTCAAAATGGTCGCCATGGTCACCACCCATCTGGAAAAGTTTTCGCCCTCCCATATACTAATGTGTCACAAACAGGAAGTTGATATCGCCAACCATTCCCATTTATTTTAGGTGTGTCCATATAAATGGCCCACCCTGTATATGTGTGTGTATATATAGATAGATGGATAGATAGATAGATAGAGATATATAAATAAAGAATAAACTGTGCAGGCAAGCTGAGAAAAGCAGTGGGTGCAGAGCCCAAAAGGCACAACCAAACCTCAGTAATATTCCATGAACCACAGGCAGCACTCCAATCTTCAGAGAAAAATGGTGGTTTATGGACACAGTCATAGCAGTGGCAACGTTTCATTCCTAGTGAGGAACTTTACACATACATACATATGTTAGAAAAGCGTATATCTGCATAGAGATTGAAGCTTCAGAGACTGGGAGTTCTGTGGAAACTGTTTGGGTAAGAATACAAGGAGAGAACAACGGAAAGGACACCATTGTAGGCATTTACTACAGGCCACCTGGGCAAGCTGAAGATATGGATGAACTCTTTATGTATCAAATAACCAAGTTCTCCAAAAAATATGACGTAGTGGTCATGGGAGATTTCAACTATCCAGACATTTGTTGGGAATCTCTCTCAAGTAAAACTAACAGGTCAAGCAAATTCTTATCCTCTCTTGCTGACAACTTTATCTTCCAAAAGGTAGGGGAGAAAACAAGGGGATCTGCTACTTTGGATCTAATCCTTATAAACAGGGAGGAAATGGTTGAGGAGGTAAAGGTGGCTGGGACCCTAGGAGGCAGCGATCATGCTATTATAGAATTTTGGATAACTAGAGGAGGAAGACATGTGAAGACTCAAACTTCAAGGTTAGATTTTAGAAAGGCAGATTTTAAGAGACTCAGAAAGAGAATAGGAGGGATCCAATGGCTGGATGTCCTTAAGGACAAAAATGTCCAGGAAGGATGGGAAATTTTTAAAAATGAGATTCTCAAAGCACAATCGTTAACAATCCCGAAAAGTAGGAAGAATGGGAAGCATTTAAGGAAACCAGGATGGATGAACACAGAACTTAAACACATGCTAAAAAGAAAGAAAGAAATGTTTATTAAATGGAAAGAGGGAGGCATATCTAAAGAAGATTATAATGCAGTCTGCAGATCCTGCAGGGCACGTATCAGGTTAGCTAAAGCTGACAATGAATTAAGGCTTGCAAGAGATGTCAAAAGCAATAAAAAAGGATTTTGGGGGTATGTCAAAAGTAAAAGAAAAGTCAAAGATGCTATAGGATTTTTACAGGATGAAAATGGAGAAATGGTAAGAGAGGATGTTGAGAAGGCCGAACTTTTTAATTCCTATTTTGCATCTGTTTTCTCTCAGAAAGAAAATGTAACATCAACTGATCTTCACTGTCCTTTTAAAGGAATAGAGGAATCCAAGTTATCTGTAAACAGAAAGATTGTGAGGGAATATTTAGCTAACATAAATGAGTTCAAGTCTCCAGGTCCAGATGAATTACACCCCAGAGTACTGAAGGAGATCGTAGAAGAAATTTTAGAACCACTCTCCATAATCTTTGAAAATTCTTGGAGAACAGGAGAAGTCCCAGAAGACTGGAGAAGAGAAAATGTTGTTCCTATCTTCAAAAAGGGGAAGAAGGTGGACCCAGGGAACTATAGGCCGGTGAGTCTGACTTCTATACCAGGAAAGATCTTTGAACAAATTATTAAACAACATGTATGTAAGTACATGGATAAGAATGAAGTGATTAACCAGAGTCAGCATGGGTTTGTAACTAACAAGTCATGTCAGACTAACTTAATTTCCTTCTATGACAGAATCACTGACTGGGTGGATCAGGGAAATGCTGTAGATATAGTATATCTTGACTTCAGCAAAGCATTTGACAAAGTATCTCACACCATCCTTATTGAAAAAATGACCAAGTATGCAATGGACCAGGCAACTGTTAGGTGGATTCATAACTGGCTTAGTGATCGGACTCAAAGGGTGGTTGTAAATGGCTTCACATCCAGCTGGATGAATGTCTCAAGTGGGGTACCACAGGGCTCCGTCCTGGAACCTGTATTGTTCAACATCTTTATCAATGATTTAGATGAAGGAATTGAGGGTAAACGGATTAAATTTGCTGATGACACAAAGCTAGGAGGGATAGCTAATACTAGAGAAGAGAGAGAGACGATTCAAAAAGACCTAAATAAACTGGAGCAGTGGGCAGCAACCAACAGAATGGTTTTTAACAGGGAAAAATGCAAAGTACTACATCTGGGCAATAAAAATGAAAAAAGCATATACAGAATGGGAGGAATAGAGCTAAGCAACAGTACATGTGAAAAAGACTTCGGTATACTAATAGATCATAGACTGAACATGAGTCAACAGTGTGATGCAGCAGCAAAAAAGGCAAATACAATTCTGGGATGTATTAACAGAAGCATACAGTCTAGATCACGTGAAGTCATTATCGGTCTTTACTCCTCTTTGGTCAGACCTCATCTGGAATACTGTGCACAGTTTTGGGCACCACATTTTAAAAAAGACATAGACAAACTGGAGCAAGTTCAGAGAAGAGCGACCAGAATGGTGACTGGTCTGCAAACCATGTCCTATGAGGAACGGTTGCAGGATTTGGGAATGTTTAGCTTGCAAAAAAGAAGACTGAGAGGAGACTTAATAGCTGTCTACAAATATGTCAAGGGCTGTCACATTGTAGAAGGATCATCTTTATTCTCATTTGCACAAGGAAAGACTAGAAGCAATGGGATGAAACTAAATGGGAGGAGACAGATTAGATATTAGAAAAAACTTTTTGACAGTTAGGGTGATTAATGAGTGGAACAGGCTGCCACGAGAGGTGGTGAGTTCCCCTTCAATGGACGTCTTCAAACAGAGGCTGGACAGATATCTGTCTGAGATGATCTAGTGAATCCTGCTTTGAGCAGGGGGTTGGACCAGATGACCCAGGAGGTCCCTTCCAACTCTACCATTCTATGATTCTATGATATACACACATCCCACTAACAGCAAACATTGATTTGGATAATGGTAGAGAACTAAACCAAGAAGTATATAAGAAAGTTGCAAACTTTCCAAATAATTGATCTTTAACTTTGCATATTCACAAAACATAAAAAACACCCACTGTGAAGGTTTTCTTTTAAAACATGAAGATTTCTGGGAAATGAATGGCCATAAATATTTCCCACTTTGGGTATCACAGCTCACAAAGCGCACAACTCTATGACTCAAGTAGATGAATAACAATTTCTGTCGAAAGGATTAGCAGTGATTTAAGAAGTGCTGCATGTTTCTATTTTTCATTCCTTATCCAAGTTTGTTTCAGTTTCCCCAATGGAAGACTATTGCTAGGAGGGGGGACACATGCATGAACATTTATTAGCGGGCCTGTATTCTTACAGCTGCATCCCCGCTTCTATTTACTAGGTATTAATGACTGTCCATCCATAAACTCATTGAATAGCAAAAAAAAACATTGTCGCAGTAGAAAGTTTTTAAATTAGTTTAACAAGAAAACATTTTGAATCCCTCAATATTTTTAATATAAATGCAAGCAGTCAGTGAAGAGAAACATTTATTAATGATTCCCTTGTTACTATGTATATACACTGTGTGCAGAATTATTAGGCAAGTTGAATTTTAGAGGATTGTTTTTATTATTGATCAACAACTATGTTCTCAATCAACTCAAAAGACTCAAATAGCCAAGCGTAATATTTTTGCAAGTTGGAGTGTTTTTTTTTTTTTATATATATTTGGCTATTTTAGGAGCATATCTGTTTGTGCAGGTAACTATTACAGTGCAGAATTATTAGGCAACTTAATAAAATCCAAATATAATCCCATCTCACTTCTTTATTTTCACCAGGTAAACCATTATCAGTGCACAAAATTTAGAATTAAACATTTCTGACATGCAAAAACAAAAACGGCAAAAATAAGTTTTCAATATAGCCACATTTCTTCATGATGACACTGAACAGCCTTCCATCCATAGATTCTGTCAGTTGCTTGATCTGTTTTCGATCAACATTGTGTGCAGCAGCCACCACAGCCTTCCAGACACTGTTCCAAGAGGTGTACTGTTTTCCCTCCCTGTAGATCTCACATTTTATGATGGACCACAGGTTCTATATGGGGTTCAGATCAGGTGAACAAGGGGGCCAAGTCATTATTTTTTCTTCTTTTAGACCTTTACTGGCCAGCCACGCTGTGGAGTAGTTGGATGCATGTGATGGAGCATTGTCCTGCATGAAAATCATGTTTTTCTTGAACGATACAGTATTCTTCCTGTACCACTGCTTGAAGAAGTTGTCTTCCAGAAACTGGCAGTAGGTCTGGGAGTTGAGCTTCACTCCATCCTCAACCCGAAAAGGTCCCACAAGTTCATCTTTGATGATACCAGCCTATACCAGTACCCCACCTCCACCTTGCTGGTGTCTGAGTCGGAGTGGAGCTCTCTGCCCTTTACTGATCCAGCCTCTGGCCCATCCATCTGGCTCATCAAGAGTCACTCTCATTTCATCAGTCCATAAAACCTTTGAAAAATCAGTCTTAAGATATTTCTTGGCCCATTCTTGACGTTTTATCTTATGTTTCTTGTTTAAAGGTGGTTGTTTTTCAGCTTTCCTTACCTTGGCCATGTCCCTGAGTATCGCACACCTTGTGCTTTTTGATACTCCAGTAACGTTGCAGCTCTGAAATATGGCAAAACTGGTGGCGAATGGCATCTTGGAAGCTTCACGCTTGATTTTCCTCAAATCATGGGCAGTTATTTTGCACCTTTTTTGGCCAACACGCTTCTTGCGACCCTGTTGGCTATTTGCCATGAAACACTTGATTGTTCGGTGAGCACGCTTCAAAAGTTTGGAAATTTCAAGACTGCTGGATCCCTCTGCAAGAGGACTTTTGGACTTTTCAGAGCCCGTCAAATCTCTCTTCTCTCCCATTTTGCCAAAGGAAAGGAAGTTGTCTAATAATTAAGCACACCTTATATAGGGTGTTGATGTCATTAGACAACACCCCTCCTCATTACAGAGATGCACATCACCAGATTTACTTAATTGGTAGTTGGCTCTCAAGCCTATGCAGCTTGGAGTAGGACAACATGTATAAAAAGTATCATGTGATCAAAATACTCATTTGCCTAATAATTCTGCACACAGTGTATTGTTATATAAACCAGTGCCTCACCTCCAATCCTGGAGTACTTAAAACTGATCTGCCAGACTTCAAAGTACAAACTGCTTATATAGATTATTCAGACCTGATACTGATCGACATCTCCTCAGTCCCTCCTCCGTGCAGCAGCTGAGATGTCACACTGCTTAGTACAAGCTGCAACTTGTCATTTAGAAATATATTTCTAAAGGGGATATTGACATGAAATTCTCACCAGATGTCGGTAACGACCCATCCAATCCACACAGGCAAAGAAATGAAACACAGATGTCCATAAATTAAGTTATGTGTAATAATGAGAAATGGCACAAGGAAAAAAACTATTGAACACCTGTAGAAAGAGGTGCAAAAATCCATGGAAAGTCATGACACCAGCTGACATCTATCAGTAATTAGAAAGCAAACCTGCCAGTTAGTCAAAAATAATATCAGCTGATTCAACTGATGGCCTATAAAAAGGCATCTCATTACCAAGGTGCCATACAAGAAACTTCTCATAATGGGCAAAATCAGTGAGCTGTCTCAAGATCTTTGCAACCTTATTGTTGCAAAACATACTGATGGCATTGGTTGCATTAGAAATTCTAAACTATTAGGCTATGTGCCCACGATGCATAAATGCTCTGGACTTTTCTGGAGCGTTTCTTTATCTCCCTGGCAGAAAAAAAGCATGCGGATTAAACATGTGTTTTTCCTGCCAGGGACATGCGGATGTGAAGCGTTCTTCACATGCATTTCGGCATGCTGGTTGTCAAGCGCTTTCCAAGCGATTTTAGCATCACTTGGAAAGTGCTTGACAACTTGGTCACACTATATAAATCCATGCAAAGGGCATGGATTTATATAGTGTGACCTTAAAGAATGGTAAAAAAATATATATTATACTTACCTTCTGATGGCCCCCGATGTCCTTGTCTCGGCTTGCCGGCATCTCGCGGTAGATTAAAGGACCAGCCGACGTCAGCGGACGCGTGACCCGTCACATAACTAAATGACGTCACCGCAGGTCCTTTTAGTCTACCACGAGCTGCCGGCAAGCCGAGACAAGGACACCAGGGGCCATCAGAAGGTATATTTATTTTTTATTTTATTTTTTTTTTTTCTTTTTTTCACAGGTACTATGGTACCCGGGGCCGGAGGAGAGTCTCCTCTTCTCCAAACCCGGGTACCATCCGCACATTGAAACACATAGAATCCGCATCATTGAATCTATACATGCAAGTCAATGGCGGCGAAAACGCCGTGCTTCCGCAAGATAATTGATAGTGCTGCGGATTTTTCCGCAATGATAATCCAGAGGAAATTTCCGCAGCATGTGCACAGCACATGCGGATCATCATTAGGGAACATGGCAGACCTTCTACCAAGCATTTTTTAAGCGTTTCTGCAGTGGAATTGCCGCTGCAGAAACGCTTAAAAAACTCATAGTGGACACACAGCCTTAGGGCTCCAGTGAGCACTGCTGGGGCAATAATCTGGAAGTGGAAAGAACATTATTTCACCATCAACTGGCCACGACTAGGTGCTCCTGCTAGATTTCAGACAGAGGAGTGAAAATTATCATAAGTGTTGTCAAAGAGCCAAGGACCACCTGTGGAGAGCTACAGAAAGACCAGGAATCAGCAGGTACAATTGCTTCAAAGAAAACAATAAGTAATGAACCTCAACCTCTATGGTCTGTATGCACGCAAAAATCAATTGCTTAGCAAAAAGCATGTCAAGCGCATTAAAAGTTTGCTCAATAACATTTAGACAAGCCTGTGAAATGCTGGGAGAATATAGTCTGGTCAGATGAGACCAAAATATAACTGTTTGGATGCCATAATACACACTATGTTTGGAGACAAAATAGCACTGCATATCACCCCAAAACCACCATAACAACAGTGAAGTTCAGAGGTGGGAACATGATGGTGTGGGGCTGTTTTCAGCATACGACACTGGCAAACTTCACATAATTTAAGTAAGGATGAATGGACAAATGTACAGAGACATTCAATAATCTGCTGCCATCTACTAGGATGCTGAAGATGAAACTAGGGTGAATATTTCAGCAAGACAATGATCCCAAACACACAGACAAGGAAACTCTCAATTGATCTCAGAGAAAAAAAATAAAGCTGCTAGAATGGCCGAGCCAATCACCGGACCTGAATCTAATAGAAAACGTATGGAAGGAACTAAAAGATCAGAGGTCATGGAAGGAGCCAACAAAAACTTCAGAATTTGAAGAGTGTTTGTGAGGAAGAATGGACCAAAAATCACACCTAAGCAATGCATGTGACTAGTTTCTCCATACGAGCGGCATCTTGAAGCGGTTTGTCTAGGGTGCTAATAAATGCCTCAATAAAATTATCCTAACAAAGTATGAATGTAATAAGCATTAAAGAGGCTTTACACTCATACATTCAGTTAAGGGTTAAATAGCCTGCTCACAGGTCCTGTTTAAAAAGTAGCCATTTTATTTTTTTCCCAGAAATCAATAGTACACATGTAAATAAAAATCATTGTCATATATCCTATCAGATAAATCGGCTTCCTTCTCTTCCTGAACTGATCTTTCAATCTTAAAATTCTTATTTCAAGGATAAATTAGGTTTTCATTGAATACAGATTTCCCCATTACTGAGACAGATGACCTTTGGTGCTCATAAAGATCTATGGAGAACTGTAACTGTCGATTCAAGAGAACTTGCAGCAGAATGTCTTTGTTTGCCTCTAGCTCCTCCGCCCATCGCCATAGAACTTTTAAAACCACCAACTGTCATCTCCGAACACAGTAATGGAAAAATTGGTTTTCACACAATACAAATTTAACCCATGAATTGACAGTGAAAGATCAGTCCGGGAGCTGAGTTCTCTGATAAGATAGATTACAATGTTTCTTATTTTCATCTGTACTATTGATTTATGGAAAAAAAATTAAGACAACGGTAACTCTTTAAACGTTATGACAAATGTCTGTGAGCGTGTGCAAACAACAAAAGAGGGATTTCTTCTCTACCCTGTTCTTCTTGCACATGATGGTTTGTCAATCACGTAGCTGTGGGTTTGATACATGCAGAGATTAATGACGGCACTCCTGGACTAGTTGGGCTACACAAGCATCAGGATAAAACACTGCTTTAAACACACACTTTACTTAAGCTCAGGTGAAATATAGAAGTGACTAAAATTATTAGAAGCCTAGTAAAGCACTCCTATTACATTTGAGGGGTAAACCCTATTGACAGGTTCCCTTTAAAAGATGTAACCAGTAGGGACAAATTTCTTTTAACCTGTTCAACTCCAGAAAAAAAGCCTTTATGCTCCATTAGTGTTTGCTGAAATTTAATATCTGACATATTCTACCTGGGAAAACCATTAGTGCCTATACAGAACTTATAGTACTCAGGTAGTCAACCAAGTGAAGTATTCTCGTCCATGTCATAAAACAATGTGTTGACTTCAATGAATATTGCAATGACTTATTACCTGTTCAGCTGACGCAATACACATAATAAATGTGGCTTTTGCAAACAAGAGCCGGTTAGATAATATAGTTCAATTGGAGTCTACAATAAATCACATGAAGAAAAAAAAAAGGGGGTTGAAAATCCCAAAAGACCAATTTTTCACACATATCTTTATTATTCCATCATCAAGTTGCTATGACAGTGTTAAAGCAAAATAAACACCAAGTGAGGGTACCGGCTCAGAGGACCCTCTCCTGTGTGATGGGAGGCATGCTGGAATGCAGGAGGCCCCATGTGAGAGCAGGCAACAGGGAGACAGCCCACTTTCTGTTTTCCGCCAAGCCCTGACCTCTGGACTAACCATGTCTGCCCCTTTGCCCTTGCTTCGTCTAAAAGGGGTTGTAAAAAGAGGTGAACGGGAGCAAAATAAAAATTACTTGTTGCCTCTTAAGTCATCATTTTCAGTTCGGAAGAAAACCATTTAGCAAGAAATATTAGTACACTATGGACATCACAAATAGATCTAAAAGCATCATCAATAAAAACACACAATATATATATAATATATTTATTATGCTTTCTTATGTGCGTGTTTTTATTGATATATCTATATACAGTACAGACCAGAAGTTTGGACACACCTTCTCATTTAAAGATTTTTCTGTATTTTCCTGACTATGAAAATTGTACATTCACACTGAAGGCATCAAAACTATGAATTACCACATGTGGAATTATATACTTAAAAAAAGTGTGAAACAACTGAAAATATGTCTTATATTCTAGGTTCTTCAAAGTAGCCACCTTTTGCTTTGATGACTGCTTTGCACACTGTTGGCATTCTCTTGATGAGCTTCAAGAGGTAGTCACCGGAAATGGTTTTCACTTCACAGGTGTGCCCTGTCAGGTTTAATAAGTGGGATTTCTTGCATTATAAATGGGGTTGGGACCATCAGTTGTGTTGTGCAGAAGTCTGGTGGATACACAGCTGATAGTCCTACTGAACAGACTGTTAGAATTTGTATTATGGCAAGAAAAAAGCAGCTAAGTAATGAAAAATGAGTGGCCATCATTACTTTAAGAAATGAAGGTCAGTCAGTGCGAAAAATTGGGCAAACTTTGAAAGTGTCCCCAAGTGCAGTTGCAAAAGCCATCAAGCGCTACAAAGAAACTGGCTCACATGAGGACCGCCCCAGGAAAGGAAGACCAAGAGTCACCTCTGCTTCTGAGGATAAGTTTATCCGAGTCACCAGCCTCAGAAATCGCAGCTTAACAGCAGCTCAGATTAGAGACCAGGTCAATACCACCCAGAGTTCTAGCAGCAGACACATCTCTACAACAACTGTTAAGAGGAGACTTTGTGCAGCAGGCCTTCATGGTAAAATAGCTGTGTAACGGGTCTGGGAGGCGGAACCTCTGAGCTACTATACAAGGGGGCAGTCCTTGTAAGGGAGCGGGTGGCGACCAGGGAAGACGGGCTGGAGGTCACGGCAAGTGACCGGGGCAGTCTCTGGATGAACGGGCTGATTGTCACGGCAAGTGACCGGGGCAGTCTCTGAATGAACGGGCAGATGGTCACGGCAAGTGACCGGGGCAGTCTCTGAATGAACGGGCAGATGGTCACGGCAAGTGACCGGGGCAGTCTCTGAATGAACGGGCAGATGGTCACGGCAAGTGACCGGGGCAGTCTCTAGGTAAAGGGTTGGTACGACCTGTGGCGGCTGATGATAGACGTGAGCTCCCAGGTGAGCAGGCGAGAGTCTCTGGAAGAACGGGTGGTCACAGCATGTGACGGCGGAGCCTCCAGGAAGACCAACAGACAGGCGGCAGATGAGCGCTCCCAGGTGAGCGGGCAGAAGACTCTGGACAGGCGGGTGGTCACAGCACGTGACGGCAGAGCCTCCAGGTAGGCTAGCAGACAGGCGGCAGATGAGCGCTCCCAGGTGAGCGGGCAGGAGTCACTGGACAGGCAGGTGGTCACAGCACATGACGGCGGAGCCTCCAGGTAGACTAGCAGGCAGGTAGCAGGTGTGTGCTCCCAGGTGAGCGGGCAAGCTGGTCCATAGACAGACTGACAGGAGTTGGAAGGCAGACCGTCGGACCTCAGACTAGCAGGCAGGTAGCAGATAATCAGGCAGGAATCTGGCAGGTAACTGGCAACGGGACCTGAGGGCTGAAGCAGAGTAGTGAACAGTGCAACAACATTGCTCGGGCACCTCCATTTTGGAGGAGGTGCCTTATATATGGTGAAGTCCTCCGGCCATTGGCCGGGGACTCCTTAGGACGGCGCGCGCGGCCCCTTTAAGAGGGAGGGAGAGCGCGCGCGCGCGCCCTAAGCACAGTGGACGGGAAGGAGCGCGCGCTGCCAGCAGAGCGGGAGGAGGACGCCGGGCACGGAGCAGGGAGGTGAGGGGAACAGCGTCCCTGCCTAGCAGAGGGCAGGGACGCCGGCGCTACAAGCTGCTAGGAAACCACTGCCAAGGACAGGGCAACAAGCAGAAGAGACTTGTTTGGGCTAAAGAACACAAGGGATGGACATTAGACCAGTGGAAATCTGTACTTTGGTCTAATGAGTCCAAATTTGAGATCTTTGGTTCCAACCACTGTGTCTTTGTGCGACGCAGAAAAGGTGAACAGATGGACTCTACATGCCTGGTTCCCACCATGAAGCATGGAGGAGGAAGTGTGATGGTGTGGGGGTGCTTTGCTGGTGACACTGTTGGGGATTTATTCAAAATTGAAGGCATACTGAACCAGCATGGCTACCACAGCATCTTCCAGCGCCATGCTATTCCATCCGGTTTGCGTTTAGTTGGACCATCATTTATTTTTCAACAGGACAATGACCATAAACACACCTCCAGGCTGTGTAAGGGCTATTTGACCAAGAAAGAGAGTGATGGGGTGCTACGCCAGATGAACTGGCCTCCACAGATGGTTTGGGGTGAGCTGGACCGCAGAGTGAAGGCAAAAGGGCCAACAAGTGCTAAGCATCTCTGGGAACTCCTTCAAGATTGTTGGAAGACCATTTCCGGTGACTACCTCTTGAAGCTCATCAAGAGAATGCCAAGAGTGTGCAAAGCAGTCATCAAAGCAAAAGGTGGCTACTTTGAAGAACCTAGAATATAAGACATATTTTCAGTTGTTTCACACTTTTTTGTTAAGTATATAATCCACATGTGTTAATTCATAGTTTTGGTGCCTTCAGTGTGAATGTACAATTTTCATAGTCAAGAAAATACAGAAAAATCATTAAATGAGAAGGTGTGTCCAAACTTTTGGTCTGTACTGTATATATATATATATATATATATATATATATATATATATATATATATATATATATATATACACACACACACATATATATACACACACACCGTATTTTCGGACTATAAGACACACTTTTTTGCTCCAAAAAAAGTGAATATTTATTTTCCTCAATAGCGGGCACACTGTACCTGCAGCGTGGCTCCTGGAATGTATGGCACCCTTCATCCCTCTTCCTGGTATGTATGGCACCCTTTATCTCTCTTCCTGGTATGTATGGCACCCTTCATCCCTCCTCCTGGTATGTATGGCACCCTTCATCCCTCTTCTGGTATGCATCGTATCCCTCATCCTGGTATGCTTGGCAACCCCTGATGCCCATTACGCTGCACACAAAAAAATAAACAATTATACTCACTTCTCCTCCAGCGCTGCGTCCTGCTGCTGCTGCAGACACGGATCTCACTGTGTGAGCCGTGCATGGCCTAACTGCCATGTGCCCTCACACTGTGAGATGCTGTGTAGTGGGCCGGAATAGTCACTGCTCCACACGCCGGGACTGTGTGCGTGGGGAGCAGTTACTATTCACTCTCCTTAATGGCGCACATACTGTACCCGCAGCGCGGCTCCTGCTGCCGCTCTGCAGTCTGTGTGCCCGCTATTAAAGACCATGAATATGCACTACAACCCATGGGAGTGGATTGTAGTGAATATTCATGGTCTTTAATTACTCTGTGCATAATGCATACATGATGTCACGGCAGCCCACTAAATAGAATCGGCTCTAGGGATGTCACAACTAGTAAGAAGGTTCACAGAGCAGTGATCCGGCAGCCACGGACGACTAACGTGGCCACTGGACCAGGGTCTTGCAAATCTTTTTGTTGAATTCTATTAACTAGTAATAATTTTTCAGTAAATTTCTAATATAAGATGACAAAATGTGATTCTCCTGAGAGCTTTATTTACTGACTAACTAATCATTACTTGCTAAAAATGCAAAATGTCACTAATATGTTCAAGGTTACAACAAGATATAAAGTTATCACCTGGAGGCAAATCCGGATCGGTAGGGGCCGTTTGTTGAATCTTCCGAGGTTTAACTGGAGATTTAGCACTCTCAGTGTTGCTTCGACTGGTAGAGCTTGAACCACAGCTCTCATGATCATCCTTTAAATAAAAAAAAGACATAGTTAGAGAAAAAATTGCACACAAAACCAAAATGGCACACAGACAATATAAAAATGGCAAAGTCACACTGTAACACTAGACAACAAAAAAGGCTTATAAGTTTAAAAAACCTGAGGAATATATGAAAACATATGTAAAAAAATAAGTTTTAAGGATTAGAGAAATAAAAAATGTACTATGAAGAAATCTTCAAGCAAAATTACGTATTTTTAATCTATTTCTACAATACTATCAGCTTTTGAAAGCAAATATAGAAGATTATAACAATTTTATAGAAGTATACGAATGGGAATGAAAGGTCTAATGTAAATGAGACAAAAATAATGGTTAAGAAAAATCACTACTCACAAAATTAAAAGCTTAAATTTTTTATGAACATAAAAGTTGGCCATCTTATTTTTAAAGGGAATCTGGTCAGAAGGATTTTGCTATGTAAGCAGAGGACAGCATAATGCAACAACTGAGACACAGACTTTAGCAATGTGTCACTTATTAGGCTGTGTGCTGTTGATTCCATACAATGAAGGTATTTTCACCAGGAGATTATCACTGCCTGGACCAAAGTGCACCCAAGCCCTGGTTCTAACGCGCCCCCTCCTCTGATTAGTAGCTCACTGTCAATACACAATGTACACAGGGAGCCTGGTATGGGCAGGGTCAGCTTTCTGATCTTCACTACTTGCTACATCTAAAAACTCTGATCACAAATGCTGCACCCAATAAACTAAGTGATACACTGTTGGAATCAGGGTCTCTGTCTCTACATTATGCTGCTCTTAGATGAGGTAGCAAAAACCTGGTGACAGATGCCCTTTAAGTATACTACATAATCTGAAAACCACATAGGGAACCCACAAAACTTTGCCAGCATTAATGTACTATAGTACGCATTAGAATTTATAAAGATGCATAAGGGTTTTTTGTTTTGTTTTCTTAAAAGGATCCTCAAGAACCAAAACAGCAACTCCTCGAAGGGAATATGTCAGCAGGATTCCCCCCCCCCCCCCCCAAACTATTTATATGTGCATGTAGCTTTTTCAAAGACAAGTCCAGCGATATCTTTACATGACCAGTCTGTTCCTTCCTTACTGAGAAATCAGTGTTTTAATTAATATGCAAATGAGGCTGAAGGACTATGGTAGATCTGAAGCGTCTGTCACTCCAGCTCTATTCTCCACCCAACACTGTCGCCTCCTGCTAGACTTCTGACTTCTTTAAGTCGCACAGCATAGAGGCTGTCAATCAAGCAGGAAGAGATGGCGTTGGGCGGGGAATAGAGCTGGAGTGACAGAGGCTGCAGGATCTACCTTAATCCTTCATCCTTATTTTCATATAATATTTTTTTTAATTCTATAGCGCCAACATATTCTGCAGCAAATTACAATTCATATCAGTTCAGACGCTAATTTATCAGTAACGGACTGACCATGTAGAGGTATTGATGGACTAGTCTCTGAAGGGTCTAGTGCATATAAGGGTGAAATCCTGCTGACAAATTCCCTTTAACATAATTTCACATACAGCACTATCTATGGGGACACTGCAGAAGTCTGAGACCCCTCCAGCTGTCATCTGCACCCTGCTCTGCCATGTGCCCTTATACCATCTGATGATATTCTGAAATAGTGAACTTAGATTTTAATTTCTTAAAAATTAAACAAAATTATACCAATTACATTTTTTTTGTCTCTCCAAATTCAATTCTAGCTAACTGGCTCAAAAATTCCCAATTTTCTCTCCACCCATTTGTTTTTAAAGAACAAGCAGTGCATGCAGAAGGACTACACTACATCGCCTGTTCATGGTCTGTGTCTATTCAGAAGCCATTTAAAACACTTTGACAAGCCGTGACCCTATTAACACGGCCATGAGCCTCTAAACATAAGACTGCTCAAGCATCCTAAGCACACAACACAGTAAATTGACGATGCAAACCAAATGTTCCAAAGAGGAGAAAAAAATCCTCAATTAAAGGTCAAGAGGTTACACAGAGTAGTGAGAAGGGGAGCATCTCCCGAGTTAACTAAATAAATGGAAGAAACTCAATACAGGTTTATCAGGAGACTCTCACAATTTGTCTTATAATGATTTCCAGAAACTCCAGCGTTGCCCTCACATACTCATTATAGGTGCTATATGGAGCAAGAAATCCAATGGGCGCTCCGAAAAGACAAATAGTAAACAGAGCAGAGGTCAGCGATCAACGCAAACCTTCACATAGTCAGAATTACGCCCAACATCAAGATAAGGTCTACGTTCCTGAAGTCTACAGGACGACAGCCAAATTCAGTTCAGAAGCAATTTCCAGTAGGCTTGCGGCAAATAACCAAGGTTAAGACTGTGGAAGTGTTAGGTTATATTGTTAAATCCTTATTTAATTAGACTTTGTTGGCTTTTGTGGTGTTGAAGAAATCTACAGTTAAACAAGCTAAATAATGAAGCCTCACATCGGTCCTCGCAGGATTTTAACCACAGCGATAATTATCTGAAAATGCCCCTGGCTGCATTTATAGTATCGTACAGTTGCAATGTTTTTAGAAGACTTTAGGCATTCAGAGAGATCCTCTATTGTTATACTTAGTCTCCAAACACGAAGGCTCTAAATCCAAATACTGAGTCTTCCAAGTCACCCCATACACATAAGACTAATGTGGGTCGAACCCACCAATATTGTTGGGTTTTGAAGACAAATACATGTGTACGTGGGCGCCAGCCGACTAATTGTAGGGGAAGGTGTTGATCAGGAATGTCCGATATCGGAAGCTGATAGCTCTTTTCTGGGAGAACAAGACAATCAGTAACATGTCAGCCAGTGGCTTTCCTATAGAGGACACGGGAGTGTTCTGCCGAGTAAGGGAGAGTCAGCCCATCGATAGGCCGAAGCATCATTCGTCCAACAGACATCTAATGTGTATGAGGGCCTTTAGTCTAAAGACACCCATCTCCTTTGACTCCCCTAAACCATCCAAGTTTCTTTTTGTAAATTTGGATGTTATATATAATGCCCCAGTGTCAGTTATCCACTACACAGCACATTTTTAGATGCTTTTGTTAGTGTACTGTTTTGTGGTTGAACAAAAGTTTTAATGAGTATTAAAGAGGTTGTTGAGGCTTGGGGTTCAAGTTTGCGAATCCTCATAGCGAACACTGCGCGCTGTCAGGATTCTCCGACGGTAAATATGCGATTTGGATACAAGCAGTCACATGCCAACTAGACGTGTGCGGTCCTGGTCAATGTAAGTGAATTGAGCGAGGCCGGACATGTCTAGTCGGAATGTGGCTGGAAGTATGCAAATGGCCACCCAGTGCCGGAGAATCCTACCAGATCACATTGTGATGATTCACAAACCTGCACTCACAAAGTGACTGCAGAATGAGCCACAAGCCTGGAGAACCCTTTTAAGTATAACATGAAACAGTCAAAATGAACACAATTTTAAGATGCTACTGTAAGCAACAGGAAACATGAATATAAGTGTATTTAACATCATGTATGCATTACTAGCCCCTAAGGTTCTACACAAGCATAATTGCTTATTGATAAAAATAATGTAAAATTGGAAATAAAAATCCCAAGAAGCACATGAGACCCCACACATGAGGAAAGCTATATGGGGAAGAAGTTCAGGGTAGGAGATGGAAAATACACAAAGAAACAAAGAGGATGGATGAGAATATCGTCCTGAGTAGGAAGGAAGATTCCATGTTTTGTTATCTGTATGTTTTTGTATACTTTGGTGGTGGTTCCACAATTTTTTCTCATTCACATGGGTAGAGTACCTAAACATAGAAAGGTTCTCAAAAATCCATCAAGAGAAGGAAAAATGATATGCAATATTGTAATACCAACAAAAATCAGCAACTTCGCGGCTAAACAATTTCACACAAGCAGAAATGTCAAGTGAAAATCCAGTAGCAACGTGGCTCCTCAAAATACCAAATGCATACAAAAATATTGAAACACAATTTCCTAATGATCCCAAGAAATTTAACTGATCGAATGACAGAATTAACTAAATCAAATGATTGAATCTACAAGCACCTTAAAAAGAATGTATCATCAGAAAATAACCTACTTTTAAATCAGGTTTTTGGGTTAAATATACATTTTTTTAACACGTTACTTTTTTTCCCTATATCAAACTGTATTAAAATACAAAATTGGTAATCTTGGAATTTTCACACTGACCACTGGGGCTCTTTTCCTGTCCTATCAAAAATAGTTTACTGCAGTTTCCTTATCATCACAGGCAGGGTTACAATGACAGACAAAACCTCTATACACAGCTGATAACACTGGATTCACCAATCACAATAGCCCATGCCACAGCTGCCCCTGCTCCTCCTCCTTTCACAATGGCCTTTGAACACGCTCATTAGATGCTTCAATACAAAAGATAAGGTCTGAGTCAGACCATTGCTGCTAATATACATGTGAATTTCCAGAAAAAGAAAGTGTGAAAATTGCTATATTTTTAATTTTATTTTTTTTAATACAGATTGTGGTGTTGAGAAAAAAAAAAAGAAAATAAAAACACTGCCAAAAATGGTTAAAAAAAATTCTAAAAAAAAAAAAAAGATTAAAACAATAGGTGGTGTCTCATCAGAGCAATCCATGTCTATATGATCTATTTAAGGACAGATGGGGGTCCTTCACTTGGGACCTCCCTCTATGACCCTTCATTGGAGAGCTAATATTAAAGGGGTGGTCCACTACTTTAGATTACCCCCCCCCCCTCCCAATGTATACCCCCGGGGCCCCTAAGACTTTTTGTAAATACCTTCCATTGCAGGTAACAGGCATCACGTGACCCCCGGCTGCAGCCGGCTCTGACATAAGCTGATGTCACGACAAGTGCTGGCAGCAGCCGGAGGTCTTTGTTTTCCTGGTTCCACGGTGGATGCCAGGCTGTGGGCGAGGTTACCTCCCGCGTCACACCCGGCATCCACCGCGCACTGTGCCTCTCCCCATTCATTGGGAAAGCGCTCGGTGGATACTGGGTGTGACGCGGGGGGTAACCCCACCACAACCCAGTAGCCACAGCGGGGACCCCAGCGCTGAGTCACGCTTCACTTGACGTGACGTCAGCGCGGGGTCAAGTGATGCCTGTGAGAGGCCACCGATAGCGCCGCTCACAGGTATTATCAGCAACGGAAGGTATTTACAAAAAGTCTTAGGGGCCCCGGGTGCATACATTGGGAGGGTAATCTAAAGTAGTGCACAACTTCTTTAAGCAACATTTCTAGATTACTCGAGTGGTTCTTGTGGACGGTGATGTGTATGAATATCATTAATGTGATGAAATATTTCCCCTGCCGAACACATCTGGGTGGTTGCGGCTTTCCCCAACAGGACCAGTTTTTCGATGTGGCATGACATCTCCTTTAAGTAGTAAGAAAACACACACAGACTTTGATCTATACCTTAAACATAGACTAATATTTTTACAGCAGGTGCACAACTGAAACGCTGTGGTGACTATCCAAGCTAGTAAGCAAGGCATAAAGGAAGGTAACATATCCAGTATAATCAAAGTAATTGTGATCCTATTCAACCCCATAAAGCGCTCTGGTAATATAGATGAGGATCTAGGCTCAATTAATACAAATATACCAGACATAAAATAAACATTATTAAGGTTAAGTCCTATCCGCGAGGCATGTACAGGCTAATCTTAGTAAAAACATGTGCAAAATCTGTAAAAAAAAAAAAAAAAAATACACAAAGCCACATATGTAAAAGCCAAGGCTCATACTGATAATATATCAGTAGTGCATATTAGTCTCTCCATATATCATTAGATGTGATTCTTGGCACCATTTTTCGCTCACATGGTACTAATCACTCACACACCTTTATCCGCAGTTGGAATAGCTGAAGTCCGACATACAACCAGTTTGGTAAACTATTCTCTCCCGAAATGTGGTCTTGTAAAAATGTTACGGGCTGCAACTTTCTCTTTTTTTTCCAATCTAATAATTGCATGTAAGGCTATTTGCAGAATAACAACACAATTTAAGATGTGAAAACTATAATAAAACCATTAACCTGTTCACAGAAATAATGGATAATTTATTACCGAGTATTACTACATGGGGCTTGCAGCCATATCTATTAAAAAAAAAATAAATAAGAAGGAGAAGGGGCCGCTTTAATTCGTTCACAAGTTCCTATAAAATTTTTGGGTGATAATTAACATGCAATTAAATTGTATGTGACAAAGAGTGAAGAATTAGTGGATTTTCATTGCAATAATCATGAGATCCAGGATGTAATTGATTATAAAAAGTTATATCTTTCAACTATAGATCAACATAATCAGAATTAAAGAGGTTGTCCACTACTTTTTGATTGATCAGCTGTTATCGGTGTCGGCCGCCGGCTTGAAGTACTCACTTGCTGAGCTGTCCGTCTTCTGATAGTGGCCGTCGCAGAGTACAGCACATCCACCTCTTATTGATCTGAAGACGCATGTGTAGTATCAAGCCCTGGCCACTACCAGAACACTGATCAGATCCGCAAATGAAAACTTCTGGCCAGCTGCCACCGCCTACACCAGTAACAGCTGATCGGCGGGGGTGCTGGGTGTCGGACCCTGGCTGATGAAACATTGATGATCTATCCTAAGGATAGGACATCAATCAAAAAGTAGTGGACAACCTCTTTAAGGTCTCATTCACATATCCGTTTATTTCTCTTAGGCTTCGTTGACGCAACCATTTTAACACTGGGGGCAGCGCAACTGGCTCTGAGCGCAGTTTTGTGTGCCTGTCTGCAAAAGGGAGACGTCTGCTCTTCACATACACAAATCTCATCTGTAAATTGTATTAGATTAGCACAAGCTGCCATTTTTGTAAAAAAGAAATTCATATTAAAAAAAAAAAAAATAATACAACTGATGGATGGATTTCTCAGGCTTCTCCTAGCAGTGAGTCAGTAACAATCAGACAGCACTAGGATGCAGCTAAGACGCCATCCATGTGCTGTTCCCGTTTTTCACAGACCCATAGTCTTGCAATGACTAGTTTGACTTGGAATACAAACGTTTCATCTCTGTCAAAAAAACACACCACGGATTGGCTTCAGGGAACAAGATGTTCGTTCTATGAAACCACTCTGTAGTATGTCTCCTGAGGATGATTATACTTTTGATCAGTGGCTTGTCCATGTGCCCAAAAGGATAGTTTAATAAGCATAAGTAATGGAAAAAACAAATGGGTTAATTCTGCGCTGCCGTGGGAAAAGAATGATGGATGCCTAACTAATTGTAAATAGTTTTATAGTCAACGCGTTTCAAAGCATATAGCTTCATCAGGTGTCCATCGTGGTTGTCCTGATTTAGAAGCTAGGCTTTGAAACACGTTGACGATTAAACCACTTACAATTAGTTTGGCATCCGTCATTCTTCTTACTACGGCAGCGCAGAATTAACCCATTTGTATTTTCCATTACTCATGCAAGCATCTCACAAAGGCAGCACTCTGACCAATGTCATTCTATGTGCTACTGAATGACTTCCCATATGTGCCACACACAAATAGCATAGTCTCATCCATTCTACGAC
The DNA here is from genome assembly GCF_046119375.1 of Phyllobates terribilis. Classification (NCBI taxonomy): domain Eukaryota; kingdom Metazoa; phylum Chordata; class Amphibia; order Anura; family Dendrobatidae; genus Phyllobates; species Phyllobates terribilis. The sequence continues at coordinate 702,333,873 of NW_027362764.1, read as the reverse complement.
CCAGACAGGATACAGGAGCTGCCTGCAATTATATGAAGTGTTCTCATCCATAAAACTTGCTCAAAAATTGCTCACATGCTCTAGTACAAAGGCTACAATAGGACAATGTGTGCGCACAATAATCATTCATATGTTTGCTTTTTTCACATTGCACTCATATCTAGTATATTCTATGGGGTGGATTACATGTCCAATTTCTCTTGCGGATGAAGAGGTCAGTTCAAATTAGTTAAGACATGTCCGATATCAATCCGAGTGTTGAATCAAAATCCGCAATACAAGTATGTGGGTCTGTAAAACAAATAGGCCAGCACTTGGATGCCATCCAAGTACTGTTCTTTTTTATCATGGGCTGCTAGATAGAAGGTGGTAAAAAATATTTTTTTTTTCTCGTCCGATAAAAACTGATCAAACTCGGTTGTAACTCAAAATGACACTCTGATGAAAAGAAGATAAAAATCACTGATGAAACCAGGACTGGTTTTCTCGTACATGACATTTGAATGAAAAGTAACACACACGAAAATAATGTTTTTTTTAAACCCGGTTTAAAGGATAGAATGACGTTGGCTAAGAATAATGAAATAAAACTTTTAGTCGGTCAAAAGGTCCAAATAAAAATCTAGTAAGAATTTAAAATGCACACAACTTCATAACAATTTTGTAACAAATACAGATCCAAGAACAGAATCCCATACATTTTCTATTCCCTTTATTCAGAATATAGATTGTATTTTGCACTTTGTCCCCTGACTACAACACGTATCCAATATTACTCTTTAGCCAGTACAGATTACCAGAGCATCAGTATCACCTATATATGAAATGTAAATATTTAGTTAAAGCAAATGTCACAATTTAATTAAGTGACTCCCCCTTTTGGGGGGGGGATCCACCTTTGCCAACTTCTGTTTGCATCCACCTACATTTAAAAAAATATTGCTCCTGCTCTTAACCATTTGTATGTCATCTACACACTAAAACTGTACTATTAATTTTTCAAACTTTGCGCTTGTGTCACGAGTCCAGAGGTGAAACATGTTCATTAAAGAAACCTAAAAAAAAAAAAAAATTAATAAAATGTTCCAAGTGAACTGCCAAAACCAGCATAATTATGAAAATATTTAACACTAGGACCCACTGAAATCACATACTGAATATAGATCAAGGTGATGTCATTAAATACGACCAAGCCAAAACATACTAAAACTACTGCGCTCCCATAAATCTGGCTCACACCAGATGACAATAAACATGTGAAAATGAAAAAGGAACACCAATTATATTTTAGACATTTCATGTAATATATTTATCACAAATGTCTTAAGAAGGCCCTGAAAATGGATGTCAGCCTAGAGGACTTTACGCCAGCTCACCCAACCTGCTTATTTTCTCCAAAAAATGATCCAAATTGGTCCACGTCCTTAAACACTTGCCACATTTTGGACGAGTATTCAGGAAGTCTTAATCATGGAGGCTCAACTGCTAATTAAGGAGTAAAAGCGCTTGAATGGATAGTTATGCCGGGTTAATGGTCTCACTCTGTAATGTAAAACCGTGCGCTAAGAAAGGAAAATAAATTTGAGGGTCGTTTTAACACTATCATATACAGACAAATGTGGAAGTGGATCCAGCCGCTCGCGGTGTCATTCTGTGCAATTGTATATTTAAACAATCTGACCAGGAAACAGAACATTAGGGCATGTTCCAGAATAGACCACAATTTAACCATTACACAGATTGATCAACCATTCCTATGTGTAGACCCTTGTTCCCGCCAGAAAATAGAAAACCTGAGATTTAGCATGATTGAGGGGAAAGGTGGGGGGGAAGGGATTCAAACTATTTTTGTGCACTTGCGTACCTATTCCATTGTTGTGGAATTTGTATTCTGTCTCTATGTTCTTGCAGTTTTCTTCAAATACTTTAAAGGGTTGTCGGCATAAAGTTATATGTGGGTGAAATATGTTTTTATTATCACAGATGTCCCAAACTAGAGTCATCCCTTCCAGTCTCCAGTTGTCATGCTAGGTTTGGGAAGGACCCAGCATACGACGACGGGAAAAGGGGGGGAAGCCAAGCAATTATGGAAAGGGAGAGTGGAGACCCCTATGCAGATCTAACAAACTCCAACTCCCTGACCGCCCCTAAATAGGTTCCGCACCTATCACCGAGCAGTATACCTAATTCCTATCTGTCCCTTGAGATAGGCCCTAGATAGGGAGGGGAAGAGGTGAGCACTAGTCAGTCCCACTGCAACTAAAGACAAACAAGGGAAACAGACAAGGGGATACACTTAGCTTTGAGAAGACACCAGAGAGATCATGACTACAATCCACAAAGGAACTTCAAGAAGAATCTAGCCGACTGTTAGAACTCTAGACCTGAACAGAGGAATTTATCACCAATGATTCTCTGGAGACACTGAGGGTATTTAAAGATCCAGCAAGGGTGTGTTAATTAGCAGCAGAAGGTGGAGATCACCGCTGGGTCCTAGAGAGGGAGGGATGATGAAAGGATCAAGAAGGTGTCTGCAAGGCTAAGCGCAGCGACCTTCTACAGTCGGATCCAGAATGACTGTCTGTCAAACCTGATAAACCCGAGACACCAGTTCGGCATCTCTAATTCAGCCCCCATGTTTGCAAGTAATACTGTACGTGAAGAGCTGGATGCTGGGCATTTTTATTAGCAAAATCAGCCTGTTACACTCCTGTCCCGGGTATGATGGGCTTCGCTTCATTCTCCTGGGTCTGCTGCCCTCTGTGTCGGGCTTTGCAGGTTGTCCGACGTGGATCAATGACATTATCTCCCCAGACCTACTTAAGGACCATTGACACACTCACCTGTATCTTGGGATTGTGTTTCTAGACCTCTGTGTTTTGGGCACATCACCTTCTGTCCATAATGTGTTTACTGCCTCCGTCCCTGTTGGGTTCCACTTCATCCGCCCTACGGCTCCTGAAATTCCAGAGTGCGTCAAGTCCTCGCTGCCCATGTACCTTCGAGCTTTCTGAATCAATGCCCGTGGTCAATGTTCCCACCTGGACTTTGGGTTTAGAAGATCCACCTCACTTAGTGAGCCTCGACACAGCAGTCTTCTCAGTCATGGCCAATGTATAGGCAAAAAAAGATCTTCCCCTGCTCAAAATCAGCTCCATTTACACAAACGAACGGTTATATGGCAAGATAGTAAACACTCTTCTGTGTTGAGTACAAGGTCAAAAAGTAAGCTGCTGAACTCAGGAATGGATGAAATAAAAATTGAGAAACATGTGATAATACAATTTTACACACACATAGGTATCAGATAGCAATGTAGGAAGCCCCACTAATCTAATATTGATGCTTTAACCTAAGAAAACTTTGCTGCAGATTTGATTTGTACAGATGAGCAATTCAATTTGTGCTTCTTTGGTCTGGCATCCAGTGAGGTCCTTTGAAGCAGCGTAAAGTCATGTAATGCGCATGTGCCAAATTCACATGTACGTCACCAGCTCCCTGACTTTTCAATAGGGCAGAGTGAGGGGCGTCCAAGTCCACTGCACAGGCACGAGACTTTGAGCATTGTGTAGATGTAGAGACGTCATCCACTTCCATCCAGATAGAAGAGGCGGCGTTTGAAGGGACCGGGGTGACGCTGATTGAATAATTTACATGCAGAGCAGGACATGTGTAAAACACTTCTTTAGAGATATCAATGCAAAAGAACACAAAGGGACAACATAGGAGGAGTATGACACGTATGTACAATAGAACAATAAATGGGTAAATATAAAAAATTATGTCACACTGCAGTCTATGTGGGATGGTAATAGAAAAGAAAACCCAGACAGTCAGTAATAAATACTGAAAGAAAAAGAGTGGAGGAACAGACCATAAAGTCCAGAAAGCGCACTAGTGATCTAAAAAATATGCTTTATTAACAAATCAGGCAAGTAACAAAAAGTGGACAACAATGCAGGGGCGCACACACAAAGTGTATAATAAAAAAGGATAAAATTATTTACAGCATTGATACAGGGGGTCAGGTATTATGCCAACCAAATGTAAAGTCATATGTACTAAGCCGTGTATACTTGTAATTTCTATATGGTTAAGGCATATAGCTAATAGAAAATACAGACATACGGTGTACAGTGGAATTATAAATGGGTAGAGCGTATTCAAATAGTGTAATCTGTACTCACTGCAGTAGAAGAATCAAGGGACCCCAGGCTTTGTGGCGCCCACCCAGACGCTCGTTTCGTCGTTGACCTTACTACCCTGATTTTTTAATAAAGCATAATTTATATTTAACTAGTGCACTTTCTGACTTTATGGTCGGTACCCACCTCCCTTTATTTTTTTTTTTTGGAGGCATGCAGGGACACCTATGAGGATATAAACTAGTTGCAGGAAGCCCATTTACATTTTAAGGGGGTGATCATGGCTTAGAAGCCATAAGACTAATGACAGGTTCCTTTTAACTGAAAAAAAACGACAAACTATTTTCCACATTAAGAAATATCTATTCCTATAAACCATTTTTCAAAACAGCAGCCTTTAAGAGCAGAATGTAAAAAACACATACTGTCCAAAAAGGACAGTACCATGGACTAGAAAACTCCTTGTTGTCTTTAGTTTGTAGTGGTGCTTGACTAGTGCTCACCCTGTCCCCTCCCTAGCTAGGGCCAAGCTCTAGGGACAATCAGGGATTAGGTTCCTGCTTGGCGACAGGTGTGGAACCTATATAGGGATGTTAGGGTAGGCAGGGTGATATTAGATCTGCCTAGGGGTCTCCACTCCCCCCCCCCCCTTTTCCCTAGTGTTTGGGTTCCTTCCCCTCTTCCCTTTGTGTTGCACTTAGTCTTTCCCTCACCTTGCGTGACAATCGGGACAAGTATACTGACAGAAAGCTGCAAACAGTGGTGGGCGTGTAGTTGGACCTGGAGGCAAGAGACACTTTGTCCTCTATTGATAATCTCCTGCTGATAAAACACGGACTTTATTGAAACAGAAAAACACAGACCAGTAAGCGACATCACTGGAATCAGGATCTCTACTCCTACATTATGTTGCTCTCAGATTACACAGCAAAAACCTGGTGAAAGATTCCCTTTAATATAAATCATTAAAATGCAGAAATAAACTGCAAATTCATTTCACAGGAAAAAAAAAAGTGGGTGGCATTGGCAATAATAGATATGCCTTTCTGTAACTGTACCTCAACATAACTGGAAAAGAGGAATGTAAACACTAAAAATAGTCAAACATTGCAAATGTTTTGATTTAGCAGTTTATTAGAAAGATGCCAACTTCTCACCTCGTAAATGACTAACTTCCCTTACATAAGAAAAAAAAACGGTTAAACAATGTTTACTTATCGAACACCCCAAGCTAAGCTCGTTATATATGAGCATTCCTGTAATCTGCTGTCACTGGTTCTGTAATAACCAAAACACCATATCCATCTGCACCTGCAAACACAACAAGAACCGCAGGAGTAATAACCACAGGAAACTTGGGAGAGCTTACGCACTAAACCACAGTGAAAAATGACAAAGTAAAAACACAAATAAAAACAAAGCCAGACCTTTGGGCCCGAATATTCAGGTGTTATCAAGGTCTCCCCCCAAGGACCGCAGTAGGACACAGATGTAAGAGGTAGCGCTCCTTGACGGGCTTTTGGCATGGTTTTATTTAAACTAATGAGAATGAAGAATAAGCTGTGACTCTTGAACAGATTTTATGGCCAGATGTGAAAGATTGAGAAGCGAAAAGAAAAAGGGAGAATAAAAAAAATCTTTTCCTTCTGTCTCTTGCCACAACATGTCGACCTCTAGCTTTCTCAGCTCTCCCAGCTGAACAGTTAAGAGAAGTAAGGTTTTCAGAGCTACCTTAAGCGTGCAGGAAACCTAGCTAGCAAACTATTCGAAAGACTTTTATTTCATTTTTTTCACTTTTATTGGACCAATCACTAACATTCTTTGCGGATGTTGTTAAAAATGAGCTTTTCAGGCCACAGAAGTCCAGCTTAAGCTCATTTGTAAGAGCGATGAAGGATTTTAAATGTTGTTTTTAACACAAGCGATTGTAATTGAGCGTGAGAAACCCCACATCCCACCAAAAGATGAAGTCTTAAGATCGTGATGAGAAGATGTACAGTATGTTAAAAATTATTTCATAGGACCAACAAAAACTCTTATGGAGGGGAAAAAAAAAATTCTTAGATGTATCACGTGTTCAGAAATCAGCCGGTATGAGCCAGACATGGAGGGAATTTGCCGTAGAGTGCCACAAACATCTTCATGATGGCTAACTGGTGCTCGTAATCAAGACAAGGGGCAAGGGCATATCCCCACCGCTAAATCTGGTTATGCATGGTCCTGTCAATGTGGAGTTTCATCGTTTAATGATATTGACAGGTCATTGTTCATTTTCACTATAGGAAAGTTATGCCGTATATAGAAGTCATTATGTATCCAATGAATGCTACATCGTGCACCCCAATGAATTAGTTCAAGATGTGAAAATAATGGTCCCCGGCATGACTCGAATTGCTCATTTGTAATATTTTTCAATGCAAATGTGAAATCCTTAACATAGTGAAAATGCCCTACAGAAGTTACAAGAATAGTGGATGGGTGTCACGGGTGTGTCAGGTGTATCCAGCCGCAGAAGGTCATTGCGCTTGGCTCTGCAGGCACCTTCTTGATCTTCTCTTCTCTGTAGTGTAGGTATATCCTCCCCCCTCTAGGACCTAGCAGTGACCTCCACCTTCTGCTGCTAATTGACACACCCTTGCTGGATGTTTAAATGCCTTCAGTCTCTCCAGAGTGCTGCCGGTGACAGCTCTATTTTCCTCTGTTCAGGCTTGAAGTACTAGTAGTCGGCTAGTGTCTTCTTGGAGTTCCCTTGGAGGATAGTTGGCGTGATCTCTCTGGTGTCTTCTCAAACTAAGTGTATTCCCTTGTCCGTTTACCTTTTTGTCTTTAGTTGCAGTGGGGGCTGACTAGTGCTCACCCCTTCCCTCCCTACCTAGGGCCTATCGCTAGGGGATTAGGTTTCCTGCTCGGCGATAGGTGCGGAACCTATTTAGGGAAGTTAGGGGAGTCAGTGTGACTGTCAGATCTGCCTAGGGGTCTCCACTCCGCCTTTCCCTAGTGTTTGGCGCTCCTCCTCCTCTTCCCTTTGTTGTGCACTTAGTCTTCCCCTCACCTTGCGTGACATTGGGACATCATGACTCCAGGACAGACCAGGGCCCTCTGGAGCTGAGCTAATGGATTGGAGATAATGGTGGCTAATTTACTAAGCTACACGAGTCACTATTCTGACTTGGTTTGCTCCATAAACTCACATGCCTTGCACTACATTTATTATGTGTTTTAGACATTTTATTTTTTTTTGGAGGAGTGTGTGGGGGGGGGGGGGGGAGTGGTTAGAAGAGGTGCTGTCTATCAAATCAAAAAGTGAGCAAAAATGGGGGTGGTCTTAATTGTGTCACAATATGTCGTATCTTAGTGGAACAAAGTAAGTCAACTAACAGATGACATAACCTAAATTTTTATTCAGTTAACAATACTCCATTCATTACAACACAATGTGAAGAAAATTATGTGTTAGATTTTTCTAAAAAAAAAAAAAAAAATCGTTAGCAAATATTCATGATGGGATGATCACAGAAAAGGACTGGAAATGTATTTGCAGAGAGCCTATAAAAAGAAGGAATGCATGGGATGCATATTGGGTGGAAGGGATTGTTAATGGACATGGTTACGAAAAGTAGTTCATGTAGAAGTTTCGGATTGACACTGTTCATTTATTTTTTTTCCTTACTCCGTCCTCACCTTACCTTTTGTGTGCCCTGTCTTGTCTAATCTTCATCGAAGTTTAAAAGTAACCATAAGGCTGGGGCCCCACTATCAGTATTCGGTCAGTATTTTTTCTCAGTAGTGGGAGACAAAACCAGGAGTGGGTGATAAATGCAGAATTGGTGACTTGTTTCTATTACACCTTTTCTCTGATTGCTCCACTCCTGGTTTTGGCTCCGACTCCTGAGAAAAAATACTGACTGAATACTGACTAAATACTGATAGTGGGGGCTGTGGCCCAAGAAGGTAAACTCTTCAGGGCTGAGTTCATTCATTGTTGCTAATAGATTGTTTAGTAAAAATGTATTACATTGATTTTTTTTTATTTTGAGCTTTATGTTGTAATTTTATTAATTTACTTTTGTAAATTCAATAATAATCCAGTTTAAAAAAAAGGACCAATATAATCTAAAATCACAACATAAATACCTCTCTTTTTTCCCAAAAAATCTTGCGATTCAAAATCTCACAATTGCCAGTTTTTAAGTATTCTTGAAGTTTAATGATTTTACTACACTTTCATATAATAATAATTATCAAGCAAAGACAAATTTCAAAACATTTGAAATAATGGAGATACAAAAAAAATGATTTACTGGAATAGAAAAAAAATGTATTAAGTTTTCCTGCCTTCAGGCAGGTGCAAACAAGCGTATGCTATTCTATAGGGCTGAGCACATCAGATTTTTTTTTTTTTTAGAAAGTCTGGCCAAGGGGAAAAAAATAAAAATCGCTACATGCCCAAATTTCATCCGACATTCGGATCACACTCGGCCATGCAAGTCAATTAGCTAATGGAAACCATTGAATAGCACTTGGATGACATCTGACTGCAGTCAGATTTCCACGGACTGACAGAATGGAGAGGATGGAGATAATTGGATCACACTATGATCACAGAGTTTGATCAGAGAGTGATTTGCATAATCGACCAGATTCTTTCGGATGAGAGAAAATATGGTCATCTACACCTGCCCTAATATACATACTAAAAAGTGAACAAAACCAATCTTCAGGGCCAGTTTAGGGCTGTTTCCCTATTCCCTGAGCCTTCCCACCCCTCCACTCCTACTCATTCACAGGAAATATGCACACAGTTTAAGGAGTTTTACTGAGCGAACATGCTCCGAAAATTCCATGAAAATTCTCTTTAAAAACGTTTGAAAGACTCTTTCCTGTGAAAAAATACTTTGTAGTTTGCATGTCCAGTGTTTGTTTTCCCTGCTTGAAGTCTTAAGACAAAAAAAAATTCTGGTGAAAAAAAAAAAACACAAAAAACTATATGTCCCTTTTTTCAAAGAGGGAATCTGATCCAAATTAGGCACTTTCAAATCAAAAGGCTTCAAAACTGTTCAGGAAAAAAATAGTTTCAAAAAGCTTTGAAAACTCTTAAACACTGCGTTCCCATGAGGAGTATTTGGTGTGGTTTTGATGCTGCAGATTTTCTGCACTAATTGCATTATTAGGTTACTTGCACTTTTCACATGTATTTATATCGCGTTATTGACACTGTAATTCAGGTCTCTTGCTGGTGTCATAAGCTGCTTTGCCTTTGATACTTCCGGTAATTGGCTTAGAGAAAACTTTATTGACATAGTCAAATGCAGATTACATGCAATTTTAGTAAAAACACATGTATTTGTTAGCTGCAGATTTTCAGTTTGAACAGCGTGAAAAAAGAAAAACAAATCCCATTCACTTTGCTGGAACAGTAAGATGCTGTGTTTTGTTTTGTTTGTTTTTTTGCAGCAACATAAAACTCACCAAAAACTCATCAAGGAACTTAAAGAGGTTTTCCCATAAACGAAAGTTGATTTAAAAAAAAAAAATAGATTTTGGAATAATAATAATTTCCACATTTGGATGTGCTAAAATAAAATGTTCCTGTGCTGAGATAATCTTATAAATGTTCCCCTGCTGTGTACTGTGTAATGGCTGTGTCTGACCGTACAGGAACACGGTCTGATCATACCACATCTCCTGGGCAGGGGGGGGGGGAAGAGTATACAGATATTACAGCAGGGGATCACCGCTATTTCTTTTTGTGCGGTAAAACACTTCCCTGCCTGTTTTTAAATAATGTTTTACTTCAAAGAAAAATAATTTGCGATCCTGTGCTGTAATGTCTGTATACTCTTTTGCCTCCTCCCCTGCCCAGGAGCTGTGGTATGATCAGACCATGTTCCTACACGGTCAGACACAGCCATTACACAATACAGCAGGGGCACATTTATAAAATTATCTCAGCACAGGAAAATGTAATTTGAACACATCCAATTGTGGAAATTATTATTCCAAGATCTATTGATTGAAATGAACTTTTTTTTCGTGAGAAAACCTCTTTATCCTAAGGCTATGTGCACACGGAATGTTTTTCAAGCGGATTTTGCCTTAAAAGGAGCAGCAAACGCATCTCATAAAATGAACATAATCCACAGCAGTGTCAAATGACATTGCTGTGCAAATGTTCTGTGTTGTGTCAAGTATTTTAACCACCTAAGGGATCAGACCTGAAAACAACCTGAAGCTGCTTCGCCCGGGAACATAACATTTGGTGGGTGCACATAGCCTAAAACTGCTTCAGGAAACACAAAGGAGTTGTCCAGTACTTTTTTCAATTGCCCCAATGTATTTAGCATGTGCCCATAAGTGTTTTTGTAATTACCTTTAGTTGTATGTATTGCCTGTGAGCGGCGCTATCACTGGCCGCTCACAGGCATCACGTGACCCCCGGTTGCAGACGGGCGTGACCCAGTGCTGCGTTCCATGGTGGATGCTGGGCTGTGGGTGCGGTTTCCCCACGCGTCACACCCGGCATCCACCACATGCTTTACCTCTCCTCATTCATTGGGAAAGCGAACGGTGGATGCTGGGTGTGACGTGCGGGGTAACCCCGCCCACAGCCTAGCGTCCACCGCGGGGACCGCGTCACTTATGTCACGCCTCACTTGACGTGACATCAGCGGAAGAAAAGGCCGGCTGCTGTCAGGGGTCACGTCATGCATGTGAGCTGCCAGCTATAGCGCCGCTCACAGGCAATACATACAACTAAAGGTAATTAAAAAAAACACTTATGGGCACATGCTAAATACATTGGGGCAATTGCAAAAAGTACTGGACAACTTCTTTAAAGAAAAACTCGTGCAAAACTCCTGCAAACCTTCTTAAAGAAGCAGCGTGTGCTGAAGTGGTTTCCACTTGAAAAACTCATGTTTGACCACCTCCGTCTGTACATAGCATAAACAATCTTGGACAGCGATGGAACATTGCAGTGCTGCTCAATTCAAAGTGTTAGGGATGGATGGAGACAGAAAAGTGCAGTGCTCACCCATTTCTGTCAGCCGCACACCACTCCTTTAATAACGGATGTTCCCGTTCTACTAATGGGTAAAAGCCCCCCAGCAATCAGACATTTATAACCTATTCTGCAGCTAGGTGATAAATGTCACTTGTGGAAAATTGCTTTTAGGATAGCTTGCCACACAGTGGGGCACGGCAGTGACAATTTCAGACAAAAATTTGGTGCAATGATTGAATATTTAGTTATCCCCCTTTCTAAAAAAAAAAAAAACACTCCCGTTTTTATGGAGACCACGACCCCCATTGGACAAGGCGAGTTAAAGGTGTATTTCCATCCCATTGCAGTACCTTCGGTATCCATGGTTACGACCACTGATACAGTGACAGTTAGCTGGTTGCTAGAGGTAGTAACCATGAATACTTAAGCTACTGCAATGCCTGCTCATGAGGAAATAGACATATTGAATCAGAAGAACTATACATCTCTAATTGGAGGTATTTGATAATATTATTATTATTATTACACCTACTATATATAGGGATAGGATCTTGGTGATGGGAATAAGTGTCTGGTCAAGTACAGTTAAGTGTCTGAAACACAAACTTTTTTTTTTATAAACTAAACCAGATTTCTAGCACATTTAGTTTGATGAACATGCCCAAGTGTTTTGGTTTTTTTTTTTAAATGGAACTGCAGAGCTTGATATTTTTGAGCCAAAGTCATAGGTGGATCCAGTAGGAAGGAGAAGTATAAGTCCTTCATTTATCCTTCCCATACATTTTGAATAAAAAACTGGCTTTGGGGCAAAAAAAAAGCATAAAAAAAACACAAAAACAGTGATGGTTCTACACTTACACCACTCTTTAGTGGGAAAAAAAAAAGGCAAAAGAAAGCCAAAAAGTAATACTAGCCCATGATAAATTAAAAACAAAAGACCTCTGAAAATAATTCCATTATATAAACCGATTAATACAAATTGTGGTTAATTGTTAATGGGGTTGCAGGCTCATTTTTATTTATTTATTAAACCTGGCCCACTGTGGTGTAAGAAATAAAAAATAAGTCACCACTGAAGCGGTCATTTAACATCCTCGATAAAAGCGTAAGCCAGCAGACCGGTGTGGGACCTAGGCAGCACCATGGATGAGCACTGCGGGGGTCGGTAGCAGAGTACACATTTTACATTCCAATTAAAAAAAGAAAAAAATAGTCTTGACAACTTTTATATGCACAGTTTCTTTTGTTTTTTTATTTTTGAGTCACTCAAAGGAGACGAGTTTTCTGGTGGAAACAGCTTCAGGAGACGTCCTTACACTGGCACTTTTGTGAGGATGTATTCTTTAATTGCACGTGCATTGGCGCTCAGTAGTGAATACTGCGTGCGGATGCTGACAGAGCAAGAAGAAATTACTGGGCCGACAAAATACAGCTGCTGGCCCAAATACTGTGGTCCCCAGGAATCTGCCCAGGGGCTGGATAAAAAATCATCGAGGACCGTAAACGGCCCACATGCTTGAGGTTCCCCACCCCTCTCACAAGGCTACGTTCCCACAATGACTTTTTGACGAGTTTTTTTATGCCGCATATTTCGGGGAAAAAATGCAAGTAACCTATTTTACTTAATGGGTGCAATAAATCTGCATCATTAAAAGCTCATTGTGGGAATGTAGCCTAATAGTATAGATCAAGGCATTTTGAGGATGAACGTTGCAAAATCCGCGACTGTACGGGAGAAATGAGCTTTCGAAACATTGCACAGCGTGATAAAGCTATATGCAAGAGTTACAAGGTTAAAACCAGGTCAACTTGGTGAAGAAAACAAGATTTAAAAAGTAACTGGGGAAAAAGATATGAGTGTGGGAAAATGTGAAATATTTGGATACATCTTGTAATCGTCTTATATAATGCCAAACAGCGAAGCAGAGGGAGCCATTAGTGTGTAAGGCAAAAAGAATGCATCTTAGCTTAAATTGAAGACATAGGATGCGTTCTGCAGTGATACAGATGTGATTGTGTAGTTGTCTGGGTGATGATACAAAGCTGTAAAGACTCAGACCAGATATACATGGTATTACCTCATTACTATCCTTTTGTACTAATGTAATGGATAGCCTGTAAGCTGCAAAACTAGGAAGAAATGGTCGGCCACCCGGACTCAACAGAACGTTATCTACATGATATATAAACATTACTCTGTGTAACGAAATTTTACCCAATTTTCCAATATACCTAATGTAGCAGCTGCTGATGGTTCTCAAGATCTGTTTGCAGTCATTTAGGAGGAGCCTTTGTCCTGTACTCACAGGTGCCAGGCTTGTTCCAACACAGCATATACATTGGCCCCGATTCATCAAAGCTTTTACACCAGAAAACTGGGGTAAAAAGCTTTGATAAAAAACAAACTTTTTGCGTAAGGCAAGGTGAGTTTTCACCGAGCTCTGATCAACTGGGGTAGGATGAGGCATGGAGACTCCCGATCGTCAAATTCATGGTGTTCCTTACATCACAAAACTTACTCCAGTCCCACACTGGAGTACTATTTGTGGCCAAGCACATAAGGAGGTACATGCCACATCGTTCCTCGCCTGATTCACTAAGATGTATGCGCCTATTAATGAATCAGGTACTTCGCACTCCCCCCTGCCTCCATCACACCAGTCTTGATTAATCGGAGCCATTGTCCTGATGGATCTCCTCAAAAATGTTTCCAATTTATTAGAAAAAGGTCAATACTTTCTAGTCATATTTCAAAATGTGAAAAATCTAAATAAAAAAGGAAAGACATATTGTTCATACAGGCTTACAGCCCAAGAGTGGCATATCCAGTGGTAGTGTAGCGTAGTTTCCCATCATACGAAGGTGACCTTGTCATGGTTGATGGGCACACATAAATTGGCCACATTATGCGCAAAAAAACTTCATTTTTCAAAGTGACATTAGTCTAGATACAATATTTCTTATATATTCATGTATGGAGTGCCGAAGTTCTTTTTGCAATTGAGATTACTTTTTTCTTCAGAGCACCCGAATAGACCAGTGAGCGACCCCTCTATTTTTTCTATTAATCATTTTTGGGATCCCGCTCCTGGAGCATTGCAGCAGGTACGTGTTCACACTATTAGAAGTTTGACAGCTTTTTTTCTGACCATGTGTCCCTCCCATTCAGTCACAGGTGGTTTTAACTAGCTCTACCAGCCCATACATTGTAGGTTAAAAGCCCAAGCAGAGACATATTGTCCATACAGGCTTACAGCCCAAGAGTGGCATATCCAGTGGTAGCGTAGCGTAGTTTCCCATCATTCGAAGGTGACCTTGTCTTGGTTGATGGGCACACATAAATTGGCCAAATTATGCGCAAAAAGCCTTCATTTTTCAAAGTGACATTAGTCTAGATACAATATTTCTTATATATTCATGTATGGAGTGCCGAAGTTCTTTTTGCAATTGAGATTACTTTTTTCTTCAGAGCACCTGAATAGACCAGTGAGCGACCCCTCTCTTTTTTCTATCAAGGGATTCTAGAGAGAAATGTGCTGCCCAGTGTCAGAAAGCTTGGTCTCAGCCGCAGGTCGTGGGTCTTGCAACAGGATAATGACCCAAAACACACAGCTAAAAACACCCAAGAATGGCTAAGAGGAAAACATTGGACTATTCTGAAGTGGCCTTCTATGAGCCCTGACCTAAATCCTATTGAGCATCTTTGGAAAGAGCTGAAACATGCCGTCTGGAAAAGGCAACCTTCAAACACAAGACAACTGGAGCAGTTTGCTCATGAGGAGTGGGCCAAAATACCTGTCGAGAGGTGCAGAAGAATCATTGACAGCTACAGGAATCGTTTGATTGCAGTAATTGCCTCAAAAGGTTGTTCAACAAAATATTAAGTTAACAGTACCATCATTACTGTCCAGGCCTATTTCATGAGTTTAATTTTTTTTTTTTATTCTGTGGAAGCAGAAAAGCAATGTCTGACTTTCATTTGTTCATTTTCATAGATTTTTAATTTATTATTATTTTTGTCAGATTCAAGTTATTTCTGTGACCATTGTGGGTTTTTCTTTCATTAAACGAGGGGTACCAACAATTTTGACCACGTGTGTAGTTAGGATGGATACCAGGGTCAGATTTCCCACAAAGCCAACCTACGCCATGGCCCAAGACAACGGGCAGGGGGTCAAGTACACATCAAAAAAATATATATATATTTAAAACATTTTACAAATTTTTCAGTATTATTTTGAAAAGGCCATATGAAATACTGTTTTAGAAACTTACATCCATATATAAAAAAGAGCGGTACATCTACTTTGCCCATCACTACAGCTTGCGCTGTCATGCTCAGTCACGGCAAAAAGTCTTTGCCATTCCTCTCTCACAAAGCGTTAAAGGAAAATTCAAGATTTGGCATTACAATAGTGATTCATTACGCTCATATCGCTTGACTTCTACATATCTACTGCCATCATAGATGCTCTAAAATACCTTGAAAGTAACGAAACCCAAAAATCGGGAATTCGAACAGAAGCTGGAGATATACTCATCAAGATGCAAAGACTTGATTGCACCAAGAGAACAAGTATGTGGAAAATAAGGAAATTGACGTTTTGGAAGTTGCCGAAGTTCTTCATTCACTTGATAAGTTTTAATAGAACTGCAAGAACAGTTTGAATTATCCATCAGGAAAAAGAGCTCAACATTTCTGAAAATAAAGAATATGAGTGTCATGAAAAGCGTATGATTCTCAGGAAATTTCAAACTGATCAGACAGGTGATGGTGAAGTTCGTCTAAGCGGGTATGACAACTTTCAAATCAATACATTTCTCATCAACTTTTTTTTTTGGGGGGGGGGGGGGGGGAGGGAGCAGAATTATGTGCTATGGCCTAGAGTGTGGAAATGTGTAAATCCAGCCGTGATGTATACCAAAGCATCTGTCCAACGTAGTGACCCACTGTAAAATAACGTTTAACAATAGTGAGGGTGAATGCACACCAGTTTTGTTCTTTTTTATGAGGTTTTTTGGGTACGCTCCAAAAAAACGACAGGAGAAAAAAAAAAAAATCTGGTGGACAGACTCTTTCTATACGTTGCTACTGTACAGCTTTTTTGGTGTTTTTATGTTCAGTGTATTGAGCGTCACTTTTACAGCGAGGTTAGTACAATTCCAGGAGGCATGGGTTTTTTTCTGGGACACTTTATTTAGGAAGGGTTGTCCAGTAGCGGACAACCCCATTAAACGAAGCATCCTTATAAAATGCACAATGCAAAAATGACTGCCACATATATTTCACCCACTATTGGCAGAATGTTTATATATACACAACAGATTTTTGAAATTTCTCTTGTTAGAGCCTGGTTCACACAAGGCAATTTAAGGGCTAATTACTGCATCACGTCCATAGGTTCACCTAAAGGATGACTGCAAACTACTTCAATATGTCAAACATCCCTGGGCTTAGGAGTCATACAGTCCTGGCTAGTGATCTCTTGAAATAGTGCCCAGTTTATGTAAGAAATGCATTTTGTCTTTTATGCACCAAATCTCCACACTTACTCAGAGTTCTTTATATCTGCAGATTCACATGTTGTTAAATGTATGGGATCCAAAAGAACCCCACATTAAACCCTCATCTTATTCCACTTCAAAGTAGCCTAAAAGGGATATCCTCCTGTTAACTGCCGAGGCTGCCACACACTTTTATTGACAACATGTGGTCACTGGTCTTTCGGAAATCATTTCGATTTAACTCCCTCCAAGATAATGTCTTTGGTTCCACTGCCCTAATACTTCACAAACGGATTCTTTTTATTTCTCTAATAGACCTCAACAATAGGGGCAGGAAGGAAGATTTCAGGCATCAAATAATCACACATCTATATATTTTACCTTGAAAGCAGTAACTCAAGCTGAAGTACAATGATATTTTATACAGGGGGTATAAAGACGCAATTTTATTTTATATAAAATATTATATATACAGTACAGACCAAAAGCTTGGACACACCTTCTCATTTAAAGATTTTTCTGTATTTTCATGATTTTGAAACTTGTACATTCACACTGAAGGCATCAAAACTATGAATTAACACATGTGGAATTATATACTTAACAAAAAAGTGTGAAACAACTGAAAATATGTCTTATATTCTAGGTTCTTCAAAGTAGCCACCTTTTGCTTTGATGACTGCTTTGCACAATCTTGATGAGCTTCAAGTGGTAGTCACCGGAAATGGTTTTCACTTCACAGGTGTGCCCTGTCAGGTTTAATAAGTGGGATGTCTTGCCTTATAAATGGGGTTGGACCATCAGTTGTGTTGTGCAGAAGTCTGGTGGATACACAGCTGATAGTCCTACTGAATAGACTGTTATAATTTGTATTATGGCAAGAAAAAACAGCTAAGTAAAGAAAAACGAGTGGCCATCATTACTTTAAGAAATGAAGGTCAGTCAGTGCGAAAAATTGGGCAAACTTTGAAAGTGTCCCCAAGTGCAGTTGCAAAAACCATCAAGCGCTACAAAGAAACTGGCTCACATGAGAACCGCCCCAGGAAAGGAAGACCAAGAGTCACTTCTGCTTCAGAGGATAAGTTCATCCAAGTCACCAGCCTCAGAAATCGCAGGTTAACAGCAGCTCAGATTAGAGACCAGGTCAATGCCACACAGAGTTCTAGCAGCAGACACATCTCTACAACAACTGTTAAGAGGAGACTTTGCGCAGCAGGCCTTCATGGTAAAATAGCTGCTAGGAAACCACTGCTAAGGACAGGCAACAAGCAGAAGAGACTTGTTTGGGCTAAAGAAGACAAGGAATGGACATTAGACCAGTGGAAATCTGTGCTTTGGTCTGATGAGTCCAAATTTGAGATCTTTGGTTCCAACCACAGTGTCTATGTGCGACGCAGAAAAGGTGAACGGATGGACTTTACATGCCTGGTTCCCACCGTGAAGCATGGAGGAGGAGGTGTGATGGTGCGGGGGTGCTTTGCTGGTGACACTGTTGGGGATTTATTCAAAATTGAAGGCATACTGAACCAGCATGGCTACCACAGCATCTTGCAGCGGCATGATGGTCCAACTAAACGCAAAGCGGATGGAATATCATTTATTTTTCAACAGGACAATGACCCCAAACACACCTCCAAGCTGTGTAAGGGCTATTTGACCAAGAAGGAGAGTGATGGGGTGCTACGCCAGATGACCTGGCCTCCAGTCACCAGACCTGAACCTGATCGAGATGATTTGGGATGAGCTGGAAAGCAGAGTGAAGGCAAAAGGGCCAACAAATGCTAAGCATCTCTGGGAACTCCTTCAAGATTGTTGGAAGACAATTTCCAGTGAATACCTCTTGAAGCTCATCAAGAGAATGCCAAGAGTGTGCAAAGCAGTCATCAAAGCAAAAGGTGGCTACTTTGAAGAACCTAGAATATAAGACATTTTCAGTTGTTTCACACTTTTTTGTTAAGTATATAATTCCACATGTGTTAATTCATAGTTTTGATGCCCTCAGTGTGAATGTACAATTTTCATAGTCATGAAAATACAGAAAAGACGTAGTTACTTACCGGTAAAGGGATTTCTCGGAACCCATGACGGCACCACGGAGAGGGGATCCGCCCTTCAAGGACAGGAAACCTACAGATAAAAAAGGCGGCACCTCTCTCCCGCATCAGTTGGTTTACAGAGCACCGAGAGGACCGCCAGGTTAGTAACACAAATTTTGCATTTCTACATACATACACATTATATATATATACATATACATATATATACATATACATACATACACATACATCTATCTATATATATATATATATATATATATATATATATATATATATATATATATATATATATATATATATATATATATTTTTTTTTTTTTTTTTTAAAAAAGGAGCTTGCCAGACACCCCCTGTGACTAAACAAAGGCAACAAATAAATGTGCGCACCCATGTGTGAAGGGAGGGAATGTACGGGTGCCGTCATGGGTTCCGAGAAATCCCGTTACCGGTAAGTAACTACGTCTTTCTCTTTCCCCATGACGGCACCACGGAGAGATTGCAGAGAAGTGAAGATTAGGGAGGGACCACCACTTCCAGAACCCTTCTGCCAAAGGTAAGGTCTGAAGACGAGGTTAGATCTAGCCGGTAGTGTTTAAAGAATGTGGAAGGAGAAGACCAGGTCGCCGCTCTACATATCTGTTCGATAGAAGCCCCAGCCTTCTCCGCCCAAGAGGCTGCCACTGCCCTAGTTGCGTGAGCCTTTAGACCCGCCGGCGCAGTTTCCCCGCTTGAGGAGTAAGCCAGGGAGATGGCGTCCCTTATCCACCTTGCCAGGGTGCTCTTGGAAGCCTTCCGTCCCTTCCGAGATCCATGGAAGCACACAAAAAGAGACCTATCCTTCCTACACTCTCGTGTGGCCTCTAAGTATTGTATAATGCATCTCCTGACGTCTAAGGTGTGAAGGGCCTCTTCCCCATTGTTTTTCGGGTCTGAACAAAAGGAAGGGAGGGAGATCTCCTGTGACCTGTGGAAAAGGGAACCCACCTTAGGAAGGTACGCTGGGTCAGTCCTAAGTGTCACCCTATCTTCTAGTATTTGCGTGAAGGGGGGCCCTGCTGATAAGGCTTGTATGTCACTAATCCGACGAGCTGATGTGAGGGTTACTAGAAGGGACGTCTTAAGGGACAGGTTTTTAAGAGACGCGTCCCCTAGAGGTTCAAAGGGATACCTGGTCAGAGCCGAAAGCACGAGATTTAAGTCCCAAGGAGGAGCCTTCCGGGAGGGGATGGGCCTGGACCTATGGGATGCACTGATGAACCTGGAGACCCATCTATCCCCCGCCAGGTCACAGTTATATAGAGCTCCCAGCGCCACCACCTGAACCTTCAGAGTGCTTGTGGACAATCCCAGCTCCAACCCCTTTTGAAGAAATTCCAGGATGGCCGAAAAGGGGGCCCCCCCCCACTACTTCCGACCCCGTGAAAGAAAGACATTTTCTCCAGGTTCTACCGTTGAGTTTGGTAGTTACGGGTTTCCTACTCTGCATTAAGGTGGAGATTAAATTGGGGGAGAACCCTCTATCCCTCAAGAGCGCCCTCTCAAACTCCAAGCCGTCAGGTGCAGGTTTGCTACCTGTGGGTGAAGGACTGGCCCCTGGGACAGCAGATCCGGAACTTCCGGAAGGACCCAGGGGTCGGAGGTGGACATTATTCTTAGCCAGGAAAACCAAGGCCTCCTTGGCCAGAAGGGGGCGATCAGGATCATGTTTGCCTCATCTTCCCTGATCTTCCTCAGAACTGCCGGAATGAGAGCAATCGGAGGAAAGGCATATGCTAGCTGGTGGTTCCATGAGATCGAGAAGGCATCTAGCGCCGCTGGGTTCCCCCTGGGGTCGATCGAGCAGAAGATGTCCACTTTCTTGTTTTGCCAGTTGGCGAATAGGTCTATGGAGGGGTGACCCCAAGCCCTCGTGATTTTGTCGAACACTAGCTGGTTTAGTTCCCACTCGCCCTGTCTCAGCTGGGTCCTGCTCAGGAAGTCCGCCATGACATTTTCTGTCCCTTTTATGTAGAGTGCCGATAGGGATTCTAGATTGTTATCTGCTACCCGGAGGATGGAACCTGACACCCTTAGAAGAGAATGGGACCGGGTACCCCCTGGTGATTTAGGTATGCCACCACTACCCTGTTGTCTGAAAACACTCTCACGTGGTGCCCGCTTAGTGTGTCTAGAAATTCTAAGAGGCCATACTTCACCGCCAGGAGTTCCTTCATGTTGGAGGATACCCCTTCCAGATCCTTCGACCAGACCCCCTGAGCCACTTGGTCGTTTAGATGAGCCCCCCACCCCCTGGGGCTTGCATCCGTCTTTAATATCTGAGATACTGGAATTGTCCATGGGACGCCTTTGCCTAGATTGTCCCCCTCTGTCCACCATGTCAGGGAAAGCAAAGCTTTTGATGATAAGGTCAGCTGACCTTCTAAGTGCCCTCTTAGTGACCTTTCCGCCCCCAAAATTTCCCATTGTAAGCCCCTGGTGTGTAACTGAGCCCAGCGGACCCCCGGGATGCAGGCAGTCATGGAGCCTAGGAGGGACATCGCTCCCCTCAGCGTCATATCGGGATGGTTCTTCACGTAGGACACTCGGGCCATCACGGTTTGGATTTTGCCTGCCGGAAGACGGCACTCCTGACTTCTTGAATCTAACAGGATACCCAAGTACTCTTGCTCTTGAACTGGTTCCAGCCTGGATTTTTTCAGATTCAGCAGCCAACCTAAACTCGTCAAGGAACCCATGACTTTTGCTAGATGGTTCTTGCAATGGCTGAACGAATTTCCTATAATAAGTAGATCGTCCAGGTATGGGACTATTAGGATGTTCCTTTCCTTCAGATGAGCCATAACCACTGCCACCACCTATGTGAAGACTCTTGGAGCTATTGCTAACCCGAAGGGGAGAGCCGTATATTGGTAGTGCCTTATTGTGCCCCTTATCGGTATCGCTACCCTCAGGAATTTTTGGTAGTCTGTGTATGGGGACATGATAGTATGCGTCCTTCAGATCCAGGACAGCCATAAAACAGCCTGGGAACAATAATTTCACAGATATTTTTATTGATTCCATCTTGAACAAATGAACTTTCATACCGCTGTTCAATTTCTTTAGATTTACAATAGTCCTGAATGTTCCATTCGGTTTCTTCCTGAGGAATAAAGGGGAGTAGAACCCATCGCCTACCTCCTGAGCTGGGACTTCCCGAAGGACTGCCTTGCCCACTAGGCCTAGCACCTCTTGTTCTAGAGCCAACTGCTCTACTCCTGAAGACCTCACGGGGGTTACTATGAAATTTGGACGGGGAGTGGAGAGGAACTGGAATCTTAGACCTGATTTTATCAGGTCTAAAATCCAGCGCACATTTGATATTTTTTCCCAGGCCGAGAGGAAATGGAGAAGCCTCCCCCCCACCTGGGGCTGCCCTTCATTGGGCGGGTTTCTTTTTGTCACCAGGGGGCCTGTTAAACATAAACCTCTTGGCTTTTCTCTGCCTCTTGTCCTCCCACCTGTCCTGGTCCTTGGGGGATCTCCTTCGCATGAATTTCCTACTCCGAAAAGATCTCCTAAAGGAAGTACCGGAGAGGACGGGGAAGCGTTTTTTTTGTTATCCCCGGCCTTGTCCAGGATATCATCCAGAGTGGACCCGAATAAGAATTTGCCCTCACACGGGATGGAGCACATCCTAGACTTCGTTTGCAGGTCGCCTGGCCACATTTTGAGCCAAAGGGCCCGCCTAGCTGCATTTGAAAAACTCCCAGCCCTAGCTGCCAGTCTGACAGAGTCGGCTGAGGCGTCAGCCAGAAAAGCCGCTGCGCCCTTCATTACTGGGATGGAGTTTATTATATCACCCCTTGAGGCTTAATCCTTCAACTGCGCTTCTAATTGGCCGTGCATGTGGCTGCTACCGCGGGTTTTAACCCCCCCTGCCGCCTCCCAAGCTTCTTTCAAAAAGGAGTCAGCTTTCTTATCCATAGGGTCTTTCAGCACCCCCATGTCCTCGAATGGCAGGGAAAACTTTCTAGAGGCCTTGGCTATCGCGACATCAATTTTAGGCGCCTTCCCGCAGAAGGAGCACACAGGGTCCTCAAAGAGGTATTTTCTTTTGGGTGCCAACAACCCTTTCCTCTCTGGTTTTCTCCATTCCCTCTTAATTGGAGAATGTACTTGATCATTAAGAGGGAAGGATCTCTTTTTCTTCTGTTCTAGGCCACTAAACATTATGTCCTGGATAGACTTTTTAGGGTTAGGATCCACGAACCCGATAGTAGACCTAACTGCCTTAATCAAGGTATCGGTTCCATCTATAGGGAAACAACTATGACCCCAGTCCCCTGAAGATGATGAAGACGACGAATCGGATGAATCGGAGACTACTCCCTCCTCGTCTGAACCACTGGACTCCGTTACTGGGGATAGGTGTCTAGTTTTCCCTTGTTTTTTTCCCCCCCTTCTGCAGGGACTTAAAGGTGTCCTCCACCTGAGATTTAATCAGGGATCTGAGTTCGGTGGCAAACTTAGGGGTTTCCTCACAGATAGTTTGATTGATGCATGAATTGCACAGTCTCTTTTGCCATGCAGTGGGCAGATGCGCTGCGCAAAGCGCGCAGGCCCTGTGCTTGGATTTGCCCATACTCTTCCCCTGAGAAGAAAAGAGAGAGGGGCCCCAAGTTACAAGTGAGCTTTCACAAATATCACTTACCGACCCTTAGTAAGAGGGAATACCGGATTTGAAGAGGAACCCGATCCAGTAGCTGGGCCCTTCCTCGAGGCTGACGCCGCGCTGGAGTCCTTGCCATGTTGTGAAGACCTCCCAGAACGCCCACTTCCTCCGTCACCTTGCCGTGAAGGGCCACTGGAGGATCCTTTTACACGCTTCCTCTGAGGCGATGGTGAGTGGGGGTGCAGGGACTGTACCTCCTGGGGCTCCTGGTCGCTCATACTGTAAAAGTGCCAGAGAATGCCAGGAAGCACTTCCCTGTGCTTCCCTGGCCATTTAAACTCTTTAGGGGTTCGCCCTCCCTTTGGCCTGGCACCTGCGCTATCAGGTGTGTCCCCCCCCCCTCTAGGCCACCGCTGTGCACCATTAGGGAGGGGAGCGCTCCCCCCTGTGCGGTCAGTTTCTCGGGCGCCCTTCGCATCAGAGGGGAGCGCCGGCGTGCGCGCCCAGACGCTCCGGCTTCTCCCGGCAGTCGTCCGGCGCGCGCTTCGCGAAGCCCAGGCAAGCCTCCGTCCCGGGCCCCGGGGCTTCAGGCTTACTCACTAACCCGAGCCCCGCCATACTCACCACCTGGGCCTCGACGCCACCGGAGACCGCAGTGATCCAGCTCCTTGCTGTGTCGCGTCTCCCTGCCACCCTAGAGGCCCGCTGACCCCAGCGGTGGCGCTGCAGGACACCGCACCAGCCGAGGCAGGGAACCCCCGCTGCCTGAACCGGACTGGCCGAGCCTGGTAAGTCTCATCTTCTTTCTTCATTCCTTCCAGGAACTTTCATCCGTAGGTCCCTGTCAAGGACAGGAAACCAACTGATGCGGGAGAGAGGTGCCGCCCTTTTTATCTGTAGGTTTCTTGTCCTTGAAGGGAGGATCCCCTCTCCGTGGTGCCGTCATGGGGAAAGAGAAAATCTTTAAATGAGAAGGTGTGTCCAAACTTTTGGTCTGTACTGTATGCACATATATAATATACACTAGATGGTGGCCCGATTCTAACGCATCGGGTATTCTAGAATACGTATGCGGCCGACCGGGCGCAAACAGCAGAAGGTTGTTTAAATTTGGCGCCAAAATCGCTGATTAGTTGCGGTTGCCGGCCGCGACCAATCAGCAAAACGGTGTTTAAATTTGGCGGCAATATCGGTGATTGGTCACGGGTGGCGGCCGCGACCAATCAGCGAACTGCGTTAGTGAGGACCGGAGAGCTTGTTTAAATTTGGCGATAAAATCGACCAATGAGCAGAGCGGTGTTTAAATTTGGCGCCAAAATCGCTGATTGGTAGCGGTCGCCGGCGGCCACGACCAATCAGCACAGCTGTGTTTACATTTGGCGCCAATCTCGCTGATTGGTCGCGGTCGGCCACCGCGACCATGATTAATCAGCAGAGCGGCGTTTAAATTTGCCGCCCATCTTGCTGATTGGTCACGGCCGGCCACCGCGACCAATCACCGTCGTATTAGTGTGGGCCCGGGAGCGGCGCTGCTTGTGCGGCTCCATATTAGCG
This sequence comes from Phyllobates terribilis, assembly GCF_046119375.1. Classification (NCBI taxonomy): domain Eukaryota; kingdom Metazoa; phylum Chordata; class Amphibia; order Anura; family Dendrobatidae; genus Phyllobates; species Phyllobates terribilis. Next base: position 702,308,955 of record NW_027362764.1, on the reverse strand, counting down.
AGAACCGGGGAGCGGCGCTGCCTGTGCGGCTCCTTCTGCTGCGAGAAGCCGGGAGATGAGCGGTTGCTCGCAGCAGAAGCATCCCGACCGGCGGCGCCGCTCCCCGGTCCTCCGTTCACACTTGCTGTCGGGAGATCAGCGGGCCAAGCCGCTGATCTTCCGACGTTAGCCACATGGAGGTCAGCGGCGCCGGTCGGGGTAGTTGTGCTGCTAGCGCAGCTCATCTCCCGGCTGCATCACCGCTGACCTCCGTCCGCCAGATGAGCCGCTAACGGCCGCCATCTTTTTTCAGAAATTCCGCGGCGCTGATTGGCCGCTGCCGGACCAATGAGCGACGCGGGATTTCCAGGACAGACAGACAGACGGGAGAAGACAATTATATAGTAGATATACAGCTCTGGCAAAAATTAAGAGACCACTGCACAGTTTTCTAAAAATCACCATCTCTACACGTCTAACAGCCATTCCATTCCAGTGTCAGCTGAATTCCAAACCACAGTCCACCTCATTCTACTTAATGTGCTTCTGATTAGGTGATCACATGAACCAAATCTTATGTAACGAGGGAAAGTATAAAAAACACTGCTGTGGTCTTCACAATCCTCTTGCAATAGGACAAGCTGGATGGCAAAACAAGTGCTAGGAATAGCCCAAAAGTTATTTGAATGAAAAAATAACTTTTAACCATGCCAAAGGAGCTGAAAAGAAAAGTCTTGAGTGAGGAAAAGAAGGGCTCAATTCTGGCTTTACTAGCAGAGGACTGTTTTTTCCAGCAGGACAATGACCTAGCTGTGTGGCATGGGGCAATCAATGTGTGGATGAAGGAACACCACATCAAGACCCTGTCATGGCCAGCCCAATCTCCAGACCTGAACCCCATTGAAAACCTCTGGAATGTAATCAAGAGGAAGATGGATAGTCACAAGCCATTTAACAAAGAAGAACTACTTAAATTTTTGTACCAGGAGTGGAATAAGATCACCCAAAAGCAGTGTGAAAAACTGGTGGAAAGCATGCCAAGACACATGAAAGCTGTGATTAAAAATCATGGTTATTCCACCAAATATTGATTTCTGAACACTTCCCGAGTTAAAACATGAGTATTGTTGTTTGTAAATGAATAAGGACTTGTTTTCTCTGCATTATTTGAAGTCTGAAAGCACTGTTTCTTTTTTATTATTTTGACGATTTCTCATTTGCTGCAAATAAATACAATTTTTTTAGCTTTGAATTTCGGAGACATGTTGTCCGTAGTTTATAGAATAAAACAGCAATGTACATTTTACTCAAAAATATACCTATAAAGAGAAAAATCAGAGAAAATGAAAATTTTGCAGTGGTCTTTATTTTTTTGAGCAGTGTATATATATTTATATATAGCTCAGGCAAAAATTAAGGGAACACTTAAACAACAGAATATAACTCCAAGTAAATCAAACTTCTGTGAAATCAAACTGTCCACTTAGTAAGCAACACTGATTGACAATCAATTTCACATGCTGTTGTGCAAATGGAAGACAATAGATGGAAATTATTAGCAATTATCAAGACACCCTCAATAAAGGAGTGGTTCTGCAGGTGGGGACCACAGACCACATCTCAGTACCAATGCTTTCTGGCTGATGTTTTGGTCACTTTTGAATGTTGGTTGTGCTTTCACACTCGTGGTAGCATGAGACGGACTCTACAACCCACAGAAGTTGCTCAGGTAGTGCAGCTCATCCAGGATGGCACATCAATGCGAGCTGTGGCAAGAAGGTTTGCTGTGTCTGTCAGCGTAGTGTCCAGAGGCTGGAGGCACTACCAGGTGACAGGCCAGTACACCAGGAGACGTGGAGGGGGTCGTAGGAGGGCAACAACCAAGCAGCAGGACCGCTACCTCCACCATTGTGCAAGGAGGAACAGGAGGAGCACTGCCAGAGCCCTGCAAAATGACCTCCAGCAGGCCACAAATGGGTATGTGTCTGCACAAACGGTTAGAAACCGACTTCATGAGGGTGGTATGAGTGCCCGACATCCACAGATGGGGGTTGTGCTCACAGCCCAACGCCGTGCAGGACGCTTGGCATTTGCCACAGAACACCAGGATTGGCAAAGTCGCCACTGGCACCCTGTGCTCTTCACAGATGAAAGCAGATTCACACTGAGCACATGTACAGACGTGACAGAGTCTGTAGACGCCGTGGAGAGCGATCTGCTGCCTGCAACATCCTTCATCATGACCGGTTTGGCAGTGGGTCAGTAATGGTGTGGAGTGGCATTTCTTTGGAGGGCCACACAGCCCTCCATGTGCTCACCAGAGGTAGCCCGACTGCCATTAGGTACCAAGATGAGATCCTCAGACCCCTTGTGAGACCATATGCTGGTGCGGTTGGCCCTGGGTTCCTCCTAATGCAGGACAATGCCAGACCTCATGTGGCTGCTCAAAAAATAAAGGGAACACTCAAATAACACATCCTAGATCTGAATGAATGAAATATTCTCATTGAATACTTTGTTCTGTACAAAGTTGAATGTGCTGACAACAAAATCACACAAAAATCATCAATGGAAATCAAATTTATTAACCAATGGAGGCCTGGATTTGGAGTCACCCCCAAAATTAAAGTAGAAAAACACACTACAGGCTGATCCAACTTTGATGTAATGTCCTTAAAACAAGTCAAAATGAGGCTCAGTATTGTGTGTGGCCTCCACGTGCCTGTATGACCTCCCTACAACGCCTGGGCATGCGCCTGATGAGGTTGCGGATGATCTCCTGTGGGATCTCCTCCTAGACCTGGACTAAAGCATCCGCCAACTCCTGCTAATATGACTGTTCGGTGTTCATGGGATATCATGTATCATGGTATCGACAGCCCATCACCTGTTTACATGAAGCAATTTGCTTAAAAATTATTGCTCCCAACCAATGAGTATTTTCCTCTTAAGATGAGCCTATATTCAGGAAGGATCATTCCAACAAATGCTCAATTTCTCAGTAGAGGCCTGTCTAAGTGAACTCTAATAGGTTTCAAACCCCTTAGTAACCAGGTCAAATTTTTCAAATCACTTTATGTAGCAATATCTCTGGATTGTTTTAACAAATCCCAGTGATACGGAGATCGTTTTTTAGTGACACATTATACTTTATGTGGTAAATTTAGGTTGATTTTGAAGTGATAATTGGGGGACCTATGAAATGGAAATCCCCTCAAAAAGATCTCATTTTAAAAACAGCACCCTCAACATATTTAAAACTGATGACAAGTAGTTTATTAACCTTTCAGTTGCTTTTCTGCTAGACCTGTATCTGTCCCAAAGCTTCCCCTCTCCGAGACTCACTGACTGCCCACTCTACCTACAGAGCACCATCCTGAGACTTCCATACAGTCTCAATACTGATAAATCGCTGCACACAGTTTCTCCTTCTAACATTCCTCCTGCTACCTAGTATGTGCTAGCATCAGACTGCTTAAGTCCATTATTTACAAGTGCTGATACTGATACCCCACAGGCTCAATGTACTGTAGGGGAGCAATGAATCAGATAGTGTTTTTATTTATTATAAATGTAATCTAGCACTTTGGCATGCCCAGCACAAATCACTTACAGCCAATAGTTTGCTAAGAGTACTATTACAGTCCTGCTCATAGTTATTGGCACCCATGAAGTTTAACCCTTTTCCGACGTGGTCAGTAACAGTACGCACCACGTCAGAAAGGCCGGTTCAGCGGGGGCTCCGGCGCTGAGCCCACGCTGAAACGGGGGCATGTCAGCTGATTTATACAGCTGACATGTACCCGCAAAAGCCATGGGTGGAATCATGATCCACTCGCGGCTGTTAACTAATTAAATGCCGCTGTCAATCTCTGAAATGGGCATTTAACAGCGCCGTGCCGGAAGCGTGTCACTTACCCTGCCCATCGGTGACCCCGTCCCGTTATCGCGGGTCACCGATGGGTGGGCATGGCAACCCAGGGTCTGCAGCAGACCCCTGTGGTTGTCATGTAAAGATTGCTATGAGCGCCACCTAGTGGTCGGCGTTCATAGCACATGAGCATTTCTACTGCATACAAGCGATCTGCTCATCGCCTGTATGCAGTAGAAGCAATCAGAAAACTGCTGCTTCTAGTCTCCTATGGAGATTATTGAAGCATGTAGAAAGAGTAAAAAAAAAAAAAAAAAAAATATTAAAAAAATAAAATAAAAAAGTTTAAATCACCCCCCTTTTGCCCCATTCAAAATAAAATAATAAAAAAACACATACACATATTTGGTACTGCCGCATTCAGAATCGTCCGATCTATATAAAAAAAGAATTAATCCAATCGGTAAACTGTGTAACAAAAAAAAAAATTCCAAATGCCAGAATTACGTTTTTTTGGTCGCCGCAACATTACAGTAAAATGCAATAACGGGCAATCAAAACATCGGATTTAAATTGAATCAATAAAAACATCAGCTCGGCGCGCAAAAAATAAGCCCTCACCTGGTCCCAGATCCTGAAAAATGGAGACGCTACGGGTCTCGGAAAATGGCGCCATTTCTTTTTATTTATTTTTTTTTAGCAAACTTTGGATATTTTTTTCACCACTTAAATAAAAAAGGAACTATACATGCTTGGTGTCTACAAACTCGTAATGACCTAGAGAATAATAATGGCAGGGTGTTTTAGCGTTTAGTGAACGTGGTAGAAAAAAAAAAAACTGTGGAATTGCATTTTTTTTGCAATTTCACCGCACTTGGAATTTTTTTCCCGTTTTCCAGTACACGGATATGGTAAAACCAGTAATGTCGTTAGAAAGTACATCTCGTCTCGCAAAAAAAAATAAGCCCTGATACGGCCATATTGACAGAAAAATAAAAAAAAGTTATGGCTCTGGGAAGAAGGGGAGCAAAAAAAGAAAATGCAAAATAGGAAAATGCTCCGGTCATTAAGGGGTTAAGTACATAATGTGGAATATCTCCTGAAAAGAATGAACCAAGTGAAAGTTTTTTGTATAGAACACTCGTGTTAACTACAAAAGAGCAAATGATAAACAATAATATAAAGCCAGAACAATGGGAGAGAAAAATAGAAAAACCTAAAGCTTGCTGTGATACTGGTATTGGCACCATTTACATTAATTTAGTATGGAAACACATTTTGACTCGCTTGTGGTAAATCACAAAAGAGATTCTCCTGTGATTAAATGTGGGGTGCCCATGTGACGTGAATTAGCCAATGAATGATGACTTCAGTGTTTTAAAAAGCCAGGCTAGGCCCTGTTACTTTGTCACAATGGTGAAGACAAAGAAGCTTTATGAGACTTCCAAAGGGTGTAAGGCCTTCTCCAAAGACATTGGTATCACAGTTTCAACTGTGCGCAATTTTATTAAGAAGTTTGCCAAGCATGGAACCGTCAAGAACCTTCCTGGACGTGTGGGAAAGAGGAAAAATGACCAGGGAGGTCTTTGAAGGTTGGTGCGAATGGTGGAAAAAACACCATGTCAAACATCCAAAGACCTGAAGGCCAACCTGGAACAGTCTGGGGTCATGGTTTCAACAAGTACCATATGCCGCACACTAAACCAAGCAGAGCTTTATGGGCGAAGGCCAAGGAAGAAAACTTTGCTGAATAAAAGACATAAAAAAGAACAACTGATCTTTGCCAAAGAGTACCTTGACAAATCACAATCCTTCTGGGAAAATGTTCTGTGGACAGATGAAACAAAAATAGAGCTTTTTTGGCAACGTAAAGCAGCAGTTTGTTTACAGACGGCACAATGAAGCTTATAAGGAAAAGAAAGCCTTACCAACAATTAAGCATGGTGGAGAATCCATAATGCTGTGGGGTTGCTTTGCTGCGTCTGGTACTGGAGGCCTTGACTGTATCACAGGAACCATGAAATAAGAGAATTATCAAGAGATTTTAGAGGGAAATGTCCTACACAGTGTAAGATAACTTGGTTTGAGTCGAAGATCATGGGTCCTCCAGCAAGACAATGAACCAAAGCACACATCTAAAAGTACACAGGAATGGTTGAAAAATAAAAAATGGACTGTTTTAAAATGGCCAGCAATGAGTCCTGACCTCAATCCCATTCAAAATCTTTGGGATGAGCTAAAATCTGCCTTTTGGAAAAAGAACCCTGCAAACATTCAAGAGCTTTAACAAACTGCAAAGGACGAGTGGGAGAAAACTCCAGCTGAGAAGTGCAAGAAGCTTACAGGGGTGCCTTTATTGCTGCACATGTTGCTTATTCTGTTTCTTCTTTGAATTTTCAACATGGAAGTTGAAAAACAATGTTTTATTGTTGTATTACTTTAGATCACTCATTAACAAGTCCTGAGGATCTGAGGATATAACTTTCATACATTTCCATTTATTTCTGAAGATATTGTACAGTCTATGAAAAAAATGAAGGGGTGCCAAAAATAGTGAGCAGCACTGTAACGGTGGAGCCTGCACTGCCTTTATATGCTCAGTGACAAAGTCACTGGCAAAGTACTGGAGTGGAGATATGTAGCACTGAGATTGTTAGCTCCAGTAATTAAACATAGGGAAAAGGTTCCAGCACACGAGTTAATTAATCAGCCATCTTAGTGCTAAGGTGATTAAACACCTGTAGAAAGGGATGAACTCAGAGGATAAAATCACAACCTTTCAAGGCATTTGGTGGGGAGGGCCTGGAGGCACAAGCTCTGGAGCTGTGGTGTGCATGTTAAGGAAAGCTGTTATTGTTCCTGAAGCGGACGGTTACCCGTAGCAACAAGGACTGTGCTATACGTTATGTTTTGTTTTCCTGTTAGGCCGGGAAGGCCGTGTTTGTGTTGCTAACAATGCTGTGGCTTATGCAGTGCTCTTAATAAACCACATTAGATTTAAAGAGACAATGTTCCTGTGTACCTCTGTGTGCAACCAAGTGAGCCGCTCTACCACAGCTCTCATACCTTGTGCACATCACCAGTCACTCACAACTTGCAGAGGGTTCACAGGCCATGCCCCCATGACATCACCTTTCAGCGGTACACTGTTTCGAGAGTCCCGCCGCCAGCATGCATAACTGTGTTTTACTGGCAGGTTATGTTATGTTCAAAGCACAGATGGGAAATCTATGTACTCTGTGCTTTGACTGGGCTGTTGCAGGAAGTTAAGAAGCTTGTGGTCACATGACTACATATGACCGTTCAGGAACGCATCAGAATTTTAACAGAAAGTAAGTTACAAATTCATTTCACATAGGCTTTACAATGTCTTAATAATCTGTATGTCCAGAAAACACTTTAAAGAGCCAAGATTTTGTCAAGACACATCAATTCCCCCTTTAAGATAAAAACTGACCACATTCTGATTGCCCAGGAAACACGCACATTTAATATGAAGAAAAGTATTTTATCAGTTGGAGATTTCCTAAGACATTAAATCAATCTGGCTCACAGTCTTACAACTTCAATGAAAAATTATCCAAACCAAACAACCATCACTCCATAAGTTTCCCTCATTTTCTAATTGCTCCAATAACTTGGGTTTACTAGTCACCTAGGAATTGTGTGAACCTTTCACTCTACTAAATGTGTGATAATACAGGCAAATGCTACAATATTTACAAGCGTGGTTATCTGAAGAGAGGCTGGAAAAGGTCTTAATTCTGTTTGGGAATTACAACTAACAAGTTCTGAATGAACACCAAAAAAGTTATGAAGAAACGTGTGAAAGTTGTGAGCTTGAAAGGATGCCAGGAAGACCATGGACATCTCCCACCGCTATCCCATGATAATAACGCAGTAAGCTGCAAGATATCAAGATAAAATAAATGCAGGGCAATAAATTCTGGGGCCGTTACTGGTGGTTGCCAAAAGAAAATAAAAAGCTGTTAACTGTAAATTCTCTTCATAAGCAAACAAGTTGAGGACTAAAATGCTAACTCATTGGGGGATACATATACAAAAGCTAATGCAAAACTAGAGCCGCCTACAACAACCAGTCACAGAGCTTTCATTTTACAAAATGTGCCAGTTTTCTTTTGCACTGGATAGATATACAGGTACATCTCACTAAATTAGAATATCATCAAAATGTTAATTTATTTCAGTTCAATACAAAAAGTGAAACTCATATATTATATAGTCATTACAAACAGAGTGATCTATTTCAAGTGTTTATTTCTGTTAATGTTGATGATTATGGCTTACAGCTAATGAAAACACAAAAGTCATTATCTCAGTCAATTAAAATAATTAAAGGGAATGTGTCACCCCCCTGGGCGATATCAGACCTCTACTATGGGCATACAGGTGATAGAAAAGTAAATCTATACTTAAGGCCCCGTCACACTTAGCGACGCTACAGTGATCCCGACAACGATACGACCTGGCAGGGATCGTTGCTGCGTCGCTATGTGGTCACTGGTGAGATGTCAAACAGTCAGATCTTCCCAACGACGCAGCAACGATACGGCGACCCGTAGCGACCTGTATAACGATGCAACGCAAATGCACACCTATGTGTCTCAGTTCTGAGTCGCCAACGATGTCGTTGGAAAGGTGTCAAACACACCGATGCATGCTACCCAGCGGGACCTCAACGATCAAAAAATGGTCCAGGCCATTTCAACACGACCAGCGATCTCACAGCAGGGGACTGGTCGCTGCTACGTGTCAAACGTAGCGAGATCGCTGCAGAGGTCGCAATTGCGTCACAAAACTTGTGACTCAGCAGCAATTTCGCTAGCGATTGACAGGGGCTTTACCTGTATGGCCCATAGCAGAGGTCTGATTGCAGAGAAATCTGATTTTATAAAGTCTGTTTTCCAGAAGCGTGGCATCCAGGGGACGCCAAGCAAACCCCTCCTATCTGATTACTATTCTCCTACATCACCGCCTCTGTGCTAAATTACAATATTCTCCCCCTTCCCTGCACGTCACAGGGCCCTGTGACGTGCCCTGCTCTGCTTCCCTTCCCGTGCATGCGCAAAGCGCCGCTCCCATGGAGCGCGCTTTGTTTCCCTCTAGCCCCGTTTGGCTGCATACTGCCAGCGTACTGGAAGTCTCAGTGACTCACCGTCGCTTGCACAATACAAGGCTGCGACGCAGTACATACAGTTATGTATAGATTTACTTTTCTATCACCTGTATGCCCATAGTAGAGGTCTGACATCACCCGGGGGGGGGGGGGGGTGACACATTCCCTTTAACAAAAAACACCTGCAAAGGCTACCTAAGCGTTCAAAAAGACCCCTTAGTCTGTTTCAGTAGGCTCCACAATCATGGGGAAGACTGCTGACTTGACAGATATCCAGAAGGCAGTCATTGACACACTCCACAAGGTCCCTGAGTTCCAATTTTCATTTGGAAATCAAGATCTCAGAGTCTGGAGGAAGAGTGGAGAGGCCACAATCCAAGCTGGTTGAGGTCTAGTACTGTGAAAAGTACCAATACCTGGTTTAAAAAAAACAGTATCACTGTGCTTGATTGGCCAGCAAACTCACCTGACCTTAACCCCATACAAAATCTATGGGGTATTGTCAAGAGGAAGATGAGAGACACCAGACCCAACAATGCAGACAAGCTAAAAGCTGCTATCAAAGCAACCTGGGCTTCCATAACACCTCAGCAGTGCCACAGGCTGATCGCCTCCATGCCACGCCACATTGATGCAGCAATTGATGCAAAAGGAGCCCCGACCAAGTATTGAGTGCATTTACTGAACATACATTTCAGTAGGCCAACATTTCTCATTTTAAAAACATTTTTCAAGCTGTTGTTATAAAGTATTCTAATTTACTGAGATAATGACTTTTGTGTTTTCATTGGCTGTAAGCCGTAATCAACATTAACAGAAAGAAACAATTGAAATAGATCACTCTGTTCGTAATGACTGATATAATATATGAGTTTCACTTTTTGCATTGAAGAACTGAAATAAATTAACTTTTGATGATATTCTAATTTAGTGAGATGCACCTGTATATCTATCCAGTGCAAAAGAAAACTGGCACATTTTGTAAAATGAAAGCTCTCTGTGACTGGTTGTTGTAGGCAGCTCTAGCTTTGTATTAGCTTTTGTATATGTATCCCCCAATGAGTTAGCATTTCAGTCCTCAACTTGTTTGCTTATGAAGAGAATTTACAGTTAACAGCTTTTTACTTTTCTTTTGGCAACCACCAGTAACGGCCCCAGAATTTATTGCCCTGCATTTATTTTATCTTGATATCTTGCAGCTTACTGCGTTATTATCATGGGATAGTGGTGGGAGATGTCCATGGTCTTCCTGGCTTCCTTTCAAGCTCACAACTTTCACACGTTTCTTCATAGCTTTTCGATGATATTCTAATTTAGTGAGATGCACCTGTATATATAACTACTTCTGTCCTAAAGTGTAGCAATAACTACAGAAAAAAGCAGCAGTGAAAGATCCACCAGGGGGTCATGTCGGTAATCTTACTAAAATGTTGCTGAGGTATATCAGATACTGTTATAAAACTCCAAGTAGTGATGTAATAACTAAAGCTAGCTACGCAATGAAAAAGCTAAACGCTTGGATGGCAGCTATCTCTGCCAACCCCCCTCCCAACCCTTGGCTTGGCCAAACTTTCATGCATTTCAATTAGGTGAGAATCTTCCCTGAAACCTACAAGATCAAGAATTGAAATTCCAGGTTCCCAATCCTTCTCTCACCCAATATTATGTTTCGGAGAAGGTCCGTGAGGCCCGTATGCAATTCAGAGGATCATTCAGTCCCACCAAATTTTCAACAACTTTGTGAAACTCAAACATGTGAAGCCGGCCACAGCCATTTAGCATCATAATTTAACATTGTTCTCTCTATTAAACACTTTTTTCCCAACCAAAGTTCAGTACATATAAGCCAAATGAAATTTTGTTTTTGGTTTGTTTTTTATAATAGCCTGAAGCTACAAAATAATTTAACTTCAAAATGGATGTTTCAGTAAGATCAACACCCCCTAAGCCATCTATATGCGCATAGAAATCAGAGAAAGTTAAGTAAAACTATATTTTGATATCTGCAACTCAATGTCTTATTCCAGAGTAACCCACATTTTTCTTAATATGTAAATGGACTGCTAAGATTTATGGGCTGGACAAGGATCTCCCCGAGAATCTGACTCCAGAGATTATTTTAAATGAAATGAGGCAGTAGCAGTGTGAGACATGTAATGACTGACAGTCGGCTCTCCTGATCTACATGTCTCACATTGGTAACACCCACTGTCATTTAAAATAAGCTCTGGAGGAAGATTTTCAGCAAGATCTTTGTCCAGCCCATAGATCATAACAGCTCATTTACACATTAAGAAAAATGTGGATTTCTCTTGGCTAAAGAGGGGAGAAAAAGCCCCCTGAAAACATGGTAAGGAGTCACATGATTAGAGGAGGTACACAAGCCTGGTGGGAAATCTGAGTGGTCATAGATTGGTGTCACCTCTCCAGGCCTATGTGAGATACAACATCTATTGAGAAGTCAATCCCAGACTTCGAATAAAGAGGAAACCAGAGACTTAAGACTTACGGAGCAATGTCGGCATCTAGGGAGTGTTATGATGTTGGAACCGGGTGGAAGAATAATCATTTGCATTATCATAGTGGAACCAATACATAAGTCTAGTAAGCATAGTAGCCCAATAATAAAACTGTAAATCAGGTCATTCTGCCCCTCTACTGGTTTTAGGCTTTTGCAAAATGGATTTAGAAATATGGGGTCCGCTCACTTCTCCATCCACGAATAAAGCAGATAAATGCTGGAGATGCCTACCTGTATTGTGAAGAAGGCAGTGCAATAGAGATGACCGGGGAACAAATATAAGAACCGTAGTAACACACCCATCTTAAACACACTAATCCTCCCAAACCAGGAGAGATTTTTTTTTTTGTTTGTATAAGGAATCCAGATCCTTCACCGTTTTGGTAGGAGTGGAGAGAAGTTAGAACTGTTTCCACTACCTGAACAACCCCTTTTTTAAATTCATTAGTCTCACTTGTAAAATAAAATTAAAAAAAATTAACTCACCACCCGCACCATTCGATTGATGTCTGAACAGGGTCTGCTGCAGATCATGTGGCATTAATGCCACGTGGAACACTGCAGCCAATCAGCAGCCCTTGCTTTCCTTGAACGAATGTCAGAAAAGAGAAAGGAGTTTGAGTGCAGCACTCCAATAGCGGCTGCCCCAATGTGACATCGCTGGAACGGCACTGGTGCAAGAGCTGAGTATATGTAGATTTTTATTTATTTTCTTAAAGTTTTACAAGAGGGACTACTTAAGGTAATTTAAAAAGGGGTTGAGTGGACAACTCACTTTAAGTTGGAACAGGGAGCGAAGGTCTGCTGGGATGTGGACATCCAAATATTTTATAACCAGGGATGGCCATTAAAAGAGAAAAGATGACTGCAACGTGTTTGCCTCTCTAGCAGCTAATGAAATAGTTAAGACTTTGGCTAAGTTCAGATATTTTTAGAGAAAAACGCGAAGATAGATCTATAGTTGAAAAGTGCAAACTGCACAGAAGTATCGCTTTCCTCAATGTTTCCCGAGTTTTGCCCTCTTCTTTCTTTACTATTTAGCCTTGTGCAGAGTGGAACAGTTTGTGTAATGCTCAGCTGACATCTGCCGTTCTCCTTTTCCATGGAGCCACTATTGCTTTGCTGTTGCCTCTTGCTTAGCCTGTGTATGGCTGTTTTGCAGAATGATTTCATAAACTGTTTGTCCAGACATTCTGCCAACAGACATGAGCAAAATACTGACAGCATTCCGAGACATTTACTACAGCACCACAAGGTTACCCAATGATCCCTGATTGTGGTGCTGAATTAGATGCAGAAAGTTTGAACACTTGCAGTAAAGAGACAGTGCTGGTAAGGGAGTCTGAGGACAAACCCACACAGCAGACAATTAGTTTTTCTTTTTTTTTTCTTTTTTGCTTTGGAAATATTAAATTACAATGTTTTATCTGTTCTTATTTGCAAAAACACCAGCATTAAATGGAATCTGTCAGTAGGCTTAACCCTCCTAAGTTGTATGAATGGCCATGTGGGTCATAGGAAGTTGAATAAATTGATACTAGAGATCTGCAATCTCATGTCCAAGCGAACCTGTCACCAGTAGTGTTGAGCGATACCTTCCGATATCAGGAAATATCGGATCGGGCCGATACCCAAAAAGTATCGGATATCGCCGATTCCGATGTCGGAAACCAATGCAAGTCAATGGGACACAAATATCGGAATGAAAATAAACCCTTTCTTTCCTTGTAGGTTAATTCTACATGAAGGAAAACAACTAACAATAATGTAGAATGTATTGGGGGAGGTGGCTGCCCAAATCGATGGGAATAGTGCTCACAGTGAAACTTGAAAAGCCGGCAATTCAGCAGCGGCATACACCGGTACCCGACAATTTAGAACAGAAAGAATAGAGCTTCACACATAGATTAGATAGATAGAAACATGTCAGTCACATATATATGAAGTACAGTGACAGTGTTGATTACTGTACTTGTCATTTAGTGTTAAAATAAAGGATTTATTAAAAACAAAAAAATGGCGTGGGGTTCCCCGTAATTTTAGTCTCTAGCGGAGGTTAAGCAGACGGCTGGGGCAGATGTTTGAAGCCTGGGAAGGGGGTAATACCCACGGAGCTTCCCAGGCTACTAATATTAGCCCCCAGCTGAATACCTAGCCTTTACTAGCTATTAAAATGGGGGACCCCCCCAAAAAAATGACGTGGGGTCCCCCCCTATTTTAATAGCTAGCAAAGGCTAGGCAGACAGCTGGGGGCTGATATTAATAGCCCAGGAAGGGTGCCATGAATATTGGCCCCCTCCCAGGCTAGAAACACCAGCCGTCAGCCGCCCCAGAAATGGCGCATCCATAGGATGCGCCAATTCTGGCACTTAGCCTCGCTCTTCCACGCTGCCCTGTAGTGGTGGCAGTGGGGTAATGGGGCTGGGGTTGATGTCAGCTTATAATGCCAGCTGACATCAAGCCCAGGTTAGTAATGGAGAGGCGTCTATAAGACACCCCCATTACTAACCCCATAGTCAAAGTTAAAAAAAAAACACAAACACCCAGAATAAAGTCCTTTAATTGAAATAAACACACAATTCTTTATTGTTCTAAATTAAACCATACTTACCATCACGCCCATTCCAGCTGAAGCCAACGATCTCCTGCAATAAAAGAAAAATAATAAAGCAACATCATCCTTACCTTTCCATGGTTCCCAGGACAGCTTCAGCTCTGCTACATCGAGATGACAGGCTGGATTGCAGCAGAACGCTGCCATCCAGCCTGTCATGCCGCAGACACGGAGAAGCGCAGGCTTGCTTGCGCTCCTCAGTGTCTGGCTGTGACGGCATCCAGATGAGCCGACAATGAACTCAGCTCACCTCATGCACGTCACTGACAGCGTGGGAGAATTCTCCTGCGCATGCGGTGAGCGTGAGAGACTCGGCTCATCTGGATGCCGTCACAGCCAGACACTGCAGAGCGCAAGCATGCCTGCGCTTCTCAGTGTCTGCAGGATGACAGGCTGGACCGCAGCAGAACGCTGCCATCCAGCCTGTCATCCCGCAGACACTCAATGTAGCAGAGCTGGAGCTGTCCTAGGAACCATGGAAACGTAAGGATGATGTTGCTTTATTATTTTTCTTTTATTGCAGGAGATCGTTGGCTTCAGCTGGAATGGGCGTGATGGTAAGTATGGTTTAATTTAGAACAATAAAGAATTGTGTGTTTATTTCAATTAAAGGACTTTATTCTGGGTGTTGTGGTTTTTTTTAATACTTTACTAGAAATTCATGGCGGTCATGTCTAATATTGGCGTGACCCCATGAATTTCGGGCTTAGGGCCAGCGGATAATACAAAGCTGGGCCTAACCCCTTTATTACCCAGTGAGCCACCGCACAAGGGCCCTGGATGAGCTGGATACAGTGCCAGAAGATGGAGCTTCTATGAACGCCATTTTCTGGGGTGGCTGCGGACTGCAGTTCGCAGCAGGGGGGGCTCACAAAGCTTGGGCCACCCTGCGCTGTGGATTCCAGCCCCCAGCTGGTTAGTTGTACCTGGCTGGACACAAAAATAGGGCGAAGACCCACGTATTTTTTTTTTTTTACTTATTTCATGAAATTCATGAAATAATAATAAAAAAAGGGCTTCCCTATATTGTTGTGTACAGCCAGGTACAAATAGGCAGCTGGGGGTTGGGGGCAGCCCGTTCCTGGATGCTGTACCTGGCTGACATACAAAAATATGGCAAAGCCCACGTCAAAATTTTTGGGAAAAATTAATTAAAAAATAAATAATAATTTAGGGACTGCATCTTTATTAACCCCTCAAGTGTCATTTAGTGTTAAAATAAAGGATTTATTGAAAAAAAAATTGGCGTGGGAGATCCCCCATAATTTTAGTCTCTAGCAGAGGTTAAGCAGACGGCTGGGGCAGATGTTTGAAGCCTGGGAAGGGGGTAATACCCACGGAGCTTCCCAGGCTACTAATATCAGCCCCCAGCTGAATACCTAGCCTTTACTAGCTATTAAAATGGGAGACCCCCCCCCCCCCCAAAAAAAATGACGTGGGGTCCCCCCTATTTTAATAGCTAGCAAAGGCTAGGCAGACAGCTGGGGGCTGATATTAATAGCCCAGGAAGGGTGCCATAAATATTGGCCCCCTCGCAGGCTAGAAACACCAGCAGTCAGCCGCCCCAGAAATGGCGCATCCATAGGACGCGCCAATTCTGGCACTTAGCCTCGCTCTTCCACGCTGCCCTGGTGCGGTGGCAGGGGGTAATAGTGGTGGGGTTCATATCAGCGCCAGCTGCCATGAAGCCCAGGTTAGTAATGATGGGCGTCTATAAGACACCCCCATTACTAACCTACAAAGTGTTGAAAAGAAAAAACACACACTACACCCAGAAAAAAATAATTAATTTGAAATAAAACACACCATTTTATTTAATTCTTAGTTTACTTAAAAAAAATAGTTACCTGTCCACGTTCCTGCGCTGATCTCCCATGCACAGCTGTCACATCTGGAGATGGTGACAGCTATGCATGGCTGCTGTAAGCTCACACTGCCGGGAACACGTCCGCTCCCGGCAGCGTGAGCCCCTGACTGAGGTCACCGGAGTGCATTCAGTCAGCGCAGCTCCGGAGACCTCCTGTACGGCACTGCTGTACCGTGGGAATTTCTCACGGTACAGCAGGGCCGTAAAGGAGCTGACCGGAGCAGCGCTGCCTGAACTCCGGCGAACCAGCTTATGCAATGATGGGGCTGCTTTACTGCCACGGCATTCTAGCGGCGGCAGCGGTTCAGAGCGGTCACATTTTATGTGGCTGCTCTAAACTGGAGATCATCGTGGGACACTCGTGGACTACTACGGAGGGGTAAGGATAAGGTTGTGGTTTATTATTTTATATTTTATTACAGGAGATCGATGGCTTTGGGGAATTAGGTGTCTAGGTGAGTATAGGTGTAGTTTTTTATTTTTTACCTTATTTTAGGTGGCGAACGACGGGGACAGGTAATGTATAAACTAATTTATTTTAGGTAACCACTGGCCACCAATGACATGTATTTAAAATTTATTGGGGACCAAAAACAAATATATATGGGGGTCTAAAAGAATAAAAGATGTATAGGGGCAAAAATAACAGATGGGGCAGTTTAAACAGCAGGATCAGGCTGATGGGAACTACTGCTCCCATCAAGCTGATCCTGCTGGCACGAGTGGACGGGGGACAGACATAGGCCGATGGGAGTAGTAGTGTCACATCGGCCTATGTCTGCCTGCACGCACACACCCGCAGACATCGCACAGACACCGCACACACCCGCAGACATCGCACAGACACCCCGCACAGACACCGCACACACCCGCAGACATCGCACAGACACCGCGCACACACCCGCAGACATCGCACAGACACCGCATACACCCGCAGACATCGCACAGACACCGCACACATCGCACAGACACCCCGCACACACTAATCATGACGGGTCTGATGGTCTGGGAGGTGAGGCTGACCTGTGCGGCCGTGGGAAAGTTCATGTGAGTTCATGCAGTCAAGCATGAACTCACATGAACTCTCTGAGGGCACCGCGGCTACTTCAAATGAACAGCTGATCGGCATCACCTGATACCTCAGCTGTTCATTTGAAATAACGGGCGGGAAAGCGCAGCACAGAACGAGAAAGCCGGCGGTGAAGTCTTTTCACTGCCGGCTTCCCCGCCCGGGTCCTTCGCTCCCCGCTCCTTGGTGCTGCGCTCCCCACCCGGTCCTAACTTACTATCAGGATGGGGGGAGCGGAGGATCGGGGTGGGAGGCTGCGGGGAAGCAGTATGGGGCTGTGTGATTGTTTAAAAGCCGGCGGCTTTTTACCGCCCGCCGGCTTTTAAACAATCAGGAGAATTCTCCCACGTTGGGATGGCATTCTGATGACAGGCTGGATCGCAGCTGAGCGCTGCCATCCAGCTTGTCATCCTTCAGAGACACTGCAGAGCGCAGGCATTATGGGAACTTCCGATTCCGGTATTCGATATTGTAAAAGTATCGGAATTAAGTATCGGAATTCCAATACCGCGAATATCGGCCGATACCCGATATTTCAGTATCGGAATGCTCAACACTAGTCACCAGGTTTAGCCGATATGAGATTCGGCCAGCAATTTTTAGCCCTCATATACAGCATTCTATAATACTGTATATTAGCCCCGATCGGACCTGCAAGAGAAGAAAAATAGTTTTTTATTATACTCTCCTGGCATTTTTTTAATGGGGTCAGCTTGCACTAGCTCCAATGTCAAACAAACTAATCTAAAAACAGTTCAGGGTTATTTTTTACTTTCAGAACTATCAACACCTAGGTTCCAGATCTCTACAGATTTAAGATCTGTTTATTGGCTTGGAAAGTGAACCCAACCTTGGTGTTATTGTTTTGTTTAGAACTCAACAACCAAGAACCAAAGTTTGCCCACTTCCAAAACACGTCTCGACTCTAGGCTTTCATCCGTGAAACAATGCACAAACAGTGATTTATACATTAAAGCACAGCAGGCTTTTAACGGTGTTAGTAAGCGTAGTTCACACATCCGAGCAGCCAGCTGCTGAATCCAACATTACTGATACTGTATCAGATTCACTGGGAAGAAAAATTCTCAACATCCGCATCTTTTCATGTACAATGCAAGAAGGCATTTATATATTCAGTAATTGTCTATAACACAAACTGCAAACAAAGCATACAGTACAGACCAAAAGTTTGGACACACCTTCTCATTTAAATATTTTTATGTATTTTCATGACTTTGAAAATTGTACTGTGAAGCCCAGCTGTGCTTGGTATCACAAATCCTAGAAGGGTGTATTCAAGGATTCCTCCACAAGAGGCCCCCATAACCATTCACACATCTCCACCTTCCACCTCAGTCCACCAGAGGGAGCCCGTTAGGGATAGATAAATAGGGAAGGTGGAGCCAGGCAGCTCAGTTCCTCTGAAGAGTTCAGCAAGTACAAACTTGAATGCAGAGTCGAGCTCAGTAAGTCTAGACTGGAGACACAGAGAGAGGTTAGTCTGCGGTAGCTCAGAGAGGTGAGCTTTAGGTGTGCCAGCGCCATAAGATCGGTGAAGCGCGGCAAGCTGCCGTTAGTGTGAGTAGCCTAGAGAGGGCCCGAGTAGGCTGAAGGCGAGTAGAGAGAGTTAGTTCATAGGGGGCAGAGGAGCTTAACTAGCTCACCCCGAAGAAGCAGTTACCGGACACCGGGTCCGAAGCTTACCGGGATCTCCATGACCCAGTAAGATAAACCAGAATCCCTGGAGAACTACAAGTCCCAGGATCGCTAAAGTGCTGATACGTACCAGAGCCAGGAGACACATAGGCCCCGGAGGTCGGGAGCGTGCACTCCAAGAGAAGGCCCTACCACAAGGTCAGCCAGCGCAGATCAGAGACAAAGTTAGGCCTAGCTCCAGGCAGGTCAGAAACTTATTACGCAGCAACAAGAACCAGGAGGCCCAAAACCTGCTCACTGGGGAGGATCCGGACATACACCCTTCACCCTACAGTGCTCCGGGGAGTGCCTGAATTTCCATCAGTAAAAGGTACTGAAGTGACTATAATGTCTATCCCTGTTCTTGCTCTGACCCGGCGGGGTCTCTTAATCCTGCTTTCCCCGTTCATACACTGCCATGAGGCCTAGCTCCACCTGTGGGGAGCTATACCATCCAGCTGCCTTATCACCAGCCTCAGTGGACTGCGCAGCAGCCACAGGTGGCGTCACAAACTCTTTTATAAACTTAACAAATCACCAACCATTTTTAAAGGAGAGGCCCAGGGTACGGGCCCAGGAGCTGACCACCGCGACATCCCTAAAGGCCAGGCTAAAGGCCCGGGTACCGAGTCATCCCCATCTCCCCCTGGGCTAGTCAGTACATTCACACTGAAGGCATCAAAACTATGAATTAACACATGTGGAATTATATACTTAATAAAAAAGTGTGAAACAACTGAAAATATGTCTTATATTCCAGGTTCTTCAAAGTAGCCACCTTTTGCTTTGATGACTGCTTTGCACACTTTTGGCATTCTCTTGATGAGCTTTAAGAGGTAGTCACTGGAAATGATTTTCACTTCACAGGTGTACCCTGTCAGGTTTAATAAGTGGGATTTCTTGCCTTATAAATGGGGTTGGGACCGTCAGTTGTGTTGTGCAGAAGTCTGGTGGATACACAGCTGATAGTCCTACTGAATAGACTGTTAGAATTTGTATTATGGCAAGAAAAAAGCAGCTAAGTAAAGAAAGTGGCCATCATTACTTTAAGAAATGAAGGTCAGTCAGTGCGAAAAATTGGGCAAATTTGAATGTGTCCCCAAGTGCAGTTGCAAAAACCATCAAGCGCTACAAAGAAACTGGCTCACATGAGGACCGCCCCAGGAAAGGTAGACCAAGAGTCACCTCTGCTTCTGAGGATAAGTTTATCCGAGTTACCAGCCTCAGAAATCGCAGGTTAACAGCAGCTCAGATTAGAGACCAGGTCAATGCCACACTGAGTTCTAGCAGCAGACACATCTCTTCAACAACTGTTAAAAGGAGACTTTGTGTAGCAGGCCTTCATGGTAAAATAGCTGCTAGGAAACCACTGCTAAGGACAGGCAACAAGCAGAAGAGACTTGTTTGGGCTAAACACAAGGAATGGACATTAGACCAGTGGAAATCTGTGCTTTGGTCTGATGAGTCCAAATTTGAGATCTTTGGTTCCAACCACCGTGTCTTTGTGCGACGCAGAAAAGGTGAACGGATGGACTCTACATGCCTGGTTACCATCGTGAAGCATGGAGGAGGAGGTGTGATGGTGTGGGAGTGCTTTGCTGGTGACACTGTTGGGGATTTATTCAAAATTGACGGCATACTGAACCAGCATGGCTACCACAGCATCTTGCAGAGGCATGCTATTCCATCCGGTTTGCGTTTAGCTGGACCATCATTTATTTTTCTACAGGACAATGACCCCAAACACACATCCAGGCTGTGTAAGGGCTATTTGACCAAGAAGGAGAGTGATGGGGTGCTACGCCAGATGACCTGGCCTCCACAGTCACCAGACCTGAACCCAATCGAGATGGTTTGGGGTGACCTGGACCGAGGAGTGAAGGCAAAAGGGCCAACAAGTGCTAAGCATCTCTTGCAACTTCTTCAAGATTGTTGGAAGACCATTTCCGGTGACTACCTCTTGAAGCTCATCAAGAGAATGCCAAGAGTGTGCAAAGCAGTCATCAAAGCAAAAAGTGGCTACTTTGAAGAACCTAGAATATAAGACATATTTTCAGTTGTTTCACACTTTTTTGTTAAGTATATAATTCCACATGTGTTAATTCATAGTTTTGATGCCTTCAGTGTGAATGTACAATTTTCAAAGTCATGAAAATACAGAAAAATCTTTAAATGAGAAGGTGTGTCCAAACTTTTGGTCTGTACTGTACATTGTGCACAAGTTACATACTATATTATACCTAGAGCAAGGCTTGAGGGGAAATGACACGAGTGCGACGCGTGATATAGATATAGTCAAGTACAGTCAGTGCCGTAGACATTGAATGGATTGGCATGACATGGTCGAACTCCTCTTAAGTGTGGTTATGCAGTGAAGAAAATGGAGAAGTCAAGACCCCCATTCTAGTGATTATAGGGATCTAAGGGGTGAGCACAAAGCTCTGGATAGGTAATAATAGTCCTTATGGGAGAAGCCCTTTAAAAAATGAATTGTATCATATACTAAAGGCTGAGGCAAAAGTGCTACCAAGTTAACAGTAACGTTATCTCAGAAGTCTAAATCTGCTCTGTTTTAAAGGACCATTCCCATTTCATACATTTGTAAAATATTTTATTTACTCGCTTGTATATCGCCAATAATTTTCCCAATACTTCACAGACATAACCACTGTTCCCATTGGGGTTCACAATCAAAATTCCCTACCATGCGAACAAGGGGAGAATAGCATGTACAATTTCCGCAACACCATCCCTGTTTCTATGGGAGCTAACAATCTAAAATTCTCTACCACGCAAACACAGGGAGAATGTACCCTTGCAGAGGTTTTTGTTGGTGGGATTTGAAACCAGGATGACAACGCTTCAAAGCAACAGTGCTAACCACTGAGCCACCGTGCTGCTCATATAACCACAGAATATGTTTTAAATGTATAGTAGATGTGGGTCCCACCAATGGGACCTGTATCTATCTTGAGAACAAGGCCCTGTAGCTGGCTGTCGTCAGTGGACAGGTAGCTGGATTTCCCATACAAATGAGTGGCACCCTTCAGGGCTTTGTTCTAAAGATAGATGCAGGTCACATTGGTGGGACCCACGTGTACAATACATTTATGACACATTCTGTAGATATGCTACAAATGTATGAGATGCAAATAGTGCATTAAGAAATTTATTACTATCACCACCAGTACTTTCTGCAACCACAAAAAAAGGGGAAAAAAAGGAATACGAAAAAGCTGGGAAGAAAAAAAAAGGAATACAACAAATCTGTGAAGAAAAAAAAGGAATACAACAAAGCAGTTAAGATAAAAAAGGGAAGAAGAAGGAAGATAGGGCATTTTCAGTTTAAAACAAAGAAATAAAATACAGCACGCTACAACAAAAAAGATGCAAACAAATGTTTTTGAATATGTACACATAATCTTGACAGCATTGTGGATTTATGGAATTAATGAAATCACATCCATACAATGGAGAGAATATCTGTAACATAAATTACTGATACTTGAGATTTTGCATTTACAATATATCAAAGTCATGCTTCAGATTTTCACCCTTTGTGATCCATAGTGAAATCTAGATGATTTGGTGCAGATTTTGCCACTGTGTATGTGCTTCGGATTTGTCCCATGTACCCTTATATTGCAGACTGCATTTATCTCCAGGCACCTGAGCAGATATAACAAGTTTTTGCCGCAAAGCTGTAAATCAAACCACAGTAGTTCCCCGCCTTCATTTAATTAATATATGTCATAATATTATTTATCATGAATGTTAAAGTCCCAGACAACCCATTTAATGTATTGTAAAAACAGCAAGTAGCCAATACGCAGATAACATAATTTATCAGTAATCTCCTCTTTGCGGAGTTATTTAAACCATCTAACAGGTTAAATCAGTGACTTGCAAAACCCGATGTGCAGAGTCCATTGGTGATATTATTTTACCCAACGGATGACCCATAAACTGAACTTTCCAAAATGGAACACTCTCCGACACTTGTCATTGATACACAGAGCCTGCTACTCCTCACAGCTGTCACAACAGCTCCCCAGAATGTTCCATTCATTGGCAAGTCTTCCGAGAATTCACATATCACACAGCCGAATCAGAGGAGACCTTAGCAGCACAACTACTTGCCATCTACACTGAAAAAGAAAATATTGTTTCATGCGTATCGCAACCTGAAGATTATTGCCGAGCTATTATATAATTTGACAAAATATCATCTGCACTCTAGTAACATCCGGGAAGGTTACAGCAATTATGAAAGATGGTAACAAAATCTTTTTTTCAGGATTAGAGACTGGGATACTGGTGAAGAATGTATGAACAATCATTGTGCAAAGATGTGGCAAAATTCCCTAAATAAGTTGACGTAAGTGCTGGTCATTTGTAAGATTGTTGGTGTTCAAGTAAAATAAGAAAGATCCAGTATTTCTTACTCCAAGAATAGTTCAGTTTGCAGTCGTACTCTTGTCTTTGAAAACACCAGAACCCCAAAAGGAACCTGAAGGATCTTTTTTAAGTCCCATCAGGATTTGTCGTCATCCTTTGAAAGATGAATAAGGAATGGTTGTCTTGGCCCAATTATATCTGTTAAAGGGAATTTGATTGTTATTTATGTGAAATTTTTCTATTTTTTTTTTACATTTTGTTCTTTTAATTTTTTTATATGACCTGCATAAAACAATCAGAAAAAGAAAAAAAAATGATCACAATGCCTTAACTTTTGTAAAGAATAGAAAGTAACTAATAAATAATTAAAAAAAAAAGCTGTATTCTGCTATGCAGCTACTATAACATCGTGTGTCCAGTTCAACACGAAAAAAATGCTTTAAAAGTCCTCTTTAATGTATATAGAGGTGTTAAGAATCGATCATTGTCATCCTGTCTGTGATGATAATGAGACTGCTGTAAAGTCTTCTTTACAGACCAGGAAATGTTAATCTAATATTAGGCCTAGAGAGCAGTGTGAATATTGTTAGATAGAGAGATATGGATACATAGATGGATATGGAGAGAGACCGCCAACAACCTAGAGGCCGCGAGCAAGATGGACATGGAAAGAGAAGACTAAGGCTAAGTGCCCACGTTGCGGAACTGAAGCATATTTTTTACGCTTCTCCCTGGCGGGAAAATCGCATGCGGATTTTACATGCAGTTTTCCCGCCAGGTAGAAGCGTATGTGAGGCGTCTTTGCAGCGTCTTTGCATGCATTTCCGCATGCGGGTTATCAAGCACTTCTCCAAGTGATTTAAGCATCACTTGGAAAATTGCTTGACAACTTTATCACACTATATAAATCCATGCAACCGGCATGGATTTATATAGTGTGACCAAGTAATAGTTAAAAAAAAAAGAATCAGAATGGTAAAAAATAAAAAAATAAAGTTTATACTCACTTTCCGATGCATTCTCTGCCCCGTCCGGAGTCTTGAGCGGCTCACGCTGTTGTGTGCCGGACCTGCGGTGACGTCATTGAGTCATGTGATGGGTCACATGACTCAATGACGTGGCAGGTCCTTCACACAACAGCACGACGCCGGGAAAACACCGGGAAAACATCAGAAGATAAGTATAAACTTTATTTTTATTTTTTTTTTACAGGTTCTTTGGTACCCAGGTCTGGATGAGAGTCTCCTCTCATCCAGACTTGGGTACCATCCGCACATTGATTCCGCTGCGTTTCCACAAAATTAATGAACATGCTGCGGATTTTTGACCGCAGCATATACGCTGGGGAAAAATCCGCAGCATGGGCATTGACATTGCGGAATGCCATTGGGGAACATGGGGTGCGGATATACATGCGTTTTACAAGCGTTTACGCTGCGGAAATTCCGCAGCATATACGCTTGTAATACGCAACGTGGACACGCAGCCTAAAAGAAAATAAGTTTATTTTACAAAAAAAAACATGTTATATAAAATCCGATTTAAACAATAGATCGCTTTCTGATGTCACTTTTTTTTCCACATGTGAACAATCCTTAAACTATATAATACAGTGGTAGTAAATAAAAGCTACAAATAGATTTGTCAGTCAATAAAAAATATATATATATATATATATATATATATATATATATATATATATATATATATATATATATATATATATATATATATATATATATATATATATATGCATAGCAACAAGATTAAAGATTTCTTTCAAAACAAAAAATTGAAAAATTTATTATAGGAAAAGATATGACATCATCACTGATGATTGTGGCAGTAATGCATGAATCATTTGTCTCAAAGGTCTTTTACACTTGCAGAGTAAATCTACCCAGCAATGAAATACAACAAATAAGGTACTTTTAGCACATTTTCTATTCTGGCATAAAAAAAATTATTGATTGGCAACACAATCAGTCATGTAAATTAGGGATGAACTGCTGACAACAACGTTAAAGGAATGATAGGATGAGGAGGGATGTACAATCACTGTTACACGTAAATTAAAGCAAAGTCATTCGCACTTTCAAAATCATAAAACACCTCAGTATAGTTTGATGAAATGCTAAAATATAAAAATATAAAGCATGATTTGTAACAAAAAACAAACAAACAGTCATTTAATTCTCAGATGTATGACCTCTGGCCAAAAACTAACCTATCATCATGAAAAAATTACTTTAAAGGGATTTTTCCGTTAAGCACAGGGTAGGTGATAATTTATAATCTGGGAGTTTAAGTGCTATCTCAGTCCCATAGATGGGGAATGGTGCAGTGGCCATACATGTGCACTAATGCTCCCATTCACACAGTGGACTATGTGGCCCCCGTTCTTGTGAATTGCCGTCGGACTGCAATTGATTAAGCATTCATCACCTATCCTGCGGATAGGTAATAATTGTGTTAAGCGAGAAAAAAAAAAAAACAGTTTAAATAGGCATGCACAACTTTCTTAGCTTTATTTCCAAGCCACATTATAAGAAAAAATCTGTAATATATACCATTATTAATTTAAAAAAAAATAATACAATGCTTTTCAATAGGATGTAAAACAAACTTTAAAAGACAACACAGAAAGCCGTAAATATTATTATAAATTAAAAATATTTACAATAAAATGTTAAAAGAAAAAAGTAAATAAAATTAACAACTTTAAAATATTTAATATAAAAAGTCTATTTATCTGTTGAGGACAGATCTGTTACAAAGCTGTCACTTCTCTACAATATCCATGTGAAAAAATATAAAAATACCTAATATAAATTTGCTTGAACTGAATTACCTTGATTTCCAGATAATTGCACATGGCTCATCAACTAAAGCCTGCAAAACGGTCAGTCCAAAAGGATCGGAGAATTGCCAGTCCCAGGAGGAAATCATCATTATCAGCCAACATTGAAAGTTGTTACATGCCATTACTGTAAGTCGCGTTGCTCCAAACGAGACATGAAAACTTTCCACTGTTAGTCATACAGTAATTACTACTGCAAACAAAAATGCCATTACTGTTAAAAGCCCTTTTTATACTAGAGAGGAATATTTCCCAAAATTTCACAGGCAATATTACTCCACACTTCCCAAAATATGGTCAAGCCAGCTAAGGAATTTAGCAGAACTTTTTATGACAGTCATGACCTCATTATATATAGTTAATTTAAGGAGAGAAAAAATTGACATGAAAGCAAAAGATGGGCCAAAGGCGGAAATGCACTACCTGAAGTTCAGTTATTCTTAAAAAGAATGGAAAAATAGTTTGAGCAAGGCTGCAGGATCTTCAGTTTAGTAATTAAAATGTAACCCAATGTATAAAACTAAAGTAGAGCCTAAGACTGTTCACAAGCAGTGTTTTATTGGGGTTTTTTTGTTGCGGTTTTTTATGCAAATTAAAAGCTGCTTTTTACAGTACCAGCAAAAGCTATAAGACTTCAAAAGTCACATGCTTTTTTTTTCTTTTTGAGAACTTAGGATAAAAACAATGAGCAAATACCCTGCAGTAAGTAAACAAATAGTAATAATACATGTAAATAAGGAGACTGATACTTTCCCTCTTTTTTTCTATACATTCCTGTGCTAGGCACCCCCAAAAAAGCATGTGTGATTGCTTTAAAGCGACACAAGTCCTTTTTAAATGTCTATTCCCATCTTGTACATCCCCAAGCTATGTCATAAATGTCTAATAGGTGTGGGTGCCGATTGTCTGATAGATGCGGGGTCCAATAGAGCAGAAAAACTTGGCACTCTTTGAAAATAAGTTCCTTTTATTTGCATTCATATAGAGTTAAATGTTTTCGGTCCTGGTACAGACCTTCATCAGAACAGAATGCTTTAGGTATGGAACGCCCGGAAAAAAACGCGCTTGTGTGCGCGACCGGCGTCACTTGAGAAGAGCACTCTTCAGGGACAGTGTCACACAAGATGAGGGAAGGAATAAGTGTACAAGGAAGGGAAGAGGGGGAAGGGAGCCCAACAACTAGGGAAAGGGGGAGTGGAGACCCCCTAGGCAGATCTAATATCACCCTGCCTACCCTATCAACCCTATATAGGTTCTGCATCTATCGCCAAACAGGAAAATAAACCCTGAATGACCTTAGAGCATGGCTCTAGACAGGGTGGGCACAGGGTGAGCACTAGTCAGGCCCCACTACAAACTAAAGACAACAAAGTAAACAAACAAAGGGGATACACTTAGCTTGAGCAGACACCAGAGAGATAACTTCAAACTTTCCTCCAAAGGCACCAAAGACGAGACTAGCCGACTGCCAGTACTCGAAGCCTGCACAGAGGTACAAAGAACTATCACCGGCGACTCTCTGGAGAAACAGAGATTTTAACTAGCAAGCAGGGGTATGTCAATCAGCAGAAGAAGGTGGAAGTTGCTGCTGGGTCCTTAAGGGAGAAGGATATAGCTATACTACAGAGATGAGAGGATCAAGAAGGCGTCTGCAATGCCAAGCGCAGTGACCTTCTACAGCCGGATCAAGAGCGTGTGTCTGTCACACCTGACACATAGGTACATCTATCAGACATTGGCAGCAGTGGCTCAGTGGTTAGCACTGTTGCTTAGCAGCGCTGGAGTACTGGATGTTCTTCCCGTGTTTGTGCAGGTTCCTTTCAGTTACTCTTGATTTCTCTCTCAGTCCAAAGATACTGACTGGTGACAATGCCAAATTAAGAGATGGACAATCTGTTTAAGCTTCTACCTTTATATTACCTCTATGGTTCTGAAGAACTTGTTGGCCAAAAAAAAAATTACTGTGCAATAACCTCTCTGCATCCATTAGTGGTATTCACTACTACTGCCATTTTCTATACTGAAATCATCTCATGTTTTATATTGTTTTCCACTCTGATTGCAAGATCTACCAGAAAGGAAAGGCTTCCACTAAGTTGTAAACCTCATATAAAACACATCTTAAATTAAATCCATTACCAGAAACAGCACAATGTGTTTAAAAGGAAAATTGAAGACGCTCAAAAAGGTGAGAGAGCGCTGGAAAATAATCAAAATTTCCTGAGGAAAATGTGAGAATGCACAGAGCAGTCACAGTTATTATGCAAGGTCTGCATCAACGCTGTGTTAAGTTCTGCTCCACTTTGACGTAACTCTCCTAAATCATTGTCACCATGCTGTCTTCTCACATAGCCTTTTGACTCCAAATGAGGAGTTATCAACAGTAACAGAAGTCGACTCGTAAAATCAAAGTGACTGAAGGTCATTTCATTTACAGATTTGCACGTTATAACATAAAAAAGCTAGGATATAAGAGTTCCATTTAATATACAGTAAAACAATTAAATTGTCGATTAAGTATTGCCCTTTACAGGCCACATATGATATTTTTTACTACTTAAGGCCTCAATCAGACATCAGTTTTGCACTAATAGAACACATACCCATTATAGTCTAGGAAAGAAGATGCTGCTCACACTGCTATCCACCTTGTCTACATGATCTAATACACGAGCTATCAGGGATGCTGAGGTAAGAAGAGGCTGCTCACACTTTTGTCTACCTTGTCTACATGATCTAATACAGGAGATACCAGGGGTGCTGAGGTAAGAAGAAGCTGCTCACACCGCTGTCTATCTGATCAAATACTGGAGATACCAGGAGTTTGAGGTAAGAAAATGCCACTAGCACTGTTGTCCAACCTGTATATCCGATCTAATACTGGGGATACCAGGGGTGTTGAAGTAAGAAGAGGCTGCTCAACGTGCTGCCCATCAGCTCTAATACTGTTGATACTAGGGGTGCTGAAGTAAGAAGAAGCTGCTCACACTGCTGTCCACCCTTTCAATCTGATCCAATACTGGAGATACCAGAGGTGCACACATAAGAGACCACTTCCTTGCTGGATGTTGAGTGGCTGCTGATATATAGAGCTTGACTATATGTGATATAGGTTCTTTAGGTCACAGGAGCAGCAGAGCTTCCTACTACACATGCTCACAGACTCCTGTCCTACTAATATTCTAGGATAGGTTTCTGTGAGTGTAACAAGATGGTGGCTATTCTGGAATACTATAGTAATTGCCTTCCTGTATAAAACAACTGTGATTTACTAATTTAAGGTACTTAGAAACTTATTAAGAATGACATTTCTTTTACTATTATTTCCTACTTGGTATCTTTTTCTATTCCTGGAAAACCAGATTTAAAAAATGATGTAACATAAGATGGATAAAGAAATACATTTGCAATTTACTCAACATTAAATATGGATTACAGAGTAACATCTCCAAAAGATCACCCCTATCCAGAGCAGATTTTTCTGTGATAAATTTTCTGTTTGTGTTATTTATAAATTGCCCATTCCCTGACAAAAGGTAAGCAGAAACGCGCGTAAGGGTTGGCGCATAACATTGGAGCTGCGGGATTCACCAGTTCAGGTATATTCATCACCTTTACCAGACTGCATCTGGGCACACTGCATGATTTTTTTATGCATTGGATTAGCAAAATTGATTCATGGCCAGGAATCTATCTACATTTGCACTTTACTACATTGTATGAACATACCGTATGCCTTGATTCTTATAGGTGATCTATCCATTTGTAAATTATATTTACATCTATTGCACTTTAAATAAATATATATACATATATTTTGTATAGTGGATCACATGGATTTTGTATACATGCAGATAATTAACAGCAGCTCTCTGTTCTCAACTTATTTTTTCTTCACTACATAATTTTGATAATATTTTAACACATTGGAATTTTCATATGATATGCACCTCCTTTTTAGCTTTCTTGTTGCACACCCACTGCAAATTACTTGATTAATAAAATTCATGTCACTATTATCATTGACCGCAATCTGTGTTTTCTTTCTTTTTCTTGTTTGCATTTATCAAGATGCACATAGTATTTTTGATTTAAGACAAATTTAAAACAAGCCAACAGTCTAAGCCAGTGATGGTGAACCTATGGCAAGCATGTCAGAGGGGGCACGCAGAGCCCTCCCGGTGGGCATAAGCGCTATTTCATCAGCACTGCGACCGCCACCACTCTCCTCAGCCCACGTGCCATCCCCCTCTCACTAGAGTAGCGGCCCCTCTAATCTGCACGAGCGCCGTCTGACGAGAGATGGGCGCCCCACCTGAGGAAAGCGGCCGCGCCGCTAGTGAGAGGGGGATGGTATGCAGGCTGAGGAGAGTGGCGCGGTGCTAGTGAAGCACTGTGAAGGGTGAGGAGATGGCGCATGTGCCCACAGGTAGCACTGTAATAGTTAGTAGTCAGTAGTTATTATTTTAATCTGGGGAAATTACATGGTGCGGAGCACCACGCGGGGCCCATCGCACTGCGCGGAGCACCGCGCGGGGCCCATCGCACTGCGCGGAGCACCGCGCGGGGCCCATCGCACTGCGCGGAGCACCGCGCGGGGCCCATCGCACTGCGCGGAGCACCGCGCGGGGCCCATCGCACTGCGCGGAGCACCGCGCGGGGCCCATCGCACTGCGCGGAGCACCACGCGGGGCCCATCGCACTGCGCGGAGCACCACGCGGGGCCCATCGCACTGCGCGGAGCACCACGCGGGGCCCATCGCACTGCGCGGAGCACCACGCGGGGCACCACGCGGGGCCCATCGCACTGCGCGGAGCACCACGCGGGGCCCATCGCACTGCGCGGAGCACCACGCGGGGCCCATCGCACTGCGCGGAGCACCACGCGGGGCCCATCGCACTGCGCGGAGCACCACGCGGGGCCCATCGCACTGCGCGGAGCACCACGCGGGGCCCATCGCACTGCGCGGAGCACCACGCGGGGCCCATCGCACTGAGTGGAGCACTATGCGGGGCCCATTATACTGCGTGCAGCACTATGACGGGCCATTATGCTGTATTTCGGGATGGGGGGGATCACCATTCTTTGTTGGGGGGATTGAGGGAGAGGGGTACAGTAAGGTCATCATACTGTGTGTGTGGAGGAATTCACTGTGGGGGTATCATACTGTGTTTGGGGACAGTTTTGTTTGCATCCTACTTTATTATCTGTATGTTTCAAGTTTTTTATCCTTTGTTATTAAATATTTAAATTGGGCCATTGTGCACTATGGGGGGCCCATCACACTGCAGGGAGCAATATGCGGGGCCCATTATACTGCGTGGAGCACTATGCGGGGCCCATTATACTGTATTTAGGGCTGTGTGGGGATTACAGTTGGAGAAACATATTGTGGTGGGTTCACTATTCTTTGTTGGGGGGATTGAGGGAGAGGGGTGCAGCAGGGTCATCATACTGTGTGTGTGGAGGAATTCAATGTGGGGGTATCATACTGTGTTTGGGGACAGTTTTGTTTGCATCCTACCTTATTATCTGTATTATTCAAGTTTTTTTATCCTTTATTAAATATTTAAATTGGGCCAGTTTCAGTTTGATATACAGTACAGACCAAAAGTTTGGACACACCTCATTTAAAGATTTTTCATTATTTTCATGACTATGAAAATTGTACATTCACACTGAAGGCATCAAAACTATGAATTAACAGATGTGGAATTATATACTTAACAAAAAAGTGTGAAACAACTGAAAATATGTCTTATATTCTAGGTTCTTCAAAGTAGCCACCTTTTGCTTTGATGACGGCTTTACACACTCTTGATGAGCTTCAAGAGGTAGTCACCAGAAATGGTTTTCACTTCACAGGTGTGCCCTGTCAGGTTTAATAAGTGGGATTTCTTGCCTTATAAATGGGGTTGGGACCATCAGTTGTGTTGTGCAGAAGTCTGGTGGATACACAGCTGATAGTTCTACTGAATAGACTGTTAGTATTTGTATTATGGCAAGAAAAAAGCAGCTAAGTAAAGAAAAATGAGTGGCCATCATTACTTTAAGAAATGAAGGTCAGTCAGTCAGAAAAATTGGGAAAACTTTGAAAGTGTCCCCAAGTGCAGTTGCAAAAACCATCAAGCGCTACAAAGAAACTGGCTCACATGAGGACCGCCCCAGGAAAGGAAGACCAAGAGTCACCTCTGCTTCTGAGGATAAGTTTATCCGAGTCACCAGCCTCAGAAATCGCAGGTTAACAGCAGCTCAGATTAGAGACCAGGTCAATGCCACACAGAGTTCTAGCAGCAGACACATCTCTTCAACAACTATTAAGAGGAGACTTTGTGCAGCAGGCCTTCATGGTAAAATAGCTGCTAGGAAACCACTGCTAAGGACAGGCAACAAGCAGAAGAGACTTGTTTGGGCTAAAGAACACAAGGAATGGACATTAGACCAGGGGAAATCTGTGCTTTGGTCTGATGAGTCCAAATTTGAAATCTTTGGTTCCAACCACCGTGTCTTTGTGCGACACAGAAAAGGTGAACGGATGGACTCTACATGCCTGGTTCCCACCGTGAAGCATGGAGGAGGAGGTGTGATGGTGTGGGAGTGCTTTGCTGGTGACACTGTTGGGGATTTATTCAAAATTGAAGGCATACTGAACCAGCATGGCTACCACAGCATCTTGCAGCGGCATGCTATTCCATCAGGTTTGTGTTTAGTTGGACCATTATTTATTTTTCAACAGGGCAATGACCCCAAACACACCTCCAGGCTGTGTAAGGGCTATTTGACCAAGAAGGAGAGTGATGGGGTGCTATGCCAGATGACCTGGCCTCCACAGTGACTAGACCTGAACCCAATCGAGATGGTTTGGGGTGAGCTGGACCGCAGAGTGAAGGCAAAAGGGCCAACAAGTGCTAAGCATCTCTGGGAACTCCTTCAAGATTGTTGGAAGACCATTTCCGGTGACTACCTCTTGAAGCTCATCAAGAGAATGCAAAGAGTGTGTAAAGCAGTCATCAAAGCAAAAGGTGGCTACTTTGAAGAACCTAGAATATAAGACATATTTTCAGTTGTTTCACAATTTTTTGTTAAGTATATAATTCCACATGTGTTGATTCATAGTTTTGATGCCTTCAGTGTGAATGTACAATTTTCATAGTCAAGAAAATACAGAAAAATCTTTAAATGAGAAGGTGTCTCCAAACTTTTGGTCTGTACTGTATGTAATAACTGTTGGACACAGTAATGTTTCTGCCTTGAAATGAGGTTTATTGTACTAACAGAAAATGTGCAATCTGCATTCAAACAAAATTTGACAGGTGCATAAGTATGGGCACCCTTATTTTCTTGTTTTAAATACTCCTACCTACTTTTTTACTGACTTACTAAAGCACTTTTTTGGGTTTTGTAACCTCATTGAGCTTTGAACTTCATAGCCAGGTGTATGCAATCATGAGAAAAGCTACTTAAAGTGGCCACTTGCAGGTTGTTCTCCTGTTTGAATCTCCTCTGAAGAGTGGCATCATGGGTTCCTCAAAACAACTGTCAAATGATCTGAAAACAAAGATTATTCAACATAGTTGTTCAGGGGAAGGATACAAAAAGCTGTCTCAGAGATTTAACCTGGCAGTTTCCACTGTGAGGAACATAGTAAGGAAATGGAAGAACACAGGGACAGTTCTTGTTAAGGCCAGAAGTGGCAGGCCAAGAAAAACATCAGAAAGGCAGAGAAGAAGAATGGTGAGATCAGTCAAGGACAATCCTCAGACCACCTCCAGAGAGCTGCAGCATCAACTTGCTGCAGATGGTGTCACTGTGCATCGGTCAACTATACAACGCACTTTGCACAAGGAGAAGCTGTATGGGAGAGTGATGCGAAAGAAGCCGTTTCTGCAAGCACGCCACAAACAGAGTCGGCTGAGGTATGCAAAAGCACATTTGGAGAAGCCAATTTCTTTTTGGAAGAAGGTCCTGTGGACTGATGAAACCAAGATTGAGTTGTTTGGTCATACAAAAAGGCGTTATGCATGGCGGAAAAAAAACACAGCATTCCAAGAAAAACACTTGCTACCCACAGTAAAATTTGGTGGAGGTTCTATCATGCTTTGGGGCTGTGTGGCCAATGCCGGCACCGGGAATCTTGTTAAAGTTGAGGGACGCATGGATTCCACTCAGTATCAGCAGATTCTTGACAATAATGTTCAAGAATCAGTGATAAAGATGAAGTTACGCAGGGGATGGTTCTTTCAGCAAGACAATGATCCAAAACACCGCTCCAAATCTACTCAGGCATTCATGCAGAGGAACAATTACAATGTTCTGGAATGGCCATCCCAGTCCCCAGACCTGAATATCATTGAACATCTGTGGGATCATTTGAAGAGGGCTGTCCATGCTCGGCGACCATCAAACTTAACTGAACTGGAATTGTTTTGTAAAGAGGAATGGTCAAAAATACCTTCATCCAGGATCCAGGAACTCATTAAAAGCTACAGGAAGCGACTAGAGGCTGTTATGTTTGCAAAAGGAGGATCTACTAAATATTAATGTCCCTTTTCTGGTGAGGTGCCCATACTTATGCACCTGTCAAATTTTGTTTGAATGCAGATTGCACATTTTCTGTTAGTACAATAAACCTCATTTCAAGGCAGAAACATTACTGTGTCCAACAGTTATTACATATATCAAACTGAAATAGCTGCTGCAAAAACACCAATTTTTATAAAACAATAAGCTTAATAGGGGTGCCCAAACTTTTTCATATAACTGTATGATGTTTTGATCGCCTCTTATACAGACCCCTGTCTGTCATAAAAACCCATCGGCGATTTGTGACGCACTTCCGG
This sequence comes from Phyllobates terribilis, assembly GCF_046119375.1. Taxonomy (NCBI): domain Eukaryota; kingdom Metazoa; phylum Chordata; class Amphibia; order Anura; family Dendrobatidae; genus Phyllobates; species Phyllobates terribilis. The sequence goes on along the minus strand of NW_027362764.1, from coordinate 702,274,103 downwards.
CTGGCGAGTGTCAAATCCTTGTCTCAGTGATCGACATTACGATTTAACTAGTTAATAGCCGCTGTTAAAGGTACATGATGACTGATTAAATCAGCCACCAAGAGTGGGGAAAGATGGGGGCTCAGCGTCGGAGTATGTATCAAAGCCAGGGACACGACCTTTGACGTAAATATACGTCAAAGGTCGTGAAGGGTTTAAGCAAGCAGGATTTCTCAGCCATTGAATACAAATTTTAATAGATAAATCTTCTGTAAAGAAGTGTAGAGTGAATATAACATTTGCACATTTTACGCATAATACAGAAGCTGGAACGCAGGACAGTAAAAGATTAGAGTGTAGTTTAAGTACATGTTTACTGCAGACTCAATTTATGATATAAGATCCTGGCAAGTCAGGAACCGACCTCAGTGACAATCCAGAACACAATCTGCATCGATCAGTTTTCCAAATATTTTATTACCTGTTGAACAAGCACATATGTCTTTCCAGTTATGTCATGTTCTGACAATAATCTTTCTGGCACTGAAAAGATCATGCCACCGGATTTTGTCAATCGTTTTCTCAGACCAGTTCCCAAACATAATGCACGTTTAATAAAAAATATTTATGTCCATGCTTTTCCCCTATCACTCAAACCAATTTAAAAAGACAATAAAAAAAGGCCTCCGGGAAAAGGAAAGTACATTGGGTTTTGCTTTTTTTTTTGCTAAAAAAACAACTTAACATAAAAATATTTTATCTATGAAGAAGTAGAAGCCTACAAGACTGCAGTTACATGGAGGGAAAACCTATTACCAAATGTAATTCATCCATTATTTTACCCTCATTTTACGATCATGTATTTGAAGCCCAATAAGCAAGACCTCTTATTTAACCCCTTAAAGACCAGGGAATTTTTAGTTTTTGTGCTCTTATTTTTTACGCACTTTCATCCAAGGGCCATAACTTTTTTTTTCCCCAACATATAGACATGTGAGGGCTTGTTTATTTGCAGGAGGCGTTTTAACTTCATTTAACCATATAATTTACTGGAAAACAGTGAAAACATTTTTTTATGGATGATGAAATGGTGAAAAGAAAAAGCAATTCATTATTTTTTTTGTTTTGTTTTGCTTTCAAGATGTTAAAAATAACTGTGAATCACGATTCTCAAGGTCAGTATGATTACAGCAAAATCCAACTTGCATAAATTGTTTTTTCATTAATATGGTGAAAAAAAATTTTGTGTTCCCATTTTCTGAGACTCCTAACGTTTTCATGCTTCCTTCGATGGAGCTGTGTGGGCTTGTTTTTACCCGCAGTGAGCTGCCATTATCAGTGATATCATTCTGAAGTACACACAACATTATGATCCCTTTTTATTGCATTTTGTTTTAGGGGGGAGTGGTGACAGAAAAACTACAAATTTGGAGTTTTGATTTTTGGTTATATCGTTTACCGTATGGGTTGTTTTACATTTTGACAGAACAGACTTTTACAGAAGTGGCGATAGCAAATATATATTTTATTATTCTCTTTAATTTTTCATTTGGAATAAAGGCAGTATTCACATTTTTAGATTTTTTTTTTCCATTTACATTATTTTTAAGTTTTTTAATATCCATGGACTTGAAACGATGACTGTCAGTTCAAAATGCTCACCACACCACTAGATAAATTCCTTGAGGGGTATAGCTGCCAAAATAGGGTCACTTGTGGGGAGTTTCCACTGTTTAGGCATATCAGGGGATCTGCAAACGCAATATGGCGTCCGCTATCCCCTATAATTTTGTACTTCAAAAGTCAAATGGCGCTCCTTTCCTTCCGAGCCCTGCCATGCGCCCAAACAGTACTTTTCCACCACATCTCGGTTATCTGTGTACTCAGAAGAAATTTTACAACAAATTATCCCATCCATTTTCTCCTGTTACCCTTGTGAAAATGAAAATTTTGGGGCTAAAGCAACATTTTTATGGTAAAAATGTATTTTTCCATTTTCACGGTTCTACGTTATAACATTCTATGAAGCACCTGTGGGTTCAAGGTGCTCACCACATATCTAGATAAATTCCTTGAGGGGTGTAGTTTCCAAAATGAGGTCTCCTGTGGAGGGTTTTCACAGGAACATCAGGTGCTCTGCAAACACAACATGGCATCCACTATCTATTCCATACAATTTTGCACTCCAAAAGTCAAATGGCACTCCTTCCCTTCAGAGCCCTGCCATTCGCCCAAACAGTAGTTTCCCCCCACATATGGGGTATCGGCATACTCAGGAAAAAATTGGACAACAAATTTTATCGTTCAATTTCTTCCGTTACCCTTGTGAAAATGACAAATTTGGGACTGAAATAACATTTCTGTGTGACAAAGTAAAATTAAATTTTTTCCTTCAACATTGTTAATTCCTGTGATGCACCTAAAGGGTTAATATACTTCTTGAATGTGGTTTTGAGCACCTTGAGGGGTTCAGTTTTTAAAATGGTGTCACTTTTAGGTATTTTCTGTCACCTAGGCCTCCCAAGTCACTTCAAATGTGATGTAATCCCTAAAAAAAATTAGGTTTTGTAAATTTTGTGGGAAAAATGGAAAATTGCTGATTAACTGTTAACCCTTTTGACTGACTTGCTTCAAAAATTATGCCAAGCAGAAATATGGTAAATATGTAAATATATTGACCATTTTTTGTGGTATAACTATCTGATTTGAGGGCATAAAAATTCAAACTTGGAAAATTGCAAAATTTCAAATTTTTGTCAAATTTTCTATATTTTTTTTTATAAATAAACGTAAATCATATCAATTAAAATTTACACGTAACATGAAGTACAACATGTCACATAAAATAATCTCCGAATCACTGGGATCTGTTAAAGCGTTCCAGAGTTATTACCACATAAAGTGAAACTAATCAGATTTTAAAAATAAGGCTGTCTTTAAGGGGCTAATGATAAGTAGTTCAGTTCCAGAAGCAATAATATATTCCTACTCCCAACACTTGCAATTTCTTCCCATGCATGATGCTGATCACATGACCGTGACATAATAAAAGGAGGATAATGATCTTCGCTCCTCTTGTCCATGTAAGCAGTTCTGGGACTGACAGCACAGGCAGCTCTGTGCAGGTCCCGCTCAGTTTCCTCTTCTGTCCTGATCAAACACATCAGTGTCAGGCAGTGAGAGAGAACTGCGTACCTGAAGAGTTCTCCGGGTGACTGGGAAAAATTATGACCAAAGTGCTTTGCACCAACACTGGTTGATAACTATTATATGCACACTTTTTAGCAAGATTTTTTTCTTGAGAAAAGTCCGTCTTATAGAAAAAACATTTAGTAAATCTATACGAGGGGCAAGTTATTTACCCACAATACAAAAAAAAAAAAGAAGAGAGGCTCAAAAGGCTTACCTGTACACCATCCTTTAATTTCAGTATGCACTCCATAGTGTTGATAGTTATTACAACAGACTCTGACCCAAGCTTGGTCCATGGCACATGAATCCGTAACTCATGGATGTGACCACTGAGAAATGTGAATGGCAGCTTTAGTTCCTAAAAAGAAAAAAAAAAAATCACTGAAGGACATGTATAAATTCTAGACACAAATCTAAACTTTTGATTGTATTAGTTTGTATCCTTTTTGCTCTCAGACTGAAGCCCATTAATTATGTTAAACGAGTCCTGTGCTTCATGCTCTGTATACAGGGCATTTGGCTATGGGCCCACGATGCAGAAATGCTCCGGATATTTCCTGAGCGTTTCTGCATCTCCCCTGGCAGAAAAAAAGGATGCGGATTTTACATGCGTTTTTCTGCCAGGGACAAGCGTTTGTCAAGCATTTTTAACATGAGATTTCGCATGCTTTTGTCAAGCGCTTTTCCAAGCGATTTTAGCATCACTTGGAAAAGTGCTTGACAGTTGGTCACACTATATAAATCCATGCCGGTTGCATGGATTTATATTGTGTGATTAAATTGTGTGACCAACTTTAACATTATGCCACATTTACATTGTGTGACAATGTTCAAAAAAAAAATTAAAAACATAAAAAATAACCTTATACTCACCTTTCTGGCGGCCTCGGTCTGCTCCTGGCGTCGCTGATGGCTCCGTGGCGGGTACCGGTAATGAAGGACCTTCCATGATGTCAGCGGTCAGGTGATGGTCGCGTGACCATCAGCTGACTAAATGACATCACCAAAGGTCCTTGCAGATCACCGCTGGGAGCCAGGGAGAGTGCATCGTCGCCGGGAGGATACCGGGGGCACCGGAGAGGTGAGTATGATTATTTTTTTTTTATTTTTAACTTTATAATTCTTTTTTAACTTGTAGGTACTATGGTACCTGGGTCGGATGAGAGTCTCCTCTTCTCCAGACCCGGGTACCATCCGCGCATTGAACTGCATAACATCCACATGACTACATGTAGTCATGCGGGTCTTATGCGGTCCAATGCAAGTCAATGGCGGCGATTTAGCAGCGGAGTCGCACTAGAATTGGTCTTGTGGCGGTTTTTACCACAATGTGAATCTGCAGTGGAAATTTTCATATGATGTTCACAGGACATGTGGATTTGCATTGCAGTACATGGCAGACCTATTACAAGCGATTTTAATGTGCAGCAAAAAAACACATTAAATCTGCATCGTGTGCACATAGCCTTTCTGTTCTGCTAAAAGACAACAACTGCTCTATTCTACACAAGCAGCTACAAAGAAATGAATGTTACAGGCGGCCTGGAATCCACTTTCAGGTGTCCTGATAAGCAGATTGAAATCTGCTCTAAGTTTCAGGCTTGTCATGTGAACGTGTCCCTCCAAGTAATACACACTGAGGTCTTTGTGGCCATTTGCTGCAATCTTCACTGGCTGTTTGTCAACACAACTTCATTCTTGTACTATTGTTCCCTCCTACGAGGGACTCCCTCTCTTCGGTATGTACACTCCTCTTGATGCTGCCAATGAGCGATATTTGTACCCCGCAGATTCTACGGAGCCTTCTCTGCACTTATGCTGTCTGTGGGCATGTGATCTCCCATCTCTCTCCCTGCAGGTTCTGCTGAAGGTGCTCTTCTTTCTCTCTACACTTATGATGCCTGTGGGCATGTGTTCTCTCCTCTCTCTCCCTGCAGGTTCTGCTGAGGGCACTCTCTTTTCTCTCTACACTTATGCTGTCTGTGGGCATGTGATCTCTCCTCTCTCCCCCTGCAGGTTCTGCTGAGGACGCTCTCCTTTCTCTCTACACTTATGCTGTCTGTGGACATGTGATCTCTCCTCTCTCCCCCTGCAGGTTCTGCTGAGGACGCTCTCCTTTCTCTCTACACTTATGATGCCTGTGGACATGTGTTCTCTCCTCTCTCCCCCTGCAGGTTCTGCTGAGGGCAATCTCCTTTCTCTCTACACTTATGCTGTCTGTGGGCATGTGATCTCTCCTCTCTCCCCCTGCAGGTTCTGCTGAGGACGCTCTCCTTTCTCTCTACACTTATGCTGTCTGTGGACATGTGATCTCTCCTCTCTCCCCCTGCAGGTTCTGCTGAGGACGCTCTCCTTTCTCTCTACACTTATGATGCCTGTGGACATGTGATCTCTCCTCTCTCTCCCTGCAGGTTCTGCTGAGGGCGCTCTCCTTTCTCTCTACACTTATGCTGTCTGTGGACATGTGATCTCTCCTCTCTCCCCCTGCAGGTTCTGCTGAGGGCGCTCTTCTTTCTCTCTACACTTATGCTGTCTGTGGACATGTGATCTCTCTTCTCTCTCCCTGCAGGTTCTGCTGAGGACGCTCTCCTTTCTCTCTACACTTATGCTGTCTGTGGACATGTGATCTCTCCTCTCTCTCCCTGCAGGTTCTACTGAGGATGCTCTCCTTTCTCTCTACACTTATGCTGTCTGTGGACATGTGATCTCCCATCTCTCTCCCTGCAGGTTCTGCTGAGGACGCTCTCCTTTCTCTCTACACTTATGCTGTCTGTGGGCATGTGTTCTCTCCTCTCTCTCCCTGCAGGTTCTGCTGAGGGCGCTCTCCTTTCTCTCTACACTTATGCTGTCTGTGGGCATGTGATCTCCCATCTCTCTCCCTGCAGGTTCTGCTGAGGACGCTCTCCTTTCTCTCTACACTTATGCTGTCTGTGGACATGTGATCTCCCATCTCTCTCCCTGCAGGTTCTGCTGAGGATGCTCTCCTTTCTCTCTACACTTATGCTGTCTGTGGGCATGTGTTCTCTCCTCTCTCTCCCTGCAGGTTCTGCTGAGGGCGCTCTCCTTTCTCTCTACACTTATGCTGTCTGTGGACATGTGATCTCTCCTCTCTCCCCCTGCAGGTTCTGCTGAGGGCGCTCTTCTTTCTCTCTACACTTATGCTGTCTGTGGGCATGTGATCTCTCATCCCTCTCCCTGCAGATTCTGCTGAGGGCGCTCTCCTTTCTCTCTACACTTATGATGCCTGTGGGCATGTGTTCTCTCCTCTCTCTCCCTGCAGGTTCTGCTGAGGGCGCTCTCCTTTCTCTCTGCACTTATGCTGCCTGAGGACATGTGATCTCCCATCTCTCTCCCTGCAGGTTCTGCTGAGGGCACTCTCCTTTCTCTCTACACTTATGCTGTCTGTGGGCATGTGATCTCTCCTCTCTCTCCCTGCAGGTTCTGCTGAAGGTGCTCTTCTTTCTCTCTACACTTATGCTGTCTGTGGGCATGTGATCTCTCATCCCTCTCCCTGCAGATTCTGCTGAGGGCGCTCTCCTTTCTCTCTACACTTATGATGCCTGTGGGCATGTGTTCTCTCCTCTCTCTCCCTGCAGGTTCTGCTGAGGGCAATCTCCTTTCTCTCTACACTTATGCTGTCTGTGGGCATGTGATCTCTCCTCTCTCCCCCTGCAGGTTCTGCTGAGGGCACTCTCCTTTCTCTCTACACTTATGATGCCTGTGGGCATGTGTTCTCTCCTCTCTCTCCCTGCAGGTTCTGCTGAGGGCGCTCTCCTTTCTCTCTACACTTATGATGCCTGTGGGCATGTGATCTCTCCTCTCTCCCCCTGCAGGTTCTGCTGAGGGCACTCTCCTTTCTCTCTACACTTATGCTGTCTGTGGGCATGTGATCTCTCCTCTCTCCCCCTGCAGGTTCTGCTGAGGGCGCTCTCCTTTCTCTCTACACTTATGATGCCTGTGGGCATGTGTTCTCTCCTTTCTCTCCCTGCAGGTTCTGCTGAGGGCGCTCTCCTTTCTCTCTACACTTATGCTGTCTGTGGACATGTGATCTCTCCTCTCTCCCCCTGCAGGTTCTGCTGAGGGCGCTCTTCTTTCTCTCTACACTTATGCTGTCTGTGGGCATGTGATCTCCCATCTCTCTCCCTGCAGGTTCTGCTGAGGACGCTCTCCTTTCTCTCTACACTTATGCTGTCTGTGGACATGTGATCTCTCCTCTCTCCCCCTGCAGGTTCTGCTGAGGACGCTCTCCTTTCTCTCTACACTTATGCTGTCTGTGGACATGTGATCTCTCCTCTCTCCCCGCAGGTTCTGCTGAGGACGCTCTCCTTTCTCTCTACACTTATGCTGTCTGTGGGCATGTGATCTCTCATCCCTCTCCCTGCAGGTTCTGCTGAGGACGCTCTCCTTTCTCTCTACACTTATGCTGTCTGTGGACATGTGATCTCTCCTCTCTCCCCGCAGGTTCTGCTGAGGACGCTCTCCTTTCTCTCTACACTTATGCTGTCTGTGGGCATGTGTTCTCTCATCCCTCTCCCTGCAGGTTCTGCTGAGGACGCTCTTCTTTCTCTCTACACTTATGCTGTCTGTGGGCATGTGATCTCTCATCCCTCTCCCTGCAGGTTCTGCTGAGGACGCTCTCCTTTCTCTCTACACTTATGCTGTCTGTGGACATGTGATCTCTCCTCTCTCCCCGCAGGTTCTGCTGAGGACGCTCTCCTTTCTCTCTACACTTATGCTGTCTGTGGGCATGTGTTCTCTCATCCCTCTCCCTGCAGGTTCTGCTGAGGACGCTCTTCTTTCTCTCTACACTTATGCTGTCTGTGGGCATGTGATCTCTCCTCTCTCTCCCTGCAGGGTCTGCTGAGGGCGCTCTCCTTTCTCTCTACACTTATGCTGTCTGTGGGCATGTGTTCTCTCCTCTCTCTCCCTGCAGATTCTGCTGAGGGCGCTCTCCTTTCTCTCTACACTTATGCTGTCTGTGGACATGTGATCTCTCCTCTCTCCCCCTGCAGGTTCTGCTGAGGGCACTCTCCTTTCTCTCTACACTTATGCTGTCTGTGGACATGTGATCTCTCCTCTCTCCCCCTGCAGGTTCTGCTGAGGACGCTCTTCTTTCTCTCTACACTTATGCTGTCTGTGGGCATGTGATCTCTCCTCTCTCTCCCTGCAGGGTCTGCTGAGGGCGCTCTCCTTTCTCTCTACACTTATGCTGTCTGTGGGCATGTGTTCTCTCCTCTCTCTCCCTGCAGATTCTGCTGAGGGCGCTCTCCTTTCTCTCTACACTTATGCTGTCTGTGGACATGTGATCTCTCCTCTCTCCCCCTGCAGGTTCTGCTGAGGGCACTCTCCTTTCTCTCTACACTTATGCTGTCTGTGGACATGTGATCTCTCCTCTCTCCCCCTGCAGGTTCTGCTGAGGACGCCCTCCTTTCTCTCTACACTTATGCTGTCTGTGGGCATGTGTTCTCTCCTCTCTCTCCCTGCAGATTCTGCTGAGGGCGCTCTCCTTTCTCTCTACACTTATGCTGTCTGTGGACATGTGTTCTCTCCTCTCTCTCCCTGCAGGTTCTGCTGAGGGCACTCTCCTTTCTCTCTACACTTATGCTGTCTGTGGACATGTGATCTCTCCTCTCTCCCCCTGCAGGTTCTGCTGAGGACGCTCTCCTTTCTCTCTACACTTATGCTGTCTGTGGGCATGTGTTCTCTCCTCTCTCTCCCTGCAGATTCTGCTGAGGGCGCTCTCCTTTCTCTCTACACTTATGCTGTCTGTGGACATGTGATCTCTCCTCTCTCTCCCTGCAGGTTCTGCTGAGGGCACTCTCCTTTCTCTCTACACTTATGATGCCTGTGGGCATGTGATCTCTCCTCTCTCCCCCTGCAGGTTCTGCTGAGGGCACTCTCCTTTCTCTCTACACTTATGCTGTCTGTGGACATGTGATCTCTCCTCTCTCCCCCTGCAGGTTCTGCTGAGGGCGCTCTCCTTTCTCTCTACACTTATGCTGTCTGTGGACATGTGATCTCTCCTCTCTCTCCCTGCAGGTTCTGCTGAGGGCACTCTCCTTTCTCTCTACACTTATGATGCCTGTGGACATGTGTTCTCTCCTCTCTCCCCCTGCAGGTTCTGCTGAGGGCACTCTCCTTTCTCTCTACACTTATGCTGTCTGTGGACATGTGATCTCTCATCCCTCTCCCTGCAGATTCTGCTGAGGGCACTCTCCTTTCTCTCTACACTTATGCTGTCTGTGGACATGTGATCTCTCCTCTCTCCCCCTGCAGGTTCTGCTGAGGGCACTCTCCTTTCTCTCTACACTTATGCTGTCTGTGGACATGTGATCTCTCCTCTCTCCCCCTGCAGGTTCTGCTGAGGGCACTCTCCTTTCTCTCTACACTTATGCTGTCTGTGGACATGTGATCTCTCCTCTCTCCCCCTGCAGGTTCTGCTGAGGGCACTCTCCTTTCTCTCTACACTTATGCTGTCTGTGGACATGTGATCTCTCCCCTCTCTCCCTGCAGGTTCTGCTGAGGACGCTCTCCTTTCTCTCTACACTTATGCTGTCTGTGGACATGTGTTCTCTCCTCTCTCTCCCTGCAGGGTCTGCTGAGGGCGCTCTCCTTTCTCTCTACACTTATGCTGTCTGTGGGCATGTGTTCTCTCCTCTCTCTCCCTGCAGATTCTGCTGAGGGCGCTCTCCTTTCTCTCTACACTTATGCTGTCTGTGGACATGTGATCTCTCCTCTCTCCCCCTGCAGGTTCTGCTGAGGGCACTCTCCTTTCTCTCTACACTTATGCTGTCTGTGGACATGTGATCTCTCCTCTCTCCCCCTGCAGGTTCTGCTGAGGACGCCCTCCTTTCTCTCTACACTTATGCTGTCTGTGGGCATGTGTTCTCTCCTCTCTCTCCCTGCAGATTCTGCTGAGGGCGCTCTCCTTTCTCTCTACACTTATGCTGTCTGTGGACATGTGTTCTCTCCTCTCTCTCCCTGCAGGTTCTGCTGAGGGCACTCTCCTTTCTCTCTACACTTATGATGCCTGTGGGCATGTGTTCTCTCTTCTCTCTCCCTGCAGGTTCTGCTGAGGGCGCTCTTCTTTCTTTCTACACTTATGCTGTCTGTGGACATGTGATCTCTCCTCTCTCTCCCTGCAGGTTCTGCTGAGGGCGCTCTCCTTTCTCTCTACACTTATGATGCCTGTGGGCATGTGTTCTCTCTTCTCTCTCCCTGCAGGTTCTGCTGAGGGTGCTCTCCTTTCTCTCTACACTTATGCTGTCTGTGGACATGTGATCTCTCCTCTCTCTCCCTGCAGGTTCTGCTGAGGGCACTCTCCTTTCTCTCTACACTTATGATGCCTGTGGGCATGTGATCTCTCCTCTCTCTCCCTGCAGGTTCTGCTGAGGACGCTCTCCTTTCTCTCTACACTTATGCTGTCTGTGGGCATGTGATCTCTCCTCTCTCTCCCTGCAGGTTCTGCTGAGGGCGCTCTCCTTTCTCTCTACACTTATGATGCCTGTGGGCATGTGTTCTCTCCTCTCTCTCCCTGCAGATTCTGCTGAGGGCGCTCTCCTTTCTCTCTACACTTATGCTGTCTGTGGACATGTGATCTCTCCTCTCTCCCCCTGCAGATTCTGCTGAGGGCACTCTCCTTTCTCTCTACACTTATGATGCCTGTGGGCATGTGATCTCTCCTCTCTACCCCTGCAGATTCTGCTGAGGGCGCTCTCCTTTCTCTCTACACTTATGCTGTCTGTGGACATGTGATCTCTCCTCTCTCCCCCTGCAGGTTCTGCTGAGGGCACTCTCCTTTCTCTCTACACTTATGCTGTCTGTGGACATGTGATCTCTCCCTGCAGATTCTGCTGAGGGCGCTCTTCACTCTGATGCTATTTGTGTGATCTCCTCCGCAGACATTGTGCACTACGCTCACTTCCTAGAGGTAGCCTTAAACATTAGACTTAGGTTGGCTGTACCAGCTAACCATCTAATGTCATTTACATTTTTGGCCTATATTGGGGGGAAAACTTGATTAAGCACGCTGCTCTCAAGAAAGATAAGTGAATTTCTAAAATGTCTGGCAGCTGCCGAGCCCATAAAATCCATTAATTTTATTACAAGCTTTTTATTATTTTGCCTTTTAAAAAGAGAACAAAAAACACACAAATATGGTGGTTTTCTTATAGGGAAGCCCATAGGAAAAAGGCATGGAAAGGAAACAAACACCTGCAGTTTGGGAAAACACCAGTGACCTAAAAAAAAAAGAAGAAAAGCTAAAAATACAAAAAAAAAACTGTAGTGAATTTAATATTTTCCTATTGACGTACAGACATCTGGCTAGTGTTTTTTGCTTAAAAGTTAAAAAAAAAAGGAATAATTGCTGAAAAAAGTGTGAGTGATTGTGTGTGTATCCACCCTAAAAAAAAAAAAAAAAAAAAGTAGAAACTAACAATATTTATAATTGTCCTAGAAACAAAAGTTTTTATTTTAAAGAAATGTCCAAGTTCTGATCAGAGAAACATTCGATCTGCAGTCCTGGAGCTCGGACAATAGATGAGAAACATAATTAACACTGATGAGCACTAAGTTTATGATAACAATAATATTCTCCTTTGAATAAAACTTGTGGATCTCAGAAATAAGATTTGTACGCGTTTCACTGTGGAGATTTACTTTGGCAACCACACAGCATAATCCTTACTAAAAATGTTATGTCTACTACCTTATCTAAAACATTTGAGAAGTCCAATTTCCCTCCTCCTTCCTAAAATAATACACATCTGATACTTGACACTACGCGCAGTGCTCTGCGCTCTCTGTTCGTGTTCCAGCATGTTCTAATCTTATTTTCTAGACAATCTGTGTACAGTCATTATAGGTCTGGGCTTTGGGAGAAGGTAAAAAAAAAAAAAAAAAACATGAAAAATCATCTCATTACATTTACGCTAACACTAGGCACAAGCAGAGGTCAAAATCTGTTACGATCCAATGAACGGAAACATAATCCATTTTTGCTTTCCTCTTGACATATATTGGGGTCTGTCAGGTTTCCAGTGATTTTTCCCGGAGCACACTACATTATTCTGACGGTGGTAACAGATGAAGCAAAAACATGTCAAGTTAGGTATAACCAGCTTAAAAGGGGCTGTCAGGATTCTCCAGTGCCAGGAACTGGTGGGTGTGTGACCGCAATTATGCTGTTTGTATACATGCGGTCACATGCCGACTAGACGTGTGCAGCCTTGCTCAATACAAGTGAAGTGAGTGAGGTCGGAAAAGTCTAGTATGAATGTGTAAGTATGCAAAAAAAAAACAGATACCATATTGACAGCATCAGTATGGCTTTTTATTTTTGCATCTTTGTGGAAAAAAATAAACTTAATTACTATCTGCAGCAATTCTTGTTCACACTGATGATGCATCTATGTGGAAAAATGTTCATCTAAATCATGCCATTGACTTATACTGGTCCATTTTCTGGCTTTTTCACAAGCAGAAAAATTCTCATATGACATTGAGCATGATTCTCATTCAGAAAGCACGGACGCCCAGTGTCTAATATCAGAGACTTCTATTTCTAATTTTATTTTTAACTATTGGCATGCTTTAGTTAAAAATAATAAAATCTCCCACTCCTGCTCCAGAGCCAGTTCTCTGTTGCTGCTCTAGACTCAGGTTGACAGGCTGAAGACATGTCATCATGACTGCTGCACACATGACCGCAGCAGCCAATCACTGAGCTCAGCAGCTTGGGCTGTCTACTTATCTCCATCAATGGTGACAGCATTCTCTTCTTTTCGCTACCTTCAGACACATTTAATTTTAGTCCACGTGCCGTCCGTGTACACAAGAGTCAGAACACCGACAAATGTAGGTCAATATACTAGTGCACAACAAGATATTTTCCACATGGATCACATTCATTTTATGGTAGGTGAGAAAGTGCTCCTTTGATTGCACCTTATGGGATACTGCCCTTGCCCCAATCGTGATCCAGATGAGAAAACGGAGCCGCACACGAATGCCATCAGCTCTGCAATTTGCGGATTCAACTGGCCCATGAATAGTCAGGTTCCTATGAAAATAATCTCACTGTTTAAAAACTTCTGCAGGAGCAGAGGTGTATATACCAGAAGTAGAACTGTAGCCCCCTACTCTAGTGCCAAAAAAAAAAAAAAAGAATATTAGAGGCCATCAAACTATGTTTTCATCGCTGAACCCCTTTAAGGGAACATGTTTTTCCTTTGTAAACTGGTGCTAGGATGAGGAAAGGAGATTACAGCTTCTGGCTGAATTGTAAAAAAAAGCTATCCAAATGTATTCAAAAGTTAAAAATTCCACGTTAAACAAATGGGGAGCAAGGACACAGATGGCGACGCCTTTCAAACGCAAGCGGCATTCTTTAAGGCCTTGAGGATGACTGTCGCTTGGGTTCGAAAAGTGTCGCCATGTGTTTCCTTGCTCCCCATTTACATGTTTCTTCTTAAAATGAAGCAATGATTTTCATCCACATGGCATTCCCTATGCACTAAAATGACGGCCATACAAGGTCTGAAAGTCCGTTTTATTTACTTTATTTTTTTACATTCACAATTTTAAAAAAAATGGATCCATGAAATACAGATATGATATGGACAGTGTCTGCATGGTCTTTTTTGCATCTTTGCCAAGGTCTTGAGAAAGAACATCGCTTGCGTTCGAAACGTGTCACCATGTGTTAACCTGCTTCCCATTTAACATGAAATTTTTAATGTTTGACTAAATTTAGATAACTTTTTTTACCATTCAACCAGAAGCAGGAATCTCCTTTCCTCTTCCTAGCACCAGTTTAAAACATGTTCCCTTAAATGGGTTCAGTGATGAAAACATACATTCTATGGCCTCTAATATGCTTTTTCTTGGGGGGGGGTCACAAGAGGAGGGGGCTAGAGTTCTCCTTATAGTATACTCCCCTGCTCCTGCAAGGCCTTGAGGAAGAATGCCGCTTGCGTTTTCAAAACGCGTCGCCATGTGTTTCCCTGCTCCCCTACCATTGAATTTTTAATGTTTGAATACATTTTGGATAACTTCTTTACAATTCAACTAGAAGCTGGAATATGCTTTCCCGTTCCTGTTCTCCACGCTTGTCAGATGGTTATTCCGTGCATTCTGGACTTCTATAGTGAGATGGCTCATCACTAATATTTTAAACTGCTGCTACCAAGTTATTAAAGACGTTCTCCGTTCAGTTTTTAATTTTGACAGCGGTAAGCAATGATGGTAAAACAATACTAAAAGGCATTCCTGCTGTGCATTCCTGCTGTGTATTCCTGCTGTGTATTCCTGCTGTGTATTCCTGCTGTGCAAGCTTCAGAGCCACCACTGACTGTCTTTGACAGATCTGAAACAATGACATCACTGCCGACCAGAAACCTGTCGATATTGCTATACCACCATGGCTTGCCACTGACAAATTTAAACCATTGAGTTGAGAACCCCTCTAATTTTTTTTTTACATTTGTACAAGCCCTCTGTAATACTCCTGCTGCCTCATGTACCTTTAATAAAGAAAAAAAAAACTGATTGAAATTGGCTTGCATGGTAAGGTATTGAGAACGGATTGATCCCATGAGCATCTACCATGCACAGCGCCCCCTTTGCCTCTGAAAAGACACACATTTATGCAGTTGATCTGGGTCAAATGCAAATTATCACTAAATAATACCCTCAATCAATCAGAGAAATCGGCAGTCATCATTTCTGGGGCTGCGTGAGTGACCTAATGGAAGACAAGTTCCCTTTCATAACTTCTAACATTATCATAATTTACAGCAGATGCTACATTATTCCTCCTGTAATAATTGAAAACACTATTTCTAATATACAGTTACAGTCCATCAAAATTCTATTTTATCTGTTATCAAAACAGCAAGAAATGTCCTAATGGACGAGTTATGTGAAGCGAATACAAAATCAGACAACGTACCTGTTCAAGAACATCAAGTTTTAATTCCAGTTTACTAAGAACCACATCTCCGCCCCAAAGAGAGAGTTGAAGGTCCGAAGGCTTCAGATTCTTGATGTATCGATTCACGTAGCTCATTAAAATCGGAGTCACGTAGGACTCCAACATTGTTGAACACTTCCGGGAGTGAAAGTCTTCTTACCTGCAATTAGTGAAAGAATAAAATAATGATTTTTAGTACTTTGATAATAGGGTATGTCTTTAATGTAAATATTGCTTCCCAACACCTCGTAGTAGGCAGAGTATAGACTGCTGCAAAACATATGTTTTTGTGTTTCAATTCATCAAAATCTTACAATCTGTGTTTGCGGTCAGTGAACGGCTACATGTTTCAATTGTGGTAATTAAAAACTGTATGGACCTAACTTTTACAGAAGAGTTTGCTGTCAAAGAATTTAGTCACGTTAATCCTCCTTGCGTAACTAAACTGCATACCGCCCCCACAAAAAAAAAATTAGACCAAGAGCTGTATGAATAATAGCAGGTCACACTGGTAGGTATTGTGAAAAATAAATACAATTGATGAAAATCATATTGTCTTACCCTGATAAGTGGTCAGAATTAGTCCCTGCCTCCTGTAAGCAAAAGACTCCGGCCAACGAAAATAATATTGGAACCACACAGCATAAAGTGAAAGCATGTAGTGTAACAAATATGCGTATATAAAAGCTGATACAACAAATCAGAAAATATATAAAGTCCACCATCGGGTAACGTGTTGGCCCATGAGGAAGGCACAGGGGATGAGGGAATACACGTGGAGAGATACAGATGCCCTTCTTCTCCTGAGTGTCTCTAGTCTTGTGGTATTTATTTCTTGCACTAACACACTTTATTGCCTGTTGTTGGATTTTATAATATTTCAGATTCTGATACGTCAACTTTAATATATGCGTATGCCATGTTACACTACATAATTGCACTGTGACAACTATATTTTTGTGTTGACCAGGAACCTTTCTTCACAGGAGGTAAAGGGTCATTCTAACCACTTATAGTGGCACTAAAGTAAAGTATATCAATAGGGGACCATATTCATATAGAACCTTATCATTGCAAGCCAGTTTGACTTCTGCATGTAGCACAATGGGGCTTACTGAGTGTTTTTAACCATTTATGTGGTTTCTTTGTGGTTTCCATTAAAGTATTAATAAAATTGTATTTTTCAGGATTTCTACTAGTATGCACTGCTGTTACACGTATAAATCTTGGTCTGTTCCTTTGGGAAGGGGATAAAAAAAAATTAATTTCAGCTCACCCTTCTATGAGGCAAAATCCACGTTCTGACGAGACAGATGGTGCATAGAATGGAGCAGACAGGTGATCCCAAAGAATGTAGAAGAAATGTATTCAGCACTTATCTCAAGGTTCAATAAAAAATTGCCATAAATTAGATTTATTAAAAATCAAAAGTACAAACATGTAAAAAAAAAAAAAAAAAGACACGTTTGTATACGGTTTCTCATTTCAAGCCCTAATTGATGGGTTCGTAATCATAAAATAAAAATGTAAAAAAAAAAACAACACGTGTAGACTATTACATGTTTCAAACCCTTGCCCATGGGTTCTTAATCAAAAATATAAAAAGTACAAGTGTGTAGACTGCTACGCGCTTCAAGTTTAGTCCATGGGATCCTAATCAGAAAGTACAAAAATGTAAAAAAAAATACAAGTGTAGATCGTTACGTGTTTCAAACCCTACTAGATTGGGTTCTTAATCATAAGGTACAAAAATGTAAAAAAAATAAATACACTTGTTTGTAGACTGTTACGCATTTCAAACACGAGTCCATGGGTTCCTAATCATGAAGAACCCATGAACGAAGGTTTGAGATGCGCAAGTATCTACCCATCTGTATTATTTTTTTACATTTTTTGTATTGTTTATGTTTAATGAACTTAATAAATGGTAATTTTATACTGAACCTTGGGATAACAGCTGGATATATCTTTTCTCTGTTTTTTTCTGGGGTATATGGCAAATATGAATACACACTTAGGGTATGTTCATACTGTTTTTTTTCCAGCTGTCAAAACGTCTGTTTTTTTTAAAACAGAAGACCTTTCAGGAAGGCTCCTTTTCTGTGGAGTTTTGTAAACCTAAAGATTCTATTTTTAACACTTTTTTTTTTTTTTTTTATTGTTTTCTAAGATTTTTTTCCAGTGTTTGGTTCCACTACCATTATTTGAGCACAGTGGCTCAATGGTTGACACCGCAGCGCTGGAATCCTGGTTTCAAATCCCACCAAGGACAACATCTGCAAAGAGTTTGTATGTTCTCCACATGTTTGTGTGGGTTTCCTCCCACACTCCAAAAACATACTGATAGGGAATGCAGATTGTGAGCCCCAATGGGGATAAATTGTCAAAATTGCAAAGCGCTGTGGAATATGTTGGCGCTATATAAATAAAAAAGATTCTTTTAATTATTATTTGTACATTTTGTGGGGAGAGTTTATCTTTCCTTGAAATTTTTTTTTGCAGCCTTTGGATTGGACACTGGCTACTTTGGAGAAAATTCCATCAGGAACGGCTTCCCAAAAACAACATGCGCTTTCTTTCTTTATTTTTCTCCATTAGGCATTTTTCAAAACCTCTTCAGGAAAATAATAATGCTCTAAAAACTCATATACATGACCAGCAAAGTGGATTTCCCATAGAAGTGAATAGGAAAGAGTTTCCCAAGTGAAGCAGGTTTTAAGGAGTGGATCTGTTCCAAAATAACCTGTGTGAACACTGCCTTACACAGAAAATCCTGCCTGGAGCAGCCCATTGATTCTCATGGCTTTACCAGTACAACACACTATGATATTTCAGTGCATTTCTTATGGGGAAGAGTTGGGCGTGACATGCTGTATATAACTGTGTAATATTGGTGCAGCCACAAGACACTTCATTTATTCCCATCCTGTACATGGCTCTAATTTGTGTATAGGAGCTGACAGCCCTTAGTTATAAGGAGCTGCGCAGTGCAGAGGATTTCAGGCTGACAGGACTAAGCAGCTGCGCAGTGCAGAGGATTTCAGGCTGACAGGACTAAGCAGCTGCGCAGTGCAGAGGATTTCAGCTTGACAAGACGCGCTGGGCTCTGTCGTGCAGTAACTAGCTTCCTTTACACAGCAGCCTAGAGGAGGTGACCCTGATTATATCCCCACTTTAGCCATGCTATGAGCTCTGAGGCATGGCAGTAACGTGTCAGTTAGAAAACTTACACCGGACACCGGCCGCTGCCACCCGCTCCCGGCACTTCCACTGCCATCTACCCGTACTTCCGGGTATGTGGAGAAGACCGGATGTGACGTCATATAAACATACAGCCGCGCAGCCGGAACTTGAATCCGGGTTATGTGACGTGAAGTCGCTGCCAATCAGGTGGAGGGGCATGGAATGGGGCGGGGTTAGAAGGAATGGGACGGGGTTAGAGCGGCTCTTCCTTTATTAGTTCCGCGTACACATTGCATAGATCGGTCTGCTCTCCTCCAAGCTGCGGCTTTCCGGCTACACTGACACTACAGCTGATTGCCTGAGGCATTCTGGGAGTTGTAGTTTTACCGTAATTAGAGAGCCACAGGTTGGACAATAGTGACATGCAGTAACGTTATAGGAAGAAGGCTTTGATCTGGATAAAGGGTTTTTTTTAGCAAGAAAAAATAGAAAAAAATCCATCCTTAAAATTATGTAATTTATTCAAAATATATTAAAATCCCCAAAAATCCTCTGAAACTATCAGACGCGTTTCTGGCACAGTCATTAGGCATTGCATGAAGAACATATGGACTGTAGCCTGTACTTAAAGGGGAGGTCCGAAGGGAAAGTCATTTTCCGCCTAACTCCCTGTCTATTTAGTCCCATAATCTAAACTATTCTCTAATATACTTGCACTAAAAATTCCCTAGCTACACTAACCGCTTTTCTATTTTTTTTTTCGATGATGCTTTGTTTCAGCATCCCAGTGCATGCTGGGATATTCAAACGAAGTGTCATCAGGGGGCAGAGGCTGTGGTCACTGTCACAGCCCCTCCCCCCACGCTGAAACGAAGCGTCAGCAGTGATGTCCATTTCAGGGCAGGACTAGCGATGTGCACAATGACAGCACGCGCTCTGTTGTCGGCTCATATCAGCAGTAACAAGCCGGCGACAGAGCGCACAATCGATGAGTCTCTCTGATCAATTATGTTAATGAGGCTGTGTGCCCACGTAGCATTTTTCAAGCGTTTTTGATGCGGAATTTCCGCAGCGGAAACGCTTGTAAAACGCTTGGTAACACGCACCCCATGGTCCCCAATGGGATTCCGCAAGTTCTATGCACATGCTGCGGATTTTTCCGCAGCGTTTATGCTGCGTTCAAAAATCCGCAGCATGTCATTTAATTTTGCGTTTCCGCAAGCAGAATTGCCTTTGTTCAATGCATAAAAAACGCAAGGCAATTCCGCATGTGGAAAACGCGTGATAAACGCGCGAAAAAAGCGCGATAAACGCGTGCGGAATTCCGCATGCGTTTTTCCGGGAGAGGACTTGCATTTATGCAGCAGAAATTTTCTGCTTCATAAATGCAACGTGGGCACATAGCCTGACTCTCTGATCTGAGTTTGAGCCGAGGGTCAGGTTACTCTCATCCCATTCTTTTGCAAGCAAGAATCGGAGCACAGGTACTAAGAAGGCAGAGAACTTAATTTTTCCATTGTCTGAGACCACTGTTGTCGGACTGCACTCGGCTGCCATCTGAGTGCTGCCGGATGTTTTCCACACACCCATAGACTTGAATGGGTGCGTGTGATCCAATTTACGGAGCCACATTAATCTGAGTAATACATTTGTGTGAGCGAGCCCTTAGTGTGTGTTGTAAGACTGCCCAGCGTGCAGAGACCAATGCCTCCCCTGCAAGTGACCTCACTGGTCTCTACACGCCTGGTGTTCTGACAACGCACTCTGTTGCCGGCTCAATATTGCTGATCTGAGCGGACAACAGAGAGCACACTGTCATTGTGCACATTGCACAGAGGCTAACCCAGTTTCTGAACCAGGCGTCACTAATGACACTTCATTGCAGGGAGGAGGCAGAGGCTGCCCCCTGATGACACTTCGTTTGAATGTCCCAGCATGCACTGGGATTCTCAAACAAAGTGTCATCAAAAAGGAAGTAAAAAAAAATCAGATAGAGTAGTTATCGAAGGATAGGGACTTTTAAATTAAAGTATATTAAAAAATAGATTAGATTATGGCACTAAATCTAAAGGGATTTAAGATGAAATTACTTTGCCTTTGGACCACCCCTTTAATTCATAAAGAGTTGGCAAACCCATTAGGATGTGGTGACTACAGAAGAAAGCTTCTTAATAGGGAATCGAGGTTTTATCCCATTTGGTGCTGATATGAGACGATATAATTCATCATTATGAGTCATTCACAAGTTCTGGTTGTATGCTCATCTTTTCTTTTATTTGTGATCTGTCAAACGCATGTATATTAATGTTCTTCCATTCGATTATTAGGGTGATATGACCATACTGGATATGACTTAAATACGGGCTATAGTTCGTTTCTAACGACTAAGGACTGTGAAACGCGTCTGCTATTTTCAGAGGTGTTGGATCTGGATTTTTGGGTTTTTAATATATTTTGAACATATTACATATTTTTAAGGATTCACTTGCTGTTTTTTTTTCTATATCTTTTGCCTGTGACTTGCAGAATTTTAAGATTTCCGTGCATTTGGAATCCTGAACCTCTTAGGTGAGCTGACTTTCCCTTTTTCCTGTCTTTATTAGCAGATGCGCTCAAAAAAAAAGCTTAAAAAATGCTGGAAAGATTTTCCCTATTCACTACAATGTTAATCCACTTTGCTGTTCATGTGCATTTTTTTATATATTTTTTAAGGCCATGTTCACATGATGCGATTGCTCTGCTTTGTTACTGCGATTTTCCGGATTTTGTTAAAGACTTGTTTCAGGAACATAGGTTTCCGGCATGCCCAATTTTGGACTTCTAATTGTTACGCCCACCAGTGGCGCATGTGGATTAGTGGACCCACTGTGCCACAGGGCCAGGACTGCCTAGTTAGGGGCGTAGCTAAGCGGCTACCTGGTGTTCACAGCAGCTCCTGATGGTGGAGACAGGCTGAGCTGCAGGTAGCCGTTAGGTACCACTAATAGGCAGATGCTGGTACTGCAGCAGCTGACCCCTGGGGTCAGGTTAGCTAACACAGACTAGTGCTCCGTTCAAACTAATAGGTTCAGTTCAGTATCACTGCCGAACGGTTACTGACATGGAGATTCAGATAGAGTAACGTTCAGATTCTGGCTGCACCAGGATCAGGGGACTTTGGGAATAGGACTGGCCGCACTATGACCATGAGGCAATGTTCAGGCAATGGCCGCAATGAAAACAGGGGACTTTGGGGACAGGACTGGCTGCACCAGGACCAGGGTACAATGTTCAGGCACTGGCCGCTCCGGGGCTTGGGGACAGTACTGGCCGCACCAGGGCGAGGGGATGATGTTCAAGCACTGGCCGCACCGGGACCAGGGGACTTCAGGGACAGGACTGGCCGCACCAAGGCCAAGGGAAAAGTTTTCAGGCACTGGCCGCATCGGGACCAGGGGACTTCAGGGACAGGACTGGCCGCACCAGGACCAAGTGACAATGTTCAGGCATTGGCCGCACACGGACCAGGGATTCAGGTTCAGGACCTGGCCACACTGGGACCAGGGATTCAGGTTCAGGACCTGGCCACACCGGGACCAGGGATTTGGGTTCAGGACACTGGCCACATCGGGACCAGGGATTTGGGTTCAGGATACTGGCCACACCGGGAGCAGAGGACCAAGAAACTCACTAGTAGGGGAGACTACATACTAATGAAAGCAAAAACCTGAAGGTCTGAACTGAAACGTAAAATGATGTGCATGCAAAATGTAAATGCATGTTCACACAAGGCCATTAAACAGAGAGAAACCAAGAACAAGAAAAATACCCAAATAACTGAAAGTAGATGTATAAATAGCACAGTGCAAAAGTAATAATAAATAATAAAGGGTATTTAGTTAACATAATTTTGATCAAAATAATGTGAAAGCCATCCCGCAACTTCACGGCAACCCTTATGGGACAGTCCTAACTCTAATATTAAAAACCTTACCATTTGTCAAGTGACATACATATGGACAAGGGCAGAGAGACTGATCCCTAGTGTAAGCATAGAACCGAGGCAAAATGAGCGTCTCAGCCCAGACAAAGGGCGGCCACACCCTTTTATATACTAATGAAAGCAGTTGCTTTGGCTACTCCCTAAGGGAGAGGGAGTCTTTTACACAGGATGACTCTCAGTAATAGGCTGGGAGCCATGCAGCAGGTGAGATCGTTATGCTAAATGCCTCCAGGCAAAAAGCTGAGGGCATTTCAATATATGCGCACGCTGCCTCTTTTAGACAAGGGCAGCGCGCGTGCGCATGCCCTAGGCGCGCCGCTGGGACACTGAACAGACCAGGAAGTAGAAAGCAGGGAACGCGCCGGGGACAACGCCGAGGGGCGAGGCGGTAAGCTGGCGTCTCTGCATGGAAGGAGAAGAAGTCACCATGCAGGTGCAATGGCCACAGCACTACACTAATCCTTTTTTTTACCAAGAGATAAGTCACTCACAGACAGTGTCGGACTATGGTGCCAAGGGCCCACCAGTAACCAACTCCACGGCCCCACTTTTCAGCTACATGCAAATGTGACATTATCCTCAATCACAAATTTCTATAACAATGAGCTGGGTAGATTGATACATGAATAAGATGCTGCCTTTGTACATAGTGATTCAAGTATATAGTGCCAAGTACAGCTCTTATAAGAGGGTGGTGGCCTTCTCTTACACAGGAGCCCACCGGAGGATTCTCCTGTTCTCTGGGGGACAATCCAAGCCTGCTCCCAGAGGAGTCTTGCAGCGGCTCTCTCATAAAAAGCATAGGAGTGCTCAGAAGAGCAAGTTCTCCTGTGTATGGGAGAGTCAGGCAAGCTATCTGCCGGCCGAACAATCAGCCAAGCCAACGTTCAGATGACAGCTATCTAAGTGTATCACCATCAAAGAAACCTAGGTCATATGCGCCTTGGTTTAAATGGAAGAAAAATAGAAAGACACATAAAATTAATTATTATTTATTTCAACAGTTTAAAATAGAAACAGGATTAAAAACAAGTGCCCTCAGAATACATAACAAACATATTCCCTTAGCTAAACAAATACAGTGGTGGGGGGCCCTATATCAAAAAGGGTCAAAAAGGTATATTACAACTGTAATAAATATTGTGCACAATTCCTATAAAAAGGGGGCTAATAATGCTATAATAATTTGATAATTTAATATCGGTAAATAGTACAACCTGCAGATAAGTAAAGTGCAAATGTGCCTGAAACAGTATCAAAATATGTAAATTAACATATATATATACACATATATATATACATACACCCTAAGTTTATAAATAAATATATAAAGTGAAAAAGTGCATAAAGAGATTAGTGCATACAAAAATACACTTGCAGGTGTACCAGAAGAACAAAGGTAGTGCAATGATTGTAATTACATCTTATGCATCCCATTTAGCAAGTGCTAACAACAAGACCTGTCAGGTGGATGCATAGAAATAAAAGCACAGAAGTAATGTGTACACCTCAAAAGAGATTACTTACATAATGACCACCAAGGGAATAGCAAGGGGAGATATGCCGTCCTAAACCCCGACGACGCCGTTTCGCCTGTAGCTTTTTCAAAGGGGCCCCTTTGAAAAAGCTACAGGCGAAACGGCGTCGTCGGGGTTTAGGACGGCATATCTCCCCTTGCTATTCCCTTGGTGGTCATTATGTAAGTAATCTCTTTTGAGGTGTACACATTACTTCTGTGCTTTTATTTCTATGCATCCACCTGACAGGTCTTGTTGTTAGCACTTGCTAAATGGGATGCATAAGATGTAATTACAATCATTGCACTACCTTTGTTCTTCTGGTACACCTGCAAGTGTATTTTTGTATGCACTAATCTCTTTATGCACTTTTTCACTTTATATATTTATTTATAAACTTAGGGTGTATGTATATATATATGTGTATATATATATATATATATGTTAATTTACATATTTTGATACTGTTTCAGGCACATTTGCACTTTACTTATCTGCAGGTTGTACTATTTACCGATATTAAATTATCAAATTATTATAGCATTATTAGCCCCCTTTTTATAGGAATTGTGCACAATATTTATTACAGTTGTAATATACCTTTTTGACCCTTTTTGATATAGGGCCCCCCACCACTGTATTTGTTTAGCTAAGGGAATATGTTTGTTATGTATTCTGAGGGCACTTGTTTTTTAATCCTGTTTCTATTTTAAACTGTTGAAATAAATAATAATTAATTTTATGTGTCTTTCTATTTTTCTTCCATTTAAACCAAGGCGCATATGGCCTAGGTTTCTTTGATGGTGATATATTTATTGGAAGCATATAAGTTTGTGACCTTTTGTGGTAAGCTATCTAAGTGTATGGAGGGCTTTAACGAAGTCTAGTTCAACTCAGGCAACAACTAGAATCAAACTTGTAGGTTCAGGAAGATAAACTAGTAACTTGCCCCTCGAGGCCACTGCTTGACCAAATAGCATCTATTTGGTCCAATCTAGGAGAGATTGCCCTCAATCATACAGTGAAATTTTGAACCTTTTCCAGAAACACATATTATGAGGAAGGGAATAAAGAGGACTCAATATCAACTGAGGAGCATGGAGCCGGGAGAGCCCATTCTCTCCTCCACTGAGTCAAAACTAACACAGGTCATGTGACCTGCGACCCAGACCAAATTGCCTCAACTTTTAAGGACTTATACGCCAAGTTTTACTCCATTCCCTCAGCACTTCCTCAAAACCCTGACTCTCAGTCACAACAACCCTCTCTCTGCCTACACCTTTTGTAACATTACCGCATTTGTCCCAAGCGGTGGCTGTACCTCTTATTTCTCTGATCTCTGCAGGAAAGGTTGCAGAGGTAATCAAATCACTCTCTAATGAAAAAAAAAAACGGCCCTGACAGCCTTTTTCACTTTTATTACTAAACTTACTTAGACCATCTTCCTAGAATGATCACCATTTTTTTATTTATTTTTTTAAATACCATCTCAAATCTTTGTGAACAGTTACACCTTCATTAGGGAAAGTTCTCCTTGAGTGTGCTACTTATAGGGCTCATATCTCTTATTAATTCTGATTTCAAAATCTTTTCGAAAAATTTTGGCCATCTGGTTAAAGCAGCACTCCTCCCATTAAAATTGTTATTCTCATATTATATTGCAGTCATCTTATTATATAGCACTGTGTACTTACAATTGCTCATTTTGCCTTTCTACCCAGATAATTCTTCTGTTTTCCATTAGGTCTATGACATCACATGATTAAAAACTGACTAGCTGAATCCTTCTAACTTCTATGTAGAAACAGAAGGTCTCTTTTCCCTGCATGAGTCATCACTGTAATAGTGCCTGGCAGGGAGGAGGAGGGAACAGATGGGTCAGGAGTTGAAGAGGGGGGATGATTCATGCAGGGATAAGAGACTTCCTGTTTCTACAAAGAGAAGAGAAAAGAGAAGAATTAACTGGTAGAAAGGCAAAATGAGCAATTGTAAGTACACAGCGCTATATAATAAGATGACTGCAATATATTAAGAGTACAAAAAATATGATGGGAGGAGGAGGAGTGCTTCTGTAAATAGTTTCCCCCCTCAGCTGATAAACAAGGATCAGGCGGATTTTATCCCACATAGACAAGCAGGTGACAATACCAGGCGAGCTGTGGATCTTGTTGAGGTGGTGAACAGGGATGGTCCTTTGGTATTTCTTTTTAGCCTTGTTGCTTAAAAAGATCACTTGGGTTGACCTTTCTACCTATCTCCATGCGGTATCATCCCTCTATTCCTCTCCTACTTCAACAGTGAAACCATTCATCTTTCTCTCTAGTCCCTATACTTACCAGCTTTGACATGGGTGCCCCTCATCTCCTGTTTTGTATTGCGCATTTAGTTCCTAGCAGTCAGTTTTCATAACCACCCCTATATCACTTGCATCTTCATAAGGGAAAAGCAATTAAAATTGTTACAGATCATAAATCATTGCCAAATTTATATGCTGACCCTGAGGAGAATGGTAAGCTTTTGGGGTATAAAATTATTACTTTGAAAACTTAAGACCTCCCACTAAATATCCCAACCCCCTTATTAACTACTTGAATCATTCTTTCCCTACCCCTAGTAATCAGATCATATCAAGTGCCCAGTAGGGTTTATTACTTTATTTCCAACCAGAATTATTAATTAATTAAGTATACACATAAAACTCAGCGCACCCACTAGAGAAATCAACACGTTGCGGATTTAAAAAATGCACCACCGATCAGTCTAACCAGTACAGAACCGGGTCATTAACCCATGTCCCTGTCTAGGCACATTTTCAGATTTTTTTATACATGCGGTTTAAAGATCTGTATATTTTTTATGGGGGCTGGACTATTAACAGTGGTTTGGTTTGACAGTGGCTTTTTTAAAATGTATTTAGTACCTGCTATTTTTATTTATTTATTTTTTAATTTATTTTACACATTGTAACCCCGAAAAGTTCTTCAAATACCTTAAGAGGGCATTTCAATATTTAAACATTTTTATTTTTATCTTATTTCCCTTGTAACTGGGGCTAACATATTACCCCAGTTACAAAGGAAATTCGGCCTGCTTTTTCTATTGATGCACACACACAGCTTGTTTAGCAACGTGTATACAGGGTGTAATGCAGCGGCTTGTGGCATTACTGTAATGGTCCAGGGTGTGTTCTGGCTGACCATGTACCTCTCCCTCAGGTGACTGATCACATGACTGTGACATCAGCACAGGTCCTATGCACACAGAAGTACTGATCACATGACTGTGACATCAGCACAGGTCCTATGCACTGGAGGATATATAAATCTTGGTGCTTTTGAAACAGGGTGAGAAAGGCGTGAGGCCTGTTCCCTGTGTGTGGGACACCGTTAGAGTGTGAGGCCTGGTGAAGCCTGTATCCCTCTGTGTTTAGGATGCCAGTAGCCTTGGAGGGCGAAAGGCCGGGTCCTCGTGTGGGACTCCACTAGCCTGGAAGGCAGAGGCTGGATCTTCCCTGTGTTTTGAGATACCAGTAGCCTTTGAAGGTACGAGGCCCGGAGGCCCCATCTGGGAAGCCGTAAAGCCACAGCTGTGGCAGAAAAAATCTGATGGAAACCGCTAGACCTGGCAAAAGGTAAAAGTGGTGCGTTATATGGACATTGATATAGTTACTTTGCTGAAGGCTGTAACTGGAGTCAAGTGGGCTTGTCTGCCACTTGAAAGGCTCTTGGATGTTATGTGTGTAAACATGCCGGTGAGCCACTGAGATGGACTATGTTATAAGCAGTTATGAAGTGTAATAAACTGCTGGATTGTGAAATATCGGAAAGACGTCGCATGTGTGCTTTAATTGACCCGGTGAAGGGAGTGCCCCTTAGCAAGGGATAGAAAAGGCACAAACAGTAATAAATCATCTGTACCTTCTCTATGGAGTAGATGGGGAAAAAAAATTATCTGCATCTTCTCCATTCTGTCAGTCCATGAAAATCAAACTGCACTCAGATGTCATCCGAGTGCAGTCTCATTTTTTCCACGGACTTGTTGATTTGAATGGCCGAGTGTGAGCCGAATATCAGATGTAAATTGTGCATGCTGCAATTTTTTTTTTTCGGACAGACTCTGTCCAAGATAAAAAATCAGACATGAGCTTGGCACCATAGAATAACATAGAATACGGTCGTCTGCACAAAGTAAGCCCTTAAAATATCAGGTAGTCCGGAAGAAGTTAAGGAGCATAAAACCAAGCACTGTGAGTATCAGATTTTTATACATTTCATCCACTTTGCTACAGTTTTTACGCAGCGTCAAAACTTATCATGGGAACCTAACTTTAATCGTAGATATGTAGAGTAAAAGTTAACATGAATAGGCATTTAGCAATTAATGTACAGCAAAAAACCCTTGAACGGAACATAAAGGGATTAATTATATATTTTTGTATCCTGCAGGGGGATACATAATATTCAAATGCATAATGCTTTGTAATAATTTATAAATTTGTAATTATATTTTGTGGAAACAATATTTATCCTTGTATAAAATAATATTGAATATTTTGAAAACAGACTTTCTGTTTCCCTTGTTATAAAAACATTTTCCCAGAATAGTACATAATGCTGGAATCCCAGGGGTGTCCACAATCCTGATTTTCTACTGACTTTTCATGGTTTGCTTAACCCCTTTTTAGCAATGGTCAAGTAGCAGTTGATTGGCAGGAAGTTTGCATTAACCTTATTCGGTACGATGGGTCAGTAATATTGCTTTTTTGTTATTCCACTGTTATTTAATATGGTATCGCAACACCTTGGGAAGTGTGTAACCTGCTAATAGTGGAGAATTTGACAGCCATTCATAGCTAGTTGTCATAATACTCTGTCTGGACTGGGCCATTCATGCCTTGTGCAAAACACACACTATTAACTTATAATAGCTTAAACAAATGTGAATAAGTTGAAGTGTTCTGACAAGGAAAGCATCGCACAGCGGCTATGTGCAAACGTGGCAAACACTGATATTTTACGTATTTGTGCTCATTGTATGCACTCGTTAGCTTTGTAGTAAGTAAAAGGGGCTATTCACACCCAGCAGATTTGCTGCAGAAATTGTTTTCATGGCATGCACATGAATTTCTGAATGCTCTATTGACGTGAATGAGACAGCTTTAGAAATGGCTAAAACAAATCTGCAGATTGTGAATATAGGCTAAAGGTAATAGTTTAGCAAATCTTTCAATAAGTTTTCATGCTGACTTGTAAAGTGCTCATTCAGGGCGGATTCACACTAAACAATTTAGCAAAAATGTAAAGTTCCCGCAAAAAAAATTAACTTAATGAACGGCAATGTAAAAACAACATTGCTGTCCGGTGCACTTGATCAGTCTTTTGTTATGTCTTGTAAAGGGAATATGTCACCATGTTTTTGCTTTCCCATTTGAGAGAAGTATCATGTAGGGGCAGAGACCCTGATTCCAGCAATGTGTCACTTACTGGGCTGCTTGCTACAGTGTTGATAAAATTCCTGTTTTCTCTGCTGCAGATCTAGCAGTTCTCTGACTGCTGACCTCTGTATAACCCCGCCCACACCACTGATTGGCAGCTTTCTGTGTACACTGTACATAGGCAGCACATACACAGCTCATGAATATGCAGGACCTGGCACCAGGTTTACTAGTTCTCTAGTGATAATCTCCTGTTGATAAAATTGGGATTTTATCAAAACTACAAGCAGCCCAGTAATGGACACATCACTGGAATCAGGGTCCCTGCCCCTACATTTTGCTGCTCTCAGATTAGGTGGCAAAAACCTGGTCACAGATTCCCTTTAACGACTTCAGGTTTCAGAAACAGGGAAGCAGTTAAAAGAAGTAACATTTTCATTCTAGTTATGTTATAATAATGTTCAGTAATAAAATGACTTTGCCTAGGAAAATCTCAGTGGGTGTGCCAGCTTCTTAAAATCGTTATACGCAAATAACTTTAGTGCCTTGAAAAAGTATTCATACCCCAAGAACTTTTCCACATTTATTTCACGTTACACCCACAAATTTAAATGTATTTTATTGGGATTTTATGTGATATACCAACACATAGTATCTGTGAGGTATAAAGGACAAGGTTTTCTAATTATTTTAAAAATATAAATCTGAACATTGTGGTGTACATTTGTATTCAGCCCCCTGTAGTCTGATACCCTTAAATCCTGAGTGACCAAATGCCTCCCAAAGTCACATAATTAGTAATTTGA